>NC_092727.1:97783820-98408820 GCF_047496885.1 Scyliorhinus torazame
TAGTTACTTATGTAAAGAGGAAGCATAGGCATTGATTAGCCATCTGTGTCCTACTCGGCAGTTAAATGAAATGTTTGATCACAAAATATAGCTGCATACATGGATTTCTTTTTAAAGTGGATGGATATAATTTTTTAAAAATCGTGCATGTCTATTGAGACGTCGGAACATAGAACTTGGGAGCAGGAGAATACCATTGAGCACTTTGAACCTGCTCTGCCATTCAATTACATCGTGGCTGATCTGGTTGTGGTCTCAACTTTACTTTGTCGTCTGCCCTCATAACCTTTGAATCCCTTGTCTATCAAAAATGTCAATGCATTACTGAAAAGTTTCTGCTGAGGTACCTGATTCTATCTAAGGCATCACTGGGGCACTAGAATTGACAATGTGCTTTTAAGTGAAACAACATTCTGTGCACATGGTGCAGGATCCCTTGATGCTCCTTGATATAATTAACATGGGATGGATGCTTAACATTAGACTTGCCACTGATCCCCACATCCTAAGATTAAAAAAAATATAGATAACATTCCCTTCCTCTAACACTGCAATATTATTTCAGTCACACTGCCCCAACACAGCACTTATATCCGTTTCTCCTCAATTTCTGCAAGGCTGCCTTGGATGTGGCAAATTTCCATCTTTGGCGCCCTATTTTATTCTTCATCCATATGTTGCTTCTTGGTGACATTATCATCCAGCAAGGGTAGAAATTTTATATATGCACAAATAATGTCCCGTTTTACCTCACTACCGCCATCGATGTCATGACAGTTACTGTACTTGTCGGACTGTCTGCCCACCATCAACTTGTGCATGAGCCACTATTTCTCGGAGTTTGACTTTGGGAAGACTGCAAACATCTTTTTTGGCCCTTGCCAATAACTCATTTCCTTACTTACTTATTCACCACTCTTCCAACTCAAGTTTAACCGTATACACCGCCTCCATGTCCTGCCCTGAGCCACATCCACCGTTCATTAAAAGGAATGTTACTCTATCTCTGAAGCATCATCCGCCACAGCCCCGCTGTAGCTGAAACTTTGCAAGCTCCACAAGCTCTAATTTGCTTAAACTCCAACTCATGCAGAATTCCACCACTTATTTTCTTGCCCATTCACAGATCAGCCAGATATACTGACCTTTATCACTGATTTCCCTGCCCCCAACTTCCCCTTGTAAATTTTCAATGCTAACTTCAAATTCCTCCCCTCACTATTTGTTTAGAAGAAGATTTACAGGCTCTTTAATAAGCTCATTGAATCATTTTGTTAATTCTCTTTTACCTTCCAAAGTTGTTAATGGAAAACGGGGTTTCAAACAAACAAGCAGTTTCCGTGTAAGATGTTTTTACGGTATCTTAGATGTTGAAGCATAAATTTTAAATGTTTTTGTTATAATAGACATAGCTAAGAAATTTAAAATTGGTTTTAATAACCAATTTGTTGTTTTTCCCGCTATAGAGACCTGGGACGGGATTCTCTGACCATCGCCAGGTCGGAGAATCGCCAAGGGGCAGCGTGAATCCCGCCCCGCCCCCGGGGGGTGCCCCCACAGTGGCTTGGTCCGCGATTGGGGCCCACCAATCCACGGGTGGGCCTGTGTCGTGGGGGCACTCTTTCCCTCCGCGCCAGCTGCTGTCAACCTCCGCCACGGCCGGCGCGGAGAAGAACCGTCCCGCGCATGTGCCAACTCACGCCGGCCGGCGGAGGCCCTTCCACTGGTTGGCGCGGTGCCAAACCCTTCCACGCCGGCCAGCGGAGGCTCTTCCACCGGTTGACGCTGTGCCAAACCCTTCCACGCCGGCCGGTGGAGGCTCTTCCACCGGTTGGCGTGGTGCCAAACCCTTCCACGCCGGCCGGTGGAGGCTCTTCCACCGGTTGGCGTGGTGCCAAACCCTTCCACGCCGGTTGGCGCGTCGCCAACCCCGCCGCCGCCGGCCTAGCCCCTGAAGGTGCGGAGGATTCCGCACCTTCCGAGCGGCCCGACGCCGGAGTGGTTCACGCCACTCCCCGGCGCCGGTATGGCCCGCCCCGCCAGTTAGGGGAGAATCCCACCCTATGTACACAGACAGACAGCGAGTGCAGTTGTGCAGCACATGTCCCTGGGCGTACATGGATTTGGCTGTGAAGATGCACTGAATCACTTCTTAAGTGCAGGTGAAATTAAAAAAAGGAAATTAGGAAAGAAAAGATATGAATAAATGTTGGCAGGTAAAATCAAGTAAAACTGAAAGATCTTTCTCAGTACATTACTAGCAAGAGGATAACCAAGGAAATGGGAGGGCCTATCAGAGATGCACACGGTAACTTATGCATGGATGCAGAAGATGTGAGCAGGGCTCTCAATGGGTGCTTTGTCTCTGTCTTCACTAAAGAGAGGGATGATGCCGACATTCTAGTTAAAGAGTAGGAATTTGAAATATTAGATACAATAAGCATAATGAGTGAGTAAGTATTGGATGGACTGGTATCCTTGAAGGTGAATGCATAAACAGGGCCAGATGGATTGTATCCCAGGTTGCTAAAGGGTGTCAGGGAGGAAATAATGGATGCTCTGTGGATCATTTTCCTCCCCAGATACAGGTGAGGTATCATATTATAATAATAATCTCAATAATAATCTTTATTGGTGTCACAAGTAGGCTTACATTAATACTGCAATGAAGTTACTGTGGGGGCAGCACGGTGGCGCAGTGGTTGGCATGGCAGTCTCACGGAGCCAAGGTCCCAGGTTCGATCCCGGCTCTGGGCCACTGTCCATGTGGAGTTCGCACACTCTCCCCGTGTTTGCGTGGATTTCGCCCCCACAACCCAAAGATGTGCAGGGTAGGTGGATTGATCATGCAAAATTGCCCCTTAATTGAAAAAATCAATTGGGTACTCTAAAATTAAAACAAAAATGAATGTACTGTGAAAATCCCCCAGTCGCCACACTACGGCACCTGTTCGGGTACACTGAGGGAGAATTTAGAATGTCCAATTCACCTAATAAGCACATCTTTTGGGACTTGTGGCGGGAAACCTGGAGCACATGGAGGAAACACATGCAGACAGGAGGAGAACGTTCAGACTCTGCACAAACAGTGTCCCAAGCCGGGAATCGAAGCAACAGGGTTAACTACTGTGCTACATGTTGGAGGTCTGCGAACTTTGTACCATTATTTAAAAAGGGTGCGAGTGATAAGCCGAATAATTATAGGCCGATCAGTCTGACTTTGGTGGTGGGCAACTTATTAGAATCAATTCAGAGAAATAGCAATAGATGAACCAGTGTTAGTCAGTATGGTTTTGGTAGGGGAAGGTGATACTTTACTAATTTAATCACTTTTTTGAGGAAGTAACAAGGAGGATTGATGAGGGTAGTGCAGTGGATATTGTCTACATGGATTTTGGTAAGGCATTTGACAAGGTCCCACATGGCAGACTGGTCAGAGAAGAGAGATTTCATGGGATTCAGGGGAATGTAGCAAGTTGGATTCAAAATTGGCTCAGTGACAGGAAAAAAAGGTAATGGTTGATGGATAGATTTTGTAAAAGGCAAACAGTTTACAATGGCTCAGTGTTGGGTCCCTTGCTGTTTGTTTTATATATTAATGATTTTGACTTAAATGTGGGAGGGCCGATTGGGAAATTTGCAGAAGACTCAGAAAATGGATGTGTAATTGATAGTGAAGAGAATAGCTGTGGACTCCAGAATGATATCAATAGTTAGTTTGAGTGGGCAGAAAAGTGGCAAATGGAAGTCCATCCAGAAAAAATGTTAAATAATGCCTTATGGGAGGCCAAAGAAAGCTACGGAATACACAATAAATGGGAGAATATTGAGAAGAGCAGAGGAAGTGAAATAATTTGGAGTACATGTCCACAGGTCCCTGAAGACGGCAGGACATGTTGATAAGTTGGTAAAGAGAGCACATGGAATGCTCTCCTTTTTTGGATGAGTTACAGAATACAAAAGCAGGGATTTAATGCTGGAACTGTATAAAACACTGGTTATCCCACAGCTGGAATTTTATGCACAGTTCTGGTCATCACATTATAGGAAGGACATAATTGTTCTGGAGCAAGAATGTTGCCTGGGCTTGAAAATTACAGGTATGAGGAAAGATTGGATAGGGTAGGGTTGTCTTCCTTAGAACAGAGTAGGCTGAAGGGCGGCTTGATTGGGGAGCGTGATTGAGGGGCCTGAATAAAGTAGACAGGAAATTCCTATTTCCATTAGTGAAGAGGCCAATTACCAGTCGGCACAGATTGGTGATGAGCAGAAGGATTAGAGGGACATGGGGAAAAACTTTTTCACCCAGAGGGTAGTGGTAAATTTGCTGCCTGGGTTGGATGGTAGAATAAAGTCACCATAGTTTCAGATGACCATAGGCTGCTTTCACCTTTGAAAAGAAGAACTGACTGGTGGTGATTTAAACTAAGGTCACCATATCACGGGCGAAATTCTCCCCCAATGGCGCGATGTCCACCGACTGGCGCCAAACACGGCGCCAATCAGACGGGCATCGCGCCGGCCCAAAGGTGCGGAATGCTCCGCATCTTTGGCGGCCTAGCCCCAACATTGAAGGGCTAGGCCGACGCCGGAGGGATTTCCGCCCCGCCAGCTGGTGGAAATGGCGTTTGTTGCCCCGCCAGCTGCCGCAGAAATGCGGCGCATGCGCGGGAGCGTCAGCGGCCGCTGACAGTTTCCCGGCGCATGCGCGGGAGCTTCAGCGGCCGCTGTCAGTTTCCCGCGCATGCGCAGTGGGGAGAGTCTCTTCCGCCTCCGCCATGGTGGAGGCCGTAGCGGAGGTGGAAGGGAAAGAGTGCCCCCATGGCACAGGCCCGCCCGCGGATCGGTGGGCACCCCCCGGGGTCAGATCCTTCCCCCCCCCCCCAAGGACCCCGGAGCCCGCCCACGCCGCCTGGTCCCGCCGGTAAATACCAGGTTTGATTTACGCCGGCGGGACAGGCAATTTCTGGGCCAGACCTCGGCCCATCCGGGCCGGAGAATCCAGCGGGGGGTCCCGCCAACCGGCGCGGCCCAATTCCCGCCCCCGCCCAATCTCCGGTACTGGCGGGGGCGGGATTCACGGCGGCCAACGGCCATTCTCCGACCCGGCGGGGGATCGGAGAATGACGCCCCTTAGGTGTGGGTCAAGGTTGAGAAGACGAGCCTTCATGAATAATCTCGGCTGGTACAGGAATTGAACCCATGATGTTGGTGTTGCTCTGCATCAGGAACCAGTTGTCCAGCCAACTGAGCTAAACCAGCCCCAGTAACTCAGTTGGCTGGAAGGGCGGTTCATGATACAGAGCAATGCCAACAGCATGGGTTCAGGTCTCATACCGGCTAAGGTCATTCATGAAGGCCCTGCCTTCTCAACCTCGCCCTTCGTCTGAAGTGTGGTGATCCTCAGGTTAAATCTCCACCAGTCAGCTCTAAAAGGGGAGAGAGCCTTTGGGACTCTGGTGGTGGAGATAGAAACCCTCAACTCATTTAAAAGGTACCAGGATCTATATCTGAAGTGCTGTAACCTACGGACCAAATGCTCAAAGGTGAGATTAGAATGAGCAGCTGTTGTTTTCTTCTTTGATTGGTGCAGTCACAATGAGGTGATTGGCCTCTTTCTGTGCAGTATTTTTTCTTTGGTTCTATGGTTCCCCTCTGCCAATGGACTGGAATTTCAATCCAGGATCGGCTACCTGACCCCCAAATATGTTCCCCCATCCTGATCATTAAATGCAAAGGCCCTAAGTGCTTTGGAGGTAAATTATGTGGCTAATGGCAGATGGAAATCATGACTGGGCTTGTCATTGTCTGGAGGAATGCAGCTGGAGCCTGCAGCCTCAGGGTCCCAACAGGTGCCCAAGCACTCACTCACCAGCTATTGAAACTGCTCTGCTCAAGAGATGGTAACTTTGTGCCACCACACGAGCTCCTCATTTTGACTATCCTTTTTGTTACAAGGTTTTAAATCAGCCGTCATAATTAACAGTGACTCCCTGCTGTGCTCCCAACAACTGTGCACTTGCGTGCCAAAATTTTTTCTCTTCCCAGTCTTAACGTTTTGAAAGTCTGCTTCTGTTCCTCTCCAGCCTGTTAACAAGCACTTCAACGAGCTTCGCAGCAAATTGATTGGAGGTGTGTGGTTGTCAGCTTTCCACATCCCCCCCTCCCTCCGCAAACTTTGAAAATTCCAGCATGTCCCAGAGGTGTGGGAAGAATGATGCTGTCTGATCATGCTATTTTCAAAGTATTCCTACACCTGGTCTTGCTCCTACAGGTGATTGAAAATCCTTTCCAATGTGTATTTGAGTAAACATTAGGATCAGTGATTGCCATGATTGGTCAAAAGAAATCCATTCTTGTTGTATCAAGTGACTACCAGAATTGTAAAAGGCAAATCAGCTGCATTGTAGTCCTTTTATACCTAGCAATTCCTATGTTCCTGAGTGGAGACTAATAGTGCAGATTCAAACCAGGTTCCGCTTTAGACTAATGGTCGGTACGTTTCAAATGTAAGATTCCTTTTGCAAGCATACACTAAAGGTTAAAGTGTATGACACATTGTATTTTTATTAATTCTGACGTCAGCACACAAATCATGGAAGTAAAATAAATAGGTTCCACTTCAAATGTAAGTAGACACCAAAAATGATAATCTTTATTGTCACAAGTAGGCTTACATTAACACTGAAATGAAGTTACTATGAAATTCCCCTAGTCGCCACATTCCGGCGCCTGTTCGGGTACACTGAGGGAGAATTCAGAATGTCCAAATTACCTAACAGCACGTCTTTCGGGATTTGTGGGAGGAAACCGGAGCACCCGGAGAAAACCCACGCAGACACTGGGAGAACGTGCAGACTCCGCACAGGCAGTGACCCAAGCCAGGAATCGAACCTGGGACCTGATGGTCTTCACTATGGCAGAGGCGGAAGAGACCCCCTCCCCTGCGCATGCGCGGGGATGACGTCAGCGGCCGCTGATGCTCCAGCGCATGCGCCGACCCACGTCACCCGGCGAAGACCTTTCGGCCCCGGCTGGCGTGGCACCAAAGGCCTTTCCCGCCAGCCGGTGGAGCGGAAACCGCTCCGGCGCTGGCCTAGTCCCTCAAGGTGAGGGCTTGGCCCCTAAAGGTGCGGAGACTTTGGGGCGGCCCGACGCCGGAGTGGTTCCCGCCACTCCATTACGCCGGAACCCCCCGCCCCGCCGGGTAGGGGAGAATCCCGCCCCAGGTGGCTGATGGGGGTGGAGAATGGTGGGTGGTTTGTGACATCTTTATAAGTAACAGTTGAAATAGTGTGAGGGCTTCAGGAATCTTAATGAGTGATAGCAGGAAGCTGCTGTTGGTGATGTTGCCAGTCGGGGTTATTTACAGTTGTCCAAAGTAAGTTTCAGCAACATGATCCAGGAAGCGACCATTACTCAGTCTTATTCAAGACCAAATGCTCAGGGCATGGAAGTTAACAAAAGAAAAGCATTTGATTAAAGCACAGGAGTAGCAGCTATTTATTTGGCAGCATACACAATTATGCTGCCAACCATTCAGGTGTATTCAGAATGCTAGATAACAATTTATAATCTCAGGCCCTTTAATCAGGCGCCATGTTCAAGCAGTTTATTTTATTATTTATTGCACTCCATCAAATTGCTGATTCAAGGGCAGCTCCTAATTGTAACACCTCCTTCCTCCCCAGATTTCCAACTCTCCTGAGGGTATTTATTTCTTGTTCGGGTGGGATTTTACTGGTTAGTCTTCGGCACTTTCCCCAGTTTGCCTCAATAATGTGTGTCAGAAGGAGTGTTGTTCACAGAAAAACAAAGTCAATCTTGGCCGGAATTCTCCGGTCGATGGGATTCACATTTCCCGCTGGCAGCGCAACCCCGCCAGGGATTTTGCGGCGGCACGGGGTGGTTTCAATGGTAAATCCCATTGAGAAGTGGCGGGAGGACAGAATCCTGCTGGCAGCGAAAGGCGTGAGGCCAAAAGACACGCATCTGGAGGACCAGAATATCTGCCCCTTGATTCTGTGATCACCTAACAGTCATGGACATGTGCTTCCAGTAGAGGTTATTATGACCAGCAGTATAAATTCTGATTACTTTCGCCCCACACTGAATTAGGGTCTGGACATGCCTACAGTGGAATAATTTAATAAAATTTAATTTTAATAAAAGCCTCTAATGGAATAATTCAACACCCCCAATAGTGTAATAATTCACAGACGTTAAAGCCTTGACTTTACCCTAACCTACTCGGTGGCAATAAAACCTTTGTGTGCAGGTACAATATTTAATCGCACATGTTATGACACCCTGGGTTATGGCGCGGTCAATTCCAGCCCCACTTGACCCAGAGTTGCAACACAATTGAAATAAATAAATAATTCTTTGAAAATATCCAAAGTCTCTGGTCTCTGGCTGTCCATTAACTACAGTCACCGGGTTTGTAAATTTAAACACAATTAATTTTATTAATAACAACTATGAGTAAATATGCAGCAAATACAACAGGTTAAATATTATCTAGTTCCTAACCAACCCCCTCTTTACTTCACCCCAACCTCTACACATATACAAGACAAACAAAAACAAAGGGGAAAGAGGGGCGTTAAGATAAAAATATGAAAAGTAAAAAGGATTAACCTGTTTGTTTCAGATAGATGTTTCCAGTACACCTTTCTTCAGTCGAGGCCTTCAGTTGGAGGTTTTTGCTTCCAGTCTGTAATGGTGTTCACTGTAGATTCATCCAGGTCTCAGAAACATCTCTGCAGGTTCAGAAAACAGCAGGTAGGCAACATTTCTGCAGAGAGAGAGAGAGAGAGAAAGCAATTCACAGTTTCTCCTCTCAGCTTCCAGGTCCTAACTCTCCCTTATTGGATTCTCTGAAAAGCATCCCACACGGGTAGGACCCAATCACCATCTGTCGCCGGGCAGAATATGGCCGTTGGCCAAATCATTGGCCACCACCCAACTAATCGAACTGAATATGAATATCTCCAATCTCTCGGGTGCCAGAAAGTCTGAGTATCTGCTGTTCAAAAACTAAATCTCCAATAGCAGTGTACTATTTTGCAACTTTTGAGTTCCTCACTGTTCTCCTTAAATGTATATGTTATTAAACATCCATGGATCAAAATGATGATGGCAAAGTAAAAGGCGGTTTTCCATCAATAGGGGGTGAAATTTGGGCTGCTGCAGCCAGCGCGGCTGTGGGTCACTTTTCAGGACCGACACCATTATTTTGATTCGCCGGACGAGATGTGGACTTTCATCCAAAATGAAAAGCTGGACTCGAATTAATGGTTTGCTGTAGATTGTGGGGATGCTGGGGAGTGGGAAGGGGCGATTTGATTTGATGTGTGTGTTTTCTGGGTATGTGTGTCGATTTGGCGGGGCTGTTCCCCGCGCTTGAAGCGGGGGGGGGGGGCCGGAGGCCCTGGGCCGTTGGGAATTGGGGAGAGGTTGCAGGAGAAAGGAGCTGTGCCACAGGGGGCGGGGCCAGCCCAGGCAGAAAATGCGGGCTTTTTCCCGTGCAAAAAGGGGGAGGGCGTGGCCCGACGCGGCGGGCGGTACCGATTGGGAGCCCGCACTGGCTAGTAGGGGGAGAAGGGGAGGGGGGTCTTCGAGGGGGAATTCAATCGGGGGATCATCGGCAGAGGCGGGAGCGGCCGGGGTCAGCAGGAGTCAGCTGACTTACGGGAGTGCAACGGGGGGAGCAAGGGAGCTAGGCAACTGCCTGGCCGGTGGGGGGCGGGGGGGGTGCTGTACTGGCTGAGGGGAAGCTGGAGGTAAGAGGGAGAGTCGGGGCGGGGTGCCCCCGCTTGGGGGGTTGGAGAGTGCGGGAGGCGTGGGCACGTGGCTGGCCTAAGAAAGGAGATGGCTAGTCGGTGGGGGGTGGGGGTGGGGGGGGGGGGTGGCGGGTGAGGGAGGGGAGGCGGGTGGTCCCCCGATCCGGCTGATCACGTGGAACGTGAGAGGCCTGAATGGGTCGGTCAAGAGGGCCCGGGTGTTCGCGCACTTGAAGGGGCTGAAGGCAGACGTCGCTATGTTGCAGGAGACGCACCTGAAGGTGACGGATCAAATCAGGCTGAGGAAGGGATGTGTGGGACAGGTCTTTCACTCTGGGCTGGATGCAAAGAATACGTGGGGTGCAATCCTGGTGAGCAAGCGGGTGACGTTCGAGGCGATGAGTATTGTGGCGGATAATGGGGGCCGATATGTGATGGTGAGTGGTAAACTGCAGGGGATCTGGGTGGTGCTGGTGAATGTGTATGCCCCGAACTGGGACGATGCAGGGTTCATGAAGCACATGCTGAGCCAGATCCCAGATCTAGAGGAGGGGAGTCTGATAATGGTGGGGGGGATTTCAATACGGTACTGGACCCGGCACTGGATCGATCTAGGTTGAAGTCGGGCAAGAGGCCAGCTGCAGCCAAAGTTCTGAGGAGGTTTATGGATCAGATGGGGGGAGTGGATCCGTGGAGGTTTGCCAGGCCAGTGGTTAGAGAGTTCTCCTTCTTTTCCCATGTGCACAAGGCCTATTCACGGATAGACTTCTTCGTGGTGAGTAGGGCGTTGATCCCAAGAGTGGACGGGACGGAGTACTCGGCCATAGCGATTTTGGACCACGCCCCGCACTGGGTGGAGCTGGAGTTGGGGGAGGAGAGGGGCCAGCGCCCGCTGTGGCGCATGGATGTGGGACTGCTGGCGGATGAGGAGGTCTGTGGGCGGGTCCGGGGGTTCATTCAAAGGTACATAGAGGCCAATGATAATGGGGAGGTACCGGTTAGTGTGGTTTGGGAGGCGCTGAAGGCGGTGGTCAGGGGAGAGCTAATCTCAATCAGGGCTCACAAGGAGAAGAGGGAGAGGATGGAGAGGGAGAGATTGGTAGGGGAGATACTGAGGGTGGATAGGAGATAGGTGGATTCCCCTGAAGAGGGGCTGCTGAAGGAGCGCCGGAGCCTCCCAACGGAGTTTGATTTGCTGACTATGGGGAAAGCTGAGGCACAGTGGAGGAAGGCGCAGGGGACAGCGTATGAGTATGGGGAGAAGGCGAGCCTGATGCTGGCGCATCAGTTACGGAGGAGGGAGGCAGCGAGGGAAATTGGAGGAATCAGGGATAGAGGGGGGAACACGTGGCGGAGTCCGGCCAAAATAAATTAGGGATATCTACGGGAACCTGTACAAGTCAGAACCCCCGGAGGGGGGGGGGGGGTGGGGGGGGGATGCGGCGGTTCCTGGACCAATTGAGGTTCCCGAGGGTGGAGGAGGGACAGGTTGAAGGGGCCCCGATTGGGATGGAGGAGCTGGTTAAGGGGTTGGGGAGTATGCAGGCGGGCAAGGCCCCGGGGCCGGATGGGTTCCCTGTCGAATTCTATAGGAAGTTTGTGGAACTATTGGGTCCGTTGTTGGTGAGAGCCTTCAACGAGGCGAAGGAGGAAGGGATTCTTCCCCCGACGATGCCTCGGGCGCTGATCTCTCTTATCCTCAAGCGGGACAAGGACCCGCTGCAGTGTGGCTCGTATAGGCCGATTTCGGTCCTTAATGTGGATGCCAAGTTGTTGGCGAAGGTCCTGGCCACTAGGATCGAGGATTGTGTCCCGGGAGTGATACATGAGGATCAGACGGGGTTTGTGAAGGGCAGGCAGTTGAATGCAAACGTGCGGAGGCTCTTGAATGTGATCATGATGCCTTCGGAGGGTGGGGAGGCAGAAGCGGTGGCAGCAATGGACGCGGAGAAGGTCTTTGATCGGGTGGAGTGGGAGTACCTGTGGGAAGTGCTGGTTTGTGTTCGGGGAGGGGTTCGTAGGATGGGTAAAATTGTTATACCAGGCCCCGGTGGCGAGCGTATCGACGAATCGGCTGAGGTCAGAGCACTTCAGGTTGTACCGTGGGATGAGACAGGGGTTCCTCTTGTCCCCCCTGCTGTTTGCCCTGGCGATTGAGCCGCTGGCTATGGCACTAAGGGAGTCTAGAAACTGGAGGGGGTTGGTCCGGGGAGGGGAGGCGCTTCGGATCTCGCTGTATGCAGATGACCTGCCTTTGTATATTGCAGATCCAGTGGAGGGGATGGCAGAGGTCATGCAGACCCTTAGGGAGTTTGGAGACTTCTCAGGATACAAGCTCAATGTTGGGAAGAGTGAGCTCTTTGTGGTGCATGCGAGGGGTCAGGAGAGGAGGCTGGAGGAGCTGCCGCTCAAGAGGGTGGAGAAGAGTTTCCGGTATTTGTGTATCCAGGTGGCCAGGAGTTGGGGGGTCCTGCACAAGCTCAACTTGGCGCGGTTGGTAGACCAGATGGAGTAAGACTTTAGGAGATGGGATGTGTTGCCACTCTCCCTGGCGGGTAGGATGCAGTCCGTTAAGATGACGGTCCTCCCTAGGTTCTTGTTCGTATTCCAGTGCCTGCCTATTCTCATCCCTAAGGCCTTTTTCAAGCAAGTGAGCAAGAGTATTATGGGGTTCGCATGGGCAAGTAAGACCCCGAGGGTTAAGAGACTGTTCTTAGAGTGCAGTCGGGGTGGGGGGTGGGGGGGGGGGGGGGGGTGGGGGGGGGGGGGTGCTGGTGCTGCCGAATGTGTGTAGCTACTACTGGGGGCAGCTAATGTGGCAATGATTCGGAAATGGGTAATGGAGGGAGAGGGGGGCGGTGTGGAAAAGACTGGAGGCGGTGTCATGTGCGGGTACTAGCCTGAGGGCACTGGTGACAGCACCATTGCCGCTACTGCCGACTCGGTACACCACGAGCCCGGTGGCGGTGGCGACACTGAGGATCTGGGGGCAGTGGAGACGGCACAGGTGGGGGCCTTGGTTTGGTCCCCGATACAGAACAACCGTAGGTTTGCACCGGGCAGGATGGATAGTGGATTTCTAAGTAGGCATCGGGTGGGTATTAAAAGGATGGGGGACCTATTCATTGACGGGACTTTTGCCAATCTGAGGGCGCTGGAGGAGGAATTTGGGTTACCCCCGGGAAATGCCTTCAGGTATATGCAGGTCAGGGCGTTTGTGAGGAGGCAGGAAGAGGAATTTCCGCTGCTGCCGGCCCGGAAGATACAGGACAGGGTGATTTCGGGTGTGCGGGTCGGAGAGGGTAAGGTCCTGGCGATTTACCAGGAGTTGCAAGAGGCGGAGGAAGCCTCGGTGGAGGAGCTGAAGGGCAAGTGGGAGGAGGAGCTGGGTGAGGAGTTGGATGAGAGCCTGTGGGCTGACGCCCTGGGCAGGGTTAATTCCTCCTCGTCTTGTGCCAGGCTCAGCCAGTTTAAAGTGGTGCACGGGGTGCATATGACAGGGGCGAGGGTGTGTAAGTTTTTTTGGGTAGAGGACAGGTGTGTGAGGTGTTCGGGGAGCCCCGCAAATCACGCCCATATGTTCCGGGCGTGTCCGGCGCTTGCGGGGTTTTGGTGGGGTTGTGTAAAGGCTATGTCCAGAGTCTTGGATACTCGGGTAAAGCCGAGCTGGAGGATAGCAATATTTGGTGTGTCAGACAAGCCGGGAGTGCAGGAGCCGAAAGTTTTGCTCTTTGGTAGCCCGGAGAAGGAACTTACTAATGTGGAGGGACGCGAAGCCCCCAAGTGTGGAGGTTTGGATCAATGACATGGCGGGGTTTCTCAGGTTGGAGAAGGTAAAGTTTGCCTTGCGAGGGTCTGTGCAGGCGTTGTCCAGGTGGTGACAACCGTTCCTAGACTTTCTCGCGGAGCATTAGGTGGAGGTCAGCAGCAACCCAGGGGGGTGGGTTTTTCTTGTTTTGGTTTATGTAAGGGGCGTTTGCCCCATTTATGTTCTTAGTTTGTTAGATAGTTTAATGGTTAGAGGATTAAGTTGCTTTGTATGTTGGCGTAATGCCCTTTGTATTTCTCTTTTGTATATTTTCCTTCCTTTCTGGAGTGTTTTGTAAAAATTTATTGGAAACATTTTGAATAAACATATTTTTAAAAATAAATAAAATGACTCCTCCGAAGCATACGGGAAAATGAGCCTTTCACTAAACACCCGGAAAATTAAGGTCCTCTTCCAACAAGCTGGAAGTCACAACACCTCCGCCGATCAATTAAGATCCACGGCAAGGTCCTGGAAAATGTAGACTGTTTTCCATATCTGGGGAGCTTCCTCTCAATGAGTGCAGACTTAGGCAATGAAATACCTCCAACTGCACAAACTCTGCCTTTGGCCAATTAAGGAGAAGAATATTTGGAGACCAGCATCTCAAACTCGAGTTTAAGGTCATGCTCCCTGCGCATGGGACTTGGGCAACTTAAAACAAGTACCTCAAAGCGATGATGGAGTATCACCAGTGGTGTCTTTGCTAGATCCTCTAAATTCTGCCATCACGCCTGATGGAATTTTTGATGGTGTGGGAGGGGGGGGGGGGGGGGGTGGCGGGGTGGATGATTCAGGTGTACAGACCTGATAATTGCATGGTAATGTATTCAAACAACATTCCCGACATTGAACTTTGGGAAACATGTCCTGTCACGGATAGGGGAGGGGAGGGACAATCACGTCATGCACTTACACCAATGTAAAATGTACTGCACTTCTGTCACCAAATGCATCCGATGCGAACGGGAGTGGAAAATCTCAGGTATTTATGACCCCATATACTCTGCAGAACTGTGAGCCAGAAATGCAACAGCTCTTGGCACAAATTAATGCTGTTTAGATATATGGTCAACAGTACTACTTGGCTATAAAAAAAATCAAAATAATCAAAATGCAATTGAAGTAGGAGAGGGGAAGGGGGGCGGGAGGCATACGGGAACCAACAAGGCTGCAGGGAACAAACTGGGAGGGGAGGGGAGGGAGGGAGGCCAGAGAGGGAGAGGAGAGGGAGGCTGGAGAACGGCCAAAATGGATGTCAGGGGGCCTACACCAAGGCCACAAGGAATGGAACCCCCAAAGAAAAAAGAAAAATAAGATGGGGGGGGGGGGAGGAAAAGGAGGGTGGGGCCAAATGACAAAGGGGGAGGGGAAGGGAAAGCACCGTAATACGGGTAAATAGAGGATAACTGCCCACTGTACAATAAGTGAACTAATAAAAGATCTTAAAATAAGGGGAGGGGAGACAAGGGGGAGAGGGGGGGGGGGGGTGCATAGGTCAGTTCCATGGGAAATGTCTTGTACATTGTACCCGATGCGCATACCCTTGTTGATTGTACAGTGTATAAAATGAAAAATATCAATATAAACATGAAAAAAACCCAAAATGCTGCGGATGCTGGAATTATAGAATCTACAGCGCAGAAGGAGGCCATTTGGCCCATCGAGTCTACACCAGCCCTTGAAAGAGCACCCTACCTAAGCCCACACCCCCACCCTATCCCCATAACCCAGCCACCCCTCCTAACGTTTGAACGCTATAGGGCAATTTAATGTGACCAATCCAGCCAACCCGCACATCTTTGGACTGTGGGAGGAAACCGGAGCACCCGGAGGAACCCACGCAGACACGGTGAGAATGTGCAGATTCCACACAGACAGTGACCCAAGCCAGGAATTGAACCCAGGTCCCTGGTGCTGTGAAGCAACAGTGCTAACCACTGTGCTACTATGCCATCCCACGGAATCTAAACAATTATGGAGAATGCTCGAAAAACTCTGCAGGCCTGTGAGCATCTTGTCAGGAGAGAAAACAGAGTTAATGTATCGAGTCTGTTTGGCTCTTCATTGGAACTGAGAGGGAAAATGTGTTGGATATTATACTGTAGCTGGGAGAATGTTTCAACACAATGTAGCAACCTTAAGAACAAAAGACAGGTGGCCCGGTGTTGGTGGGGGGGGGGGGGGGGGCCTCGATTGGAGAATGGAAGCTCTTTGCATAGAGACAAAACATATGTGGGAGTAAAAAAATAGGGGTTAAAATGGAGGAGAATGATCACAGTCTTAAGTTGTTGTGGAGTCCTCAATGTGGAGTCCTGGGGGCTGTAACATGTCCAATCAGAAGATGAGATTCTGCTTCTCCAGCTTGCGTTGGGCTTCATTGGAGCATTGGAGCAAGCAACAGGAAGGTTGGGGTCATGCTTGCAGGCTTAGTGAATGTGTTCCTCAAAGCGGTCACCCAGTCTGTATTTAGTCTCCCCCAGTGTGCAGGAGATTGTGATGAAGAGGGGTACTACTTGGTCAATGGTCTAGAGATTAACCTGACTTCTGACTTCCCAGATTTCTTAATGGAATATCATGACAATGTCAGTTAGCTAATACATCAGAAGCTGCAATCATCAAATGTGATATTTCTCAGTAATAAACTGGTTCACTGTTGTGGATAGCACAGACAAGTTCATGCCCTGTCCTTCCTTGATGTCTACACACATCAGATGTTGCTGAAGGATTTTGACTCACCTCCCCCACTCCCCCACTCCCAACTCCCTCATTCCTATCTATCCCTATAGCTGGAACACTGAGGGTATAGTTGCACTAGTATTGATCATTAAATCAGAATAAGGATGGCAACAGATGCTCCTGGTCTGTATGGCGTGTGGGTGTGATTTAATGGCCAAGCTTAGCCCGAAAAGCAGCATGCCGCAGTGCATAGAACATAGAACAGAAAAATACAGCACAGAACAGGCCCTTCGGCCCACGATGTTGTGCCGAACCTTTGTCCTAGATTAATCTAGTCTGGCAACATCTCGTGAAATTTAATCTCAGGAGACGTTGCAATGTGAATCCTGCCCATTGTGGGCGGGATCACATTTTAGCAAATCTACATATTTAAGCGAGACAGCTAGTTTCACTTTAATGTGCAGGTTCCCAAGGTAGCTGAGGTGTTGGGATCTATCCCCTTAGCCTTGGAGACCTCAGGCAAGTGCCATTCAGTACAGGTCTCCACAAACAGGGACCAGATGAAGCACCATTTATGGGGGTCTCCCAGGTGATTGGAGGCCTCCAGTTGCATGCCCTTTGGGCAGGGTCGAACCCTGGCAGTGTCATCTGGGTGCCAGCCTGGCACTGCCAAGGTGGTACTGACAGCTGGCAGGGGCACTGCCAGGGTGCCAGGTTGACACTGCCAAGGTTCCAAGCTGACATTTTACATTGGGATGATCAGGCTGGGAGTGCCCGGTGTGGGTGCGGGGACCTTCCCATAGTGCGTTGGGGCTTGAGGGGCCCGCTTCGGGGCCTTGGAGATCGGGATGCCATTTAGAAGTGGCGATTTCTTGCTACACTGAGGAGCTCCACTCGCTGGAACTCCTCCGTGTACAAAACAGGACTATGTGTGGCCTTGGCCACCTGTTCCCCATTGAGGCCCCTTATCAAACGCAAGTCGCATCGAAAAGCCTTGCGTTCCTCGGCGCTGTGAGTATCGGGAAACACGTGGCTAAATGTGCTCTCTATTGGAGATTGTTCCCATTTAGTTAAATTGCACCCCATATTACACAATGCTTTGCTCAGTGAAACACATGAAACCCCATGATTTTCATGATGCAAAGTGCCCTCTTGCTATTTGATACAACAGGGAAGTTTGATGGTGAACCAAGGATCAATTATAAAATTCCAAGTGCCGTCCTGCTTTATCTCTCCAAAGAACAGTACAGCAGCCTTAACAAGCCACCAGTAATAATACTAACTCTTCTTGGTGACTAGTTTCTGTTGCTATGGGTGTTTCACCCTGAGCCAAAGACTGTGACGTGGTTGTAAGCCGAAAATAAAATCATCCTTAAATCTGAATCAGGTCGGAGTTGACAAGTGGAGCGACACAGACTGTATTCTCAAAATATTAATCCCAAGTGTGGAGTTCAGTCCCTTCCAGAAGCTGCCAGAGCCAGACAAATCAAGGTACATGAAATTAACACAATAAGGCTGCATCAATTTTTCCACGAACACATGTATATTTGGGTTCATTGCTTTTCATCTCTATGAACTTCAAAAGATCCAGTGCCTCTGTAATTATATCTTCTCGCTCTGGATAATTATAAATACTTTCTCTGTCACTGTATAATTTATATTGCCTCTCTTTATCTCTGTTCCATTTGTAATCATATATTCTCTTTCCCCTGTGTAATCATACATTCATCTGTCTCTGTCTCCTTGTGATTATGAATTCTCTCTGTCCTTGTGTAATTATATATATATTCTCCCTCTCTGCTTGTCCCTATGTAATTACTTTTTCACCTTTCTTATTTATCTGCATCGTAAGTGTTTTTGCTTCTCGTCCCTGTCGCACCTCAGAAATCTCCCAGGGTATTATAAGCTCAAAAATCTCTTCTGGGAAATGGGAAGAGGTGTATCTGGAAAAACAGGGTAATTAGCACAAATCTTCCATTGATTAAAAGCTAACAGATCATAAAGTATCTGTGAAGTGAAGTATGCTAATGGCTTAAATATCTCATTGACTAAAATGAAACAATGGGTGCAATTTAACGGAGATGAGAAGTCCCATTTTTGGGCACGTTTGGTGAGTTGTTCCCCGGCGCTTGCAGCTAACGACCCCACTATTAAAGGGGTCTTTGTTCCATTTCTGGGCCTTGATGAGGCATTCCTCACCGAGGCTGCACTTAGGCTCATTTCCTGTTGTAAAAAGCTCAGCTCACCAGTGCAGGAAATGGCGCCCCGATCTCTGGTCCCCCCACTGCGACCTCCAGACCCCTCCAATACCCTAACTTACCAATTAGGGGGTCATCGAGCCCCCTGCACCCCACCACATAAAGGCAGGGCATCTCCAGACCCAATCCCTGGAATGAACAAAATGCTACCTGGACTCCATGGCACTGCCAGCCTAGCACCCTGGCAGTGCCAGTGCATGTGATGTAGCCAACTAAAGGCTTAAATATTTAATAATTATGAGGCAACTGCATGTCAAAGATGTTCATTTTAATTCTCTCTATACAAACCTACGAAATAGGAGCAGAAGCAGGCCATTTGGCCCCTTTACCCTGATCCTGCTCTGCCATTCATCAAGATCATGGCTGATCTGTTAGTGTTTCTAATTCCACATTTCCAACTACTCCTAATAACATTTTATTCCCTTGGCTAACAAGATTCTAACTACTTCCACCATAAAAGTATTTAACGACCAGGCCTCCGCCGCATTATGAGGCAGAGAGTTCCAAGTCACACAATCCTCTGAGAGAAAGAAAATGATCTGCCCTAAAATGAGGGCCGCTAATTTTAAAACAGTGCCCCCTAATTCTGGATTCACCCACAAGAAGAAACAGCCATTCTATGTCCACCTTGTCAAGACCCTTCAGGATCTTGATCTCAATAAAGCTGTCCCTCAGTCTTCCAAATTCCAGTTGAAACAAGCCCAGCCTGTCCAACCTTTCCTCATAAGACAACCACTGTTAAGCCCAAATTTCAGAAGATTTATTCCCATCTCATTGGGATCTTGATGTTATGAGACCAACAAGGTGCGGAGCTGCCTTTGATTCTGTGCCATTTGCTATTGATTGCAGTGAAAGAAATGGATGAAGGGGTGAGGGAGGTGAAATGCTTCTAAGGGGCACGGCTGGTGGAGGGCAGCCAACTCCAAATCTCTATCATCTGGTTAGTCTTTCTATGATGCCACAGCAATGGTCTCCTTTAATTCGTTGGGCAGTTTCTGGTGTTGGTCACCAAAGAGCACGATATGGCGGACTTTGGATAATAAAGGATCTGTTTGTGTCTGCTCACGTATTTGGGCCGCCGTGACTGGCATCATATCCATGAAGTTCAATGTGGCTACCACTTTGTTGGCTCTGGAGGAAGTCGGAGGTCATGTTGGCAATGGTAGTCTACGCAGTGCATGTGTATTCGCAATCTGTATGTCCGGTCGGTGCTCAAATGCATATTCATACGTCGCAAACAAGAGGGCCCATCTCTGCATATGGGCTGACGTGATGTTCTTCTTGAAGAGTCCCAACCTCAGTTTGTGGCCCGTCAGTATTGTAAAAAAAACACCCATACATGTGTTGATGGAACGTTTTGACTGTGAAAACTACGGCCAGGCCTTCTTTCTTGATCTGCACTCTCTGCTGCGGTCAGCATTCTGCAGGCAAATGCAATCAGCCACTCTCTACTATCCCCCATGCAGTGTGACAACACGGTGCCAATGCCGTATGGTGAGACATTGCACTTTATGACCAGTGGGTTGGCGGGATCGTAGTGCATCAGCAGGCCAGATTAAGTTAGTTTTGTCTTCACTTGAGCAAACATCTCTTCCTGTGGTGCTCTCCATACCCATGGCCGTGTTTTTTTAGCAGGACATGCAAGGTTGCGAGGCCAGGGATGAATTTTCCGTAATAATTCACAAGCCCAGAAACGAGCGCAGCTCGGTCGTGTTCTCCGGCATGGGGGCCTGTTGGATCGCTCGCAGCTTCTCTTCTACTGGGTGTAGTCCATCCCGGTCTATGCGGTACCCTAAGTAAATGACCTCCTTGGCGAGAAAAACACACCTCTCTTTTGAGACGGACACCCGATTCTGAAAAGCGGCGGAGCACATCTTCCAGGTTGCTCAATTGTTCTCATTCCATCTAATACGTGACTAATACGTCAACCAAATAAACTGCCACATGGGGCCAACCCTGCAGAGGGCTTTCCATAACGCGCTGGAAAATGGCACAGGCCAATGATACACTGAAGAGCAATCTTGTGTACTCGTAAAGGCCTCTAAGGGTATTTATGGTCACGTATTGTCTGGAATCAGGATCGAACTTCAGCTGAAGACAGGCATGACTCATGTCAAACTTTGAAAATGAATGACCTCTAGCCAATTTCCCATACGATGCATGGCATTGGACACCTATCCAATCAGGAGGCCATATTTATGGTCAACTTATAGTCGCCGCAAAGCCAATCAGTTTTGTCCAGTTAAAGGATGGGGACTACTGGTGCTGTACAACTGGCGAATTTAACCGGCCGAATGATCCCCAGGCCCTCCAGTCGGCTGAGCTCAGCCTCAACCTTCGCCAGTAGCGCACAAGGGATTAGCTGGACCCGACAATATTTAGGCTGTGCTTCAGGGTTGACATGAATTTTTGCCATGGCTCCCTTGATTTCTCCAGCCCGGTCTGAAAAACGTTGGGGTGTTTCCCCAATACCTCATAGAGACCTCCAGCACTCATTCGAAAAATCCGCTACCAATCTAGGTGAATGCGTTGCAGCCAATCGCAGCCTTACAGACTAGGGCCTTGACCTTTCACCACAATCAATAGCAGTCTTACAGATTGCTGCCAGTAAATCATTGGGGCCATCGTGGTCCCAGCTATGGCAAGTGGTTCCCCGTTGTTATAACCTGTCTGCTTACCACTTGCTGGTGACTAATGACAATCCCACAATCCTTTGGGTGTATGAGTCCCCCCAATGAGGGGGGCGGAGAAATCATTAGCAGATTCCCTTCATAAATAAAGCTGGCCTGTTTGGAACCGGCTAGAGGAGAGTGAGCAGCAAGGAGTTGCTGCTGCTGTTGTATATATATGTTATTGTAAATGAATGTTATTTCTTTCTATCCTTGAACTCGTGCTGGATTCTTCGTGGCCCTCACAAAACTGGCGACGAGGGTTAAAGTGAATAGCTGTCTACACTGCTGGAGCCACCTCCCTGGATTTCTGTTGGATACAGGTTGGAAGTTGTTCTCTATTATACCATGCCTCTGTATGGACGTTTGGATGTTTATGACCCTGCGCTGGAAAGCTGGAATCAGTATGCACAACGGATGCGTTACTATTTCCAGGCAAACAACATCACCAAAAATGAGCACCAGGTGGTCATATTGCTCACCACCTGCGGCCCGCATACGTTTGGGGTGATTAGGAGCCTTATGTACCCAGCTGCGCCAGACACCAAAACGTTTGATGAACTTGTGAACTTAGTGGGGCAACATTTTAACCCAACCCCGTCCACGATAGTCCAGCGTTACCGGTTTAATACCGCTGAAAGGACCCCAGGAGAATCCCTTCCAATTTTCTATCCAGGCTATTCAGGATTGCGGAGTACTGTGACTATGGTGAGACCTCGTCAGAAATGTCACGCGACCGTTTGGTTTGCGGTATTAACAATGCGGCCACCCAGAGAAAATTGTTAGCTGAGCCAACATTGACTTTTCAACAGGCCATTCAAATAGTATTGTCCCGAGAGGGCGCAGAACGGGGAGTGCAGGAGCTACAGGGAATGTAGGTGCATGCTTTGGGGCGCAACCCCTTCCGTCCGAAAGTGTCCCCTTGCACCCCTGCGGTACCTTGGGCGAGGCGACGTTTGGATCGACGCCAGTGGCCGTCGGACATTTGTCCCCAAAGGGAGCCTCCAATGGATGAGGGGCCGTGTCCGTGTCAGACTTGTGGGCGCCAACCCTGTCGTGGACGCTGGTCCTGGGGGCGCCAGAGGCGCCGTTGTTCCGACAGAAACTGGGGCCAGCCCAGCGGCCGTACCTTCCATTTGGATGAACCTGTGGTGACTACTCCCGAGGACATGGAGATGGAGGACGACTGCCTGCAGCTGCATTGTATGGCAGCTCCCCGTGTGGTCCCCATTAATGTGACAGTATGGGTCAATGGTCACCCGCTTGAGATGGAGTTGGGCACTGGCGCAGCGGTCTCCGTGATCACCCAGAGGACATTTGACCCCATCAAGCAGGGTATACAGACCTTTACAATAACTAACTTACAGGCCAGGTTGGCCACCTATACGGGGGAACCATTGGACATTGCAGGAACTACAATGACCCCTGTCGTTTATGGACGCCAGGAGGGGCGTTTCCCACTTATCGTGGTGCGTGGCCACGGGCCCAGCCTGTTGGGTCGGGACTGGTTGCGCAATTTGCGGCTGCAGTGGCAGCACATTCTCCAAACAGTTTCTGGAGGGTTGACTGAAGTGCTAGGACGGTACCCAGATGTATTCCAGCCCGATTTGGGGAAAATAAAAGGAGCCGTAGACTGTATCCAAATCGAACCAGGAGCCATGCCGCGCTATTTCCGGGCGCACCCGATGCCTTACGCCGTGCTCGAGAAGGTAGAAGGGGAGCTCACTCATTTGGAGACTTTGGGTATTATCAGGCCCGTCCGTTTCGCTGACTGGGCAGCACCAATTGTACCTGTAATGAAGCCAGATGCCACAGTTCGCTTGTGCGGCGACTGTAAACTTACAATGAATACGGCTTCCTGGCTCGACCGATATCCAGTGCCTCGCATAAAGGACCACTTCGCGAAGCTTGCAGGCGGACTCTCGTTCACGAAATTAGATATGAGTCACGTCTACCTACAGTTGGAGCTGGACCCTGCCTCCCGGCCATATGTAATGATTGATACACACCGGGGCCTGTATGAATATACAAGGTTGCCCTTTGGGGTATCCTCAGCCTGCGCTATTTTTCAACGCGTCATGGAGGACATTTTGAGAGGTTTACTGCGTGTCGCTGCCTACTTAGACGACGTTTTGATTACAGGGATGTCGGAGCAGGAGCATTTGAATAATTTGGAGGCTGTTCTTAGACGCTTTTCAGAGGCTGGAGTCCGTTTACGCCGCACAAAGTGCGTCTTTCAGGCGAAGGAAGTAGTCTACCTGGATTATCGGGTGGACCGCGAAGGTTTGCACACTGTCACAGAGATGGTGCGCGGAATTCAACAGGCCCCCGCCCTGACTGACTCTTCGCATATTCGTTCTTTTCTCGGCCTCGTAATCTATTACGGGAAGTTCCTTCCCAATCTGGCAACTACACTGGCCCCGTTGCACCTTCTGCTAAAGAACAATCACACCTGGGTTTGGGGTCAGCCGCAAGAAACCGCTTTCCGGCGGGTAAAACAACAATTGTCGTCGTCTGGGTTACTAACCCACTATGATCCTGGAAAGCCTTTGCTCATCACATGTGATGCATCCCCGTATGGTATTGGGGCCGTCCTGTCCCACAAGATGGAGAACGGGGCTGAGCGGCCGATAGCTTTTGCCTCCCGCACATTGACTGCAGCGGAAAAGAAATACGCACAGATTGAGAAGGAGGGCCTGGCGGTGGTCTTTGCGGTGAAACGCTTCCACCAGTACGTGTATGGCCGCCAGTACACTATTGTGACTGATCATAGGCCTCTGCTGGGACTTTCCCGAGAGAATTAGCCAATACCGCCCATTGCTTCCGCACGGATCCAGCGCTGGGCTTTGTTGCTCGCTGCATACGAGTATTCTCTGAAGCACAAACCAGGAACCCAGATAGCAAATGCTGACGCACTGAGCCAATTGCCTTTATCGACCGGCCCCATGTCGACCCCCACGACCGGTGAGGTGGTTGCAATCCTAAATTTTATGGACACCTTGCCTGTCACGGCATCACAGATCCGTGAGTGGACCCAGACGGAGCCAGTCCTGTCAAACTCGGCACAATGTCCTGTATGGTGGGCAGCATAGACAGCTCCCAGGCAAGTTGCGGGCATTTCCCTCCAAGCTGTTAGAATTTAGTGTGGAAGACGGTATCCTCTTGTGGGGGACGCGTGTGATTGTCCCGGAAAAAGGACAGAAGCTGATACTAAGAGACTTGCACAATGGGCAAAATTAAAATGTTTGCCCGGAGTTATGTCTGGTGGCCAGGCCTCGACACCGACATTGAGAAGGTGGCCCAAAACTGGTCCATTTACCAGGAGCATCAGAAGCTTCCGCCGGCCGCGCCCCACATCACTGGGAATGGCCAGGGCAGCCTTTAGCGCGCTTGCATGCGGATTTCGCCGGCCCTTTTCAAGGATCCATGTTCCTTCTATTAATCGATGCCCAATCTAAATGGTGAGAGGTGCATAAGATGGTAGGCACAACGTCCTGCGCAACAATCGAGAAGATGCGTTTGCCTTTCAGTATGCATGGCTTCCACGAGGTGCTGGTCACGGACAACGGCATTCCGTTCACAAGTGAGGACTTTGCGAGGTTCATGAAGTTGAACGGCATACGCCATATCCGCACCGCCCCATACCACCCGGCTTCAAATGGGTGTGGTAGTCTGTGTAGAGGTATTACGGTACCTGGTAAGGCTGGAACACCATTGGTAGATATTGTATGTTTCCTGATAGTCAAGCTGAATGGTAACTCTGCCCTGCAAGGCGGGGTATAAGAGCCCGTGCCGCCCCAGCAGCCTTCATTCTGTACGTGAGCTGCTTGGGGAAACATCTAGCTTATTAAAGCCTTCAATTGGACTACAACCTCGCTTTAGTGGTCATTGATCGTGCATCAATTTAATAAGCTAGATTTAAAAGGATGGATCTCCAAATCAAGCCGGAGTGTCTGCAACTCAGCCCCCACGCGGTGAACTCAGCGGCAATCTTCAAGCACTGGCTGGCATGTTTTAAAGGATATCTCGGAACGGCCGAAAACACACCCACGGGAGAACAGAAAATGCAAGTCATGCACTCGAGGGTGAGCCCGGAAATTTACACCCTCATCGAGGACGTGGAAGACTTTGATGCAGCAATAAAGCTGCAAAAAGGACATTATATTCGCCCGGTAAACCAGGTCTACGCCCGACATCTGCTAGCAACGAGGCGACAAATCCCTGGGGAATCGCTGGAAGAATTCTACCGTGCGCTCCTGGTGTTGGGGAGAAACTGCAGCTGCCCGCAAGTTTCGGCGAGCGACCACACAGAACTCTTGATCCGGGACGCTTTCGTGGCAGGTATGCTGTCCTCCCAAATCCGCCAGCGATTGCTGGAAAAAGACACCCTAGGCCTTAAGGAGGCACGGGCCCTTGCAGGCTCCCTGGATGTGGTCTCCAGAAACACCCGCGCTTACGTTCGCGATCGAACGGCAGCTCCCTGGGCAGCGTGGAACCCCTCCGCAGCCGACCCCGAGACATCCCCCATCCCGCCACAAGCTTGTGCTGCAAAGTGGCCTGGCAACCCCGGGGGCCCCCGCTGCTACTTTTGCGGGCAGGCCAAGCACCCCCGGCAGCGCTGCCCGGTCTGCGCATCCACCTGCAAGGGATGCGGTAAAAAGGGCCACATTGTGGTGGTATGCCAGGCCCGTGCGGTCGCCGCGGTCTCCGTCGGCAAATGCGGACCGCCACCACAAACTTCTCCATGGTCCCTGTGCGGCCAGCGGGCGCCGCCATCTTCCTACTCCAGGGCCACGTGCGGCCCCCGGGCACCGCCATCTTTTTCTGCGGACGGGCCATTCCTGTTCGATGGATGAGCTCTGCCATTTTGTGCAACCCCAGCCACGTGCGACCAATGGGAGCCACGATCTTGGATGGACTCCCAGGACCCCAGCTCGGCTGACCGCACACCGCCCGAAGAGAACACTCAACTGCTGAGATTAGCCTCGGTGACCCTGGATCAGTCCCGGCCACGAACACTGTCAACTGCTACAACAACAGGACTAATCAACGGGCACGAGACATCCTGCTTAATCGACTCTGGGAGCACGGAGAGCTTCATACACCCGACACGGTAAGGCACTGTTCTCTCCTCGTCCACCCCGTTAATCAAAAAATCTCCCTGGCCTCCGGTTCCTCCTCAGTCGAGATAAAGGGGTTTTGTGTAGCAAACCTCACAGTCCAGGGAAGGGAGTTTAAAAATGACCGGCTCTACGTCCTTCCTCACCTCTGCGCGGCCACACTCCTAGGGTTAGACTTCCAGTGTAATCTCCAAAGTCTAACTTTCAAATTCGGCGGCCCTATACCCCCTCTCATTGCCTGCAGCCTCGCGGCCCTCAAGGTAGATCCGCTTTCCCTGTTTGCGAACCTCACCCCGGATTGCAAACCCGTCGCCACCAGGAGCAGACGGTACAGTGCCCAGGATCGGATCTTTATTAGATCAGAGGTCCAAAGGCTACTGAGGGAAGGAGTCATTGAAGCTTGCAACAGTCCCTGGAGAGCTCAAGTAGTGGTGGTAAAGACCGGGGAGAAGCATAGGATGGTCATCGACTACAGTCAGACCATCAACAGGTTTACGCAACTTGACGCGTACCCTCTCCCCCGCAGATCCGACCTGGTAAACAGGATCGCGCATTACAAGGTCTTCTCCACGGTGGATCTTAAGTCCGCCTATCACCAGTTCCCCATCCGCACTCGTGACCGCATATACACTGCCTTCGAGGCAGATGGGCGGCTCTATCACTTCTTAAGGGTTCCCTTCGATGTCACCAATGGGGTCTCGGTCTTCCAGCGTGAGATGGACCGAACGGTTGACCGGTACGGTTTATGGACATCATTCCCGTATCTCGATAATGTCACCATCTATGGTCACGACCAGCAGGACCACGACACCAACCTCCGAAAATTCCTCCAGACCGCAAAGATCCTTAACCTTACATATAACAAGGATAAATGCGTGTTTACCACCGACCGCCTAGCCATCCTCGGCTACGTAGGGCGAAATGGAGTTATAGGCCCCGACCCTAAATGCATGCGCCCCCTTATGGAGTTCCCCCTCCCTCACTGCTCCAAGGCCCTGAAGCGCTGCCTAGGGTTTTTCTCTTACTACGCCCAGTGGGTCCCCAACTATGCGGACAAGGCCCGTCCCTTGATCCAATCCACAGCTTTTCCCCTGTCAATAGAGGCCCGCCAGGCCTTCAGCCGCATCAAAGCAGAGATTGCAAAGGCCACGATGCACGCCATCGACGAGTCCCTCCCCTTCCAGGTTGAGAGCGACTCATCTGACGTAGCCCTGGCGGCCACCGTCAACTAAGCGGGCAGACTTGTGGCCTTCTTCTCACGTACCCTCCATGCTTCCGAAATCCGCCACTCCTCAGTCGAAAAGGAGGCCCAGGCCATAGTAGAAGCTGTGCGACATTGGAGGCATTACCTGGCTGGCAGGAGATACACTCTCCTCACTGACCAACGGTCGGTTGCTTTCATGTTCGATAATGCACAGTGGGGCAAGATAAAAAACGATAAGATCTTGCGGTGGAGGATCGAACTCTCCACCTCCAACTACGAGATCTTGTATCGTCCCGGGAAGCTAAATGAGCCTCCTGATGCCCTGTCCCGCGGCACATGTGCCAATGCACAAGTGGACCGCCTCCGAGCCCTCTAAGAGGACCTCTGCCACCCAGGGGTCACTCGCTTTTTCCACTTTATCATGACCCGCAACCTGCCCTACTCCATCGAGGAGGTCAGGACAGCCACCAGGGACTGCCAGATCTGTGCGGAGTGCAAGCCGCACTTCTACCGGCCAGAGAAAGCGCACCTGATAAAGACTTTCCGTTCCTTTGAACGCCTCAGCATGGACTTCAAAGGCCCCCTCCCCTCCACCTACCCCAACACGTACTTCCTGAACGTGATTGACGAGTACTCCTGGTTCCCATTCGCCATCCCCTGCCCCGACATGATCGCAACCACCTCATCAAGGCCCTCCATATCATCTTCGCACTGTTCGGGTTCTCCGCTTACACACATAGTGATAGGGTGTCCTCCTTTATGAGCAACGAACTGCGTCAATTCCTGCTCAGCAAGGGCATCGCCTCGAGCAGGATGACCAGTTACAACCCCTGGGGTAACGGACAGATAGAGAGTGAGAACGGAACGGTCTGGTAGACCGTCCTACTTGCCCTATAGTCCAGGAATCTCCCAGTCTCCCGCTGGCAGGAAGTCCTCCCGGATGCCCTCCACTCCATCCGGTCACTGCTTTGTACCACAACCAACCAAACACCTCAAAAACGTCTCCTTGTCTTCCCCAGGAAGTCCTCCTCTGGGACCTCGCTCCCGAGCTGGCTGGCAGCTCCCGGATCCATCCTGCTCTGAAAACACGTGCGGGCGCACAAGTCGGACCCGTTGGTCGAGAGGGTCCATCTGCTCCATGCTAACCCCCAGTACGCCGACGTGGCGTACCCCGACGGCCGACAAGATACGGTCTCCCTACGAGACCTGGCGCCCGCCGGAGCCCCACGCACACCCCAGCCACCAGTCCCACCCTCCCTCCCACCAGTGCACCTTCCAGGAGGATCGGTCCTTCCGCCGGCCCCGTCTAGGCCCCCCCCACCCACTGACGCACCCCGCAGACGCTCCCTTCCCAGGTCAACCGTTTTCCCCACCAGCGCCGTCTAGGGGTGTCGGAGCTGCCACAGAGATCGAGGCCACGCACCCAGTCACAGACGCCCGAGCCTCCACCGGAGTCACCACCGAAGCTTCGACGATCACAGAGGACGACCAGGGCCCCCGATCGAATGATTGCTTCATTTTAAAGTGTATAGTTAATTATGAATCATAAATTGTAAATCGTAAATAGAATTGTAAATAGTTACAAAACGCTGTACGGAGGTATTACGGTACCTCCATAACTATAATTTCTACCACGTTACCATGTTGTAATATCAGGCCACCACCCCTGCCGGACTCTTTTTTAACAGGGGGTGAATGTGGTAGTCTGTGTAGAGGTATTACGGTACCTGGTAATGCTGGAACACCATTGGTAGATATTGTATGTTTCCTATTGGTCAAGCTGTATGGTAGCTCCGCACTGCAAGGCGGGGTATAAGAGCCCGTGCCACCCCAGTAGCCTTCATTCTGTACGTGAGCTGCTTGGGGAAACATCTAGCTTATTAAAGCCTTCAATTGGACTACAATCTCGCTTTAGTGGTCATTGATCGTGCATCAATGGGTTGGCGGAGCGCGCAGTGCAGGCATTCAAATGAGGCCTAAAGAAGCAGTCTTCCGGGTCGATGGGCACGAGACTGGCTCGTTTTTTGTTTTCATATAGGACCACTCCACATGCGGTGACTGGGGTAGCTCCCGTGGAACTCCTAATGGGCCGGAGACTTCGCACCCACAACATCGTCTGGTCTCCCTCCGCGCATTTGGGGGACGTATCTGGCCGAGTCAGTGAGGTCCTAGGTCCGAGGCCCTGGCCTCAGTGGTGCTCATCCCAATGCGGGATCTGTGGATTCCTAATCTGGGGGGCCCTGAACGCCGAGAGGAGGTATGTCCCGCACTATTCACTTCTATCCCTTGGAGTTCCTGTACTCTCTTTCCTGCACTCTCTCTTGAGAGCAAAATTTCTACGACCTCCTTAAGGTCTCATAATGGGTCAGCCAGTAACTTTCGTTGGATCGTCATATCATTCACGCCATAAACCAAATGGTCCTGCAACACCCGGGAAGGGAAGGGTCATGATCACAAAATTCAGCCAGTTTCCTCAAACGCGTTATGAACCGGGTAATAGACTCCCCTGGGGTCCTCTAAGCCTTGTTAAACCAGTAGTAATGTTGCACAATGTCCAATGGCTTGGGGTCTTAATGGTTTGCCACTATTGCAATTAGCTCTTCAAAGGATTTGGAGTCTGGGCTGCAGGGTATGTGAGGTTTTGTATCACGCTGTAGGGCTCCACAGGCAGTCAAGACTATTACTGTCTGTCTCTCTTCATCCATTAGAGCATTAGCCCTTAAAAAATAGTGCATACACTCTGTGTATTGTGTCCAATCTTCCATGCACATCAAGTCTCCCAAAGAGCAGCATTCTGAAATCAGTGCAAACCTTATTCTTGTAATGCGATAAGAGATGACTATCTTACAAGTTAGCAGTGCTGTCTGTAGCTCTACTTTTACTCTTGTCGCAATTTAGTGGCCACAGAGGAGTCCAAATTGAGAGACGGAAATAAAGGCATTTTATTACAAAGTAAAGTATACACACAGTATACTCCAGGTCCCAGCCGGGACTACTCATGCTCGGCTCTCACCTTGGCCGCCTTTTATGCTGGAGTCCATTTACTCCACTGATGTGGGGAAGGTTGTATTCTACAAGGCTCACGGGGAGGATAGTTGGTCCATCCCCATAGATCCCATGTGGGTTCTAACAGTCATGGAAACAAGTGGAAAAGAGTCCGCTTGAGACTTCTTGTACTTGACTCACATTACCTTGGTCAATGAGTATTGCCTCCATACGCAATCATGTATAAACGGGAGGACCACCCATTCGTGGTCCTCCAGGATGTCCTTTACCTGAAGGTGTGTGATGGAGATTCCATGTCTAAATGATGCACTAGATGCCTTCTGGCTTTGAGATGGAGGGAAACCTGTAAAAGACATGCTCACTTAATGTATCACTTCAGTCCGTTTATACATGCATTGAGGCCTCGATCATGCAGGCTGCAGGTAACTCAGCCTTGGGTAGTGGCTCTCACCCAGATGAGGAGAAGGAGGGCCCATCGGCGTTTGGCACAGGGCTCGAAGGGGCAAGGGCCTGAGCAGCAAGAGGACTGGGGCCTCTGTAAGCAAGGTCAAGAGGCTGGTAAACATAGGCCATTGCAATGGCAAGCATTGGCCCGATCATGCATGTTTCACAAGCAATATTCTTATCCAGAGGTGAATGAAAGGCAGTGCCGGAAGTTCCCTTGTGTAACTCGGGATGTGGTTGCTCCCATCTGCAAGCTTCTCCAATATAAGCTGCAGCCACAAGAACTCTGTAGGTATAGTGCAAATTGCCTGGCCTGCCAGGGAGTGAATGTCGGTATGGGGACCCTTTAAATAATAATAATAATCGCTTATTGTCACAAATAGGCTTCAATGAAGTTACTGTGAAAAGCCCCAAGTCGCTACATTCTGGCGCCTGTTTGGGGAGGCTGATACGGGAATTGAACCCACGCTGCTGGCCTTATTCTGCATTACAAGCCAGCTGTTTAGCCCACTGTGCTAAACCAGCCCCAGATATGTCACCAGGACCCCTTCAACTCTATGAGGTGGGCGAATTGCTGCCCCTGCCCTGCCACATTTGCTGAGCTCTTTGTGCATGCATAATTAATGTGCTGAAAAGCAGAAGATTTCACATGTCCGCCCACCTCACAGCCCAGTAGGAATCACGCTGATCTTCCCACCCGCCACTAATCCTAGCTGCCAGAATGGAAAATGCTGCCCTTGTTTTTTAAACAAAACTTTGTTAGTATTTATAAATTCATACAAAGACAATTAACATAAATGTAGCGAAAAACAAACAACGACCACAATAGCAAGCAACCAAATCACTCCGATGGCCAAATATATACGCCACAAAAGGAAAATGGCACATCATGACTCTAGAAGATTTGACCCCAGAGGCTGATCCACTCAGTGAGTTTGAGAACTTGAGTTTTGCTTCATTTGCGAAGTTTACTTATTCAGTGGCGTCTGAAATGTGCACACAAAGCCCTGTTACCAGTGTTGTTAATTCTGGCTTGTCTCAGTCTATACCCAATGGTATTCATTGCAAGAATGTAATTGATTCTAGCCTCGTGGAAACTGCTGGGTTTTGGACTGATTTCCAACTTTAATTATTTCAGCACTTATGTTTAGATCACTCTCATGGGTGAGTCACAATCTCCATTCTTTTCAGAGTGTCGATCTTGTCCTTGAGATCTAGGTAAGGTTTTGCTGACAGTGGAAAAAGGACTGCAAACATTGCCTGGTAATTGCTTTTTGTTATTAAATTTATTGAATGCCCTTAAATGTTCTCACTGCAGTCTTTAAAAGTGACAAAACATCACTTCAAATCAAATTTCCATTTGAAGTAATACAGTTATACAGGCTGAGAAAGCACACCTTGTCATGATTTTGTCATATGTTTCGATTAGACAACTTTATGTCAAACTCTTCAAGTGACAGAAATATTTTTAAAATTGCCAGTCTAGAATAAAGCTGATTCTTTTGAATAAATTGTAATATTTCTCCTTCCTTTGAGCAATATCAAATTGGTCGGTAGTGACTTTAACTGGCTGTTAAACCTCCAAAGCATAGTTGGGACAATCCAACCATGATTTGGCTGAGACTTTTTTATGCTATTGCTGAACATCATTTTAAATGCAGTGATTTCCTTCTGAAATCCCTCCAGGATCCATGGAGATGTTTCATTTTTTGTTTTGAGGTGAAATGTTATAAAGCCATGTTTAGATAGAAAATGACTTAATTTACTGAGTGCGCTGAAACCACTGGATAAGTTTAAAAAGACTGAACAACAGTGTTTTAAGTGACTTAAGCAGCGGCTCCTAAGGTGGCTGAACATCCACATAGCTGTACCCTACAAATTACAAAGCTACTAGCAAGATGCCAAGCTGATTAGAAGTAGCCGGCCAGATGATCAACTTAGTTGAGTGTCAATACCCCATCCTCCAAACCTTTCTCAAAATATCCAGACATAACCTGTGTACTCAATTGGAAATTAAACAAACCATTACACTCAATCAATTTGGACAATATATGTTGACTAAGGAGGAATCTCCAACGGCCATAATCTAATTACTCTTCAAATAATGGACCTGGAATCAGCTTGTTATGACCATGTATGGGTAACTGGCCAGTTTGAGAGAGGAAATGATGTGATGAGCAAGCAAACCTTCTTTGTGTTTTAAGAAACTGCTTCTTTCCAGGCCAGTCAGAGTGAGGACAGAACTTTCCATTGCTGGCATTCTCTTTCTCTCCAGCCATACTGCAAGCCTGAGCCTTGTCTGTGTTTTTGACCAACCACTAGCTACAGGCAGAATTTCAAATATCAACCCACAGCTGCTAACTCCAGGAGAAAGGTTGAAAACCTTTGGCACCATTTTTAAATTGTCTTGATGCCGAGTCTGGAAAGACTATTCAGCCCAGTCGGAAACCATCCAAGCCATCAATCTACATGATACATTTACAATTGATTTTTTTAATGGATTCTTAAACATTTTAACCTACTTTTGAAATTTACTTCCATGTGGGTGTGTGTGTATGAACTCATCAATGCTTGTGCGAGTAGAGTTGGAGTGTTTTTATTTCAAGTATTAAGTACAATAAAAACGTTTCTTGTTTCTTTTAAAACTTACAAGGGAACCTGGCCATGTGCTCTTTTTACAACAATTGGAGTGAAGCAGTTAAACATTCACTGAATTGTCAAGCAAGTTTTTTAATAAACACGTGTTGCAGTCAACCAAGGGGTGCTAAGAGCGGGGAAACATGACAATACCAGTCATCGTAAAGCTTTGTCTTCTTTACCCTCAATATTGGGCCCCATTATGGGTGGGAGGAAGTACCACCCCCCTCCCTCTATCTCCAACAACCCCCACTCAGCAGAAGATAGCTGGGACTGTTCACTTAAATCTATTTATGCCAAAGACATGGTTGAGTGAGGCTGGTGGCTATCCTTCACTAAAGGACATTACTAAACCAGTTGATTTTCATTTAAACTACTGTGTTTGGATTTAAATGTGCATTCTCTGGTGAAGATTGCAATCAGTATTTAAAGCCATGCTTGGCTTTCATTGTTCATTGACAAAGATTGACTGACTACACTGCACTTTAAGTGGACTTTTGATGCACATTGTGAAACTTTCTGGGCCAATTGTTCATGATTTCATCAACGCTCTTCCAATATTTACTCCAGAAATTCTCTGACGACTGCACCTAAAGATTGCGAGTACTGTGTTACTTCACCTACTGGAGATCTTATAGGAGTCAACCAGGAGGAAGAGAGTTCTTGATCATTGGTATCTTGCTAAGGGCCCCCTTGCTAGGACGGATAATGTGAGATGAAGCAAAGAAACACATTCTGCTATAGGGAAGAGAAACAGGAAGATGAGGAGTACTGCAGAGTCATGCTGATTTGCTGCACACTTCACAATCTGGAGATCGTGAGAGACCAGCTGGCATCACCACCAAATATGTCAGAGGGCTAAGCCCAGAAAACTCAAAAGAAGAAGGAGGAAGAGGATCAGAAGGAGCACCAGAGGTTTCCAAGCAGTTGGTTCACACCTGAGAGGGATGCTCGCCTCCATCATCAGACCTCAGACCACGGCTATCACACGCTCTAACTTCCATGATGGAGGATCGATTGAGAAGTCTACTATCTGCACTCAATTCTTCCACTCTCTACCTCATGAAGAACACAATAAAAAGACATACAAAATAAAAAGTTCTGGGTATGCACATTAGCTCTTGCAGTGTTGGTGGAGAGAGAAACAGAGTTAATGACCAGAATCGGCCGTTCTAGAGTCTATGTTCAGCAACGCACATGGAGGTGCGAGTGATTTCCATTGGGCGGGGGGAGGGGCAGTAGGACAGCTTACCATGAGAGATGTTGCACTGTTCAGCTAATTAAACATACACCAAGAGGAACGTATCCATTCTTGTGGCATGGGCAGGAGGGGATGTTGTTATCCTGCCATTGTTACTTTATTTGGTCAAACGTCTGAGTGCCATATTTAAATTGCACCAGGACAGCCTGCAATATTCCGTCCAGTTCTCCTTGGCCACTGCCCCACCCTTCCCCACTAGCGTTTCCTCCTTTCCTTGATCCTCCTCAACGAAACTTGCATTGCCTTCATCTGCTCTCAAGCATAGGCTGTCATTTACAGACACTCCCCAAAGAAGACAATGTGGAGGCAACTCACCGTTAATCATGGTAGAAGTCTACATTTCCAAGAATACGCCCGCAAATCTGCGCATGCGCTGAACCGCCGGCGGTTCTGCACATGTGCTAACTTACGCAGTCCCTTCGGCATCAGCAGGAGCGGCACCAACCCCTCTGCCGTCGGCATGGCCCCTGGAAGTGTGCAGAATTCCCCTACTTCCGATCGGACCGACGCCAGAGTGGTTTGTGCCGTTTTTGATGCTGGCGTCAGGCCATCGCGCCGATTCGGGAGAATCCTGCCTCTGGTCTTTGGCCTCATGTCAAATTACGTTTCTCCACCCGCTAAGCTTCCTGCTGCTGGTGGGACCAGAGGATTCCGTCCAATGGTTCAGGTAGATGACCCTTCACCAAGTCAAAAAACAAAAAGTAAACAGATTGAGCAGTATATAATAACCATAATTGCTCACTGTTTGTTTTTGTCTTAGATACTGAAAACATAACACAATGAACAACACTTACAAATATTAAACTGTTAAACCTCATGCTTACCCTCAGGCTACCTTACCTGTAAATGTTCTCATCTACTCTGGTGCTTTTATGAAGTGTATCCTGAGTGGAAACAGCAAATGAGGCAGATGGTAGTTCTGAATCTGAAGAACTCAAATGGCCCTGACTCAGAATGCGCCGAGTCAGAATGGGCTCGAGCAGTCTGGACTCGCTGACAGGCAACTGCAAGGTGGAGTGATAGAGAAGGAGGCAGGATTACTGCTATCTGGAGAGTGAAGCCAAAAGGTTATGATTCTACTCTATGATTTTCACACCATTTCCCGAGGCCATCTGTTCAGTTAGAGGAAAGAAGTCTGGACAGTTGAGACATTGTACATGCCACTTTTGACCGATTTTCACCAAGGCAGCTCCATGAGCTCCCACTTTGGACGTTGCTATGACTGTACCTTCAGTCATCAAATGCTGCATAATGTTTGGTCTACAGGTCACTTGGTATAATTTTTAATCTTTCCAGGCTGGAGAGAATTGGTATTAGTCTTTGCATTAAAACATGGGTCAAGCTGGAGACAGATTCCACCATTGCTCTAGGCATGAGCTTTCAGACAGGCTATCAATTACACCAAACATTTGGCTTATTCATTACATTAGCCATCTTCAGAAACTTGACGATTGAAGGTCCTCATCTGACTCCTTTGCACCTGAATTTGTATGTGACATTGCTTCCCAGCAAAGTGGCAACTGTGATGTCCCTTTCTTCCAGCATTGTTGCTGCTGTTAGTGCATGATGCTTGCCTCAATAAGTTATCTTTTTAGGCTAGATTCTAATATGGGTTCCAGTCTCTGAGCGGGTACCGGCAACGATGGTAATGCTTGACATAATGCCATCTTCATCAATCTCCTCATCCTCCACCTCCTCCTCTTATTCCTGTTCCTCTGGTGCCAATGCAAGGGGGTTGGGGAAAGCAAAGTGGATCTTGCTTTCGGCAGCCGGCAATGATAAAGCTAAAAGGAATAAGGTGCAACGAATGTGGTTCTTCTAAGAAGATGTGTGAGATGAGAATATGAAATTTGAGTGTGAATAACTTTGCGAGATTAAGTATCAGAAATTGTTGTGGATATATAAGGAAGCTGGAATAGCCACATGCTTATTAGCAAGATGCTCCCTGCTCTACTTTGGCCATGGCGTGCATGTGTGCGTGCGTGTGTGTGCATCTGTGATGGTGTAGTTTAGGGGTGCATCTGTGAGGTGGAATCTCACCTTAATCACTTGTGTCACATCATTATGTTTTTACTGGCGCTAGTGCCATGTCCTGGAGACAGGATTCCTGACTGTGACCTGCTTGGAGATCTCCTCTCACATCCATCTACTTGCCCAATTCCTCCTCCATACCGCCACTGCCAGGATTTCCAGTGCCATGTCAGTGAACCCTCTCTCACAGTACTTTAGCCATCCTGATACAGGCCATTGTCTGGCAGCCAGTGCACTCCACATCTTCAATGAAAGTGCATGCATTAAAGTTACACATACCATAAGGATGATGCAATTGTCCTGTTAAATTTTATGAGAAAAGGGAGCCATCCATTAACTTCTGTGATTTAAGTTTAAATTCAGTTTGGATGGGCATGGAAAAGAAATTCACTTTCTGATTTGAATGGTAAATGATCCATTTTATAACCTGGTATTGGCACAAGTTTTTATCAACACAGCTTTAATTCAGTTTGATGCATGTTTAATCGACATAATATTAAAACATTTCTTTTATGTAATACTTCTTCACCGTGGGCGGCACGGCGGCACAGTAGTTAGCAGCCTCGCAATGCCAAGGACCCAGGTTCGATTCCAACCTTGGGTGGCCATTTGTGTGTAGTTTGCATGTTCTCACCATGTCTGCGTGGGCTTCCTCCGGGTGCTCTGGTTTCCTCCCACAGTCCAAAGATGTGCAAGTTAGTTGGATTGGCCATGCTAAAATTGCCCCTTAGTGTCCAAAAGGTTAGGTGGGGTACTGGGTTGCGGGGATAGGGTGGGGAGTGGACCTAGGCCCTCGGAGGGTCGGTGCAGACTCGATGGACCGAATGGTCTCCTTCTGCACTGTAGTAATTCTATGATTCTATGATTCCTCAATCTCAGAGGAGCATCATAAATGTGTTATCTCTGCAAGCATCTATCTCTAAAATAGTCCCTTCGTGGCTGATGAGATCTACCATGCGGAATTAGTGAAGTTTTGCGACACTAAAATTCAGTACAAATTGGAGTTAAACTTCCCGGATGCTAACAAGAATCTTTATTGCCTCTGATGTGTTATGTACTCTGGGATAACACAGGCTGCAACTGGATGCAGCTGTAACCAAAAGATACTCCAGACGTTGAAGTTAGTTCAATCTGATTTATTGAACCAGTAGCACAGTTAGCACAGTTCTCTATGAGTTCGACTCTCTGCTAACCTAAGTGTGGTTACTCTGTCTGACGGAACCAGACTAGCTCTTAGCCACATGCTGGAGGTGTGATACTGTAAATACACCCTGACTCACTCTGTACATGTTCATCAGTGGAAAGAGCCGGAGTGTGAGCGCCTCATGCCTTTTATAGTGAGATACCACCCCTGAGTGTCCTGCCTGCTCATTGGTCATGTCCTGTTCTCTGTGTTCATTAGCTGCCTGTCTGTATATCATTATCTGCATGTCTGCATATCATGACAGCCTCTATTTGATTACAATTGAGAAAAACTTAAATCTATTCTCAATGAAGTCCGGCTAGCAAAAGGACTTAAAGAGAAGTAACTTATAAACAATTTAACTTTCAAAATAATACAGAAATGGTTTCTTGCTTACAGCAAAACAGCTTGCATTTACTTCAAGAGTTAGAAAATAAGGATAGCGAATAGTTAGATCAAAGTGTAGAATGATCCTGGATTAAGATGGCCGTACGGACCATCATGTTTAAGGAGAATCTTATCAGACTTTAGTCATCTATCTACACATCTATGTCGTACTAATTGGTTTGGGTTAGAATCAAACATATTTGATTCGATAGTTAGCTGTCAATCCTTAACATAAGTTCTGAATGTTTCATGTCTGAATATTTGAATATTTGTGTATGTTATGGAATGCGATTCTGTGCTAATATCAAGACTAGTTTCTACTGGTTTTGCTGCTGACTTTGCTTTATCCACAATATGAACAATGGTGCCTTCATGTTGCTATGATGCCTGCTTCGTCCATGATCTGATTACTGGTGCAGATCATTTCTTAATGTCAAACTGTCTTTGAAAATATGTTTATTAGAACAATAGCTTTATCATCTTGCTCAGTGAAAATGTTGTTTTTATGTCCATTAGTTTATGCATGTGTCAGGCTTTTTGTGCCTCTGTTGAAGCTGTGTTTTGTCATGACCTGAGGTTATGAGTGCTGAAATCCTCATTTTAAATAGGTATTAAAACTGGGGCTTAATATTTACACTAAATAGCCTTCTTTTACCTATCAGATTTATCAGGAAATAGTCGATTACTATCAGTGTCTGTCTCAGGTCTGAGACCAGATGGTTTTGTGAGTTTTGAATAATGTCATATGTTTAGCAGGGACCAATAATATTATACAACCTGAAACCCACTAGTAACAAAAGAATTGCATCAATGTTACCAATGGTTTATGATGGAACTACTGAATTCTAATATAGTCATTATATGTTTGGAAATGTCAGCTGTAGCTGAATCTACTAAAACATATAGGTTGATTTATAGCTTTGGGGCGGGATTCTCCGTTTCTGAGACGAAGTGTTGACGGCAACGCAGAATTTGTGGATTTTCATGACAGCAAAACTGGCGCCGTAACTGGACCAATTCCGTTACTGTTAAGGGTCTAGCACCGATGCTGCATGGAACATAATAGATTCCAATGAAAAAAGGTGCGGGATTCGCCGGGTCCGTGATTGGCACTCGGGAGGCTGACAAGCTTCAGCCGCACATGCACATTACAATCCCCACACACTCTCATCCCAGCCAACAAGATGGCACTGGTTGTGCTGGGACGCGTCCATACAGCTGATTGGTCGGCTGGGGCCAGAGGTCACCCAGGGGTGGTGGCCTGGGGGGAGACTATACGACCTGTGGCACTAGGTTCACAGTGGGCAGTCAGCGGCAAGCGCAGCTGCATGGCTGCCTTGCCATCTGCGGCAATGGTGTTCCCTGTCCGTTCACTCCGACTGCACAGCCCACCTCCTGGGCATCCACCGCTACTCCCCTCGGCCCTGGCAGAAACCCCCCAGCGAGCCCCATGGTGATGTTGTGCACTTTCCATACCCCCTCTCTCTCCCTCAGCAGCCACGCACCTGTTTTACGATTTTTAAAAGCACAAATGAACCGTGCCGTCGGGAACTCGGCCCATCGGAGGAGGAGAATCGCGGAGGTCCAGAAGAATACCGGGTCGGGCCCCCTAATGATATGCAAATGATGTCCACTGTACGTGCATTCTGATACTCATTGACGGCGCTTTCAAGGTGACGGAGAATTGCGATTTGGCGTCAAATCGGTGCTCACCGCAATTTTGGCGCGGAACCGATTCTCCGTCCAGTGTAAGAATGAGAATGATGTGAGACCAGGTTATTGCTCAAGTCCCCAGATGTTAGTGATGGGGGCTTTACAGAATCGACTGGGGGAGGATGTGTCTGTGTTGTTATTATTGCCTCGGTCAAATGCTGGGTGGTCAATCTAGTTGTATTTCTATTTGACTTTTCCAAAGTTGTTTGATACATCTGTGTGACTTGCTAGTTCATTTCAGATGGCAGTTAAGATCAAACATAAGGGTCAGTCCAGGTAAGGAGAGCAGATTTCTTTCCCTGAAGAATGTCAATGAAACAGATGGGTTTTTAACAACTATCATGGTCATCATTGTTTTTGTCATGGATCTGTCTAGCAACAGCAGTAAAACAAATTTAACAAGAAATAATAGGATGCTAGATTCCAGCAACAGGTAGAGATCTGCCTAGAGACAACAGTAGCCAGTATTCAAAAGGCATCAATGATATGTGTCTCTCCCCAGAAACGAGTTTAGAGGGCAGATTAGATGAGAATCAAATCTAAATGGCTTATGAAGAGAAACAGCTTATCGACATTTGGGAATATCAATGAAGTATACATATTTTAATTTAAGGCAATTGATAGGAGCAGACATTCAAATATACAGAAGGCATAGTCAAAGAGAGACAAAGGTATAATTGGCCGGATGATCGGAAGACAGGGAGGCAGTTAATACCTAGCAGCCTCAGGAAGCAGTCAAGCTAATTTTCCAGCTCGCAGCCTAGAGGTCAAGTTTATAAAACAAGCCTCTAAATCTCAGGGTCAAGGCAATGCAGAAAACCTTTAAAAAGGCAGTTTTAAATATCTTTGCTGGACCAGGAAAAGCCGGTTATTTAATTTAGATGTTGTTTGGGCAACAGGGAAAGTATTATGGAGTTCAGATATTGTAGGTATGTTCTACATAAAGCTGTGTGTGTAGTAATTCATATACTGTAATTATCTGAGAGTAGAGTAGTCTTTACTTTATTAAAGCTGGCTTTGAAAGCAGACCAAGGCAGGCCAGCAGCACGGTTCAATTCCCGTACCAGCCTGCCCGAACAGGTGCTGGAATGTGGCGACTAGGGGCTTTTCACAGTAACTTCATTTGTTGCCTACTTGTGACAAGAAGCGATTTTCATTTAATTTAATTTAATTTCAAATAGTCTTTAATAATTGTTCCACGGAGGTTGGACTTTTTATTCTCACTGGGGTTTCACTTATCTCCTCACACCAAAACAAAACAAAACTCTGCACACCCATGAACCACTGTTCCAAGTTGGGATACCCTCATGGATAACATCAGCTTGCTTCATGATACATTTTATTCCCGATTTGTAAACTAAGTGAATCTAAATTTCCTTAGCTGCCATGCAGGCATGTCTCAGCCACAGGATTACAAGTCCAGTAATGTTACCCCTATGGCACAGTGGTTAGCACTGCTGCTTCACAACCCCAGGGATCCGAGTTCAATTCTGGCATTGGATGGTCTGTGTGGTGTTTGCACTTTCTCACCATGTCTTTGTGGATTTCCACAGTCCAATGATGTGCAGGTTAGGTGGAGTGGCCATGCTAAATTGCCCCTTAGTGTCCAAAGAGAAACAGTTTAGGTGAGGTTACGGGCATAGGGCGAGTGGGCCTCAGAAGGGTCCTCTTTCAGAGGGTCAGTGCAGATTCAAATAGCCTCCTTTAGCACTGTAGGGCCTCAATATTGATGGGTTTTGGTCAAATGGCATATTACAAAATCTGAAAATCGGTTCCAACCTGCTCATTTCTCGTTTTAAGGGAAGAAGTGAATGTAGTTTCTTAAATGGTATAATAAGTCTGCGTGCCTCATAATTAGCTATCAATTTAAATTTAAATTTCATTCCTTGCTGGGCAGAAAACCCATCAGATGAACATAGATGAGGACAACTGGATCTAAAAGGCCTTCCACTCATTTGTTGGATCCTGATTCACTCAACATTCCTTGCATTTGATGGGCTAATTCCACCCTTCCCAACTTTTTTGGTCTCTCTGTCATCTTCGCTGTTGTGCTAACCATTGCACCACCATGCCGTCAGTGTAGCCTTCTTGGCTCACAGCAGGACATCTCTTTGTCTGCTTTGCTATCTCCTTAATGCCTTGTTCATCCAAGCGGTGTGAGCAACTATACTTTTACAATTTGTGATTGTTAGGTGCATTTGCACAGTATATTGCAGCTTCTCCATCATGCCTGTGTGTTGGCTAACTTTCCCATCATGCCTGAAAGGCTCCCATAGCTGACTTTAAACTATTAATATAAAAACTATATTTGCCTATTTCTAAAGTTGTAAATGCACATCTTAATATGAGCATTAATATCAAATTAATTTATTCCCCACGTTAGGCCAAGAATATGTTGGAATAGTCCAGTCTAGATGTAACAAAAAATGAGGACCTTGGCAGATGGTGAGCTTATGGTGTTTGGCAATGTTATGGATGATAGGTGTTCTTAGCAATGGGCTGTGGGCGGCATGGTGGCACAGTGGTTAGCAGCGCTGCCTCACAGTGCTAGGGATCCGTGTTCAATTCTGACCCTGGGTGACTGTGTGGAGTTTGCACATTCTCCCCGCGACAGCGTGAGTTTTCTCCGGGAGCTCCCGCAGTCCAAAGAAGTGCAGGGTTAGGTGGATTCTGCACAGTCAATGCGTGGGATTATGGGGATAGGGCAGGGAGTGGGCCTAGACAGAGAGCTTTTTAGAGGGCTGGTGCAGACAAGATGGGCCGAATGGCCTCCTTCTGCAGTGTAGGAATTCTATGGATTCATCTCCTCCATCATTGATCTCCACTGAAGGCCTCCAAAGGTCTAACCTGCCGGAAAGGCAACCAGCCTCTCAATCAGCTCACTATAGCTTGGAAACAGAGAAGTAAATGTTAATCAGGTCCTGTAAAATTCAGCAATGCCTGAGGGTAAATTTGTTCTTTTGGGATTTTCCCTCCTAAAAATAGTATCCCTGTCCCACCTCTGGTTAATATCCAGCCTGATGTGTAATATATGTTGGATTAACACGGACTGCAACTCGATGCAGTATCACTTGAAAACAGGCTTCCAACGCTGTAGGTGGTTCAACACTGCTTTATGGAACAGCTGTCCGCAGGTTGCGATTCATGAGTAGTTGAGCCAGAGACAGTGCAAGGTTAAAATCAGATGCAGAGTCTGCAGCCTTGCAGAGCAGCTGCTTGACAATGTGGACCCCTTTTTCCACTTTCCCATTTGACTGCGGGTAATGGGGACTGGATGTGACATGTTTGAAGTGGTAGGATTGTGCAACGTTGGACCACTCTTGGCTGTGGAAACATGGACCGTTGTCGCTCATCACTGTGAGTAGTATACCGTGCCCGGCAAACGTCTCCTTGCAGGCCTTGATGACTGATTTTGACCTGAGGTCCTACGGCTTCACAACTTCTGGGTAGTTCGAAAAGTAATCAATCAGAAGTACATAGTCACGCCCATTTGCGTGATAGAGGTCTATTCCCGCCTTGGACCACGGAGAGGTCACGAGCTCATGTTGTTGGAACGTCTCCTTGGGCTGAGAAGGTTGGAATCTCGGGCATGTGGTGCAATTGAGGACCATGTTGGAGATGTCCTGGCTGATCCCAGGCCAGTAAACTGCCTGTCGAGCTCTGCGTCGGCATTTCTCGACTGCAAGGTGACCCTCATGGATCTGCTTGAGCACCATGGCCTCCATGCTGTGGGGGATAACAATTCAATCCAGTTTCACAATGATCCCTTCAACAACCGTCAAATCATCCTTAACATTAAAAAACTGGGGGCATCGCCCCTTGCGCCACCCATTTGCGAGGTGGTGCATTACCCTTTGCAGCAGAGGGTCTTTGGCAGTTTCTGCTCGTATCTGGACGACACGTTCATCAGTGGCCCTCCTGGCGCACATGCACCTGTGCCTCAATTTGGCGAATGAAGTCTACATGTTCGCCGGGTGTGGTGATGGATCTGGATATGGCATCCGTGATTATCAGCTTCTTGCCCGGTGTGTAGACGAGGTTGAAATCATATCGGCGGAGTCGCAGAAGAATGCGCTGTAGCAAGGGCATCATGTCATTTAAATCCTTCTGGATGATGTGGACTAAGGGTCTGTGGTCTGTTTCCACCGTGAACTTTGGCAGACCGTATACGTAATCGTGGAATTTAATGATTCCTGTTAGAAGACCCAGGCATTCCTTTTCAATCTATGCGTACCTTTGCTCGGTCGGAGTCATGGCCCTGGATGCGTATGCCACTGGAGCCCAGGACGAGGAGTCATCTTTCTGGAGGAGCACCGCACCAATGCCGTCCTGGCTTGCGTCCGTGGATATTTTGGTTTCCTTGGTCGGGTCAAAGAACGCCAGGACTGGGGCCGTGGTGAGCTTTGCCTTGAGCTTCATCCACTCCGCTTGATGTGTTGGTGTCCACTGGAATACTGTGGTCTTTTTTACTAGATGCCGGAGAGCTGTGGTGTGGGATGCCATGTTAGGAATGAATTTTCCCAAAACATTCACCATCCCCAGGAAGCATAGTACTGCCTTTTTGTCCTCTGGGGTCCTCATGGCATTGATTGCCATTGCTTTGTCGGAATCAGGTTGCACACCCTGCTGGGATATTTGGTCACCCAGAAATTTGATTGATGACAGACCAAATGAGCATTTGGTCCTGTTTAGCTTGAGGCCATTCTCGTGGACCATTTTAAAGACCTGTTCGAGCCGATCTATGTGCTCCTCGGGGGTCGTGGACCAGATTATCACGTCATCCACATAGACTCGCACACCCTCGATGCCCTCCATCCTTTGCTCCATTATGCAGTGAAAGACTTCAGAGGTTGAAATGATACCGAAAGGCATGTGGTTATAACAGTACCTGCCGAACGGAGTGTTAAACGTACAGAGCTTCCTGCTGGAGTCGTCCAGTTGTATCTGCCAGAAACCACGTGAGGCGTACAGCTTGGTGACGAATTTGGCAGAGGTTAATTCTTCCCGCTTCGGGATCGGGTAGTGCTCCCTCATGATGTTGCGATTGAGGTCTTTGGGATCGATACAGATTTGTATTTCACCTGAGAGCTTCTTCACGTAGACCACGGAGCTGACCCAGTCTGTTGGTTCCGTGACCCCTGAAATGATGCCCTGGCTTTGGAGCTCTTGCAGCTGCACTTTTAAACGATCCTTTAGAGGAGCCGGCACCCGGCGTGGTGCATGAATGACTGGGGTGGCATCCGGCTTGAGTAGTATTTTGTAGCGATACGGGAGCGTGCCCATCCCATCGAACACATCGGGATATTGCGTGAGGATGTCGTCTATGTCAGCCTGTAGATTCACATGAGATGAGGCAGTCAGAGGTGCAGAGGAGATGGCATGGATTTGCTGTACCAGATTAAGGAGTTTACATGCACGGGCACCAAGCAGGGATGCCTTGTCAGGCCTGACAATCTCGAATCTTAATGTCGCCGTGATTGCCTTGTGGGATACAACTAGATGACACGTTCCACCAGCAGCTATGGCATTGCCATTGTAATCAAGGAGCTGGCAGGCTGGCGGAAGAATTTTGGGTTGGTCTCGGGTGCTGTTGAGGTCTGCCCGGGATATGAGGTTTACTGACGCACCAGTGTCCAGTTTGAATTGGATTCTGCACTGAATAACTTTAACGACAGTGCGCCATTCGTCACCAGAATCCACACTTAGGATTGAGGGGTGCTTTGCATGAGTGGAGGTGACATTCTCACGTGTGGTGATAATGCCCACCTGATATGGAGACTCGAGGCAGTCATCATTTGGGTCCGTTGGGCTTTCGGGATCGGAATCCTGCATGCCTTGCTGTATGCAGTGGACAGGTCTGCGTTGCTGCTGGAATCGCTGGCCTTTGACCGGTGGAGCGGACCTGCATAAGTCCGCATAATGACCAGGCTTTCCACATTGTAGACATTGCCTTCCTTTGGCTGGGCAATGCCGCTTTAAATGGGCGGAGCCACAATTTTGGCACATCATGACGCTGACGTCAGTGCATTCCGTGCACCTTCGCGCCTGCGCCGTACGGTCGGCCGACGTTCGCACATGCGCAGTGGGGTTTTCGGCCGCATTGTCCTCCCAGTCCGGTGCGCCTGCGCGGGGCCCCGTGGAAAGCCTGCGAAACGGCCACTAAAACCCGCAAAGCGGCCACTCTCAATGCTCAGGCCCTGCAGTCTAGCGATGGCCTGTACAATTCCTGCCTCGTGGGAGGCTAGTTTTGCCGTTTCTGCCACCTTGATGTGGGAGTAGCGATTTCTGGAATGTTCATGGACAACGCACGTTTCGATGGCGATCGGGAGGGTCATACGTTTGATTTTAAGGAGCTGCTCCCGCAGGGAGTCGGAATGGACCCTGAAAACGATCTGATCCCGGATCATGGAATTAGCAGTCGAGTCATAGTTACAAGACTGCGCTAAGATGCGGAGATGGGTCAAAAAGGAGTGAAAAGGTTCGTCTTTACCCTGAAGCCTCTGTTGGAAGATGTACCGCTCAAAGCTCTCATTCACCTCGACTTCACAGTGGCTGTCGAATTTTTGCAGAATGCTCTGGAACTTTGCTTTATCTTCTCCTTGGGCAAACAAGTTAAAGATGTGGATGGCGTGATCCCCCGCCGTCGACAGGAGCAGCACGATTTTCCTGGCATCTGATGCTTCCTCAAGGTCGGATGCCGCGAGGTGTAGGAGGAATTTCTGTCTGAAGACCCTCCAGTTGGCGCCGAGGTTGCCAGAGATCCGGAGCTGCGGAGGGGCCTGGATCTTTTCCATACCACTGGCTGCTTGCTACTTGCTTTCCGGTCGTTTCAGATTTATTCGAGGTAGGTCCGTTAGAGTTATAGTTTCCTGGTACCATGATGTGTTATATATGTTGGATTAACATGGACTGCAACTCGATGCAGTATCACTTGAAAACAGGCTTCCAATGCTGTAGATGGTTAAACACTGCTTTATTGAACTTGCCGAGTAATGTAACAGTTCACTGTGGGTCGACACTCTATTAATCCATGCTTGCTAACCTTGGTCTGGCTTGCCCAGACTTGCTCTGTGCCATGTGTAGTAGGTGCTGACTGTACATTGCACCCTGACTGTTGCTACAGCTATCACCAGTATGAAGAGGCCGAGCCTTCCTGCCTCGTGTGTTTCATACTGGTAATGTTCCCTATAGTGTCCTGCCTGGTGATTGGTTGTTCTGTATTCTGTGTGGTGATTGGTTCCTGTGTGTGTTCATCACTGCCTGTCTGTATCTCATTATGAACGTGAGTGCATATTATGACACATCCCATTCTCTCTATGAAGACTCTGTAAATCCCTTCCCAGTTAACAGAAGTCAAACATTCCAAATGAGCAATGCGAGAAAAGCAACTTATTGTTATGTCTGTTGACAGTGACGCACCATGCAGAATTGTTTACAAGAGTGCATTGAGAAGGCTTCTGAGCAAGATCAATGCTGTTTCTTAAGATCAGTTTTTTTTAATGCCTCTGGTAGTGGGATGGCCATTATAGGTGGCCCACAGAGATCCTTAATAGGCAGTGTTGCTGAGGGATTACAGCAATAGTTTGCTGTAAGTAAATGTCTCTCAGGGGTTCATAAACAATGTGCCTCTACAGGTTATTATTCTCCAAAATGAGTCTAAGTTGAAATTAGTCAATATTGTATGATATATTTCTTGACACTATAGTGTAAGACTTTGTTACACAAAATGATAAAAAAAATGCCCACTCTATAATATTACTACATGTCATGACTCGAGCACATTATTTGGACATTTCAATTGCATTGATGGCAGCCGTTATATGGTTATTTAAATATTTGACTGGTGCCTTTATCTTTCCATGTGCCCTGAATCAATAACATTATTTCACTATAAATGCAGCAGTTTTGGACAAGTTAATTAAAACCTGTACATCATGATAGACTTGGCTCTCATTTCTCATGAAAATAACTACGTTTCCTGCGCTACAATTGGCTCAGGGGTTAAGAAGGGAAAAATCAAACAAGATTGTACTCTCTACTGATAAGTATTAACCTCTGCTTCAACTGGATGTATTGATGATGTGCAAGGATAGGATCTGACTTAATACCTTGCTGATGTTCTCTCTGCAGGTCTCTGCACATGAGGTACCAATGGGTGCCCCAGCGTCTGAGGAATTGTGCCTCAGAAAGGAGTCAGTGCTTTCAGGAAAGGAGGAGGACCACTAAGAGAGAAACTGGTGGAGAAAAATAAAAAGAAATGGGTAGGGTTTCTATTTTAATTTACTTGCCAGTTTGGCAACTAGGGATAGCAGGTTGCAGCAATTGAAACATTGCATTAGATTAAAGCAAATTACTGCGGATGCTGGAATCTGAAACGAAAGAGAAAATGCAGGAAAATCTCAGCAAGTCTGGCAGCATCTGTAGGGAAAGAAAAGAGCTAACGTTTCGAGTCCGATGATTCTCTGTCAAAGCTTTGACAAAGAGTAATCGGTCTCGAAATGTTAGCTCTTTTCTCTCCCTAAAGATGCTGAGATGCAGGCTCAGGCCTGCTGAGATTTTCCAGCATTTTCTCTTTCATTGCAATAGATTCTCATTCGAGTTCATATCTTGAGGTTTGATGTTGATGTGATTGGTGGTGAAAATAGTGGGCTAACTTTTAATTTGCGCTTGTCACCAGCCAGCGTTTACTGCTTTCTGCTTATGTGATACATTATTGCATGACGAGCATTTTAAAAAGCGGGAAGCTATTACTGTGATGGGCTGTTCAGAACGACGAGTCATTGAGTGTAGTAAGGGCCTGGAAGTGTAGTGTTTATGTTACTGTGGTGATACACCACTGTACTTCCCTAGCATTGTACATAGTTATATAATAGTTGTGTGTAACGTGGCCCGGTAATCCTGTGTATTGTACTGTGCATTGTACTGTAGCTCTGTAGAGGTTCGGTCACCTGTATGTAACCTGACCTGGCCACGGAGAGCTCCACCTTGGCCACTCCCCCGGGAGTAGATATAAGACCCCGCTTCTGAGACCTGACCCATTTTGTCTGGGGTCGTCTGTGTCGGGTAAGCTTCCTATGTAGTGTATTAAAGCCTTGGTTAAAGTCTCACATGTCTTTGTGGTTCTTGACGCTTAGTGCATCAGTTACTGGACTAATTGTTGAGACCTGGACTATTATTAAGTTCACTATCCCATCACAGAAGTTTGAGATTTGAATTCCAGTACTTTTAAAGATCTATTTTTAGAAAAGAATGCTCTCCGTGACCAATAACATATTTGCAGTGCCTTTGAAGATTAGAGACAAGTGATTTGGCCTTTGTGTGTTGTGAATGGTCGTTATCTGGTGCTAATAAAGCATGATTCTTACCTGCTGTAGACTGGTATGTGCTGCTTCATTTTCAGAGTTGTGAATGAGAATTGAACACTGTGTGAACTCGTCAGCAAACTGCACTATTTCTGACATAATAAAAGGAATGTTATTGTTGAAGCAACTGATTAGGCTTGACACCTTTTTTTGAGAAGACAATGACACTGTGCCGCTTTAACCAAGGTCTGCAGCCTTAATTGCATCCCTGCCAGTCTTCTACATTGTTCCCAACGTTGGTGTTTGATGACCAAAGGCTGCTTTCCCCTTTGAGGGAACCTGATTTAACCTGAGGGTCACCACATCTCAGGTGAGGAGCAAGGTTGAGAAGGCGGGGCCTTAATGAATAACCTCAGCCGATGCAGGAATTGAACCCACGCTGTTGGCCTTGCTCTGCATCACAAGCCTGTTGCGTAGCCAAATGAGCAAAACCAGCCCCTGGTGTTTATCCAGCCTGCTGCTGGATGCCCTGTAGTTCAAACACACCAACAGAAGAATCGCTTTGGTTGGGGCAGCATGGAGGTGCAACGGTTAGCACTGCTGCCTCATGGCTTAGAGGACCAGGTTCTATCCCGGGACCGGGTCACTGTTCATGTGGACTTTGTACGTTCTCCCCGTGTCTGCATGGGTCTCGCCCCCAAAACCCAAAGATGTGCAGGGTAGGTGAATTGGCCACGCTAAATTGCCCCTCAATTGGAAAGAATTGGGTCTTCTAAATCTTTTTTTTTTTAAAGAATCACTTTGGTAATGTTTCACCACAGCACTCCCTCCCCCCACCCCCTCCCTCCACCACCACTGCTGCTCCCTGGCAAGCCCTTAAACACCGATTGTTTTAAATAGAAAAACATTCATGTTCGGTAGAAGCACCAACGTAGGGCACGTCTACCAGCCATGTTATACCTAAAACGCAGCGTGGCACGGCTGCTAGGTGCCGGGAGAACTCTCTCCCAGATTCTACCCGGTTCGCCATGCCTCGCGAGATCTAATGCAATCTCGCGAGATGCCGCAATGTGAATCCTGGCTATTTTGGCAGATCATTTTTTAGAAAATCTGCATATTAGAATGAGATAGCTAGTCTCACTCTAATATGCACTCGCACAAACTAACCCAGAAATTGGGATCCAACCTCCTTGCCCTTGGAAAGCTCGGGAGTGTGCCATTTAGTGCTGCTCTCCACAAGCGGGAACCAGATGGAACGGCACTCATGGGGTTCTCCTAGGGGATCAGACACCTCCAGGTGCTTGCCCTCTGGGCAGGATGGCACACTGGCACTGCTGGTGCCACCTGGACACCTTGGCACTGCTAGCCTGGCACCCTGGCACTGCCAGCCTCACACCCTGACAGTATCATGCCCATAGAGTGTGTTTCTTTTTGGGAAAAACAAGAGTTCAGTCTGATGTGTTGGGTACTCTGCTACACAGACGAACCAACACGGTTGCGAATGGTACAACTCAGTTTTATTACTAACATTTATTTACAGTGGTAAACTGGTTATTGAGGTTCGATCATAATCCTAGAATCTGTGGGCCTATTCCTAATATTATCTTGTAGTGGCACTCAGCACATGGTGGATGTCTGAGGGCTTGCTGCGAGCCCTGTGCCCTGAGCTTTCTCCTGCTGGAATGCTCAGGAAGTGTTGTGTTCCCTGTTTTGTACTGTGTATGCTCTTGCCTGTGATTGGCTGTGGTGTTGTGTGTGTGTTGATTGGTCCGTTGATCTGCCCATCAGTATGTATGTATGTTTGTACCATGATGTTTACCTGAATATCATGACACAGTCTGCAATCAGGTTTGAAGCAAAATCATGAAAGATTAAATTAAGATCCTGGCTGCCATGAATAAACTTTAAAACCACTATTGTTTTTCGTTGGTTAAATACTTGTTTGCATTTTAAAAAGCTGTAAGATGGACCAATATGCAGTCCACATAATGCCTATTTTCAACTGATTATTTGACAAAGCACCCAGTTAAATATGTTGAGTTAACTATTGTGATGAACTTCACTGTGGCTCGTAATGACATCACGGTGTAAAACAGTGCAGTGGCACATGCAAACACAGCCTTCAGCAACCACAGTCATCTTCTTGTGTGACTCAAGCCACTGGAAGCTTTTGCTCTTAGCCCTCATTGACCTTACTTTTCAATTTTGCTTGAACTCTTTGGTACCAAACTCCACCAAATGCTTCAGTTGATGTCAATTACTTTGAACGCTTGTCTAGCATTGAGTTTTTGGTCCATGTCTGTAATGAGCCTTCCAGTTTTGGTCAACCCTGAAGGAAGTGCCGTGGAACAGCTTATTGATACCAAGGGTGTATCTGTGACTGGGAGGCTGTCCCTGCTGCGGTTGAGCAGAGCTTAAGGTTCGGTCCTTTAATTCTCATGGTACTTATCAATGATTTGGATTCGAGTACAGTGGGCATGATTAAGAAGTTTGCAGATGTTACAAAAATTGGTAATGTGGCTGACAGGGAGGAAGGAAGCTCTAAACTGCAAGAAGATAAAAAAAGGACTGATCAGGTGAGTAGGAAAGTGGCAAATTGAATTCATCCTGGAGCAGTGTGTTGTAATGCATTATGGGAGGGCAAGCAAGACAAGGGAATGCGGAATAAATAGTTGGGGACTGAGGAATACAGGGAACCTGGGAATGCATGTTCACAGATCCCGGAAGGTATTAGGACAAATGGTTAAGAAAGCATTTGGTGGGGCAGCACGGTGGCGCCGAGGTCCCAGGTTTGATCCCGGCTCTGGGTCACTGTCCATGTGGAGTTTGTACATTCTCCCCGTGTTTGCGGGGGTTTTGCCCCCACAACCTAAAGATGTGCAGGCTAGGTGGATTGGCCACACTAATTGGAAAAAATGAATTGGGTACTCTAAATTAAAAAAAAAAAGAAAGCATTTGGAATATCTTTTCTTATCAGTCGGGGCATAGTGTTCAAGAGCCGGGAGGTTAAACTAGAACTGCACAAAGCAATAGTTAGACCATAATTCTGCTCACTGCATGACTGGAAATGATGGGATCACACCAGAGATGGTACAGAGGAGATTTACGAGTATGTTATCAGGAATGGAGAATTTTAGCTATGAGGAAATGCTACTGTTGTTTTCTTTGGAACAGGTGGGGATGAAAGGACATTTAATTGAGTTGCATTAAATCTTGGGTGGTTGTTGGAGTGCATCGGAAAGACCAATTTCCCTCAGAAACGAGATCAATAACCGGGGGCGTGACTTCAAAGAAATTGGGGGAAGTTCAGTAGAATGTTTCCACTCAGAGAGCTGTGGGCATCTGGAACTTGCCACTTGAAAGTATGGTAGAGGCTGAAATCCGAATCATATTTAAAAAAACACGTGGATATGCACTTGAAGTAGCATAACCAATGGAGTTATGGGCAAAGAAATAGAAAATGTGATTTGACTGGTTGATTCTTTCGGGATCTTCATTACACGTGTTCCACATGTTTCGTGGTGGCACAGGTAGCTAATAGCAGGATATTCTGGCCCCACTGTTGTCTACAGGGTTTTCTGTTGAATGTACCCCTCGTCGGTGGAAAACCCACGGCGGGTGTGCGCCATCGGTAAGGCTGGAAGATCCCACCAGTGTGAACAGATGGAAATTTCTTGGCCAAATCAAACATGATGGGCTGATTGACCTTCTTGTGTGGTGTAAATTTTCCATATTTTAATGATGCCACTTGATGGCACTGTCCATTGATTTAATAGTGTTAACCCCAATACAGGAGTGAAGATACTACAAATTCTAAAGCTTTATTTTAACAAGTGAACATAAGAGCTGTTCAGCTAGCTGCAGCTTATTATTTGACTTTTGGCATTTGAATTATAGACAGTAGAGCGTGCGGCCATTACCTGATTAAATTTGCGTTAAAACCTGCAGACAATGGGGTTTGCAAACAGCTCATTTCCATGTTTCACCAGAGACATTGAATCTCATAATAATAATAATCTTTCTTGTCACAAGTAGGCTTACATTAACACTGCAATGAAGTTACTGTGAAAATCCCTAGTCGCCACACTCCGGCACCTGTTTGGGTACACTGAGGGAGAATTCCGAATGTCCAAATGAAAATGAAATGAAAATCGCTTATTGTCACAAGTAGGCTTCAAATGAAGTCACTGTGAAAAGCCCCTAGTCACCACATTCCGTCGCCTGTTCGGGGAGGCTGGTATGGGAATTGAACCGTGCTGCTGGCCTGTCTTGGTCTGCTTTCAAAGCCAGCGATTTAGCCCTGTGCTAAACCAGCCCCTGGTTTACATCACAGCTCATCTTTTGGGACTTGTGGGAGGAAATTGGAGCACCCGGAGGAAACCCACGCAGACACGGGGAGAATGTGCAGACTTCGCACAGACAGTGGCCCAAGCTGGGAATCGAACCTGGGACCCTGGCGCTGTGAAGCAGCAGTGCTAACCACTGTGCTACCATGCTGCCCCAATGGAAGTTAAACAAATGTGAAATGGATCCCATCGACCTATTGTGGTGGCCCCTATTCCAAAGCACAAAGACCTTGGTTGTCTCAAACTCAAAAGTGCGAAAAGCCACAACATACGGGGACCGAATCATCCGATGCATGGCAATTACTTGCAGGTTATACTCCGCTTCTGCTTACGTATCTTGCAGTGGAACTCTACATTTTCTGCCTGGAATTCTGAATTGGCCTCTCGTGAAACGTGAAGCTTGCTTACTCAGGAATTCTTCCTTCATGGTGTAGGATCGCTGGGGGAAGCCAAGACCACTTTTTACAGAACTAACTTCCCTATTTCATCAAGTTTAAATGTCCAAAAGCCATTTTGACATACTACAGAGAGAAGGTAAGTGTGTATGGTAAGCGGGTGAGATGGTTGGGTGGCAGTTAAGCGGGTGAGGGTAGGGTGGGAGTGTGGTCAGAGCATGGTTGGATAGGTAATCATGGGGTGGGAATGTAGCTGGGAGCAGGGGGGGGGGGGGGCAGAATTGTTGGGTTGTCAGTGGAATAGTTGTGGATCAGCGGTACGGTTACCCAGGAATTAGATTTGGCTTTAATCCTTCTAACATTTCCTGGGTAACTATTTTGGTAAGTGAGCCGGAACCATATGTAGTCTCGGATTTTCTTTAAAAAAAATAAAAAAATTTAGTGTACCCAATTCATTTTTTCCAATTAAGGAGCAATTTAGCGTGGTTAATCCACCTACCTTTGGGTTGTGGGGGCGAAACCCAAGCAAACACGGGGAGACTGTCCACACAGACAGTGACTCAGAGTCAGGATCGAACCTGGGACCTCAGCGCCGTAAGGCAGCAATTCTAACCATTGTGCCACCGTGCTGCCCCATCTCGGACTTTAACTGTGAGCTTCAGAGGGTTCCAGACACGGGAGTTTCCCTATGAAAGTTGAAATGACCCTGGAAATTCTCATGGGGTCATTGCATTGGGACATCCGGGGGCATCTCCTAGTGCACCTAGTCTGGAGACCAGAAGCTATGGGCTAGGATGTTTATCGGTCTAACACACCACCTTATTTGGAAAAGGCTTTGGACTTCTTCTAACAAGTTACATGAGTGAGACAGCCATGTTGTTGTTGCCTGCTTTTAAAACAGCAATAATCAGGGACTGGGAAACCATCAGAAAGCCATCAAAACAGCTGTAATGTAATAAAGAGCAATATCTTGATTGTGGGGAAATGATTCTCTCCAACTTTTCCAACTTCAAATTCACCTGAGAGCCAACGTTTTGGCAATTCAACTTCACAGCATACTGAGAATCCTTTGCTTTTCAAGACCTTCTCGCCAGCTAAAGCGTCAACTCATCTAAGAAACTCCAGGCCTGCTATGAAAAAAGAATTAAATAATCACAAATTGTAACTGTATTGTTCCTTTTTCATCATCTGTATCTGATTTTTGTGTGAGCGATAGTGTGTATGAGACACTCAAAAATGCTTACTGATGGAATTATCTAAATTGGGACAACCATTCGGGATAAGAAAATACATATGCCTCATATAAAAACACTTTGATTATTGACAATAGCAAACCAAAAATACTAGCTGTTACAGTAGCGATTGTGAGTGGGCTGTTAGATACTTATTAGCCAGGTTTTATAAAAAAATATATATATGCATTTATGGGATGTGGGCATCATTGGCTAGGCCAGCATTTGTTTCTCATTCATAATTGCTTCTGTGAATGTGGTGGTGAGCTGCTTTCTTAAACTACTGCAGTCCATGTGTTGTAGGTAGACCCACAGATCTGTTGGGGAGGGAATTCCAGGATTTTGACCCAGCGACAGTAGGAATGCTGATATAGTTCAAAGTCAGGATGGTGTTAGACTGGAAAGAGAACTTGCAAGTCGTGATGTTCCAATGAGCTGCTGCCCTTATCATTCTGGGTGGTAGGGGTCTTGTGTTTGGAAGCTACTGTCAAAGAAGCCTTCGTGAGTTGCTCACTAACCTAGCTAGTTACTCGCTCATTCGTCCTAATTTTTGTGGAGAAGAGTTACTTGTCCACAAATTCTACACTAACAGGCACACACCATTGCCATAACTGTGCTGGAGCAGCTTGTCTAGCGGGTAGCTTGTTCTAATGCACAGATCTTCAGCACTACACAATGTTGCTAAAACCCATGGTCTTTCCTATGTGTAATGCACTTACCTGAATGATAATGAGCTCATTCCAGTTATCTGAAATGAACTAAATTGACTGGACATTAAGATTTACGATGGTGGGGATCTCGCAAGGAAAATAGTTGGATCCTTCATTTCATGCTTTTGGCTGACAACATTTGTAAACATTCCAGCTTTGCACTTGACTTCACCGTGGTTGAAAATTGAATGTTCATTGACCATTCTCCTCCTCTTATTAGCTATTTAATTGATCTGTACAATTCTCAACTTGTTACACCACCGATCCTGCCCACACTCACAACAGGCAGCATCTATTATAAGCAATGAACGCGGCCCATTTTACAATCAAATGCCACTCCAACTACTTCCAACAATTCAATAAACTCTTTGCAGCTCCATTACACATGGAAGGCAATTGAAATCTTCTGAAATATCCTGAACTTTAAGTCATAAAAAGGATGAAACCAACCAAAGAACTAATTTCCCAATAAAAGATTTCAAGGTCACCAATGTTTCAGAGTGAGCAGCAGTTGTTCCTGCCTACATATTTCCTTAGTTAATTGTAAAGTTCCTGAACTGCTGCCATTGCCTTATAAATTCCTTTCAAAATTAATGCCTAATAAGGTGATGATTCAACAAATACATACAAATAAATTACGTCAGCACACTTTAGTGCAACTTTCAAGATACACTTTAAATCGTCTGGAGGGCTTGTCAAATCCAAAGAATGGCCTCCTTCTGCACTGTAAATTCAATGATAATCTATGATTAATCTAGGACAAATGTTCGGCACAACATCGTGGGCCGAAGGGCCTGTTCTGTGCTGTATTTTCTGTGTTCTATGTTCTATGTTAATACTTACAGTGGGTGAATCATATTAACACCATACTGCTTGCCATTATTGGTATGAACGGCATTGATTTTAAGTTGGAACAAATGTCTCATGTAATATATTCAGTAGGCAGTGTTACAAACACAGAACTTTGTATGATATTTATGGTTTAAAATCTCATTTAGCTTAAGGCCAGACAGAGAATTCTGTAAGCCCTCAGATCAGAGACATGCCAATGTGATCCCGTTGCCATGGGGATGAAGAATATAGCACAAAGTTTATCAACATTTGTGTATAATACATTTTATTATACATTTTAAAAACAACAACTGCTCTTAATTCCATATCAAGTGAGATAATATCATATATATTGAACAGTCTGTGCTCTATTCTGTAATATGAATAACCTGCATTATATTTTGTGCAGCAGGCATGGTGAATAATCTGCACTCTATTTATTTAGTAATACAAGAGAGACCATGAGAGGAATAGCTTACACTGTCTTCTACTCTCTGTGGACAGCTAGCTCTTTATTCTATACCAACTGTAATTTTGGTAGTTCTTTTTGTTCACCTACTATTACAAAATCAATTTGTCTTATTTGAGCATCTCAGAACGTGTTGAGGCAATCTGATTGCCCATAATTAAAATGTTGCTAAGTTTGATAAGCTTGAGGAAGTTTTGCACGGAAAACATTACTCACTGCTAGTCTCCCATGACCTGAGTGATTGACAGTTAAGCAACATTGGTCACAAATGGCAACTGTTATCAGTACTAACACTCTGTAGACCCTGTACAAACTGAATAAACTTGCAGTGAGTGCATAAAATTCATTCATTGCATTACAATAATGTGGTTGCAGACAGTGTTAGAATTGATTTTCATCTGAACTGTAATGCCTTGAAATTCCAAATAATGTGTTATGTATGCTTCTCCACTCTACTCTTTGTGTTGTCCTCACAGTGTGAGCTACTTGAACAACTTTCTTTACAAACAGTGCAAAACAGGGAAACAAACAAGATATCAGCTTCACATGCTTCATGAAAAAAAGCCCCAAACTCAATGCAATGATAACTATTATTTTTGACAAAACTGTTGTACATTGTATGCCTGTTCAAAAGGCCTCACAGAGAAGATCTGAGTCTTGTATGTTGACCATTAAGGGTGAAATCTACTGGCTGCGTTGCGCCTGAAAAGCAGCGTGACCGTTAGATGCCGGGAGATGCCTCCTCCAAGATCTACCCGGCTTGCCACACCTCGCACAATCTATTGCAATCTCGTGACTCGTTGCAATGTGAATCCTACCCATTGTGTGCGGGTTCACTTTCTGGCAAATCTGCATATTAGAGTGAGGCAAGCTGTCTCACTCTAATATGCATTCCAGAGATCCATGCAAGGCGTGGGATCTAACACCCTCCTCGCGATCGAAACCTTGGGTGAGCACTGTTCAGTGCTGGTCTTCACAAATGGAGATCAGATGAAACAGCACTCGTGGGGGTCTCCCATGAAATCATAGCCCCCACGTGCTTGCCCTATGGTCAGGGTGGCACCATGGCAGTGCCACCTGGATGCCAGCCTGGCACTGCCAATGTGCTCAGGCTGGCACTGTCAAGCTGGCATTTTCCACGCGAAGGGATCAGGCCCAGGAGGGCCCTGTGTGGGTGCGGGAGGAGGGCTGAGGACCCCCTTATAGGTGCGTTGGGGCTTGGGGCGTTCAGGAGTCTCATTGAGGGGGTCAAAAAGGGTTCCGGCAATCGGAGCTCCCCTGTGCAGGAAACGGGACTAAGTACGGCCTTGGCCGCATGTTCTCCGCTCTGAATGGCTACACGGCGCTGATATGGTTGCCCACACTCTTGTGGTCAGTTTGGATATTGCGTTCCTTGGCCTAGAGCAGAGGTGGGCAATCTAGGCGAGTGAGTGGGCCGCATGAGTGGCCCTCTTTCATCTCAGTGGGCCACAAGATTGAAATTGGGCATGCTCACTAACCATGACCCCATTATTAAGATTGAATACAATTAAGATTGAAAAATTTCATAATGAGTTCTAAAAAATGTCTAATAATTCATATATTATTAGAACTGTCATCAACTTCAAATGGTAAAACCAAAAGGTTTTATGCTTTGATTGGACACAGGGGGAACACAGGACTCTCATAGTCAATGTTGTGTGCAATCAGAACGCACTTCACTTCATGTGTCCTTGCTTTATATACTTATCACGATAGTCAAGCCTGTAGGGAAAAAAACTATGTGGGTGAAAACTAGTGGAATCTGGCAACTCCTACATGTGGTCAACAGTCAACAAAATGCCTCATGGGCCACACTATGTAGCTGGGCCACCCCAGAGTCTCTCTGCCCCTTTGTTGCTTGATTAGCTGTTCAGTTGGAGTTGCTCTGTGTCATGGCTTACTTTCACCTCACAAAATGTATTGGTGCTTTTGGTAGATGCATAAGACCATAGGTATGTGAGCAGAATTGGGCCATTCGGCCCATCAAGTCTGCTCTGCAGTCAATCATGACTGATATGTTTCTCACCCCCATTCTCCTGCCTTCTCCCCATAACCCCATATCCCCTTATTAATCAAGAACCTATATATCTGTCTTAAAGACACTCGGTGACTTGGCCTCCACAGCCCTCTGTGGCAATGAGTTCCACAGATTCACCACCCTCTGGCTGAAGAAATTCCTCCTCATCTCTGTTTTAATGGATCGTCCCTTCAATTTGAGGCTATGCCCTTGGATTCTAGATTTCCCTACTAGTGTAAACATCCTCTCCACGTCCACGCTATCTAGACTTCTCAATATTCTGTAAGTTTCATTAAGATCCCCCTCACATCCTTCTAAACTCCATTGAGTACAGACCCAGAGTCCTCAACCACTCCTCATATGACAGGTTCTTCATTCCATGGATTATTCATGTGAACTTCCTCTCGACCTTCGCCAATGCCAGCGTAACCTTCCTTAGACATGGGGCCCAAACTGCTCATAATATTCCAAATGGGGTCTGACCAGAACCTTATACAGCCTCAGCAGTACATCTCTGCACTCGTATTCACGCCCTCCTGGCATGAATGCTAGCATTGCATTGGCCTTCCTAACTGCCAACTAAACCTACATGTTAACCTTAAGAGAATCCTCAAGTAGGACTCCTAAGTCTCTTTGTAATTTCTGAAGCCTTTTCCCACTTAGAAAATAATCTATGACTCTTCTTCCTCCCAAAGTGCACAACAAAACCTTTTCCACATTTTATTGCAGCTGCTACTCATTTGCCCACTCTCCTAGCCTGGCCAAGTCCTTCTGCAGTTTCCCTGCTTCCTCAACACTAACTATTCCTCAGATTGTCTGTTTGATTGTCTTTTTCTCGAGACAGATCTTCCCTGGCTTCTAGTCTGTCTGAAAATGCACCGTCAGCCACTCCAACAGCAATTCTACCCTTTATTAGTTCTGACTTACAATCACTGTAGTTACAGCCTTCAGCCAATCTGTGCAATTTGTCTATAAAGGTGTCAGTCAGTTGTCCAGGTTGCTGGACACATTTTATTGAATTTCATTCGCTCCAACATTTTGTTGCTTTTATAGAATTAGAATTTGTATTGAATGATTTTGGAGCTTCACATCAAATTAATCTGAGAATTTGTTTGTTAGAATTTGTTTATTCCTTGCCTCCCAACAAAATTATCAGCTACCAGACCTACTGAATAAAGTAGTATGTTCACTTGTTCAGCTTCTGACTTTTTATCTTCTCCTGAAGCTAAGGGCGGCATGGTGGCTCAGTGGTTAGCACTGCTGCTTCAAAGCGCCAGAGACCTGGGTTTGATTCCGGCCTTGAGTGACTGTCTGTGTGGAGTTTGCATGTTCCCCCCCATGCCTGCGTGGGTTTCCTCCGGATGGTTTGGTTTCCTCCCACAATCCAAACGATGTACAGGTTAGGTGGATTGTCCATGATCAATGTGCGGGGATAGGGCTGGGGATTGGGTCTAGGTAGAGTGCTCTTTCGGAGGGTCGATGCAGGTTCGATGGACTGTACAACCTCCTTCTGCACTCTGGGGATTCTATGGGCATCTTAAGAATCCTTTCTGTCAAACTCCCCAATTTTGTGCTTAGTCTGGTCCTTGGATCGGTCCAAATTGATCTGTAATGTTGATTTGTTGTCCATGGTTCAGGGGAATACAGCTTTAAATGCTGTGCAGATTTTAAAGATGGCACTGCGGTAACCAATTTTTCAAAGAGTCATCCCACACTTGTCACAATTCGGAGAGCTCCCGCGGCGATGGCGGCCCTGACCTCTCCATCTTTAGTTTTGTGCAGTGACTATTCTGCGCCTTCCCTGCCATATCTGAGGATTTCCAGATGTTTTCCAATGTATATATATATACAGGTTATAGCCCAACTTCTGAGCTAACACCATGCTTGCTTCTACACAGGTCCACGACTCTCTCTAGTCTCAGGTCATGTGTCTCTTTACATCAGTACAGTTTCCCAGTCCCACATTAACCTTTGCTATGCCTGATACGCTTCTCCACAATGGGATCTCCCAATATCACTTGTATTACCTTCAAGATCAATCGATTGTTTCAAGTTTTTTGTCCCAATTTCCATTCCTGTTCCAGGAGAAAGTGGGAGTAGATTGACATTCCTTCCTTCCACCACCCCCATCCCTCCTGAAACATATAGCGTCAATGCACATTATGATGAACTGACTAAAAATGCTTTGACAGCCGTCCTCTGTGATAAATGCAGCACAGTGATGACAAGCACTCTGATAAACTCATATATTGTGACAAACAAATTTACTGAGCTCGGTACCAATGCTGTGACTATCTCACACAGGATGATTAACACACACATTGATAAACAGATTCATTGTGCTAAACAGACATGCTGTGATAATTGCACTCACTTTGCTAAAGACAGGCAATAAATATTTGCTGTAGTAAACACAATTATGCTGTGATAAACACAAATATTTTGAATCTCTGTTAGCAGCTCAAGGATTAGCAACCTCCGACAGCCAAAATTTAGAATCAAGCATCTTTTGACGTCTATTCAATGGAAGGATTGCTTAAGGGAGGGTAAAATTCCATTGACTACACTCTAACAGCAGTACCAGCTGATGGCGTTTCCGATACCTAATATAACATGAAATGAGAAAAGGTTCTTTGGCCTAATTATAGAATCCTTACAGTGCAGGAGGAGGCCATTCAGCCCATCGAGTCTACACTGCATCTGGACTCTTACAAAGATAAACATTATTGCGATAAGTAATGGTTTACATTGATAATGGATTCATCAGCCATCAGTTTTTTATATAGGGTTAAATACATGATTTAATATAGCATCAGCCCTGATCAGCTTTTAATATAAAGTGAATATATGATTTAATATAAAATCAGTTCTGATCAGCCTTTAATATATGTGGATACCGCCACAGTACAACTTGGCAAACACCTGATTCAGCTAAAGGGGTCAATTACCCAGGCTGTACCAGCTCTGCACAGACTTTAATGTCAGTATATTTGCTGGAAGAGTGGAATTGAAGAAAGAATAGCACTTTTTACCACCATTGGATATATCAACGTGCTTTTCAGCCAATGAAGTAATTTTGGAGTATCGTCTGGAACCTACCAGGCCAACCAGCAGCAGGAAGCATGGCGGGCAGGGGAACTTAATTTGCCATGAACCAAAAATCTTTGGCGGGACCCCCGCCGGGTCGGAGAATCGCCCAGGGTCGGCGTGAATCCCGCCCCGCCGCTCCGTGGGCAGCACGGTAGCATAGTGGTTAGCACAATTGCTTCACAGCTCCAGGGTCCCAGGTTCGATTCCCGGCTTGGGTCACTGTCTGTGCGGAGTCCGCACGTTCTCCCCGTGTATGCGTGGGTTTCCTCCGGTTGCTCCGGTTTCCTCCCACAGTCCAAAGATGTGCAGGTTAGGTGGATTGGCCATGCTAAATTGCCCTTAGTGTCCAAAATTGCCCTTAGTGTTGGGTGGCGTTACTGGGTTATGGGGATAGGGTAGGGTGCTCTTTCCAAGAGCCGGTGCAGACTCGATGGGCCGAATGGCCTCCTTCGGTACTGTAAATTCTATGATTCTATGATTCTATGACGCCGGCTGCCGAATACTCCGGCGCGTTTCTTTGGCGGGGGCGGGGATCACGTCGCGCCGGTCAGGGGACGTTGGCAGTGGCTCCCCCGCCGATTCTCCGGGCTCCGATGGACTGAGTGGCCGCCCGTTTTCGGGGAGGCGTGAGGGGATCTGGCCCCGGGTGGCGTGGGGTGGGGGGGCCTGGCCAGCGATCGGGGCCCACCGATCTGCGGGCTGGTCAGTGCCGTGGGGGCACTCTTTCCCTCCGCGCCGGCCTCTGTAAAGCTCCGCCATGGAGAAGAAACCCCCTGCGCATGCGCAGGGATCACGGCAGCGGTTCTGCGAGGAATCTGGAGGATTCCGCAGCTTCCGGGCGGCCCGATACCGGAGTGGTTTACGCCACTCTTTGGCACCGGTACATCCCGCCCACCGGTTGGGGGAGAATCACGGCCCAGTTTCCTGATAATGGGATGAACTCGAGCAATCATGTTCTCGGGCAGCACGGTAGCACAAGTGGATAGCACTGTGGCTTCACAGCGCCAGGGTACCAGGTTCGATTCCCCGCTGGGTCACTGTGCTGATTCTGCACGTTCTTCCTGTGTCTGCCTGGGTTTCCTCCGGGTGCTCCGGTTTCCTCCCACAGTCCAGAGATGTGCAGGTTAGGTGGATTGGCCATACTAAATTGTCCTTAGTGACCAAAAAGGTTAGGAAGGGTTATTGGGTTATGGGGATAGGGTGGAAGTGAGGGCTTAAGTGGGTCGGTGCAGACTCGATGGGCCGAATGGCCTCCTTCTGCACTGGATGTTCTATGTTCTTTCAAGGTAATATTAAAGGCGGTTCGAGATTCCCTACAAAATATGTCGGGAAGCCCTTTTGCACACCTCAAGCAGGCTCATTAAAAGGTCACTTCGCCAGAATTAAGTTCCCCCCACCCCGTGTGTCAGAAATGAGATCATTCACATCTACGACGGGATACAAATGCCGTGCATCTGGCGAGGCTGACTTGTCCCTGAACTTTCATGTGAGTAGCCGCTGCTTCGGAATTCTTGGGGACCCCTCAGAAATGGCAGCCTCTTGAGTGAGAATGGGTGCCAGCAGGCCAAGCTGCATGGAGGCTTGAAGCAGAGGTGGGATGACTGGCAAAGGAGGGAAGGGTGCAGCAGAGGCTGGACAGAAGAAGCAAGCTGAGGAGGGGTGGGGCAGGGTTGGGTGGAGGCAGGTCAGGGAAGGGAGGGCTCCTCCCTCCTGTGGGGAAGAGTGGGAGGGAGGGCCCCACCCCACCTGTGAGGAAAGGTGGGAGAGGGAGGGTCCCTTCCCTTGTGGGGAAGGGTGGGAGGTTGTCTGCGGAAGGAAGAGAAACTGTCTGGGATAGATTAGGAGGCAGTGAGTGAATGGGATGTTGCAGGGATTTGGGATGGAGGGAAGAGTCTTGTTTGTTGAGTTTGGGAGTGCTGTGATTTGATTCGAGAGGGGGTTTCCAACAGGGATGGTGGTAAAGAGATGGTCCTAGAGGCCAGGGCCGGTGCTGTCTATGGTGTTATCCTGCAGACCTAACTGAGGGTCCTGGGCAGTGGAGGGAAGAATCACAGTGAGAGTGGGGGCATGGGGAGTGGTAAAATGGTAGTGTCCATGGTAATAGTCTGCCACCTAAACATTTCATTGGGGCAGGGAGGGATTAATAGGAGTGGATGAAACCGATGGCTTGGATAAAGGGAGGGTAAGGATCAGGACAGGCATGGGACAGTAACGGATGTAGGCTCAGAGGGAGAGAAGGTGTGTGAAAGGTGATAGTTATAGTTTCAAGGCTAACTGGGGCATGGAGTGGTGGGAGGTTTAAGGGTGACAAAGGGAAGAGGAATGAGTGTATATCATTCACATCTATGACGGGATACAAATGCCGTGCATCTGGCGAGGCTGACTTGTCCCTGAACAATATATTCGATGAGTTATATTGGGTAGGTAAGGAAACAAACAGGACACACAATACTGCAGGTGAGATCTCATGAAGGCTGCAGCTAACTGCTGTTGGACCTCTTTACTCCCCCACACTCTATCTCTCTTTCAATCAAGGGAAACTTGACAAGTTGCTTTGCTTTCCCGCTGCCCCTCCATGTCGGCTCACAGTTACCTTGGACAAGGATAGCCAAGTCCATTGGCTGTCTGTCCACTATTCTCATTATTTCACCATCTAAGAAAGACTGATTTTCTATTCCTCAGGCCATATTAGAAAACCTCATGCATTTGACCATCATTCTCCATCTGCCATGTTCCCTGCCACTCAGTTAGCCTGTCTAACTTCCCTTGAGGCCTCTTTGCATCTTCCAGAGATCTCACATCTGGGCATTAGCAGGACGTGGAAAAACGTCACTGCAAGTGTTGTGCAGACAACATTCTCCGAGGGTTCAAAACCGGCTGAGCATTGCCTGCTGGGTTGTTTGATTCATCCCTAGGCTGCACATTTACGAATGATGGTCAAGGCTTAAACATATTCATGTCGGAATATTCAATGATGACGCTACTGATGATGCGAGACAATAAACAGTGCATCGTTAGAATCACATCATTGAAATCTGATTAGGAACAAAGGGCAATGCCTTTAATTTGCTGCAACCATGGCAACAACTAGTGGCATCATGAGAATACAGCAAACCTGAACACAGTGCAATTAAACATACACTTACAAATGCCAAAAGTCTATACAATGGTTCTACACCAGTGCCACCTGTGTGCCTTCAAAACTCCTTTATCTTTCTTTTTCTCTTATTATGTCTAAGTGAAGCTCCAATATCCACACCTGATGTGGAGGCAGCCTATCTCCTGCTATGCCTTACTGATTGTGCTGACTTGAGTAGGCGTCCTCTGGTGGTCTAAGCCAAGAGCTCTCTGACCTGGTAAGGGTCCCCTGCTCAGGTGAAAGTGGAACCTCCTCGAGCTGACCTGCTGGAATTGCTGACATAGGGGAGATGGAGCGGCAGGGAACCCTTGGCGTGTACTGGGATGAAGGTCCAGGGGTGGCTGGCTTTAGGAGCCTGATGGCACCCCCTTGACTCCTTGAGGAGAAAGGGTAACTGTAGAAATGTTGAGGTGCCTTACCACTGCCCCCACCCCTCCCTGCCACAATCACCCCTCACCTAACCACTGCTGCACTGCACCCAAGACTAGAGCAGATCCGAGTGCACATATGTCACCCATGTTCTGATGGACCCGGTCTCCAAGGTGGCCGCCATCTTTTCCAGGGGGGCAGATAAGTGCGCACCTACTCAGAAACGTAACAGCAGACACAACGTGGAAGAATTCCTCCAACCTTCAGTCCAGTCTGTTCATGGCTTCTGGCATCTCTGCCTGATTTTCCCTTGCCTGTCTCTGCATCTCCAATGTGTCTTTGATGGCCTGGTCCAGAGGGTCATAATCTTCATGAGGCTTACCAGGAACCTGGTCTTAAGCAGTCCTCATCGTGTCACGTGTCTCGGCTGCCACTTCCTTGGCCAGCTGTGACTCGTGTCAATGAGATGCCCACCAGGGTCTGACCCTGAGTCTATTCTAGAATGTGCACCTACTGAGGGGAATGTATCTGCGTTGGTGGAGGGTGCAGGTAATCACAGTGAAGGTGCATCCCATCCCCTAAGGCACTACCCTCAAGAGGTGGGGTTGGGGATGATTTGTGGCTGGTCTCCCTTGTGTGTGCCCCCCCCCCCCCCCCCGTACCCCCGTACCCCCCCCCCCCCCCCCCCCCCCCTCCCCCCAAACACACATACTTTTCTTGCTGGTTTCTGGAATGGAGAAAAAGATTTACTGGATGCCTAAGGAGGCTCCCTTATTAAAGCAATGTCTCACTCTGTTGGTGGATCTGACAACTGCAGACTGGAGGCATCGTCACTGTCTCCCATGGGAGAGTCTGTTCTCACCTTCAGTGCAGACAGAGTCCTGCTGCTCCACAGGTAGCTTGGCAGCCTCCTCGTCGAAAGGAGTGAGGATTTGGATGTCAGGTATTCCACTGCTGGTCTTGGCCCGCTCCCTCCTGTTGTGCATGCTCTTGTCCTGCAGAAACAGAAGGATTGAGTGCCATCCCAATGGATGCATGAAGAGTTTAGGAGCACACGTGCTTCTGCTCGCTCCTAAGTCCTCCCCAGTAAGTAATTAACAAGCAAGATGATAACTGATAGAGCATTGAGAGCATGAAATGGCTGAGTCCTACAGGGCAGTTCTCCAGTGGGCTATATAATAATAATAACCTTTATTATCACAAGTAGGCCTACATTAACACTGCTAGAGGTTCCTGTGAAAAGCCCCTCGTCGCCACACTCCAGCTACTGTTCGGGTACAGAGGGAGAATTCAGAATGTCCAAATTACTTAACAGCACGTCTTTTGGGACTTGTGGTAGGAAACCGGAGCACCCGGAGGAAACTCACGCCGACACAGGGAGAATGTGCAGACTCCACACAGCCAGTGATCCAAGACGGGGGAGAACCTGTGACCCTGATGCTGTGAAGCAACAGTCCTAACCACTGTGCTACCGTGTTGCTCCAATGGAGGTTAACCTCCATTGTGAGGCCCAGTCGACTGAGGTAAAATTGGATGGTCTCCTATTGCCATCACTGGGAAACAAAACCTCCCTCCTTTTGGAGACAACCTGGGAGAGAATGTGCAGGCAGGCTTCGCTGAACCATGGCGCCACACGTCATCTGCTCTGTGATGTACTAGGAACATACGAACATAAGAACTAGGAGCAGGAGTAGGGCATCTGGCCCCTCGAGCCTGCTCCACCATTCAATGAGATCATGGCTGATCTTTTGTGGACTCACTTTTCGGCCCGAACACCATAACCCTTAATCCCTTTATTCTTCAAAAAATTATCTATCTTTATCTTAAAAACATTTAATGAAGGAGCCTCTACTGCTTCACTGGGCAAGGAATTCCATAGATTCACAACCCTTTGGGTGAAGAAGTTCCTCCTAAACTCAGTCCTAAATCTACTTCCCCTTATTTTGAGACTATGCCCCCTAGTTCTGCTTTCACCCGCCAGTGGAAACAACCTGCCCGCATCTATCCTATCTATTCCCTTCATAATTTTATATGTTTCTATAAGATCCCCCCTCATCCTTCTAAATTCCAACGAGTACAATCCCAGTCTACTCAACCTCTTCTCGTAATCCAACCCCTTCAGCTCTGGGATTAACCTAGTGAATCACCTCTGCACACCTCCCAGTGCCAGTACGTCCTTTCTCAAGTAAGGAGACCAAAACTGAACACAATACTCCAGGTGTGGCCTCACTAACACCTTATACAATTGCAGCATAACCTCCCTAGTCTTAAACTCCATCCCTCTAGCAATGAAGGACAACATTCCATTTGCCTTCTTAATCATCTGTTGCACCTGTAAACCAACTTTTTGCGACTCATGCACTAGCACACCCAGGTCTCTCTGCACAGCAGCATGTTTTAATATTTTATCATTTAAATAATAATCCCTTTTGCTGTTATTCCTCCCAAAATGGATAACCTCATATTTGTCAACATTGTATTCCATCTGCCAGACCCTAGCCCATTCACTTAGCCTATCCAAATCCCTCCGCAGACTTCCAGTATCCTTTGCACTTTTTGCTTTACCACTCATCTTTGTGTTGTCTGCAAACTTGGACACATTGCCCTTGGTCCCCAGCTCCAAATCATCTATGTAAATTGTGAACAATTGTGGGCCCAACACTGATCCCTGAGGGACACCACTAGATACTGATTGCCAACCCGAGAAACACCCATTAATCCCCACTCTTTGCTTTCTATTAATTAACCAATCCTCTATCCATGCTACTACTTTCCCCTTAATGCCATGCATCTTTATCTTATGCAGCAATCTTTTGTGTGGCACCTTGTCAAAGGCTTTCTGGAAATCCAGATATACCACATCCATTGGCTCCCCATTATCTACCGCACTGATAATGTCCTCAAAAATTTCCACTAAATTAATTAGGCACGACCTGCCCTTTATGAACCCATGCTGCGCCTGCCCAATGGGACAATTTCCATCCAGATGCCTCGCTATTTCTTCCTTGATGATAGATTCCAGCATCTTCCCTACTACCGAAGTTAAGCTCACTGGCCTATAATTACCCGCTTTCTGCCTACCTCCTTTTTTAAACAGTGGTGTCACGTTTGCTAATTTCCAATCACACTGTGTGTGATTAGGAGAATCTGCAGCTCCTGGCCTGCAGTGAGTGAATGGTAGTCCATGGTGCCCTTTAATAATGGTGCCCTGGGCGGCACAGTGGCTCAGTGGTTAGCACTGGTGCTTCACGGCGCTTAGGACCCGGGTTCGAATCCCGGTCCTGTGTCACTGTCCATGTGGAGTTTGCACATTCTCCCTGTGTCTGTGTGGGTTTCACCCCCACAATCCAAAGATGTGCAGGGTAGGTGGATTGGCCATGCTAAATTGCCTCTTAATTGAAAAAAAAATAATTGGGTACTCTAAATTTAAAAACAAAAAGTGGTGCCCAATCCTTAGACCCTATGAGGTAATGGCAGGTACTTCCTGCTTGCTCCACTTTGAGAATTGGCGAGCTCCTTGCGCATGCATGCGTTATTGGCTCAGCAACAAGATCACGTATTGTTAGCCATCCTGTCCCCACTCACACCCCCCACCAGGCGGAAATCACTCCTACTTCAACGCCGACCACAGAACTTCGACTTGAGAATGTATCATTGTTGCAAACCATTTTGCAATTCACCCGACCCGCTCCTGATGGCGAATTTCGGATTGCGACCAGAAATAGTGAGAATATCATTGACTCTCATTTTCATTCATTTCAATCTCATTAATGAGATTGAAGTCACATGCAGCAGCGTGCCGGGAATTACCTGACTCCCCAGCGAGCAGTCACGTCGTTTAGTACTCCTTTTCAAAAATGCTGAATCTAGCACGATGGCTACTGATGGGAAGTGAGGAGGCGGAGGTGAGTAGCCATTTCCATTTTCTGGTATGGAGCTGCAACCCTAGTGCTTGGGGGGGGGGGAGAGGGGGGTGGAGATGGAAGCCCTCCAGTGGGTTGGGGGTCCCTCAGGGGGGGGGTTGGACTTGGTCAGGGGGCTATGGTGTTCAGGGGTCACCCCTGGGCTGGGAGGGGGAGGGGTTTTGCACTTGTATGACCTTCAAGCCATCTTTGAATACTGTGGACACTCATAACAGGGGCAACCACAGCTTTAGCCTGCCTGTCCTACCAAACTCTTAAAGGACAGAGCCCTGCTGCAGCCTCTCTCCTGAAATTCACTTTCACTCCCTTTAACTGTGAGTAGCCTCTAGCTTCAGGGCTGAAGGCTATTTCAAATGAGAAATTCCCTTTGTTGTAATAGCACTTCACACTCCTTGTGCAGAATTCTCCATTTGGGAGACTATGGTCTCCCGCCGGAAGTGATTTGCAACCGATTGTTAGAGAGTTAAGTGCTGTCAATTTCCAGCTGAGCACTTCAAAATCACTCAAACATGAAGGTGGGTGCATTGAACTCTCTTTGAAGTGGTTGATGTTTGTAAACATTGTAGTTAGAGCACTTCAGAGCTACTCTACCATGAAAGATGATGGGTGAAGCAAGGCTGCCTGTGTGTTGTGTGTGTAGAAGCTATCAATCGCAGCCCAGTGAGGAAAATGAATGAATGACTTGCAGCTCAAGGATCTGAGGGGTTTAAACACAGGTCACTGCTTTCTCTTTCCTGAAATGTGGTGCTTCCCCTGACTGAGCCAGCAGGTGTATTGCCTATTGCCCAGGTGTGTTACAACAGTAATTATTTTCAGAAGGAGTTATACACCTGCTGTCTTAGTCAGGGGAAGCACCACGTGTCAATTCCTGGAAAGAGAAAGCAGTGACTTGTGTTTAAATCCTGCAGATCCTTGAGGAGGCTTGGGCTATTTGAGGGACCTGGATTTAAAGCCCTAACAGATTGTTGGTCCCTTTCCTTCTCCAGTTCCTAGCAGATGTAACAATGTCTGCTGGAATCAATCCCGTGGAAGCTGCTCTCGCATTGCTTGCGGCAATGAACTTCCTGAATGTTCAGATCATGTTCGACCACCACCTCCAAATCATGCCCTTGAGTGCCCACAACTCATGGACCATGCATGACAGTTACATCCTGGGGCACTCAGAATCTTTGAGGACCACCCCAGGATGACAGGTTGGCATGTGGAGGTCAAGGGACACCCAGTGAGGACATGGCTGATGACGCCTTTGCGGAGGCCTGAGTGAGGCCTGACAGAGGCTTCACACGTATGAGGTGTGACATGTTTTAATAGCGAACATTTTACTGTGACAGATTTCCATTCCACCTACCTACAGATAGTGACCCCTAGTGCTCACTCAGTGCTACGTTTTGATGTGTCTCCTGGATGCTCATCAGGGGTGGAGGCAGCCTGCTGCTTTCCGTGCCCTGTGGCCTTTGATGCCCTTGGCGGACATCCGCTCGATGGCCTGGAGCCGGAGGGCTCCGGCCCACTTACCCGTGTCATTGGCATTGCCATGCCACCCAGTCTCTCACTCGGCATCTGGCTGGGACCCAGCTGAGTCCTGGGATCCAGCAGATCTTTCACTGCTGCCTCCCTTAGATGTTCCTGCCTCCACCTGATGTGCATTAGCAACTATGTGGTGCTCACCAGATTTTTGCCCCAGAAGCCTGTCCACCAACATCGCATTCGAGCTGTGCTGGTGGAAGGTGCGGATGTTGGCTATGACACCTCGATGGTGGTCTCCTCGGAGCTCTTGTCCAAGGTGGGCTCTTGGGTGAAGGGAGAGGAACTCCCTGGATGGATCGGCCTCATCAGATGGAGATCCTGCGAGACAATGGACATGTGATCAGTGAGAGGGATGGATCATTTTGTCTGACATGAACAATTCACTTGAGGCAGGTCATCTGGGTGAAGAGGCAGTGTATCCTTACTTCTCTGGCGCACGCCAACCTCGCTGTCGTGCAAACCCCACGATTTCCAGGGTCCGCTCCTCATAGCGTGTGCGGACTCAAACCTCTGGTACTCTGGCCCCCCACCTTGGCCCTTTCTTGTTTATTATGGGCTATCTTCACCTGCGAGGACAAAGAGAGGACATTGTGAGCCACAAGCTTGATGGCTCTCGGATGTCTATAGCAGGTGGCATATGTTGGCACTGCAGCTGGACATGAAGAGGTGGTGGTGGTGGGTGCTCGAGGGTTCTGAGGAACAAGCACATAAATTGCATGTGGGAAGGGTGCGAGATGTCAGCCAGTGATATGGGGGGGCGGTTGGGAATTTGAGGGGTGGCAGGCGGAACTAATGCCAGGAGAGAGGTGGTAACTCACCCTTGCAGCTTGTTGTTGCCTTCTTCCTACATTGGACGATGGTCCTTGTCATGCTGCCCGCACTGACAGCCACTGCCACTGCCTTCAGGCGGCATTGCTGACCCTTCTGCTGGCCCTCCGACCCCTTCGGCGAACAGGATGTCCTGCCTCTCATCCACAGCAGCAAAAAGCCTGGTGAGGTTGGGTCTCATGTTAGACTAAGCTACATCCTGGGGCACTCAGTCTTTGAGGACCACCCCAGGATGACGTGTTGGCATGTGGAGGTTCCTCATGTTAGACAAAGACTAACACAAATTTTAAATGTATAAATATATCACGACTGATTCGGCTTCTTTTTGAATTTGATTGATTTATTATCTAAAATCCAGGAAGCCCCCACAAGTTATCTGGGATATAAAATAAAGAGTTGTTCTGATCAAACATTGGCAGTTCGATAATCTGATGAGAAGCGCCAGTTTGAAATCTGATAGAAGCCAGATTTTTAAAACATGTGATAAGGGAGGTTGATAGTCCTGAACGATGGAGAACTACTGTATTTTAAAAATGTTTTACAAAGGAATTAGGTATTTCTTCGACTTGAAGCCTTTTATTATATACTTAGAGATAGATAAAATGCATTCTTATCTAGGCAGTATAGCCTGAGATATATAATCTCTTGTACAGTTCCAGGAATTACATGCTACATTGTGTTGTGCGTCCTACTATAGTTCACATAATATGGTGCAGAATGTTTGACCTGTGTATAAGATTTTTATTACACACACTTTTGTATGTGCATGATTTCAACGATGTTAGTCTCTCATAATGCAAAGGCAGAATTTACATTCATTTATAATGTTAGCGCTCAATGAAATGACTTATTCATTTAAAACCATAATTAATATAGTGGAACGTTAACACTGTGAAATGCATTCTATTATTAATCTAATGCTCAAAGAACAATTTAAATCTGCTTTGATTGAAGCCTAATTTATGCTTGCAGAACCTCTCGTCACACCAAAAATTAAGTTGCATCAGCATTTGCTTAGAAACATCCCAATTAGTGACTAAATTGGTCGTTTTAGACTTCATCATGGAAATATTTCCTTCCCAAACTAAGCATACGGTGGATAATTGAGAATGATGAAGGGATAGTAAAAAACAATTTTGGCAAAACAACAATATTTGTGTGAAAGTGATAAGAGATCAATAAGGCAGCTTCAGTTATTGTAATTAAACACAGTCAAAGCAATGTGATCGTCATTGGGTAGTCTACACCATTTAACAAGTCAAAGCACTTGAAACCATTCAAATGCTGAGATAATCATATTATTGTCCCAGGGAATATAATAGTGGGATCATTAAGATGTTTGCATTGGACTTCATTCAACACAAGTAAAAGGGCAATGATGCAATTCTGCATGTTGAAAATGTTTGTACAGACTAGTGCAAGCATGTTATGACCCCTCCCAGTGGTTGACTTTATATTGCATCCCTTGTGAAAGAAAAGCTGTCTAAACATTTTGCGGATAGAAATTAGAATTTTGTATTTAATTTTGTTGAAGTCAAAATCAGGCATAAATAGAACTTGGTATATCAAACATAAATTTTAAAGATATACATATCAAACATAAATTTTAATACATATCCTCCTGAATTGATTCCGACCCCCTTAGAGGTGAATTGGGGCTTTGGTAGAATCCGAGGGGGGTGTCGAGAGATCGGGACACCATTTAAAAATGGTGTCCCGATCTTCTCCTGCACTGCAGAGTACTGATAAGCGGAGCTCCTCAGTGCAGGAAATGGGACTAAGTGCGGCTTAGGCAGGGTGTTCCCCGCTGAGGCCCCAGAATGCGACAAAGTCCCGCTCAATAGCGTGGTCTTTCTCGGCACTGTGAGTGCCAGGAAACATCCAGCTAAATGCGCTCGACACGGACTCTTGCAATTTGGTTAGATCGTGCCTCTAATGTTATTTCCATCTATGCGGAGTGAAAAAACAATTTAATATTCATTAGATTTTCAAACAAATATACATTCGAATTTCAATTTGTGGGCAATTGCAATTTGAAATTTAGGGCCAATACTTTAATCAGCATTTTCTAGGCACTGCGATGTGAACCTGTGGTCCATCAGTTTTCTGATTGATATAGATATGCACATTGCTAACTGTTAACAGACAATTCCATTAATTATGTGAGGTGGCCAATGCTGTTAGAGTAATCACCAGTGATCTACACGTCTATCTGATCAGTGATCTGTATGTCTCCTTTAGATGACCACAGAAAAAGAAAAAAGTACTAATTTAGGTCACAAGGAAAACAACACTATTTATTTGCTATGTAAAGAATTTCCCCTTTCCTCTCGTGCATGTTGAATTCGAATTTTGAAATGAAATGAAAATCACTTATTGTCACAAGTAGGCTTCAAATGAAGTTACTGTGAAAAGCCCCTAGTCACCACATTCCGGCACCTGTTCGGGGGGGACTGGTATGGGAATTGAATCGTGCTGTTGGCCTGCCTTGGTCTGCTTTCAAAGCCAGCGATTTAGCCCTGTGCTTTTGATTGCTAGAGTTAAAATCTTGCATTAATCACCATGAATGCCGTTTACCTAACTAAACAATGATGGGACTTCCAATTTGATCGGTACAAATACCCTTCTTTCAACCCAGGTAATATTCCCCTTTAAGCTCCAATTAGTAGTAGTATTTTCTTAGGGTTGTCATGAATAGGACCTCAGTCTTTCCTAAATTCTCTGGGACTTGATTTCCACCCCATTAGACCAGCAAGAATGTTTGCTGCTTATGTTTTCATGCACACAAACACAAACGATGCAGGTTTAGTGCCGCTTTTAGTATTGATGTGAAGCAGTTGTGGGTGCGTTCCGTGATGATCCCTGATCCCTGAGAAAAGCTTCTGACCTCATATGCGTGCCATCACTCTAAGAATGCTTATTTCCATCTTGACAGCATCGTCTGACTCAGCTTGTTTGCTGCTGAAACTCTCATTTAATCCCTTGTTACATAGGAATAGGAGTAGGCCATTCAGCCCCTTGAGTCTGAGATCATGGCTGATACGTGGCCTAACTCCATCTAGATTTGACTACTCAAATGCACTCCTGGCCGGCATACTACTCTTCCATATTCTCCTCTTCTTAAACTTGAAGTCGTCCAAAACGTTACTGCCCATGACCAGGTCGCATTCCACCATCACCTCTGTACTGCTGACTTTACTGGTTTCCAGTTAAGTAACACCCTGACTTTAAAATGCTCGTAATTGCTTTCAAATCCATGGCCTTATCTCTCCCTACCTTTGTAACGCCCTCAAGCCCCTACACATCTCTCTGAGACTCCTGCACTACTAATTCTGGCAACTTGAGGATCCTGATTTTCATTTCTGTAGCCTTGGCGGTTGTGCCTTCAGCTGATTCAGCCCTGAGCTCTGGAATTCCCTCCTTAAACCCCTCTGCATCTCTTTCCCTCCTCATAAACTACCTCCCATCTGCCCTAAGATCCCTTTATGTGGCTTGGTGTCAGGTTTCGCTGCAGAACATTCCTCTGAAAGACCTTGGCACATTCTTATTACATTGAAGCCATTATTGAGATGTTGTGGTTGACGGTGGCATGTTGGAGGTGGATTGCTGGACAACTGGAGCCAATTCTTAATCAAGTCCACAATGAGCTAAAGCTGAGTGATTTGCTCCAGGTGACCCTCCCGACCTTTTGGTTTGGTGTGTGGGTGGATAACTTCAATCCCCAATGACAAAATATCAGCTTCAGGAAGCAGAGCCTTATACATGCACACAGGACAACACACTGGTCTCAGGCTGATAATGTAACATAACTGCAGCCTTACGTGCCTGTTATTCTCATTGATGTTAGGAGACATAGTAAGATGTGTAAAATGCCTGAGCTTGCAAACAATGGTACAATGTGTGTTCTGCAAGCAAACCAGTGCTGCTGCTTTGAATCTGCACATGAATCATCCTTATTGGTTTTGCTTCATTCTCTGAAGTTGGCACCCCTGCACCTTCCCGGAAAATATGATGCACAAGAGTTTTCAGTTGGTTTTGTCAAAGTTTAAATGGCATGCATTCAGATTTCTGTTGCGCTTTGAAGAATGTGTAAAGCAGAAAAAAGAAAGCATGTTATTTTCTGCTGCTTTGATGGAACCGTAGCAGAAAATATTGATTGTAGGATGTGCCCACCTACACCAGTGAGTCCATCTGGCCTTAAAGGAATATCCTGGGCGCGATTATCCGCTCCCGCGCTGATTGGGAGAATCGCCTGGGCCGCCAAATTTTCCCACGACGCCGGTCCGACGCCCTCCCGCGATTCTCCCAAGCGGCGAGAACGGCCCCGTCGAGTTCCGCGTGGCGCAGGCCGGAGAATCGCCCGAGACACCCAAAATGGCGATTCTCCGGCACCCCCGCTATTCTCAGGCCCGGATGGGCCGAGCGGCCAGCCCAAAACGGCGGGTACGCCCCGGCGCCGTCCACACCTGGTCGCTGCCGGCAGGAACAGCGCGGGAACGCTGGGGGGGCGGCCTGCGGGGGGGAGGGGAGGGGGGGGGGGGATCCTGCACCGGGGGGCTCAAATGGGGTCTGGCCCGTGATCGGTGCCCACCGATCGTCGGGCCATCCTCTCTGAAGGAGGACCTCCTTTCTTCCGCAGCCCCGCAAGATCCATCTGACATCTTCTTGCGGGGTGGACTCGGGGAGGATGGCAACCACGCATGCACGGGTGACGCCAGTTATGCGGCGCCGGCCGCGTCATGTATGCGGCGCCGCCTTTACGCGGCGCCAAGGCCTGGCGCGTGTAAATGGCGTGGCGCAAAAACAAATGAAAAGAAGAGACAGTATTTGGTGTTTGAAGAGATCAGAGTAACCACTTCCGAGATCCGATCTCTTTTTAAGACTAGATTGAATCCAACAGTAGCATCCAAATTGAACAACCTCTGCTTACACTGACTCCTTGTGGAGTAATAATTCATTATCATTCCAATTATGTAGGATTCAGAACCATGTTTTAAATGCAGCCAATAAGTTCACTCGAGCACCCCCCGGAATTTAGTATGGCATAGTTCTACTGCATTTATTCAGCTGCTTAGAATCACTTACCTTCATCGATTAAGAATGGCAAAATTAAAGCTGTTTTTGTCTCTGAGGAGGTTAGCGTAACATTTCTGACTGACAGCACCAAACCTGAATCAGGGTTACTTCAGGCCAAGCATAAACAGTCAGTTTATTTAGAACGGTTTGTTTTAATGCTATTAGTGATGGCTATAAGCTCCACAAAATATAAAAATGCCTCTGCACGCGCAGTAATCTAGGCTTCCCCTCCTCTGCTCTGCTGGTTGGTAAACCCCTAGTCAGGCACCACTGGAAGCGGGTGCTGTGATTCCCTCAAATGGATGATGTATTTAGCCCGAAACTCCACACGGACAAGCACCAGATGCAACAGATCAATGAATGCTTGCTTATGTCAATCGCTCTCAGCATCAAGTACTGACTATTCGGTTTATTTATTTATTTTTAAACTGAATTTATTTCCTCGAAGCCTTAGTCTGTAAAGTTCTTAGACATGCAAATTGTATGTTCTGCCTTTTTTTTTCAATTTCACATCGGAGTACTGTTTTTGCCTGAAGCTTCTTGTAAGCTTGGGGTATCAATATAACTAATGTGCTCATTGTGAGTCTGTGGAGCCTTCTGCTGTTGTTACTGCTGCTGCTGCTGCTGTTTTACTTGCAGACTGTCTCTCCTCCTCACTCCTTCCCTTTCTGTTTGCTATCTCTCTCTCTCTCTCTCTCTCTGATACAGTAATCCATTCCTACTGCCCGAGGAGCCTCGGATCAGACTGACAGCTTCAGGAGAGTGCCCAGGGATGGTTGGAGTCCAACAATAAGCAACAGAAGAGAAAGAAAACCAGGCAATCAATTTAAAGGACTGTTCTCTAATAAATCATCTCTACAAGGCTGGCATCTCTGTGGACACTGAGCAGAGCATTTACCCGAGCTAACGGACTGCAAGCTGCTTCGTGGTTTGAGTGTTTCATGCAAATATTGTCAGCTGAAGAATCTTCATTACGATTGGTGGGATCTTTTATCCCTCCCACCCTGCCTTTCCATCCCCGCTGCTTCCAAACAGACGAAGGCTTCTTGATGGTGCTGTGGAAGTCAAAAGCAAGAGTTTGCTTCTATCTGCTGTGAAAGCTTTTGTTTCCACTCAAAAGGGGCAGCACAGACCAGCCAAAGCTGAGCTCTCAGGATAAAACCAAAACAACTATTTGATGAACTGAAGCTCTCAGTGCACTAAGCAGCTGGAAGACTGGTATAATTACACACACTTACATACATAAATAAAGAGATGGATGAGAAGGAGAACAGCACAGGCAGTGTGGGGAGCCTGCAGCCTTCCAGTATCCACGTTTTTGCCAACAATTCATCCCTTCATGGAATCAGGCATATATTTGTCTATGGACCAATGACCATGCGGCGATTCATGTGGACTGTGGTATTTATTGGCTCCTTGGGCCTACTCGTGATGGAATGTGCAGAGCGGGTGGCATTTTACTTCTCATACCCGCATGTTGCCAAGCTGGAGGAGGTGGCCACAAACAACCTGGTCTTTCCCGCCGTTACTATCTGCAACTTGAATGAGTTTCGCTTTTCAAAGCTGACAGTAAATGATCTCTACCATGCTGGCGAGCTCCTGGGACTGCTCAATGTGCACCTAGAGATCCAGAGCCCCCAGTTGGCTGATCCAATTGTGCTGAAAGCCCTCAAGAAGAAAGCTGATTTCACACATTACAAACCAAGGATATTCAACATGCGTGAGTTTTACGATCGTGTTGGTCACAGTCTCAAGGATATGATGCTGTACTGCAAGTTCCGGGGAGTTCGATGTACTCATAAAGACTTCAAAACAGTGAGTAAAAGTTTGATTCAGGCCCATCTCAGTCATTTCACTTTATTCTATTTCATTGTCCTTCCTGTCAGTTTTGTCACAAAAATATAAATCTTATCAGGGAGACTAATGATGCAAACATGTGCAAATTATCCATTAGTGACACATGTTGGATCCTGATGTTTTCAAAGTTTTACCCATTAAGTATTTTCAATAAGGACTTAATCGGTGCAGAAGAAGCAGTAATATCAAAACACAACTTTTTCCTTCTCTTTTGGTAGCAAACTGAAAATACAAAGCAAAATTTTCCTTCACCAATGAGATCATGCTGTGGACAATATGAATAGAATAAATAATCTCACAAGAGTGACTGTTGCTTCTCTGAGTATGCAGAAGAAGAAGAACTTAACACATGAAAGCCTGCTGGTGCAGAGTCTGTAGTAATGTTGCTCTGGTGAGAGTTTGTGTAACAGCTAAAACCTGCGGTCGGAGAATAGTTGGTTTGTGGGAGCGTCTGTCTGAACCTGGATGACTACCACATCACAGGTGTGCTCTTTGAGAGAGTTGTTGGCTGCTTGTGTTTGGATCTGTGATCATAATTATTCCTCGTTATTGTATATAAATTAGGAGAGTCACTATATAATTTACCGCTGTATGTCAATTGCAGTAAGGATGTGATATTGCCTTTGCAGTCTGCTACAAGACACATCAGCATGTTTATGCACATAAGAGGGAAGAATGACATGTTAGGCAACATTAGATCATTATATTGTTGATGTGTCTGGTGCTTAGCAGTGCTTTGTTAAAATGATGGCAAAAATAGGATAGCTGTATCGAGCTAGTACTATAGTAGATATAAGGTAAGACATCAGCAGACTGATGCCTTGCACTTTCATATGACAGTCCTTTCCTGTTCTTTCCGTGGATATGTTAACCAATTTAACCAGTATACTGCCTCTGAATAATAGTGGACAGAGAAATGCCATTTCACATGTTAATTATTGGTATGCGAATATGGCTGGTGGTAGTGGTGGGCTACAGTTGGAATCTGCTACAGTTTCCGACATGATGGCATGGCTACAGAGTTCACGGTATCGACTACTCCTCACTGTCCCAGGAACTGAGCTTGTCCAGGTATTACTCCAAGGTGATCCAAACCGTATTCAACATCCTTTATAAAAAGCAACAGACTCTCATTGTGTGCCACAAGATATTGGCCCAGATCTTCCTGTCTCTGGATCATTGAGACCGGATGTATGACCCAAGATGAGCATCAGGACCCTGCAGAAATCACGATGTGCTTGCCTCTGTGGGAACTGCCCAGAAAGTTTGAAGTTCCAACAGGCACTTCCCCTGCTCCCTGGGACCCGCCGTGAATGTCTCTGCCTTTGAGTTAGAGTTGAAGACTTCGGACACTTCTGCGCTACTTACCTGAACAGTTACTCAGGAAATGTTAGACCACAAAATTGACGTGTAGTTCCTGGCAACTGATCCTCCAATTACTCACACTTACCCATTGACTCCCGCTGACCCTCCCGACTACCCTCCTGACCACTGGACTGCCCCGCCCCACACCTCACCCCATTCCCCTCCCCCCCCAGCCAACCTAGCCCTTCATCCACCTGCCACCCTATGTGCCTGGCAATCTACCCCCTTACCACTTGCCTCATCCACGCTACCCATCCTATCACATTATCCATTCACTCATTCATTCAATCACTCATTAATCCATTCACCTTGCACTAACATTCACACTGAACCATTAAACTTACCATATAGCAGCTAGTGATGTAAAAAGAGGCTATGTCTTGTTTCTCCCCACTCCTCCCCGACCCTACACTTCAGTCCTATGATGGAGTTTGTCGATGGACACTGCACTCTACATTTATATCTTGGAGAAGCTGGGCTCAAGACCCGGCAAGAAATGTGGTGCAGTGTCAAGGCATGGAAATGTTCGAACCAAGTGGCAATCTAACAATGATCGCTGCCTTATGGAAGATTCATGCCATTAGAACAAGTGATGGGTTGATGATGAGTTATAGCATATTGCAAGGCTTTTTTGTTGTCGCTGTCCCACATTATGATGCTCTTGTTGGAAGAGGGGGATGGTGTTAACATAGACAGCATAAAATTTCACTCCAAACACTTACAATTACCCATCACCACCAAATTAACTCTCATAAAAGCAGAAACACTTACAAATGATGCTCACAATTACAACAGATAAAAGCTTTCAACTGCTTACCCGTGGTCCACACTGGTTACGCTCACTACGTCCTCACAAAAATGCAATGCATATGTTCTACCGCTCTCTTTACTGACAAATTAAAGGACCTATCTTAGAGCATTGTAGAAGCATGATGTTCTATAAGCTACAGAGGTTTAGCAAAATAAATTAGTTATTTCCTGCTTTCCACCTTTCTGTAACTACAATTGTCACGTTCACCTGATTTGGTCAATTTTCCTCATAAACCTTTGTCAACATGTCTATGGTAGTGACATTGAAGCTGAGTGGATGTAATGTTTGTGGAAGCACATTGTGTTGCTAAGCTATACTCAATTTCCCTTACTTTATTCATGGCAATTGTAAATTGCCAGTTAATACCTCAGAACTATTTGAAATCTGTGCATACTTTGAGCATTTAGTCTGCATTGCAAACCCTTACCATTTATGCAAATAGTTGTTAGTCATGTGAACAAGCCGACAGGTGCCTTTGCTGGTAAAGAAACACATTAAAGTCTTCCAAATTAACTTTAGAATTTCTCTCAATCACTATTATGACTGTTGTGATTCAATAAAATTCCCAAAGAAGTGGCTATCTTCCACTGTAAGAAAATAATGTGTCTCTCTGATTGAAAGTTGCTTCTCTATTTGACTCGGCATTGGTTATGATTTCATACAGGGTCGGGCAGCACGGTGGGGCAGTGGTTAGAACTGCTGCCTCACGCCGCCGAGGACCAGGGTTCGATCCTGGCCCTGAGTCACTCTCTGTGCGGAGTTTGCACATTCTCCCTGTTTCTGCATGGGTCTCATTCCCACAACCAAAGATGTGCAAGGTAGGTGGATTGGCCGCACTAAATTGTCCCTTAATTGGAAAAAAAATAATTGGGTACTCTAACAAAATTGATTTTCAAATCATTTCGCACAAAAAACTGGGAAAGCAGCCTCTGGAAATCTGATTGCATAATGTGGATCCTTTTGGTGATCTTTTTTGCCCAGCTCTCTTGAAAGTGGTACAAAAGGGGACATGATGGGCAGGAGATTGGGAATTAGTGATGAGTGAGCTGCAATCTGAAAAAGACTTGAATCGCAGCCTGATCCAGGCAAAAGTGAGCCAAAACCACAATCGGAAGAGACTGGGAACAATCCAAATCAGGCCAAATCAGGCTATGCAACCCCAAAACAATCCGAAAAATCAGTGTGAACATTGCCAAACTGGGCCACAAATTGAGTTCTGAAACAAACCTAAACTAAAGTCCAAAACACACCAAACTTGACCAAAAACTAACTTCTGAATGAGTGTTGAACTGACCCGAAACCACAATCCAAGCACAGCCAGGCCATGGAAAATATGATATTGATTCTCACAGGAACCTTTAGGCCTTGTAGAAGTGAATATTATGTCATTTTCTCTCCAATAATCCTCACCACATTGTTTTATTTCTATATATTTAGAGTACCCAGTTAATTCTTTCCAATTGAGGGACAGTTTAGTGTGGCCAATCCACCTAACCTGCTCATCTTTGTGTTGTGGGGGCGAAACCCATGTAAACATGGGGAGAATGTGCAAACTCCATACGGACAGTGCCCAAGAGGCGGGATTGAACCTGGGATCTTGGTGCCGTGAGGCAGCAGTGCTAACCACTGCGCCATCGTGTCACCCCACCACATTGTTTGCACTGTGGCTGGTTTGCATTTCAGCTTGCTATTTACTGTCGAAGATTTTGTGGATATTTAATTACTTTTTGCTGTGTTGTCTAGAGAAAACATTGATAAGGAAATGGATGGCCTTAAGGGTTGAAGCTCTCAGCTCTAACAGCTAAACAGCTACTTCTGACATATTTTCATATTAATGTAGTTGTACTGTGATTGGCGATGACATTTGATGCTAGTCATCCTTACAAATACAAGTCAGTACAGGATGAAGTATCTGACAAGGAGGATTTGTTTTAAATGTCTCTTTGAAAATGGTTGTGAGATTTAGCTGTTGTGATATGTGATTACATGGGGATATTTTTCTTTCACTCTTTCTTCACATGGCTCGGATTTGTCACACTGTGTATCTGACATTCAATACTGGAAATGCAGAAATATTCTATTTGAATATCCAGAAGATCACATATGATCTCTGCCACAAACATCATTCCCTAACCACCCCTCCCATTCCTGGCAATGGTCTAATGTTGACTCAGACCTTTCATAATGTTATATTTATGTTTGATCCTGAGATGAACTTCCAATCACATATCCGTTCCACTAACAAGTCTACCTACTTCCACCTCCATAACACTGGCTAATCCTGCTTCAGCTTATCTGTTGCTGAAACTCTCGACCATGCCTTTATTGTGTCTAGACTGGATTGCTCAAACACTCATTGTGGGTCTCCACCGTATGCAAACTTGAGCTCATCCAAAATTCTGCTGTCCTTAATTCAGACTGAAGCCCCTGGGTAGTATGGACTGCAAACAGTGTTCATTAACCTTATATAAATAACTAATCAGAAGCATCTCTTTTGAAATATGCCATGTTAAAGAATTTGTCCTGAGGATTTTTGTCTTCAAACCAAAGTTCCTGTGTTCTGATGCCTATGCCATCAGATCCCATCACTGTGAATTGATATGGGAGATCATGTATTGATGTGTGAGGTTATTGTGTCCCCCCGCCCCGGGCTATCAGTAGACTTCTTTTGAAACATTGAAAGTATGCATGACTGAATATTTGTGAAAGGGCTGAAGTTCCAGCAGCACATTTCTTTCATTGCGAAACTGTTTCCATTTCCCAGCAAATGGCGATCAAACTCCAGATCACCAGCAATGCTATTCACCTGTTCATACAACAGGCAGTTGGCAATTTCAAACTTTTTCTGGTTCTCTTCCAGCGGTATATCTGATCAGGCGTATAAGAGTACAATGAAGATTGCACAATATTGTGGATTAGCAACAAATTGTAACAAAATGCTGTTTACTTTTTTAGCTGTGCACAGCGAAGATTTGCTCCTTAAGATTTGACTTTCTGTGGTATGATGTGGTCACAAAGCACCATAATTTACACTTAGTAATGAAGCTGGAGCTGGCTTTGGAGTGGCTGAAAAGTATGAAGAAATTTAATCGGTAGTACAACTCCAATCTCTGCATCCATGAAAGTACAAATTGATTTGAATAAACACTTGGCTCAGATTGGAGCATGCAGTTTATCTTCAGTGTAGATGTGAACTGGTAGGCAAGGAGGAATCACTCATTCCCCGGGTCGGACCTCTTTAATGTTGTTTACCTTGAGATGGTTTAAAAAAAATCTAAATTACCTGGCCCTTGCAACTTACACAGAGAATCATTCACTCCACAGCATATACTTCATGCACCTGATGTCACATCCCCATTGTGAGTTTAGGACCAGGTCGAGGATGATCAACTGCAACTTGAGCGACAATGGAAAATGTGGATGCCAGGATTTGGTTCCGGTGACATTTGGGCCGTGTGGTAGGACCTGCACAGCTGTGGCTCCTTGGATTTGGATTTGTTTATTGTCACGTGTACCGAGGTACAGTGAAAAGTATTTCTCTGCCAGGAGCTCAACAGATCATTAAGTTCATGAAAAGAAAAGGAAATAAAAGAAAATACATAATAGGGCAACACAAGGTACACAAAGTACATAACACTGGCATTGGGTGAAGCACACAGGGGTGTAGTGTTAATGAGGTCAGTCCATAAGAGGGTCGTTTAGGAGTCTGGGGAAGAAGCTGTTTTTGAGCCTGTTCGTGCGTGTTCTCCGACTTTTGTATCTCCTGCCTGTTGGAAGAAGTTGGAAGAGTGAGTAAGCCGGGTGGGAGGGGTCTTTGGTTATGCTACCCGCTTTCCCCAGGCAGCGGGAGGTGTAGATGGAGTCAATGGATGGGAGGCGGGTTCGTGTGTTGGACTGGGCTGTGTTCATGACTCCGAGAATGGCACTGATACGTGGAACAAGTAACACATTGATGGACAGATCATTTCTATGCTAAGGTTCTGGACATGATAACACATTCTCAGGCTTATCCTCTGTTTCTGTTGAGGAACCTGCGATGGGGTGATACCGTGTGTTTTTCTTTATGAAAATGAACTGATATAGCTTGGTATTGGTACCAATATGGAATGGTGACATTTCCTTGTTGTTTAATGATTAGTGTGCTGTGTGGAATGTTAGGTAGTTGATTTTCAAATCTTTGTTCCTGTTGACCGTTTAATAAACAAAATATTCTCAGAGTGAGTGCTCGTCCTGTAGCTGGCTGGATTGGATGTACATTGGGATGAAAACACAAACTCCGCATCAGTTATGGAGGAGCCACCTGAGGAGTGCAGCTGATATGTAATACCGTGGTAGGGACTGATCAGGGCATTAGCAAAGTAGTTTATGGGGCTGGTCTCCTTTGAACTGCACAAGGCAGTGGCTCAAGGCACTTCCTCTGTTCTGGTTAAGTCCAAGCTCAAAGTATGATTGAATTTGGTAGTATTATAATAAAAAATCAGAGAAGTGCGTTTCTTTTTGATCACAGCTGACCTTTTCCGCAGGCTTATCAAATATATCATGAAGATGGAGTCCCTCCATTTAAATGGAAGTTGAATGAATTAATGTAGGATGGCAGCCAAGAAGGTAACATTAGGTCAAATACCAATGCTTCCTGAGCATTTAGAATAGTTCATGACCTATTGATGGAACGGTAGTTGCTTGAATATTAACACACTAACATTCCCCATGTTTAGAATGAGGCTCGGGTGCTGCAATATCATCTGCCACAAAACAGAAGGCTTAAAGTATTTTGCAGTATTGTGAAATACACTTCAGGATAAATGGCTTATGTGCTTAACTTTGTGCAGTATAGCAAAGATTCAGCTCAAGCCTTGAAATGGTATAGGAATTAATGAGCGGCTCAGGCAAACACGTAGCCCGGCCTTGAGAGTTAATGGCTCACTGACATCCTGATTGACAAAGCTTAACTGCTGTGAGAATGACTTGACTGTTTGTAAAAGTGAGAACTTTCTTAAAAAAGCAACAACCAGCTCTTAAGTAGAATACAGACATTTTTATTATTAACAGATATTTACATTAACAGAACAGTCGTTCGTATCACTGAAAATACACTTACCACCAATCAGAGCACGTGACTCATGGTTAGATTCATGGCTTTAAATATGAGTGGAACTCCAATGGTGTTACTCGTGGCCTGCTCCTATTTCTTATGTTCTTACATAACTCAAATTGTATGCTGTTTAAACTAATGGAAGCACCATGTCATGCAACACACAACATATGATTCTGCTGGCAAAATACAGTTGTTGTACCTTCCTCAGGTGAGTTAGATACGAATTGAGCCTGGAGGCTTCATTTAGTTTGAGGTGCGATGTCCTTTTACATTCTTTCATCTTTAAAATTTTTAATGATGTTAATTCTGATGAATTTCTTTCTCTTTTTCGAATGTTTCTAAAGTGCGATATAATAATAATCTTTATTAGTGGCACAAGTAGGCTTACATTAACACTGCAATGAAGTTACTGTGAAAAGCCCCTAGTCGCCACATTCCGGTGCCTGTTCGGGTACACTGAGGGAGAATTCAGAATGTCCAATTCACCTAACGAGCACGTCTTTCGGGGACTTGTGGGAGGAAACCGGAGCGCCCGGAGGAAACTCACGCAGACATGGGGAGAACATGCAGACTCCGCACAGACAGTGACCGGGAATCGAATCGGGGTCCCTGGCGCTGGGAAGCAACAGTGCTAACACTTGATGTCTGCTGGATACTGCTAAAACTTCAATACTTCAAACCCCACAGCATTACTCTTGATGGGCTGCTTTTTAGAGAGAAAGCAGAATTTAAATGAGGAATGAACGTACTTGCCGCCTTTAGAGTTGTCTCTTGTCCGTTCGGTTTCCATGAAATCCTGCACTGGAGGTTGTTGTGATGGAAGTGAGTGATGGAAATGGTGCGGTGCCTTCCAAAGGGCATCTGGGACCTATGTGACAAGAGCAAACAATAAAGATGTGTCTCTGAAGCAATTGTACTGAATGACTGCCAAATGAATCGCACCGAGTCAGAACAAGGAAATGTAGGTTATCAAGGGCAAAGAGAAATGGATAGAGAAAGAAAGATTAGATTCAAAGTGGAAAAAAAAGAGACAATGGGCGTGATTTTACTAAAAGGGAACAAAGTCCCATAGCAGGGGCGTATAGCTGCATGTTTCCCAGTGCTCACAATGCTGAGTAACAGGTCTACAAAACACCACTCGGGTTAGATAACGGGCCTCAGCGGGGAACGCGCCGCCGAGCCCGCATATGGCCCCGTTTTCGACACTGAGGAGCTCCGCTCGCCGGAACTCTTCAGTATAGCAAGTGATTTAAACATGGCGTCCCGATCTCCAGGGCACCAACATGACCTCCAACGCCCCGAAACCCCAATGCACTATGGGAGGGACCCCCACCCCCTTGCAGCCCACCCCCTCTCACCCCACCCCCTCGCATCCCACCCCCTCGCAACCCACCAACACCCGCACAGGACACCCCGACCCGATCAGCAGAAGACAAAAAATGCTAGCTTGGCAGTGCCAGGCTGGTACCAAGGTGGCAGTGCCAGGGTGTTAGATTGGCACTGCCAGGACATCAGGCTGGTAGTGCCCAGGTGCCTGGATGGCACAAGCAGTGCCAGGCTGCCACCCTACCCAAAGAGCAAGCACCTGGCAGCCCCAAATTCCTGGGAGCCACCCAAGAGTGCATTCCACCTGGTCCCCGTTTCTGGAGACCAGGGTCGGGAGTCTCCCGCAATTGGCGGGGCGGCCCGTATTGGGGCCAAAGAGTGGCGTGAACCACTCTGCCGTCGGACCGCCCGGAAGTTGCGGAATCCTCCGCACTTCTGGGGGCTAGGCTGGCGCTGGAGGGGTTGGTGCCACGGCAACCGGCACTGAACGGCCTCCGTCGACCGGCGCGAGTTGGTGCATGTGCAGGACCGCCTGCGTGTTCTGCCGCATGCGCAGAACAACTGCCGTGATTCTTGCACATGCACAGGGGGTTTCTTCTCCGTGCCGGCCATGGCGGAGCATTACAGAGGCCGATGCGGAGGGAAAGAGTGCCCCCACAGCACAGGCCCGCCCGCAGATTGGTGGGCCACAATCGCGGGCCAGGCTACCGTGGGGGCCCCCCCAGGGCCGGATCACCCCGCTCCCCCCGAGGACCTTGCTAGCCGCCCTCCAAACCAGGTCCCGCCGGATGGACCATGTCTAATCCATGCCGGTGGGGCTGGCTGAAAACGGGTGGCCACTCGACCCATCAGGGCCCGGAGAATTGCCGGGGGGGAGGGCGCTACCAATGGCCCCCGACCGGTGCAGCGTGATCCCGTCCACAAATCAGCGCTGGAGAATTCAACAGTGCCCCCCAGCAATTCTCCGACCCAACGGGGGGTCGGAGAATCCCGCCCCAGTACTGAACAGCACTCGGACGATGTCTTCACAGCAAAGGTGATCGATCCCATGCCTCAGGTAACTTGGGAATCTACACATTAAAGTGAGACTAGCTGTCTCGCTTTCGCACATTCTCCCAGTCTGCCTGGGTTTCACCCCCACAACCCAAAAGATGTGCAGGGTAGGTGGATTGGTCACGCTAAATTGCTCTTTCATTGGAAACAAATAATTGGGTACCCTAAAATTAAAAAAAGAAAAAAAACTGTCTCGCTTTGAACTGCAGATTTGCCTAAAAGTGATTCCACCCACAATGGGTGAGATTTACATCGCAATGTCTCACCAGATCGCGCTCGAGTAGGTCCCAGGAGCATAATGAATTTAGTCTTTTTCCACCATCCAAGTATATATATGATGTGGAGATGCCGGCGTTGGACTGGGGTGAGCACATTAAGAAGTCTTACAACACCAGGTTAAAGTCCAACAGGTTTGTTTCGATGTCACTAGCTTTCGGAGCGCTGCTCCTTCCTCATGTGAATGAAGAGGTCTGTTCCAGAAACATATATATACACAGATTCAAAAATGCCAGACAATGCTTGGAATACGAGCATTAGCAGGTGATTAAATCTTTACAGGTCCAGTATATATTCTTCACCTCATTGCATTTGAATGGTGAGCCAGATTCCCATTTTGGGAAGGTAATGACAGAGTGATGCATCAAAGACACCAACTTTTGGAATTTTGCATTTAATCGTGCATCTGCCCTTGACTGAAATTACTGTACAATTTGCACATAAATAGTAGTGAGTGCCGTTAGCTTCACTGTTACTTTCACAATACATTCTGGCCCATTAGATCATGAAATTTCTATTTTAGTTTGCAATATGTTTTAAAGTGCTGATGTTCTGTGCCTCTCAATGCACTAAAATGTGAGCAGCAGTTGGTCCGATCTCAAGGGAGACCATTAATTTTTTAAAAGAAATTCAAACTCCCAGTTATTAACTGAAAGAATCATGCCACAGGACTTCATATTTTAAATAAAAACGTTCACTGTACAACATTAGGCAAGCCAAGTCCCATTAACTTAACACTATATTTGGTAAACCCTTATTGCTGAAGCCTGAAAATCTGAAAAGGACACTCCCTGTTCTATTTTATTTCCACCAAGAGTTCCCGATAAATGACATGTCCTTGAGGGTTCCTTCATCTCTCTTAAGTCCAAACCATGGTATGCCACAGCTCTTAATAATTCACTTTATTTCTCCTCAGTTTCCCTGTCTGGCATTTTGACTTCTAGCGCACTCTCTCTGTGTGAGGATTCCACTGCTGATCTCTTCCATTAGATTTACCAGGCAGATGTGACAATTTTAATTGCTGATGCACTTGAACTTTTGATTCGAGCATGGGCCCTACTTGCAATCCCTGCTTAGTGATTCCAGATCAGGAAACTGCCTGGTTCCTAATGGCTTCTGTTTTCATTATTCTGGCTGCCATTAGATACACCACTGTCTTCTTGCAGTCTTTTACCTGACTAACTTTTTCAGTGAGAAAACACACATATAAACCCCAAACAAAACACTGCTCTCCTGCAATCTATCCTTGTGGCACTGTGGTATCCTGAGGATGTCCCAGATAAATATTTCAATTAATGAACTTCAATTCCTAAACTTCTCCTTTGATCTGAAAGTTATGTAGACATTTAAGACCTTCCCTGTTTACTATTTGCTTTCAAACGTTTCTTTGATCTGGGACTGACATGAATAATTTATATCTCTTCTGAAGACAACTGTAAACATCTCTATCAATACTCAGAAAGGAGATGTCCATTATTCACACTCCTGATTTTGACCTTATTGAATAATTGGAATTGCAATTAGTTTAGTCCTTGGTGCAAGACCTCTGAAATCTGGATGGTCGCACCCCGGATGCACTCCCCAACATGCACCAAGAGACCCCTCGAAAGCCCCAGCATGCTGACTGCACAAGAATTACATGTGAAGTTTGGACTTCTGATTGGCAATTCTCTTGCATCTGGAATGCTCCAAAATGGTATCCAACTCTCAGTTACCCAGGAAATGTTGGACAGAAAATAAACTGTTCTATCTCCTGGATAACTGTACATAAGCACTCACACTGACCACTCCCCCCTCTGACAGCAATCACCTCCCCATCTTAACCCTCCAACCCCCCAACCCGCCCTGACTACACGCCCCGACCCTACAACTCCCCCCCCCCCCCCGATCTGACCTGACTATCCCCGAATCTTCAACCCCGCAAACCTTCACCTCACTTGACCCTACAATTCCCTGACCCTCCAAATTTCCCCGATCCTCTTACCCCCTTGAACTTCTGACTGCCCCCTCTGACCCTCCGACTCCCACCCTGACCTGACTACAACACTCTACCCACTCTGGTACTCTACCCAACTGTATCTTGTCATCCTGATAGCTTCCATCCTACTCACCCTGGCAGCTATCACCCTGCCACCATACTTAGTTGGTACCCTATCCATTCTGTCACTCTTCTCAACGTGCCACCCTACACACCACCTTGCCAGCTTACACACCACTCTACCACCATGCCCTGCAGCTTTACTCGCCCTGCCATCCTCCATCTGCCATCTTGCCTACCTTGCCACCCACTTACCACCTTGCCCACCCAGCACACATAGCTCATTCACTGTCATTCACTAACAAAGTGAAAAGCTATGTAAATGTCCTAAAATTTTCACTGTGTTGGTGAATGAAGATGTACCAAAATACAACAATAAGTGTTGTAAGAATCGGGCATGGCTTGACTTCTCTCTGATTATCCTCTTCTTTGAACACGTACAGTTTGCATCTCTGTAAAGGCCTAGTTTGGAAGTCCGGGCAAGAACTGCTGAGCTCCAGTGCAAGGTAAAAAATACAGGAGCAGTGGTGATCAAATGGCGACTGCCACTCCTCAGAGGGTTTGGCTCTTGGTTTGCCAGTTTTTCACCCACGTTTTGTCCCACTTATCTTGTATTTAAAAATGCAATTGCCAACTAAAAGTTATCAACAATACTGCAACTGTTGCTTTACAATCATTCCGCACATCTAGCAGCAATTTAATCCAAACACTAATTCTAAACAATCTCAATGCTTGGTGGCTGTATTTCCAACTGGAAACTGTTAGGTGTAGTTAGACTTGGGGCTTTCCTGACACAAAGCAGATAAAGCACACAGGCTAATGTCTGTTTCTGCAGCTGTTTTTTTCTGGAATAGATCACTGGATTGTCAGAGGCTATAACTTGAAGGGTGCCAATCAACATCCAACATGGGTGACAAGGAGACTCTGCCGCTCTTGATAATCATCCTGTTTGGCCACATATGAATGCATCTTGTGTGCTCATCAAGACCTGGAGTGGGACTCAAACCCAGAGCTTCCGTTGTGGAGAAAGGGACATTCCCGGCTGCACCACAAGATTTCATGTTGGATGTGCACATTATGGATAATTTAAATCATGCTGTTGATTAGAATTGGATCTGCCTCCCACATTTCATTCTCCCTTCCTCCCTCTTTTTGCAGACCTGTGATTCTGTATCTTTGTTTTTACACATCTCACATTTTGGAGCCAATTGTCACTTGGGGAAATTAGTGTTAATAGGTACAGGCTGAAAAATCGGTTCGGCAACTTAACTCCCCCTTTATCTGAATGATTATCCCACTGCAACTTTCACAGGAGCCTATTGTTGGGTTGCCATAATTTCTGCTTGAAACAAGCTATTGACCTCTTCTGCACACAAACAATGGCAATTTTGACATTTTAAAGGAACAAGAGGTGGGTGGGATTCCCTCAGCCCGGGGCCAGGCCGGAGAGTCACTGCGACAGGCACGAATTGCGCCATGCCCCCCGATGCCGGGGCACAATTCTCCGCAGAGCGGAGAATCGGCATCATTACCGCGGCGCCAGCCGGGAGCCACTCTACGGGGTCCCCCCCTGGTGATTCTCGGCCCGGAGTGGGCCAAGAGGCCGTAACAAAAAACCCGAGTCCCGCCGGCGCCGTTCTAACCTGGTCTTACCCGGTGGGACCTTGGCGTGGAAGGGTCCGGGGGCGGCCTGTGTGGGGGTGGGGGGAGGGGATTCGACCGGGGGGGGGGGGGGGGGGCCTCCACTGTGGCCTGGCCCACGATCGGGGCCCACCAATCAGCGGGCCAGCTTCTCAGGCAGTGGGCCCCCTTTCTCCCGCGCCGGCCCCTGTAGCCCCATGCAACACAGGGAGCCACTGTGCATGCGAGCGTTGGCACCGGTGCCATTGCACATGCGTGGACCCTGCGGCGCCCAGTTGACGCCGGGATTGGCAGCTGGAGCGGCGTGGGTCACTCCAGTGCCGTGCTGGTCCCTGTAGGTGCCAGAATTGCTGATCCTGAGGCCATGTTCACGCTGTCGGGAAACGCGATGGTGTTTACAGCGGCGTCAACACTTGGCCTCAGCTCCAGAGAATCCCGCCCAAGGTATTAGGTCTTCTGATTTGAATGCTTCATCCTGTCATCCGATGAGGAAATGACCCTAAAACGTTAAAAAAATTTATGGAGCTAGAAAGAGCTTCTCTTTGGTGTTGATGCCTTCCCCCACTCAGCAACCCAACAGACAAAATTGACTCCTTTCCATCCAGATATTGAGCGGAGGTCTTATGGTGCAGTGATGGCATCCCTACCTTTGGGTCAGAGGGTCTTGGTTCAAATCCCATTTATGGACTTGATGGTCAAGGAAAGTGTGTGCATAATGTGTCCAGCAGGTTGATTATCAGCTTGTAAATATTTCAACAAGGCCTAATGGCAGGTGGTAAATGCGGGGTAAATTTCCTGGTCAGCCATATGGGGGAACAGGGTGCCCGCCTCTCATCCACAGCATAAAGAAGCCTTGTGAGGTCGGCATCCCCAAAGCGAAGAGCAGGTCTGAGTGCTGCCATGCTTGTGTGTTGACTGGGAACGAGTGGTAGGGGAGCACTAAAAAGCAGCTTCCTCTTGTTAGTGGCGAGGCACGAGGGAGGCCTCAGTGAGAATCTCGTGGGGGCTCACCTTGGCACTAAGTGCCATTGAATACGGGTCGTGATCTCGCGAACGCGGCCGTCGCGGAACACCATGCCAAACACATCCAAAGCATGTCTTTTCATTTTTTCCGTTGAATCACGCCCAGTATCATGTCAGGGGTGCAATGTTTAAAACTGTCTTGTGATATGAAATAGATGTTTGTGTTTTTACACATATTCCCTTCTGTCTCTCTTTTTAAATGTGGAAATGCCTAGTGAGAGAAGGCCAGATATAAAAGATTAAGCTGACTTATTTCAGAGTAAGTTAACACGTAGAGCAAGTTACTATGGACTCCAATTAGGGTGTATGCAAGTAGCTGAAATTATGGAGCTTACTCCTGACTTGAATACCGAGTTACAAGATAAGATACTTTTGTGTAGTGATATATTTGATGAAGTGGTTGATGCAAGGCTATGTTTTAACTTCATTTGTGAAGCGTAGTTGATTAAATGTCATCTTGATACAAACAAATATAATTCTGTTGAAAAAGATCATGAGGTACTTGTAACCTAATTACAAATCAAAATAACATATTGTAATATAATTCTGATTTTCTGAAAATCAGATCAATATGATATTCTGCAGATATTCAAAACATTATATACAATGGGTAGGAAATGCAGGAGCAGAGGAGATAGCTGGGGGTATACGTACACAAATCATTGAAGGTGACAGGGCAGATTGAGAAAATTGTTAGAAAGGCACACGGGGTTCTGAGCTTTATGAATAGAGGCATAGAGGAGAAAGGCAAGGAAATTATCTCAAGTCTTTATAAGACACTGGTACTATTTCACCTGGGGTATTGTGTCCAATTCTCACTTTAGAAAGGATGTGAAGTCATTAGAAAGGGTACAAAAAATATTTACGAGAATGCGTCTCGGGACGATGGACTTCAGTTATATGGATAGGTTGTAGAAATTGTAATTGTTCTCCTTAAGGAAGCGAACTTTGAAAAGAGATTTGGTACAGGTGTTCAAAATCATGAGAGGTCTGGGCAGAGTAGTAAGGGAGAAACAGTCCCATTGAGAATGTTGAGAACCATAATGAGGAAAGACTGTTTTGTGCAGTGAATGGTTTGGATCTGGAATGAATTGCCTAGGAGTGTGGTGGAGATAGATTCAATCATGGCTTTCAAAAGAGCATTGGATAGTTATCAGGACAGAGAAACGTTCAAGGCTACGAGTAGAGGGTGAGTGAATGGAATTAGTTGAGTGGCTCTTACAGAGACAGGATGAGCCAAATGACCTCTTTCTGTGAATTAACCATTCAATGGTTCTATAATTCTATCTCTAAAATATTGCCATACACGTTTATAACAATGGAGATTCTAAAGAAATTGTGCTGTACAGATTGAAGTACAATACATAAGGAATAGAGCTATACACAGTGATTATATAACTGAACACATATAGTGATATAGGATAATCAGGCCGATTTCCTGGTCAATGGCAAAGGAATAGGACTTGCCGCTGACCTCAAAGAAAGCAGTACACAAAGCAGGGTAAGCAACCTATCACATTGAGGCATTAACACAGACAGCAAGCGAGGAAGTTAAAAGCATTCTATCCTTCACTTTAAATTTTCAGATAGCAAAATTGAATTTAGAGCTAAATCGTCAATACAAACATACATAGAAAATAGAAGCAGGAGGAGGCTATTCGGCCCTTCAAGCCTGCTCCGTCATTCATTATGATCCTGGCTGATCATCCAGCTCAACACTCTGATCCCGCCTTCCCCTCATAGCCCTTGATCCCTTTAGCCCCAAGAACTATATCTAATTCCTTCTTGAAATTACACAATATTTTCGCCTTAACAACTTTTTGTGGTCGTGAATTCCACCGCATCTCAGTCTAAAAGGTTTACCCCTTATCCTCAAACTATGACCCCTAGTTCTGGGCTCCCCCACCATCGGGAACATTCTTTCTATATCTACCTAGTCTAAGCCTGTTAGAATTTTATAAGTTTTTATAAGATCCCCCTCATTCATCTTAACTCCAATGAATATAATCCTAACTGACTTAATCTCTCATCATATGACAGTCAAATCTGGATTTTTGAATATCAAGATACTAGCTCTAATATTCGACAAATATAAAATTAGCATTTCAAGGCCAGTGGAAGTATTTAATAGTAATTATGAAGTTAGGACACCATTAAAACCCCTAGCTATACCACATTCAACTGTGTGTAATTATTTTGTCAGGATTTTTACAGTGGGACTAATAATGTAAAAGTGGAAGTTTTCATCTATTTGCTGATTGGGGATTGAAATCGAGGGGAAGCCTCTGGAGTTGTGCTCAATCACTGACAGCAACTTCCAGATTTTTGCATTATTCTGCACATGTGAAGACTCTTGAAATTCCTGACAGTTTCAGTGGAGTAAAGATCTGGGCCATTGTAAAACTGGAGGGACGGCACTAGTTTCATCTTTAGCACAAATTGGGTGGCTGTGGGAGAGACATGTTCACTCTGCTCAGTGGGAGACCTTATTGAATTAATGAGCTCCCAGGTGTTGCTTCCATTAGCAAGAATACCTAACAAGGTATTGATTGTGAACAGCAAGCAGCTAATTTAAAGATCAGAAGTTCAAAGGAACAGCTTCCTTTCAGGGTGGGAGAACTATAAAGAGCACACCTAGAAGTAAGGAACTGAAGCTAAGGAAACCATAAGGCCCAAAAGCCTCCCAAGAGAATCAAGGAAAAATAAGTGCCGGAACTGCTTCCAGCTTTCACTTACAGCAGATAATAATTCTTTTAAGTGATATTGAAATGGCCTTCTCCTCATCTGTGCTACTCACATTCTATGGATCTAATCAGGGCTTTGTATAGCAGAAGCAAGATGTCTATCCGCTTGAGAGAATAGCAGTGGCAGCACTGATTGATCTGAAAATGACTCTGGAGTCTTCAACCTGTCATTTAATCCTATTTACAAACATTTGTTTAGCTTTGCTTGCTACTGGTGAAAGGAATGCCCAAAACAGGAATGGCAGATCTCCAATAGTGAATGGGTGGAATAGTGTGGAAGTTTTCTCCTGCTACCACCTCATGTACAAACGTATATATAACTTCATAAATTGCAGTGAAAGATATTTAACAGGAGTAATCACGCAAAATAAGAACATAAGAACTAGGAGTAGGAGTAGGCCATCTGGCCCCTCGAGCCTGCTCCACCATTCAATGAGATCATGGCTGATCTTTTGTGGACTCAGCTCCACTTTCCGGCCCGAACACCATAACCCTTAATCCCTTTATTCTTAAAAAAACTATCTATCTTTATCGGAAAAACATTTAATGAAGGAGCCTCTACTGCTTCACTGGGCAAGGAATTCCATAGATTCACAAACCTTTGGATGAAGAAGTTCCTCCTAAACTCAGTCCTAAATCTACTTCCCCTTATTTTGAGGCTATGCCCCCTAGTTCTGCTTTCACCCGCCTGTGGAAACATCCTGCCCTCGTCTATCCTATCTATTCCCTTCATAATTTTATATGTTTCTATTAGATCCCCCCTCATCCTTCTAAATTCCAGTAAGTACAGTCCCAGTCTATTCAACCTCTCCTCGTAATCCAACCCCTTCAGCTCTGGGATTAACCTAGTGAATCTCCTCTGCACACCCTCCAGTGCCAGTACGTCCTTTCTCAAGTAAGGAGACCAAAACTGAACACAATACTCCAGGTGTGGCCTTACTAACACCTTATACAATTGCAGCATAACCTCCCTAGTCTTAAACTCCATCCCTCTAACAATGAAGGACAAAATTCCATTTGCCTTCTTAATCACCTGTTGCACCTGAAAACCAACGTTTTGCAACTAATGCACACCCAGGTCTCTCTGCACAGCAGCATGTTTTAATATTTTATCATTTAAATAATAATCCCTTTTGCTGTTATTCCTACCAAAATGGATAACCTCACATTTGTCAACATTGTATTCCATCTGCCAGACCCTAGCCCATTCACTTAGCCTATCCAAATCCCTCTGCAGACTTCCAGTATCCTCTGCACTTTTTGCTTTACCACTTATCTTAGTGTCGTCTGCAAACTTGGACACATTGCCCTTGGTCCCCAACTCCAAATCATCTATGTAAATTGTGAACAATTGTGGGCCCAACACTGATCCCTGAGGGACACCACTAGCTACTGATTGCCAACCCGAGAAACACCCATTAATCCCCACTCTTTGTTTTCTATTAATTAACCAATCCTCTATCCATGCTACTACTTTCCCCTCAATGCCATGCATCTTTATCTTATGCAGCAACCTTTTGTGTGGCACCTTGTCAACGGCTTTCTGGAAATCCAGATATACCACATCCATTGGCTCCCCGTTATCTACCGCACTGGTAATGTCGTCAAAAGATTCCACTAAATTAATTAGGCACGACCTGCCCTTTATGAACCCATGCTGTGCCTGCCCAATGGGACAATTTCCATCCAGATGCCTCGTTATTTCTTCCTTGATGATAGATTCCAGCATCTTCCCTACTACCGAAGTTAAGCTCACTGGCCTATAATTACCCCCTTTCTGCCTACCTCCTTTTTTAAACAGTGGTGTCACGTTTGCTAATTTCCAATCCGCCGGGACCACCCCAGAATCTAGTGAATTTTGGTAAATTAGCATTAGTGCATTTGCAATTTCCCTAGCCATCTCTTTTAGCACTCTGGGATGCATTCCATCAGGGCCAGGAGACTTGTCTACCTTTAGCCCCATTAGCTTGCCCATCACTACCTCCTTAGTGATAACAATCCTCTCAAGGTCCTCATCTGTCATAGCCTCATTTCCATCAGTCACTGGCATGTTATTTGTGTCTTCCACTGTGAAGACCGACCCAAAAAACCTGTTCAGTTCGTCAGCCATTTCCTCATCTCCCATTATTAAATCTCCCTTCTCATCCTCTAAAGGACCAATATTTACCTTAGCCACTCTTTTTTGTTTTATATATTTGTAGAAACATTTACTATCTGTTTTTATATTCTGAGCAAGTTTACTCTCATAATCTATCTTACTCTTCTTTATAGCTTTTTTTAGTAGCTTTCTGTTTCCCCCTAAAGATTTCCCAGTCCTCTAGTCTCCCACTGATCTTTGCTACTTTGTATGCTTTTTCCTTCAATTTGATACTCTCCCTTATTTCCTTAGATATCCACGGTCGATTTTCCCTCTTTCTACCGCCCTTCCTTTTTGTTGGTATAAACCTTTGCTGAGCAATATGAAAAATCGCTTGGAAGGTTCTCCACTGTTCCTCAACAGCTTCACCATAAAGTCTTTGCTCCCAGTCTATCTTAGTTAGTTCTTCTCTCATCCCATTGTAATCTCCTTTGTTAAGCACAAAACACTAGTGCTTGATTTCACCTTCTCACCCTCCATCTGTATTTTAAATTCCACCATATTGTGATCGCTCCTTCCAAGAGGATCCCTAACTATGAGATCCTGAATCAATCCTGTCTCATTACACAGGACCAGATCTAGGACCGCTTGTTCCCTTGTAGGTTCCATTACATACTGTTCTAGGAAACTACCGCGGATACATTCTCTAAACTGCTCCTCAAGGCTGCCTTGACCGACCTGGTTAAACCAATCGACATGTAAATTAAAATCCCCCATGATAACTGCTGTACCATTTCTACATGCATCAGTTATTTCTTTGTTTATTGCCTGCCCCACCATGGTGTTACTATTTGGTGGCCTATAGACTACTCCTATCAGTGACTTTTTCACCTTACTATTCCTGATTTCCACCCAAATGGATTCAACCTTATCCTCCATAGCACCGATGTCATCCCTTACTATTGCCCGGATGTCATCCTTAAATAACAGAGCTACACCACCTCCCTTACCATCCACTCTGTCCTTCCGAATAGTTTGATACCCTTGGATATTTAACTCCCAGTCGTGACCATCCTTTAACCATATTTGAGTAATGGCCACTAAATCATAGTCAATCACGATGGTTTGCGCCATCAACTCATTTACCTTATTCCGAATACTACGAGCATTCAGGTAAAGTACACTTATGTTGGCTTTTTTATCTCTGTTCTGAATCTTAACACCTCGATCAGTAACCTCTCCTAAGTTATATTTCCTCTTAACCTTTCTCCTAATTTTCCTTGTCGTTGAATCGATATCTTCATGTAACAACCTGCTGCGTCGCTTACCATTAATGTTTTCACTTCCCGTTTTATTCCTTTTAGTATTCCTGGTCCTATTCACTGAGCTCCCCTCAGTCACTGTACCTTGTACTGTCGCCCTTTTTGATTTTTGACTATGGCTTCTCTGCCTTACACTTTCCCCCTTACTGCCTTTTGTTTCTGTCCCTGTTTTGCTACCTTCCAACTTCCTGCATCGGTCCCAGCCCCCTGCCACATTAGTTTAAACTCTCCCCAACAGCTCTAGCAAACACCCCCCCTAGGACATCGGTTCCAGTCCTGCCCAGGTGCAGACCGTCCGGTTTGTACTGGTCCCACCTCCCCCAGAACTGGTTCCAATGCCCCAGGAATTTGAATCCCTCCCTCTTGCACCATCTCTCGAGCCATGCATTCATCCTATCTATCCTGACATTCCTACTCTGACTAGCTCATGGCACTGGTAGCAATCCTGAGATTACTATCTTTGAGGTCCTACTTTTTAGTTTAACTCCTAACTCCCTGAATTCAGCTTGTAGGACCTCGTCCCGTTTTTTACCTATATAGTTGGTGCCTATGTGCACCACGACAGCTGGCTATTCACCCCCCCCCCCCCCCAGAATGTCCTGCAGCCGCTCCGAGGCATCCTTGACCCTTGCACCAGGGAGGCAACATACCATCCTGGAGTCTCGGTTGCGTCTGCAGAACCGCCTGTCTATTCCCCTTACGATTGTGTCCCCTATCACTATGGCCCTGCCATTCTTCTTCCTGCCCAGCTGCGCAGCAGAGCCAACCACAGTGCCATGAACCTGGCTGCAATTCTCCTGGTGAGCCATATTCCTCAACAGTATCCAAAGCGGTATATCTGTTTTGCAGGGAGATGACCGCAGAGGACACCTGCACTGCCTTCCTACTCTTGCTTTGTCTTTTGGTCACCCATTTTCTATCTCCCTCAGTACCTTTCACCTGTGGTGTGACCAACTCGCTAAACGTGCTATCCACAACGTCCTCAGCATCGCAGATGCTCCAAAGTGAGTCCATCCGCAGCTCCAGAGCCGTCAAGCGGTCTAACAGGAGCTGCAACTGGACACACTTCTTGCTTGTGAAGGAGCCAGGGACAGTGGACATGTCCCTGAGCTCCCACATCGCACACGAGGAGCATGACACGGGCCTGAGATCTCCTGCCATGTCTTAAACCTTCGGTTAACTTCAACAATTACAATTTCCCCCCAAAAATAAATAAATAAACAACAAAGAAAAAAAATCAATAAATATATCAATGAAAAGAAAACAGAAAAACTACTTACCAGCCACTTACCAGGGATAAAAAGCACTTCCTCCCCACCTAGCTTTGAATTCCCACCTAGATTCAAATTCCCAAACTCACTCTTGGTTCTGTCTCACTCTGGCTGTGTCTTCTCTGGCTCACTGGGAGAACTCACTGGGAGTGAATTTACAAGTTGTTTTTTTAAAATTGTCCTGAGTTGACTCCCCTCCCCCACCTGATTTTAGATCAAGGTAGATTTAAAGTGACTGACACTTAACTGCCAACCAGTTATGTGATGTGTATTACAGCAATTTGGCTTTATATAGCGGATACAGTTGGCTGGAATAGAAGCGGATAGAATTCTTGCTTCAGTTCAGGGTACACATCGCTGGTTAGAGCACACCTAGAGTATTGTGAGCAGTTCTGGGCACCACACCTTAGGAAGGAAATATTGGCCTTGGAGGAAGTGCAGTGTAGTTTTTAGCAGAATGATACCTGTACATCGAGGGTTAAATGAAGAGGTTATACAGACTTGCATGTGTTCCCTGGAATTTAGAAGGCTAATGGGTGATTTGATCAAAATTTTCAAGCTGTCAAAGAATGGATTGGATTGCTAGAGAAATGCTAATTCCATTAGTTGGGGAGTCGAGGGGTCATAGTCCAAAAGTTAGAACCAGACCCTTCAGGAATCAATTTTGGAAACATTCCTTCATGCAAAGGGAAGTAGAAGTTTGGAACTCTCTTCTGCAAATGGCAATTGTTGCTCGGTCAATTGCTAATTTTAAATCTGGAGATTGATAGATTTTTGTTAACCAAAGATACTAAGGGACATGGAAAAAAGATGAGTATGTGGGGTGAGGTCACAGATCAACAATGATCTCATTCCTATTCCTAAATTCCTGTTGTGCCTTTCACATCAGGATCATTATCAGGCAAAATTTAGCATCAAAACAAATGAGGAAATACCAGGTCAGGTGAATAAAGGAAAGAGATACATTTAAAAAAAATTTTTAGAATACCCAATTCATTTTTTTCCAATTAAGGGGCAATTTAGGGTGGCCAATCCACCTAACCTGCACATCTTTAGGTTGTGGGGGCGAAATCCACACAGACACGGGGAGAATGTGCAAACTCCACACGGACAGTGACCCAGGGCCGGGATCGAACCTGGGACCTCAGTGCCGTGATGCAGCAGTGCTAGCCACTGTGCCACTGTGCTGCCCTGGATAGAGATACATTTTAAGGAGGATCCTTCAGTTATATAATTTAAAAAAAATTAATTCCTGGGATGTGGGCATCCTTGCCTGAGCCAGCATTTATTGCATATTCCTAATTGCACTTGAATTGAATGGCATTCAGAGGGCATTTAAGAATCAATCACATTCCTGTGAATCTGGAGACCAGACCAGGTAAGGATTAAAACTATGCTGAATGATATGACTGGAGGGACGGAGATGCAAGGAATGATGTAGCACTCCAGGAGTAGAGCTGTATGAAATTAAACAACAACGTAAAATATTGCAAACAGTCTGCAGATCCATCAGCATTTATCAAGAGAAAGGGTAGGTTTTAATGTTTTGGATTTGTACCCTTCATCAGCTGTATAGAATCACATATAACTGGAGGGAAGGAACTGTGTAGAATGATCTATTATGAGAGACATGAAGCTGTATAGAATGATAAATAACTAGAGGGATAGAACGCTGCAGAATTATATGTACCTGGGTGATGGAACTGCACAAGATAATACATACTATGTATATATAATGAGGGCAATGGATTTTTACAAAAAAAAATATAATAAACAGGTGGAATTGGAAAATGATCGAGCAGTGTAGAACATCTGACATATTTAGTAGTGTTAAATAAGAATTATACCGTTTGTTACCTGTTATCCTTGAAAACAATTTTAGGTGAGAATGAAGTCAAAGTATCACTGAAGAGTAATGTCAAAGTCTTTATGCACAGAAACCATCAGCAACATTCGTATTTTCCACTTACAGATTTAATATTTTAATTCATTCCGATAAGCAGATCTGCAAAGCGGACAGTTGCCTCTGAGGTCAAATAAAAACAAACTTCAGTGGATATCAGCCTACCCATAATCCTCAAAGGTTCAATAGTTTAATTTGGGGGAAAAAAACAACATTGAAATCCCAATGTGATTATTACATTCCCTTGTCCACAGTAATTAATTCAACCCAATATTTTTATCTTAAGTTTTTATGATTTCACTTGGGTGTTGCTGCACCTTATTAGCTTTGCTTGCAAAATTATTTGGCACCGACTTTAAATGTTCTTTAATTCCATCGTCAATAGAATCATTTAGCATTGGAGGAGGGTTTTGCATAACTGCACCTGTGTTGGCTCTTGAAAGGAGTTATCAAATTCAACCCGTTATCAAATTCAGCCCATTCCCTTCCTCATCCCCCTGTGAGTTTTTAAATTTTCTCTTCAACTCTTTATCTATTCCCTTTTGAAAGTTACCCTCAAATTTGAAAGCTCCATCCTTCTAGGTAGTGCACTCCAGATCATTACAACTTCATGATAACTGAATAACGGTGATCTCTAATTTGCACATTTAGAAAATGTGGCAAATAATTTGTTTCATAATTTGTCGACAAGCTAAATATTTTGGGTTAAATAAAATTTTGCAATTTGTTAAAATGGTTAAAATGCCCTCCTTTCATTTGTGTGACCAAGGTGCAAGGCTTGCCTGATGTGATAACCATTTTCTTTCTGCTGCCTGCAGTGGTCCGACACGAAGGGAGCTTGACCAGCCTCAGCTGAGTTGCTTGTCAGGATGCTTCCACAGCATGAAGCTGCTGCCGATTAATACTAATTATTAATCGGGGAAGAACGAGGATGTCTGGAAAGTCAACTGGAGCAACAGGGATTACTTTTCTGCATTTGGGCTCTGGAGATTGTTGGGGAAGATTGAATAGCACTTTCCCCTTCATTGAACACGGATGTCATATGTGATATTAAGTGACAGAAGTGGCCCATCTTCCAGTACTGGCGTCATTCCTTTTAAGCACTGAAATAACTCACAAAAACAAAGGAACTAGTTTTTGAGTTGAAGTGTTCACAGGATGAGGCCAGCACTGCCAATGGCGGTAAAGGTGACCGTGGCTGTAAGCAACTTTGCAACCAGATCCTTCCAATCTGCCGCAGCTGAAGGGCGCGATATAGTGGAAGAAAAACAAAATCCTGTTTTGGGCGCATTTAGCGGGGTGTTTCCCGGCACTTGCATCACCCAGAACGGTCCTGCTATTAAATGGGAATCTGCTTCTTTTTTGGGCCTCGGCGAGGAATGCCCCGCTGAGGCTGTACCTAGACTCATTTCCAGCACTAATGAGCTTAGCTCGCCAGAGGAGGAAAAGATTGGGGCGGCATTTTTAAATGGCTCCCGATCTATTGACCTCCCCACCGCGGCCTCCGACCACCCCCCCCCCCCCACCTCCATGCCCAATTTACCAATTAAGCAATCCTCTAGAGCCCCCCCGCACTCCACTTCATAAAGGGAGGGCACCCCAGGGCCCGATCCCCAGCACAGGTAACCTGACACATGGGCACCTTGGCACTGCCATCCTGGCTGGCACCTGGCAGCATCCATGCCAGCCTAGCAGTGCCCAGATGGTGGTGCCAGGCAATCAGTGTAAAGGTGCCGGGGGCATCGGGAGTGCCAGTATAACACCTGCCCAGAGCTAGGCCACCCGGGGGGCCTCCAAGCACGTTGGAGACATCCCCCCCCCCCCCCCCCACAGTTGCCATTACAGCTGCACAGTGTTTGTGGAAACCAGTGCTAAACGGTGCAATGGCAGGGTCTCCGAGGAAAGACTTTTAGATCCTGCATCTTGGATAACTCCTGCGTAGATATATTCAAGTGAGACTAACTACTCATTTGAATATGCAAATCTGTATCCCGTCCATTAAAGGCAGGATCCAGATCATGACACCTTGCGAGATCCTGTTTGAGGCCTTTCATGAGATTTAACGGCCTCTCCGCATGTGGTACGACGAGGCCGGTAGATCGCACCCGATATCTTTAACATTTCCCAGTTCACCATCCACTGCTTTATGAATGAGGCTACGTCTGCTCAGTATGGCAGGTGAGAGGCATACATTGCATTCTCTCTTTCTAGAGACGAGTAGATGAAGTATGCATGTGGCTTCACCAGTGTAATGGGCTTTGCTATGGTACAAACTGCAATTGACTGCACATGTTGTTTTGCAGACATCCAAAGCTGGAATCCAAAGGTTTCCACTCTTTGATTATGCAACTGGTATTCAATCGTGTACAGAATATCATGCAGGTCATGCTGTTAGTAGTCATGGTTCCTTTATATTGTATCAGCATGCTGCACCATGAGCATTTTGAACCATTTGAGAAAATAGTGAGTGGTTATTGGGTGATGAGGTCTTTCTGCTGACTATCTGGCTAATGACTCCAGAATGCAACCTCTGCAGATGTGGGCAGAATGCACGTAAAGGGAACAATGGAATTCCAATCAGCAGACCATTGAGATCTCAAACAATGCGCCCGCCTGGAATGCTCTGGAGGAGCTCAGCAGTATTTGCCAGAACATGTGTAACGATTTAGCATGGTCTGGTTAAGTTGCAACTGCAAAACCTTGCCATTATGAGGGAACAGCCCTTGGCAGCAGAACCCCTGTACAACCTTGAATGCAGTGAGCTGGACCCTTTGGTGCCATCTCTGGCTGCAGTCCACTAATGCTGGCTGTTAATAGGAAATACGCTGGTTGGTGAAATCAATATTTAAGACGCAAAGCCTTTCTTTGCTAAGTGTGTTTTTTGACTTTGTTCGGTGTCAACACTCCTCACATATATCCAGGGTCCCAGCTATCCCATATTTCTATGTGTTCCAATGCCCATCACCTGTTCCTTTAACAAAGTAATCAGCACTAACAAACTGATAGACATTGTCACTGGTGACTCACCATGTGCAGAGTCCCCTCTATGTTGCCATGTAAAGTGCTCACCATTTTTGTTTCATTAATTATTGGGATGAGGGCATTGAAAAAATGGAAAAAATGAAAATCGCTTATTGTCACAAGTAGGCTTCAATGAAGTTACTGTGTAAAGCCCCTCGTCGCCACATTCCGGCGCCTGTTCGGGGAGGCTGTTACGGGAATTGAACCGTGCTGCTGGCCTGCCTTGGTCTGCTTTCAAAGCCAGCAATTTAGCCCTGTGCTGAACAGCCCCTCTGGGCTAGGCTAGCACTTATTGCCCATCCTCAATTGCCCTTGAAAAGGTGGTGACGAGCTTCCTCCTTGGACCCAGTGACAAAATGCATCACCATCACTGAAAAATCCCCGAAACAGCAAAGAGAGTCTCATCCATTTGTGCTGTCTCCCATCGTAGCCATCTGGGATGGCCACTTCCCGATTACAAAATGGACACTTTGCAAAGATTGCAGGGAAAATGGACAATACTGAGAAAACAAGCGGGTTCAGAGCTTGTCTGTATATTGGAGCCTCAGCTCCCAGACAAGACCAAAACTGTGGGCCCATTAGCATACTAATGGCCCACCACCGGGAACAAAAGAGTAACATTTGAGTAACCGATACTAAGGCAGACACCCCGGCGCCAGAGGAGACCAAAACAAAGCAGGCCAACGGCCACCTAGGACATGCCCAGCCATCAGGGCACCCACCCCTTTATTGGACAAGATCAATATGAATGATCAAGAAGCGGCCCAATTGATTGGGGCCAAGTTCAAGGTCCGCCCAAAAGAGCGGGAAGCCCCCTTGGTTATAAGAAGGAGCCCCCAAGAGAGAATCGTTCTCTTGGACCTGGCTCTCACCGAGGAGAGACTTGTCCACCAGCTGCACCAGAAGCAAATAAATCCAAGGTCAACGCACGCTACCAGATAGAAGACCTTAGCTGTTCCCCTTTACCAGTTCGACCCCTGCAGCCTCAGAACCGAACAACAGCCATTGTTCCTCTGACTGAGTGGGCGCCCGAAGCTAAGTATAGAATTTAGCAGTAGTGATAGTTTAGTCTGTAGAGTTTCGTGCATGAGTATATTTAACTGTGTGTGTAAATAAATAAGCATCGACTTTGAAATAACTAACTGGTGTATCGAGTCTTTGATCAGTATTCGGTTTGAACCTTGTGGCGGTATCGAAAGATACCTGGCGACTCTAGAGCAAATGTAATTCGAATTAAGGAAGGCGACCATATTGACCGCCACATTCAGAGCCAACCAAAGAGAGCAACATTTACTGGCGACCTCTGACGGGACTCGACCTAGAAGTGGCCTAGTCACTCCGAGAGAACCCAAATTTGAATTGGAATCCAATTGGAAACAGAAAAACCACAACTGTGAGAACGATACTGATCAAACCTCCGAGATTCGGAAGTGTGTTAATGCATGTGTACTAACAGGGATATAAGGTAAACCTGAGAGATTTTGTTGCGTAAAACCGTTGGGTGTTTTGTCGGCCGGAAAATAGCGTAAGCCGTACCCGTGTTTACATCACCACTTTAACACTCCCTGTTCCAAATTCAGTAGAGAACCCAGAGATAGAGAGAAAATGGCAATGAAGGCAATGGAACGCCTTATGAACCCCCAAGAATTCGAGGTTGCAGCGACCAGTAGAGTAGGACAGTGTCCTGTATGGGAAGTGGAGATCAGAAAATATCTCAAAGGGAGAGGATGGCCCCTTTGGAGAGAATTCTGCGCCAATGATGAAACAGGTCCCAGGAATATAGGACATACTTGGTGGGAGAACCTGTCAGAGATTCATAATAAGAGCTTGGGGAAAGCTCGCAAGCCGATGGCAATCGTGTCCTGCTTGACACAATTGCGAGGCACAAAGGAGGTCGTTAGGACGCTCCATAGAGAGATTGAGGAGAGAGACAGAAATAGTGAGGGAGATGTGAGCGAATTTGAGAAGGAGAATAAGGAGTTAAGAGAACAGATAGCAGCGAGGGACAGAGAGTTGGATGATGCCAAAAGGGCACACCAGTCTTGTCTCGCCCATTTGAGTAGTTTTCAGACCCAGTACGATAAGGCCTTCCAGGACCCGCAACGCGCGGTCTTTGTAAGACAAGAAACCGAGCAACAGGTAGAGCAATTGCAGAAACAGTGCAATGATTTAAAAGCAGCCCTACGAGCGCTCCACACTTCCACGACGGAACAAAGGCAGAGCTCCGTAGATCACGCATAGTGCTGGAAGCAAATTGCAGAATTGTAATCTCTACTTTCTGTCCAGAATGGGTTTCATAGTACGTTTGGACCCCAGTTAGACCAGGAAAACGGCCCCGATTGGCAGGAGTTAAATGAAACTGCCCACAGATACGTACATGGGACATGTATGCAAGGAAAACCACAAAAAAGGAAAGCACCCCAACCCCCGACGGAACAGGCAGAACTCACCCCCATGAACCCTGTAACCACACACCGCAGGGCCACAGCAGAAGGAAACGCAGATTACCTATATACAACCCCGTTAACCGCGACCCAATTACGGGACGCATGTGGAAAAACTATACCGTTCCTTCCCACATTAGACCACCACCAGTTTTTCGCTAGAGTTAAACAGCAGGCTACCATGTACGGCCTGGATGAAAAGGAGCAAGTGAAGCTCACAGTTTTAAGCCTCGACCCTTCAGTCGTGGCAGCCCTTCCTGACCCACAGAATGTAGGAGGAGGCACACTCCAAGAAATGCACACAGCGCTCCTGGATGCGATCGGCTATAACCGAGAAGACCCCGCAGAAGGCCTAAACAAGTGTACGCAAAAGAAAACAGAGCACCCCACAACGTTTGCTGGACGCTTGTGGATACATTTCACAGCAGTATTTGGTGAGTTAGCCCACGCCCATTTGTCCGCGGATAATATGGCCAAATCAACTCGAATCCTAGTCTCTCATGCGACAGAGGCAGGACAGAGAGCTGGCGCAAATTACGACTCCTCAGACGAGGCCCACAACGAAAAATGGGCTTTGAAAAGATTGTCCCGCACTTGGGAACAATCCGTCCAAGGCAAAACCGCATTTGCAAAACCAGAGGAAGAGCAAGCAGACATGAATCCAGTTAGGACGCACCAGAACCCCGCACGGGTAAATGAGAGCAGGAACAGCCCACCGCAACCCAAATCCCAGGAATGTTACAATTGTGGACAATTAGGACACTATGCACGAGAGTGCAACGCGCCCCAAAAGCAGCAGAGAAACCAACAGACAGGCACCCTAAATAAGAATAGGGCAAAGCCAATCGACATGAACGGCACCGACTGATGGTGTTCGGGCTCCCCAACTTGGGTCTGAGACACCCTTTGGGACAAGTCCGGTAGACCGGTAGTAGCAGGCAAAGTCCGGGGACACCCCGTAGAATTTCTTTGGGAAACAGGAGGGTCCCACACCACGCTCAATTCCTCCACGATGTTTCAACGAGACACGTGGTCCACAACAGACACCATCACACTCCGCGGCTTTACAGGTCATTTACAACAAGGACACACCACAGCCCCTGTAGCGATAGTAACAGGGAACATTACGACTAAACACCCCGTAGTTTCGGTCGATCTACCCCAGACACATACTAGGAATCGATTTTATGAGCTCCCACAACCTCTCTTTTGATCCGGTTAATAAATGTGTATGGAGAATGGCAAAGGCAGCACGAGCCCCCGCCACGCTCACAGTTGGAGAGTATGCTCACAGAATCAGCGCCGTAGGAGATTTCTGGTTCGATCCCCGAGCTATTAGTCAGAATAAAGAAGTTAGGGAAGTCCTGCAGCAACACAAAGCAGCATTTGCACAGCACAAGCACGACTGTTGCAAGATAGCTGGCTTAGTGAACACTACAGGTCCTGACCCCAGACCCTAAAAGCAGTACAGTTTTCCCCAAGAAGCAGAGGGAGAAATTTCAAAGGTAATACAATTTGCTTGATCAAGGTGTACTCAGATCAGTAGCCTCCACAAATAACGCACCAATTTGACCCGTCAGGAAACCCGATGGATCACGGCGACTGACCATTGATTACCGGGAACTGAACAAAGTAACCCCAGTAGCAGCCCCCACCGTAGCCACGAGTCCCAAGATCATGCTCAAACTGGGCCTCCAGTCAAAATATTTTTGGTTTTGGACATTAGCAACGGCTTTTGGTCCATTCCATTGGATAAAGCGTGCCAATATAAATTCGCCTTTACATTCCAGGGACAACAATACACGTGGACGTGCCTTCCAGAAAGCTTCCACAACTCCCCCTCCATTTCCCCCCCGACAGCTGGCAAATGGACAAGCAAAATTTTCCCGACCCGATTGTCTGGTCCAGTATGTAGATGACTTGCTACTACAGACAGACACAAAGGGAGAGCACATTTCGCTTCTCGTCGAACTCCTAGGACACCTAAAACAGATTGGATGTAAAATCAACCCCAAGAACGCCCAGATTTTGCAGGAAAAAGTGATTTACTTGGGTACAGTAATCACTAATGGTAAACGCGATATTGAGCAAAAGAGACTTGACTCGATCGTCAAATTGCCCCTTCCCCATAACGTAACAGCCCTCTGGTCATTTCTAGGACTGGTTGGCTACTACCGAAACCATATCGACAGTTTTGCCACAAAAGCAGCGTCCCTGTCTGACCTTCTCAAGAAACAGGCACCGTAGGAATGGCTTCCACAGCACACGGATTCCGTGGATGCATTAAAGAGAGCCCTCAGCACAGCCCCCGCATTACAGATCTCAGATCCACTTTACCCCTACGCAATCGAAGTAGCAAGCAACGACCGAACCCTTTCGACCGTGCTCCTCCAGGAACGCCATGACCGATTAGGCCCTGTGGCATACGCCTCTCGCGTGTTAGATCATGTCGAGCAAGGATTTTCTGCCTGCGAAAGGCATCTGCTCGCAGTTTTTGGGGCAGTACAGTTCTTCGTCTACATTACAGGACTCAACCCCATCACCATTCTCACTGAATACACCCCAACACAGCTATTATTAGACGGTCGACTTAAAGATGGCACAGTCAGCCAAATCAGCACAGCCCGTTGGACCCTTCTTTTACAGGGACGGGACATTACAGTTAAAAGAACCACTTTCCTAGCCGACAATTTGCAATATGCAGGTACCCCACATGAGTGTGAGATCATCACCACAAACCATAATTCAGGCCCATTTATACCTAAGTCAGCTTCCAGGAAAGCAGGTATTACACCCCAGAGACCCCAGCCCACAGAAACGTGCGCACCCCTGAAAATTTATGTGGGTGGCTCTTCCACAGTTTTGAATAGAAAGAGAATCGCCGGTTGCGACATTTATGTAGAGGATGCGCAGGGACGCGCCCTTGAAGAGATTTGATTAAAGTTGCCAGGACATCTAGGCTCGCAGGCAGCAGAACTGGCAACCGTAGCTTACATTGTTGATCACCCTGACTCGTTTCCGACCCCAGCAGACATATATTCAGACAGTTTATACGTCTGCAATAGTGTAACGGAATTCCTACCCCTGTGGGAATCTAGAGGATTCGTTTCCGCAGACGGAAAGCCCCTACCCTCAGTCCCATTACTCCGGCATATTCTAGAGACAGGTAAAGATAGGAAATATGGTATAATTAAGGTTTGCAGTCATCACTGTTCTTCCCCCCCTGGTAGCGTTAAAACAGACGCCCTATTGAAGGCAGGTTCCAGACATGGTTACTTTTGGATCCCCCCCAAGAGCACCCCAGGACACGCGGTTCAGGTCTCACAGACCAACATTCAGGATCTAGCGAAAGCTCAAAAGGAAGATGAAAAGCTCAGGGAAGTTTTAAAAGGAACCTTCCCAGCCCTGTACGATAAGTTTCAGAATGCAATCACCACACGTGTCGGTGTGATTTTGAAAGACGGCATTTATGTAGTTCCCAGTCAGGACAGGAACCGATTATTTGTCAGTTCCATGACAATCATGGACACCAAGGCATTGAACCCACCCTAACCCACCTCGGACCTCTCTGCTGGTGGCCTGATTTAAAAGCCGAGTAACCCACTACATTGAAAATCGCTTGATCTGTGCCCGGAACAATCCGGACAGATATACAAGAAAGGCTCAGCTTAGTCACACCCGCCCCTCTAATGGCCCCTGGACGAATTTGCAGATAGATTACATAGGACCCCTACCCCCCCCTGCAGAAATGGTTTTAAGTATGTGTTGGTGGTCATCGACACCTTCACAAAAAGGGTGGAAGCTTTTCCATCGAGAACGAATACGGCCAAAACAGCAGCTAAAATCCTAACACAGCACATCTTCACAAGATGGGGCCTCCCACGCAGTATAGAGTCCAATCAAGGCTCCCATTTTACAGAACGAGTAATGAAGAACATTCTCACAATTTTCGGAATTAGGCAGAAGCTTCACATAGCATACCACCCCCAGTCAAGCGGCATTGTCGAGAGGATGAACAGAACTCTAAAAGCCACTCTCAGGAAAATGGTGCAACAGAACAACAGCACCTGGGATTCAGTTCTCCCATTTGCTTTAATGTTCTTACGAAACACGGTATCCACGTCCACAGGATGCACCCCCCACACCCTCATGACCGGACGCCCCATGAAAGGGACAGAGTATTTACTAGGACTGGATTTGGCCAGCCCCGCAGTCACCGCCACCACGCATGAAAATGCTGTACAGCAGCTAATTGAGAACATAAAGGCAGCCCAGCTCGCAGCAGCTGTGAGATTTGGGACCAGGACGAAACAAAGCAAACCTTGTTTCGATAAAACGGTACACGCCACCGAGTTTGTAGTAGGGCAGCAAGTGATGCTTTCCCTATACAACCCCAGTTCATTCCTTTCCCCCAAATTTTCCGAACCATAAGTCAGCCCCTCGGTATACAAGATCACATATCCCAATGGCAAGTCTGCGTGGTTTCACATAACCCAGCTTAAGGCTTATGGCTCGCAGAACAACCATGCACACCACATCTTGCTCGCAGCAGCAGACGAGCACGCCCTGCCCACAGATGATGCATTCCTACCCTCCCCCAGCCAGTCCAGCCCGTCCTCAGACACATCTTCAACTCCACCCCCAGAGGCACGACTCCACCTCTCCCTTCCTTCAACCAGCAGCGACAGCGACAGTGACAGCGACAGCAATGACGACAGCCACAGCACACCACGTTATGATTACACCGCTGCACCAGGCCCCACTCCCAGTGAATCCGAGCATGATTCCAGTGACCCCTTCGAAATCATGTACATCAAAGCCCCCGACCCAGACCCACCGCTCAACGATTACGGCTTAAAACCCAGTAGCTCCAACCTCGACACACGATTCTGGCACCAAGACAATTCATTCAGGCTCATCCGGAATGATGAGATGGACCCCAATTCGCCCCAAGCAGCTTTAGCCAAACTACTCCAGTCAAGAGTATGGCAGCCGGGAGAAGATGATGACATAGAGTCTGACTCCTACCAAACAATCCCTTTGCGACCCTGTTCGCTACTGAGCAATGAGGTGTCCACAAGATGGCAAAAATGAAACCGATAGAGCGATTCGGTGTCCTTTCTGATGGAACCTGCACCATGTTTGTCGTATGTTTGTTCATTTAATGTACATGTTAAATGTTGTTTGTGAATTTAAAAGTTTTCATGGCCCCAAGTCACCACTCTTTTAACGCCCACTGGCAGTTAATGGAACAAGTTCGTCGGCAGACACTAATCAGAACTACTCTCCTGATTTGAAGGTAATCACGAGAGGCAGCCACCACGACGACCACATTCTTACCCGTTCTTGCCGGTCGCTCAGGCAGTGGAGAAACGGCACTCGTCCCCGCCCTGCCTGAGGACCCCCATCTGGTCAGCTCCGCTCGGGTAGAGCATAAACGGCACTGATCACCGTCCTACCCAGGATTCCCCCATTCTTACCATACGCACCCCATTTTGGCACTTTCAGTTCGAAATTCTTTTGTTTGTTTCTGGCGACCCGTCGGTTGCTTCCGTGTGCTATTTACATCCTCAAGCACTAGGATGGTAGATCGCACAGACTGCGAGATGGCTCGCACTATGTCAGTATTTTTCTCGGATGTCATGTCCAAATATTTGGATTTTTAAAAAAATGAGGGAGTTACAGATGGTGACCAATTATAATGGGTAATTTGCAACAAAGGACAGACAGACAGACATACAAGATCCTAAGCAAGATAATAACAGATATTATGCTTGCGTCCACAGAACTCTGGAACCTCAGGAATCCCAGAGGAAGAAAAAGAAGAAAAGTTGAAGACAACCTTCATGTTTTTCACCTGGATCTTAGCAGGATCCCTTCAGTTGCGTGCGGACGCTACCCCCCTGACCCCTACCACACAGGCCGTGATGATTCCCACCCCTGCCATTCACTGTACCCCAAGATAGTTAACCCCGAGATAGTTAACTCCGAGATAGTTACCCCGAGACAGTTACCGACACCCCGACCTGGTGTGACAAGTTTATCACCTGGTATTCACTATCTTACATAGTAGAAGCACTATTAGTACTGGCGATACTCTGCAGTGTTGTGCAGACACTTAGACACAGGAAATGGCGAAGGAGAGCTTCCCGCTCTCGCACCCCGGTATACACATTTAGATCCCCCAACCCCTTTAAGTGAATTAAAGTGCATCTGTTTTTTTTGTGTGTGTGTTTTGTTCGTTTAATAAAGAAATGTAAAACTCTGTGCTTGACTGCCAAGCCAGAGAAACTTGTGTTGCTGCTATTTGTACAGTTTAAAGTGTTGTAGATTATTTTTGATTGTTTAAGTAAGGATAGTTTATTGAGGATAGTTAGAGGTTCCAGTTTTTTATTTTATAATGCATGCCTGAATGTCATAGTGCCCCGTAGAGTTTTATAATGACGTATGTATGTAAAATGATTTTAGGTAAAGTTGCAATTCATAGGACAGAGCAGTGTAGAGCCTGTGAAGTGCTTATGGGTGCCCCGCTTGGTCAGAGAACAAAGATGACGCGGTAATGTGATCCTTCATACTGGCTCCCAGTGTAGCCATCTGGGATAGCCACTTCCCGAATACAAAATGGACACTTTGCAAAGATTGCAGGGAAAATGGACAATACTGAGAAAACAAGCAGGTTCAGAGCTTATCTATATATTGGAGCCGCAGCTCCCAGACAAGAGCAAAACTGTAGGCCCATTAGCATACTAATGGCCCATCTCCGGGAACAATTTGAGTAACCGATACTAAGGCAGACACCCCGGTGCCACAGGAGACCGAAACAAAGCAGGCCAATGGCCAGCTAGGACATGCCCAGCCATCAGGGCACCCATCCCTTTATTGGACGAGATAAATATGAATGATCAAGAAACGGCCCAATTGATTGGGGCCAAGTTCAAGGTCCGCCCAAAAGAGCGCGAAGCCCCTTTGGGTAAAAGAAGGAGCTCCCAAGAGAGAATCGTTCTCTTGGACCCAGCTCTCACCGAGGAGAGACCTGTCCACCAGCTGCACTAGAAGCAAGTAAGTCCAAGCTCAACGCTCGCTACAAGACAGACGACCTTAGCTGTTCCCCTTTACCAGTTCGACCCCAGCAGCCTCAGAACCGAACAACGACAATTGTTCCTCTGACTGAGTGGGCGCCCGAAGCTAAGTATAGGCTTTAGCAGTAGTGATAGTTTAGTCTGTAGAGTTTCGTACATGAGTATATTTAACTGTGTGTGTAAATAAATAAGCATCGACTTTGAACTAACTAACTGGTGTATCGAGTCTTTGATCAGTATTCGGTTTGAACCTTGTGGCGGTATCGAAAGATACCAGGTGACTCTAGAGCAAATGTAATTAGAATTAAGGAAGGCAACCATATTGACTGCCATATTCAGAGCCAACCAAAGAGAGCAATACCACCTGCACTGTGTTCTGCTCCGGAGTTGCTGTACACTTGTTTCCTTTGCCTGACAAACTTGTTGTGTCCATCCTTCAGAATTGCTCTGCTATCCTGCGCCAGATTTAATTGGACCAAGTCCTCAAGCTGCTCACTCACTAACACAACCTTATTATGGATGATTACATTTGACTGAAACTTGACATGTTTGACATTACCAAAGCTTCCTCCTTTGACTATATTTTCCATCTTTTTGCCTCTGCGGATCAACTTGGTCCTTATGACAGCTTGAACCCTTGCCTTATCACTGCGGCACCTTATCTCCTCTGAATATTTTTCCCTGATCACCCTCTCTGACATCCCTTTTGTAACATTCTCATCGCCTCCCACCCCTCCCGGGTGTCTCCCGGGCCTCTTCCCTTTCCTTCTTCAGCTTTTGCAAAGAGAAATTCCCCATTATTCAACTAAACTCTTTGGTCTCCTCTGAATTCATTCCCCTCCAACTACTCCCCCCCCCCTCCGCCGCCCCTCCTCCGCCACCCCCCCATTCCCCTCATGACCTTTCTTCCTGTACTTCTGCCTGAAATTAAACTCTCCTATCCATAGGCACTGTTTCCCTTACAGCTTTACCATCTGCTGCGGCCTCTACTCAGATGTTCTTGACTAGATGCAGTCACCGGAGTTTGGGTTCATTTGGATAACGTATCGATTGTTGGATTTATAATCCACATGAATTCCCATTGGGTAATGGGATGATGTATTGAGAGACGCGGTTGACAGGTAAACTCAATTAGACGATATTAATGCTGCAGATGCCCGAGAAAAGTGTTCAATTGTTTATTCTGAGACTTTACTGATATCCTGCCCCCTCCAGGCAACAATCAATTACCCTAAACCAAATAGCCGAGAAGTATGTGCAGTTTTCGAAAGTAATTGGAAAAGGGAATGGATTATTGCATTAGACCTTTGGGGAAGAACGGGCAATATAAACAATAAAACATTAGACTCCACATTAATGCAGACTCAGTATTTGTGCAAAGAACTGTGGCAGTGCCAGTTTATAATGAAGTTTCTGTGGGTAAGCTTTTCACTCTCATGGTCGGTGTCTATTCGCACCTGTAATTCCAATCAGTGCAGTTCCTTTTCACACTTTGATACATCACCATTTGACCACAAGTCTTCATGTTTTTTCAAGAATTGCAAGAAGTATTTTATGGGTATTGAAGTAACTAACTACTGCTTCTGTTCTGATGACGCTAGTCCTATTGCAGACGTTGTAAGGGAGAAATTGGTCTCTGTAGTGTCTGTTTTTTTAGAGTCATTGGGTTTTATAGCACAGGAAGAGGCCCTTTGACTCATCATCTCTACGACAGCCATCAAAAGGCCATTTAGATGCTACGTAGCCTCCTAATGGTGGAAAACAAAGTTTGAGATGCGCACACGTACTTTGGTCAGAGAGTGCACCTTGCATGATACTTGTAAAGGAGTTGGCACACACAGTTTGCACACACTTTACAATTGGTAATAGCATGCATAAAGGGCAGATTATCATGTCATTCAGTAATTTGATGTTAGCATGGTTATACTCCTGATAGCCAATTTGTGAAGGAAGAATCCAATGCTAGTCTTTATTTGGGATAGATTTAGTCACAGAGAAAAACACCACATATCTCCTAACTCCACTCAACTCTTGTGGGCAGCACGGTGGGTAGCACTGTTGCTTCACAGCTCCAGGGTCCCAGGTTCGATTCCCGGCTTGGGTCACAGTCTGTGTGGAGTCTGCACGTTCTCCCTGTGTCTGCGTGGGTTTCCTCCGGGTGCTCTGGTTTCCACCCACAAGTCCTAAAAGACGGGCTGTTAGGTAATTTGGACATTCTGAATTCTCCCTCTGTGTACCTGAACAGGCGCCGGAATGTGACGACTAGGGGTTTTTCACAGTAACTTCACTGCAGTGTTAAAGAAAGCCTACTTGTGACAATAAAGATTATAAAGTACGTGTCACTTTACATGTGTCTAGGTAGCCATCCAATCAATACCCTCCCCTTGTTTGTATTTCAATTGGTACAATTAACAGGCATTCTCATTATCCAAACATTTGGCGGGAATTTCTGAGTGACCCGCTGCGTGTTTCACTGCGGCGGAGGCAGCCCACTATTGGCCAGTGCCAGGATAGACTGATTCCGCCGTTGTCAATGGTATTTCCCACTTAATGTACCCCTCACCACCGCAAAATGCACGAGGCGGTGCGCTGTTGGCTGGACCGGACGATCCCGCCGGCATGAACGGACAGAAAATTCCAGCCATGAAGTTCTAGTTTATGGCCTTTCTTAACTTTTCATAGTTGAACACGACGTTAAGGATCCCCACCAGTTCAATTTAAAGGAATCACAAAATTCCTTGGACGTCAGTTGTGAGATTATTTATTCTGGCCAGTGCAAATGTATCCATATTTGTAGGTTTCCTAAACCTGGCTAAACTTTGAATAGTCCACAGAAAATACCCTGGTTGGTACTGCAGTACTTTTTTGTTGATTTAAAAGCTTGTTCTGTGACAGGTTGCCTCCAGGCACAGGTGACATGGTAAGCCTTTTACTTGAATTGACAATAACTGGCAGAATGAAGGCAGGCCACGGAAAGCAGGAGAAACTATAGCAGAAGGAGCGTGAGAAGGGCTCCCAGCAGGAGGCAATACCTGCTGAGGGTCTTTAGAGAACAATTTGGTCATCACAATTTCAGTGAGAACCAATGCTTGAGATGTCAATGATCCAATTTGCCCCCCAGTGTTATTTTAATTTGCTCCATTAAACTCAAGTTTGTTGCAAATTATTTTATGTTGGTATGTTTCTAAATTTGTATCAGTTCTTTAAAATTTATTTTTCCCATGTTAAGGTAAGGATTTTAAGACAATTATCCATTTAACTTGTAATTTGTTTGAAACCACTCCAGGGTGATAAACAAATAGATTGCATGAACACATTGATCAGGAGGTTTTTTTGGGTCTTACCAATGTAGTCACCCATAATTATAGTAGAGTCTGACTGTTGAAAACAAACATGATTTTGTGTGATTATTTAAAAAATTATAATAAATTGTATTGCTTACATCACAAACTATGGAATAATAACATGTGGGTGGTGAAGCCAACCACTTGCTTTTTTTTGCTCATGATCCATTCTAACCATTGCACCTTGTGAATGGTAGTTTCCGTTTCTTTGTTTTTGTTTTCGAAGTGACAGTGGACAAATGGGTCCTAACACATGCCAAGACCTCAATGCATTCTATCCAATGGTGTTGTCATTGACAACCTGGTGGTTTCAGACAAACTTCCTTCCAGTTGACATCAATGTGCCTCTTTACATGCCAAAACCTTGTGGCCTTAAAATGATAGATTACATTACGTGAAACAATACAAAGTTTTCTTGTAGTGACCAAACGTTGGGCCCGATTTAACAGAAACATTTTGAAGTGCCATTTTAGGTGTGTTTGGCAGGGTGTTCCTCACTGGCTTAGTAGGTTACATCCATACTGGTATTTACCCACACTTAGGACACAATCTACCGCCACGTTGCGCCTGAACGGCGATGCGGTGTGGCCGGTAGATACTGGGAGATCCCTCTTCTGGGACCTACCCAGCTCACCACGCCTCACGAGACCTAATGGGATCTCACGAGATGTCACAATCTTAATCCTGCCCATTGTGGGCGGGATCAGTGTTTGGCAAATCTGTATATTAGAATGAGTAGTTAGTCTCAGTCTAATATGTAGCTCGCCTGATCTAACAAGACCCTGGGATCTAACCCTTCCCCCCAGAGATCTCAGGCAAGCTTCGTTCAGTGCTGGTCCCTACAAATGGGGATCATGTGGATCTGCACTTGGGGGGGACTCCCAGGGGATCGAAGGTCTCCAGGTGGTTGCCCTCTGGGCAGGATGGCACCCTTGCAGTGCCAACTGCGAACCTTGGCACTGCCAGCCTGGCACCCTTGCAATGACATCTGCGTTCCCGCCTGGAAGTGCCAAGGTGCCAGGCTGGCATTTTCCCATGCTGGGGATCAAGCCTAGGGGTGCCCTGCCTATGTAATGTGGGGTGTGGAAGTGTCTGAAGAACCGCTTATCGGTGAGTTGGGGCTTTCCGGGGGTCGAGGCATGGGGACACCAGATCTCTTCCTGCACTGAGGAGATGTGGCGAGTGGAGCCTCTCAGTGCAGGAAACAGGACTAAGTGCAACCTCGGTGGGGCACTGCCCGCTGAAGCCCCAGATTGCAACAAAGTCCTGTTGGAAAACGTGTTTCTCGGTGCTGTGAGTGCTGGGAAACACCCGGCTAACTGCGCTACACATGGGATTCTGTTGCGATTCGGTTAGATCATGCCCTAGTCATTTTTTTGGGCCAAGGAAAGTTTCTTCCCTGTCTAGCCCACACTTGGAAGTTTTTTCAGCAATGTGGAGCTGAACTCTCTGTCCAGACTGACTCCTCAGGGATCAGATCATTTTGAAAGGGCGCCCTGAACTCTAAATGAGCTTGAGGGTCCACCACACTCCTCACCCATGGGCACTGTCAATCCTGATGCACATGGGCATTACCCCACACTCCTCCTCCCAAGTGACGACACCCTGCTAAGAGGTTGCTGAGGGCCCAACCTTATCAGGCCTCCCCCACCCCCTTTCGGGTCTTGCCCATTTCAGGACTTGGCCCTTCACAAACCCTAACCTTTAGGAGGCCCCTTCATACCTGCCTTTCACTCCCACCCATCATACCATCCCTCATCCCCGCTTCATGGCCTTGGGCACCCTCAGGCCAACTCTCTTGGCAGTGCCACCTTGGTACCTGGGCATCCTGGTGCTGCCACCCTGGCACTATGGCAGTGCCCCTGCCAGCCTGGCAGTGCCAAGGTGCTGAGGTGCCAGGAGGAGAGCTAGGGGGCCACCCTGCCCAGTCCCTAACCAGCCAGGGGTCTCCAATGACCCGGGAGACCCCCCCAGATGCCGTTATGCCTGGTCCACATTTGTGGGGAGGCTGTTAGGTCCCGGGTACCAGGATAATCTGGTGCAGGCACATTTAAATGAGTCAGTAAATGTGGATATCCCAAATCGGGCACGACGAAGAAATTCAATCGCACCCACTATGTTGCACGTTACATGGTATATTCGTCCTCTCCTCAGAATGTGGCATATCCTCTCTTAGCATGACTAATTGACTAATTATCAAATTATTATAAAGCCAAATTATTTGCCTCTTTGATCAGCATAGAGGAAATTGACATTTAAAGGGATCTATATCAATTAGGGAAATAGTGAAGAAATAGCAGATGGATTTAAGAGATGAGTAAATGTCAAGTGATGCGTTTTGGAGCATGAAACATATGTGCACAATTGGCAAAGTGGTCAAATGATAAAGGTGGATTATATGGAACAGATTTGGATTTGATTTTATTCTTTTCCGCCTAGATTTTTAGTCAATTGCTACAAATGTTAATCGTTTACTTTAAGTCAACGATGGCTCATTAATTCAGTGAAATTTGCAATGATAGTGTAGATTTGATCATTACCATGGTTAGTGGTGCAGGAATGGAATGAAGAATGGGTGCTGTAGATTGAGTGCAGATGTATTCAGTAGATCCGTGCTATCCAGGTCTAAAATGCCCCAAATGCCTAAGAACTTTATCTCGATATTGCAGTGCAGTTGTATGAAGCATAATAAAATATTGTCCTGGGCATTGGCAGTGCTGGTCAGCAGGTTCCTTCGGAATACATTCATCCTTCCTGTCACTTGGTTGTATAAGCAGGAGAACAGGCTTAGCAGGAAAGCTACATGACTTTGTGGTTATGTACATAATCGTACAGTTTGTTTGTGTGTCGCCTTTCCAATTAAGAGTCCATGTGTTTTCACTACTTTAATCGCCACCCACTTCTGAATCACAATCTAGACAGCACACTGGATTACATTAAAATCTCTGAATCAGGGGCTGGTTTAGCACAGTGGGATAAACAGCTGGCTTGTAATGCAGAACAAGACCAGCAGCGCGGGTTCAATTCCCGTACCGGCCTACCCGAACAGGCGCCGGAATGTGGCGACTCGGGGTTTTTCACAGTAACTTCATTGAAGCCTACTTGTGACAACGATTATTATTATTATCGCAACTATACCTTTAAATACATCAATTAGCTTATCTAGTTTTGCTTTCACAGAGATCAGTAGATGGGGAAAGTACTTAACTTTAACTGAAAAACATTTGAAATAAATTAATAACATGCATAAATTACTAATAGTGAAATGATTTTTGCTGTATTAATAAAGTAGTATACATTCATTAGGTATTGACAAGTATTAATTCATGATACTTGTGACCTTGTGAACATTTGTAAATGTTATGCATGGAATACGAGTCCTCAATGATGGGGGGGGGAGGGGGATTATTGTTCCACAAAATAATGCAGTGAAATCAATTGAAAAGCAAAATATAGTTCAGGATGGTCAGGTGCCCTCAATATTCCATCCTCAATCTCGCACATGTGACAGCAACAGCACACAGCAGTGATGGGGCTTGTTGGCATATGGTAATAACAATTCAGTAGTCGGTGCTAAAACAAGTCTGAAAGAACCGAAGAGTCAGTGGTAGCAGATGAGTGGTGTTACATTGGTAAAGGTTTGGTGGTTGAAGGCAACATGCCGGAAATTTGAGATTAAAAACAGAAAATGCTGGAAAAACTCAACAGCTCTGGCAGTATCTGTGGAGAGAGATGCAGAGTTTATGTTTCTAGTCTGCATGACTCTTCAGAGCGAGAGAGGGGGAAACATGTGGTGGATTTATACTGTTTAAGATGGGGCAAAATAGAAGTTCAGGGAAAAGCTCGGGGAAATTTGACAAAGGTGTCATGGGTAGAAGACAAAGGGAGTGTTAATGGCAATGTTAAAGGCTAAAGAACTGCTAATAGTGGCATAAAAATAAGATAGTCGAATGTGTTGATAGCAGAACCTAAGAACAAGTGACAGATGGGGGCGGGGCATGATTTAGTAGAATTTACAGTGCAGAAGGAGGCCATTCGGCCCATCGAGTCTGCACCGGCTCTTTGAAAGAGCACCCTACCCAAGCCCACATCTCCACCCTATCCCCATAACCCAGTAACCCCACCCAACACTAACGGCAATTTTGAACACTAAGGGCAATTTAGCATGGCCAATCCACCTAGCCTGCACATCTTTGGACTGTGGGAGGAAACCGGAGCACCCGGAGGAAACCCACGCACACACGGCGAGAACGTGCAGACTCAGCACAGACAGTGAACCAAGCCGGGAATCGAACCTGGGACCCTGGAGCTGTGAAGCAATTGTGCTAACCACCATGCTACCGTGCTGCCCGTGATGGATGGATGGGGCATTGGGACAAAAGAAAATGGATTGAAAAAAGGGGTGGCGATGGTGGAGAGCGTTCATGGTCTGAAGATGTTGAACTCAATGTTAAGCCCAGAAGACTGTTAAAGCCCCAAATACTCCTTTCACGTGAAGCAGCATTCCACTTGAACCTCCTTCAATTTGGTCTACTGTATTCGCTGCTCCCAATGTGGTCTCCTCTGCATTGGGGAAATTAAACGCCGACTGGGTGACCACTTTGCGGATGCATGACCCTGGCCTTGCTGTCGCTCACCTGACATTTGAACTCACCATCTTGCTCTCATGCCCACATATCTGTCCTTGATCTGGTGTAACGTTTCAGTGAAATGCAATGCAAACTGAAGGAATGGCACCTCATCTTCCAATTGGGTACCTTCTGAATTTACCATTGAGCGCAACAACTTCAGACCATGAACTCTCTCCTCCATTTTTGACCCCCTTTTTTAATCCATTTTGTTGTCCTGTGGGACATCTGTTATTTGTTCTTAAGTTATGCTTTCACAGTGCTGACCCATATTTTGCGATTACCACATTCTGCTACCTTATCCTTATGTCACGACAAGCACCTTCTTTTGTCTTTACCTTTACTCCTAACACTCGCTTTGTGTTTTGCCGATGACATCTTCATCAAATCTCTCCTCGCTCGCCCCTATCCCTGACCTTTTATTTCCTCCACCTGCGGAACCGTCTCTTAAACAGTATAATAATCCCTCTCTTTAACTCTGAAGAAGAGTCACACAGACTCAAAATGTTAATCCTGCTTCTCTCCGCGCAGATACAGCCCGACCTGCTTGAGTTTTTCCAACGTTTTCTGTCTTTATTTTCTCTAGAAAGTATTGACTTGAACCTGGATTATGAATAACTCATTGAGATCAAATCGTCATTTCACAGGTGATATAAATCCAGCTATTTTGTTTCCTTGAGGCTTTCAGTTCACTTTCCTTATTGATTTCTTTCTAATTCCACCATTCACTGTTTACTTTAAGTCAGTTTAATTTATTGTGCCCAGTTTACCAATATCACTAAAATACACAGTAATAGGAAATATTAGGAACATAAATTGATGGGTGGATGTTTGGTTTCAGGCACATCATAGAATTTACAGTGCAGCAGGAGGCGATTCGGCCCATCGAGTCCTTGGAAAGAGCGCCCCACTTAAGCTCACCCCCCCCCCCCCCCCATCCCCGCAACCTTGTAACCCCACACAACCTTTTTGGACACTAAGGGCAATTTATCATGGCCAATCCACCTAACCTGCACATTTTTGGACTGTGGGAGGAATCCGGAGCACCCGGACGAAACCCACGCAGACACGGGGAAAACGTGCAGACTCCACACAGGCAGTAACCCAAGCCGGGAATCGAACCTGGAATCCTGGAGCTTTGAAGCAACTGTGCTAACCACTGTGCTACCTGCTGCTCACATATTCTTTGAAAGACCAGGGTGCAAGTATTGAATCAGTTATATAAAGGGAGTTGCCATTTTCACTAGGATTGTTTGGCAACTGTCTTGTTCAATGAATAGGATTCAAGATGATCTTTGAGATAAAATCATGTTCAAATTAAATGTTTCATCTCTTCGTCATTCATACTTCTTTTGTGTTTAACGTGGCAGCTTACAAGACCTGCAACCAGATATGATCATGCTTATCAGCAACACAATAAGTAGATGTCAGAGGCAGGGAGGGAATAGACAACAATGTTGTGCTTCTTCGCGGCTGAAAAATCAACATTATTGCCTTCACAACTGCAATTTAAACTTGTAATATACCTTCTCTGAAATTATAGAAAATTGAAACAATCAAAGCCTACCTTCTTCATATTCCAAGCCTGTCACAGTCTCTCAAAGCAATTTAAGATAAATTAGTCCATTGTTCAGTTGAGCACATTTTGAAAAGAGCTAAATGAGTAAGTGTGAGGGAGGCCAGCATGCTCATTGGCATGTAACAACTTAATTTTATGTCAAAATAGGAAAGCAGGTCACCGGACATTGATATTTATGACTGAATTAACATTGTCCTTTTCACCACTGAATTTCATAAAGTTCTTCACTATTTACAACATTTCTCTTCACTTCATGTCAGCACTTAGGGTGAGAATATTCTGTACAGGATATTTTGCAGTGTAACATAAATAACATCGCTCTTGCACTGTGCAGCATCTCGTATTCTAAATCAGTGTAGTATTGTAGAATTCAATGAAAAACTGCAGATCATTGCGGCACTGTGCAGTGTAATGTGAAGTTGTAGATTTATAATGCAGTGACAGCCTAGGTAACGTATTTTACTGAACTGGTAGCAATGAATACAATTTATTTGTACGCAACACACTAGATGATCTCTTCACCCTATGAATGCCCAAGCATCCGGAACAAACCTTAGATTCTTGCACTCCCCATGCAAATATGTGCACAGAATTCATGCACCTGTGATCAGACCTTGGAGTTCAGTATCATGTGACCTTGTTTTTCTCAATATAACAGATTGAATGAAGATTAATTTTAAATTGCAAGTTTTTTGTATCAAAACCAATGCACCTCAAACACTTATTTGTTTCCATTCTAAATGAATGCATGTTCCAAATGCTGTGAAGTTTACAAAACAATATTAATGCTCAGAATACCGATGATTCTCAGTCAATGAATGCTGTGCATTGCACTGAGCAAGATGAGCTATCACATGCAGGCAGCCATTGAACTAACTTTATTTACACCTCCCCAACAGAGAGGGCAGCAGAAAGGGCATCAGAAGAACATTATGGGTGCGATTTTCCTCCCCCTCTGTGGTGCGTTCTGTAGCGGCGGAGGGCGACCCGCCAGTGGCGGGATCTTCTGGTCCCACTGTTGTCAACAGGGTTTCCTATCGAATGCACCGCTCGCTGCTGGGAAACCTGTGGTGAGGGTGCGCTGTTGGCTGGACCAGAACATCCCTTCGGGGTGAGCGGCCGAAAAATCTCACCCTATATCTTGCATTATACCAATATGCCACACTCCCTCTCCATTTAAAGAACACAACTTTTCGATTGAAATATAAAATGGCAGATGTGCAAATGTTCCCAGGATAAAATATGACTTGCAGAACATCAACAATATCATGAAATTTAACAGGTTGGATTACAGACTTGTTTTTACTGTAACTACAACCAAAACATGTATAACCAAGATTACAATATTACCAGAGTAATGTACATGTCAATAAAATTCCCTAATACCAGAATTTTGCAAAAATATCATAACTTGGCAGGAAATAATGAAAATAACAATGGGCATGAATTAACGACTGTGTTGAACCTGGCGATGGTTCGGCCGCACTGATTAAAAAGGGGGCCAGGCGCACTGGAGAGGCCAGAATCGGGATTCACGCCGGGTGTGAATCTAACTAGCTCGTTCCCAGTGCCGGGTTCCATTTGCTGCCGAAGCATGGCGAGACACAACTTAAAACCAATCTCCATCTGATTAGTGAGCTATGATACCAAGCCCCCCGATCAGGCCCATTTCCCCCCCCCCCCTCCCCCCCCCCCCCCCCCCCCCCTCCCCGGAGGGTTCCCATTCCCCACCCCACACTGAGCACTGGGGCAGCAGTTCCAGTGCCCCAGGTCATCTGGGTGAAGGAGCAGTGGATCCTCACCTATGCGGCACAAGCCAATCACGCTATCGGTGACTGATCTCTCTGCCGTCAATCCCGCGATCTCTAGGGCCGTTCCTCATAGGGGGTGGGGAGTCTGATATTTGGAATCCCGCTGCCTTTTCAAGCCTATTATGGGCCAACAGCCCCTGCGAGGACAGAGAGGGGCATTGTGAGGCAGACGCTTGGTGCATCGGGTGGTTGAGGCAGGTTACATATGTGGGCACTGTCGTGTTGTGTTCTCTGCTCCATAGATGAACCAACATGGTTGCGGATGGTACAACTCAGTTTTATTACTAACAATATTTACAATGATATACTGGTTACTGTGGTTCGTTCATTACCCTTGAAACTGTGGACCTATCCCTAACACTATCTTGGAGTGGCACTCAGCACATGGTGGATGTCTGAGTGGCTTGCTGTGAGCTCTGTGCCCTGAGCTGTCTCCTGCTGGAATCAATGGGAAGTGTCGTGTTCCCCATTTTATAATGTGTATGCTCTTGCCTGTGATTGGCTGTGGTGTTGTGTGTGTATTGATTGGTCCGTTGATCTGTCCATCAGTATGTATGTATGTTTGCACGATGATGTTTACCTGAATATCATGACAGGCACCGCACCTGTACATGGAGGGGTTATGCTGGTGGGCGCCAGGGTGTGCTGGGCCACAAGCGCGGTGATCGGATGTGAGGAGGTGGCGAGGTGCAAACCCTTGACCTGTTGAAGGGGGGAGGGGGCAGGGGTGAGGCTGGGGTGGTGGCAGGCAGAACTGATGCCAGGGGGCCGGTGTTAACGTATCCTTGTGGTCTGGTGGAGGTCATTGGCCTTCTTCCTGCATTGCACGGCGGTCCTCCTGGTCATGCCGCCCGAACTGATGGCCGCGCCACTGCCTTCCAAGCTGCAATAGTGGCCCTGCAGTTGGTCCTCCGACCCCCACAGTGGAACAGGTCTCCCGTCTTCCCTCCACAGTGTCCAGAAGCCTGATCAGGTTGGCATCCCCGAAGCACGGAACAGGTGTGTGTGGTGTCACGCTCGTGTGCTGGCTGGGAGTTAGTTCAGAGATAGCGTTTAAAAGCAGCTCCCTCCTATTAGCAGGGAGCTGTCGGGCGAGAGTCTGGCGAATCAGCTGGTGGGACAGTACCGGTGTGAAGCTTGCGGAGGCTCATTTTCGGCATTAATTGCCATTAAGTATGGGCTGTGATCCTGCCGGTTTGGTCGTCGGTAAACACCTCACAAGTCACGCCCGATATGACACTTAGAACTATTTCCGTTAAATCACGCCCAATATTTTTCTTCCTTCTTGCATACTTTTAATTACCTATCCGTCTTTTATTTTTCTTTCTGTCTAGGTATCTCCCATTAACTTGACTCTGGTCTCACAACAACTGTGATTGTGTCAAATCTGAACTTTGACTTTGGCTACTAACCCCACTTAATGGTTGGGATTGTGACACTGATTGATTTGTCTTAATCCAAGGCCCTGACTCATTTAGCTCTACTGGCGGATTCTGCAATACCAGCAAACCTTCAGTTTCTTTATAGCTTTCTCTTTCTTTCTGATTTTCACTTTGGGCTGTTCGAGAAATTTGGACTATGGGAGGTTTTTCCTGCTCTCCCGTTGTCATATTTCCTCTTTCAAGCAATTGATCTACATGACACTGATGGAGTCTCTCTTCAAATTCACCTGATGTGTGAATGCACCTAGTCCCTTTTCAGCAATGCAATTCACATTCTTCTCCTTCAACCTGGTGGTTTTTCACCATGACCTGCTGACCAGCACTGAAATCTCTAAGTTTCATGCCTGGTCTATCATGACTTATTTTTATTGTGTCTTGCTTTTCTCATTTTGCTATTGATGTCAGGCCTAAGCAAACTAAACTTTGTCCTAGGAGCATATTTAAACACTAACTCGTAATGTGAGCAACCTATTGTAGACTGTGGGGTTATTTTGTATGAAAACAGAAAACGATCTAGCCTGTGACAAAATAACTTCCCAGTTTGGCGCCTTGTAAATATATCTGCAGAGGCCTTTTCACAATTTTTACACTTCCTTTTGCAGTTTCCTTCAATGCTGGGTGATGTGGTGGTATTCAAGAGCACTTGACTATTATTATTCAGAAATATTTCAAACACTTTTGATATGAACTGTGGTCCATTCACTGACATCAACATTTCTAGCAAACCGCAAATTGCAAACTAACTTTTCAATAGCTTAGTAACTTCTGGTATAGACTCAAAATTTACCCACTTCCATAGCGATCAATCAAAACATGGTACTCTTCCTCTTCCACTTCAAAGAAATCGACATGTATTTGCTCCCATGGTTTTCTTGTGTTCAACCGGGGAATGAAAGGAATCTTGATTGGATCATTTCTCAATCTGGGACACACTTCACAACATTTTACCAATGCTTCAATATCTTTATCTTAATTGCCCTTGTTCATTCTAACCTTTCCAGCTATTTACTTGCTGTTTCTAACTGTGCACAATGCATTCATCTAGCTTTGCTTTATATTGTCTTCTATCTTGACTGTAGCCTTGTGCTGGCTAATTTTATCATTTGGGGGCGGCATGTCGTGCAGTGGTTAGCACTGGGACTACAGCGCTGAGGACCAGGGTTCAAATCCTGGCCCTGGGTCACTGGCCGTGTGGAGTTTGCACATTCTCCCCATGGCTGCGTGAGTTTCACCCCTACAACCCAAAGTTGTGCAGGTTAGGTAGATTGGCCATGCTAGATTGCCCCTAAAATTGGAAAAAATATAATTGGGTACTCTAAATTTATTTTAAAAATATTTTATAATTTGGATCTCCTTGCTCAAAGACCACTTGATACTCCCTTAACATTCTTAAATGAGAGACATTGGACGAGATTCTCCAGCCTCCCAGCTGCATGTTTCCCAGTGACGCGCCGTTCGCTGTCGGCGAGATTCTCTGCTTCTGCCGCTGTCAGTGGGAATTCACTGTCTGGAAGCGCTGCCAGCAGGACCAGAGAGTCCTACCACCAGTGAAGAGCCAGAGAATTCTGGATCTCACTGATCTATTCTTTAAATATCTTGGCCCAGTTTAACCATATTTTCTTAAGCCAATTCTTCCCAGAAAGAAGACTTTGTTCACCCTTTCTACTACATTGCCAATAGCAAGTGCTATAATGCACCATTGTATTCCACAAGATTCTGGTAAAGTGTAATGAGTCAGGTTTAGTAAACAAACTCAGAGTAAAAGATCCCCAAGGAAACAGTGGTAGAATTTAGCATTCAGTTTGAGAGTGAGAAACATGGATCAGAAACATCTGTGCTAGAATTAAATAAGCATAATTACAAAGGAATGAGGGTAAAGTTGGCAGGAGTAGACTGAGAAAGGACTTTAGCAGAAAAGATGGTTCCTGAGTTCATAAGATATAGAAGCAGAATTAGGCCATTTGGCCCATCAAGTCTGCTCCACCATTCGATCATGGCTGATCTCATCCTGGCCTTAAATCCATCATCCTGCCCGTTCTCCATAACCCTTCAACCCATTACCAATTACAAATCTGTCTAACTCCTCCTTAAATTTACTCACTGTCCCAGCATCCATCGCACTCTGGGGTTGCGAGTTCCACAGATTCACAACCGTTTGGGAGAAGCAGTTTCTCCTCAACTCAGTTTTAAATTTGCTGCCTCTTATCCTAAGACTATGACCTCTCATGATAGAATGCCCCGGAAGAGGAAACATCCGCTCCACGTCTACTTTATCCATACGTTTTATCATCTTGTATACCATAATTTGATGTCTCCTCATTCTTCTAAACTCTAGAGAGTCCAGGCCGATGTTTATGAAAATAGTTGATGACTCACAACAAAGGTATATCCCAGTGAAGAAGCAGGGTTCTAGGAAAGGGATAAATCAACCATGGTTGACTAAGGATGTTATGGATTGCTTTAAATTGAAAGAAAAACATACAATGTGACAAAGATTATGCAAGAATCCTTCCTGCTTAATTACTTTGATCTCATTTATTTTGTTTTATTTTATTGTTTTTTGTCTGTGGACCAACATGGGAAGTGCCTTTAAGTAGAAGATTCAAAGTTGAAACAGCCTTGCTTGCAAGGACGCGGTGTTCCTAGGCTTTGTGTTTGGAAGAGGAGAAGCCAAAGACTTTGGCACTGGGTGGGCCTTAGGAGCTAGTTTTGGAGGGAGTCAGTTGAATTGGTTAACAGGGGCGAAATTCTCCGACCCCCCTCCGGGTCAGAGAATCGCCGGCGCTGGCGTGAATCCCGCCCCCGCCGGTTGCCGAAGTCTCCGGCACCGGAGATTCGGCGGGGGCGGGAATTGCGCCGCGCCGGTTGGCGGGCCCCCCCCCCGCTTGATTCTCCGGCCCGGATGGGCCGAAGTCCCACCACTAAAATGCCTGTCCCGCCGGCGTAAATTGAACCATCTACCTTACCGGCGGGACAAGGTGGCGTGGGCGGGCACCAGGGTCCTGGGGGGGGCGCAGGGCGATCTGGCCCCGGGGGGTGCCCCCGCGGTGGCCTGGCCCGCGATCGGGGCCCAACGATCCGCGGGCGGGCCTGTGCTGTGGGGGCACTCTTCCCTTCCGCCTCCGCCACGGTCTCCACCATGGCGGAGGCGGAAGAGACTCCCTCCACTGCGCATGCGTGGGAAACTGTCAGCGGCCGCTGACGATCACGCGCATGCGCCGCCCGGAGATGTCATTTCCGCGCCAGCTGGCAGGGCACCAAAGGCCTTTTCCGCCAGCTGGCGGGGCGGAAATTCCTCCGGTGCTAGCCTAGCCCCTCAATGTTGGGGCTCGGCCCCAAAGATGCGGAGCATTCCTCACCTTTGGGGTGGCGCGATGCCCGTCTGATTTGCGCCGTTTTGGGCGCCAGTCGGCGGACATCGCGCCGCTTCCGGAGAATTTCGCCCCTGGCATCCAAATGGGTGGCCAAGGACATTCTTCTGCCTGTCAGTAATTGGTTTCTGTGTGATGCTTCCTGAGAGAACTGGACAGAGTGTTTAGACCTTGGAAGTGAAATAAACTGTCTCTTTCTCTCTCTCCTGCTTGCTGGAGTGAAAGAACTGTTCTATTGTTCTGAAAGCAGTGAGTGCCTGACACATCCTTTGCTGTGAACCTGAAATGATGCTGAGTCTGCAGAGAAGGTAGACAACCTTGCCAGAGAAAACCATCTCAAGCCTAGAAGTAAGAAGTACCAAAACAAAAGCCTGGGGCGGGTTTCTCCACTCACGCGCCGAAGTTGCCGCGCCGTCGTGAACGCCGTCGAAGTTCACGACGGCGCGAAACGGCCCCGGTCCCGACCGATTCAGGCCCTGACAATGGGCCAGGATTGGGGCCGCGTCATCTCCACGCGCCAGGTCTTGTCGCCCGCGTAAAGGCGGCGCCGCATAACGGGCATCATCTGCGCATGTGCGGGTTGGCCGGTGCCATCCCGCGCATGCGTGGTTGCCGTCCTCTCTAAGTTCGCCCGCAAGAAGATGGGGGACGGATCTTGCGGGGCCGCGGAAGGAAGGAGGTCCTCCTTCAGAGAGGATGGCCCGACGATCGGTGGGCACCGATCGCGGGCCACCCCACATTTCAGGTACCCCCCGGTGCAGGATCCCCCCTTGCCCCCCCCACCCCGCAGGCCACCCCCCCCAGCGTTCACGCACCGCTCACCATGGCAGCGACCAGATGTGGACGGCGCTGGGGGGAACCCGCCGTTTTGGTCTGGCCGCTCGGCCCATCCGGGCCTGAGAATCGCGGGGATGCCGGAGAATCGCCATCTTGGGTGTCTCCGGCGATTCTCCGACCTGCGGTCTGCGAAACTCGACCGGGCCGTTCCCGCCGCTTGGGAGAATCGCGGGAGGGCGTCGGACCGGCGTCCCGGGGAATTTTGGCGGCCCAGACGATTTCCCCAATCGGCGTGGGAGTGGAGAATCGCGCCCCTGAACTTCAGAAAGATATTGACGGAAAGTCATCCCAGTGCATGAACGATCCTTATCCTTTTAGTTTTATTAATGTTTTCTTTTCTTTTCCACCACCCTTTGCCCTCTGTGCTGTGTGTGTAGTGAGTGGGGTGAGTTAGGAAGAGGGGATTGGGAAAGGGGTAATAAATAAACAGTCAGGTACATATTCTGTCTGTTTAATTGTAATACTATACATGATTAAAAAATTACTTCTGTTTTAAAGTTACAAATCTGGGGCGAAATTCTCCCCCAACGGCGCGATGTCCGCCGACTGGCGCCCAAAACGGCGCCAATCAGACGGGCATCGCGCCGCCCCAAAGGTGCAGAATGCTCCGCATCTTTGGCGGCTGAGCCCCGACATTGAGGGGCTAGGCCGACGCCGGAGGGATTTCCGCCCCGCCAGCTGGCGGAAATGGCGTTTGTTGTCCTGCCAGCTGGCGCGGAAATGACATTCGGGGCGGCGCATGCGCGGGAGCGTCAGCGGCAGCTGAAAGTTTCCCGCGCATGCGCAGTGGGGAGAGTCACTTCCGCCTCTGCCATGGTGGAGGCCGTGGCGGAGGCGGAAGGGAAAGAGTGCCCCCACGGCACTGGCCCGCCCGTGGATCGGTGGTCCCCGATCGCGGGCCAGGCCACCGTAGGGGCACCCCCCGGGGTCAGATCGCCCTGCGCCCCCCCCAGGACCCCGGAGCCCACCCGCGCTGCCTGGTCCCGCCGGTAAATACCAACTTTAATTTACGCCGGCGGGACAGGCAATTTCTGGGCGGGACTTCGGCCCATCCGGGCCGGAGAATTGAGCGGGGGGGGTCCCGCCAACCGGCGTGGCCCGATTCCCGCCCCTGCCCAACCTCCGGTACCGGAGACTTTGGCGGGGGCGGGGGCGGGATTCACGGCGGCCAACGGCCATTCTCCGACCCGCTGGGGGGTCGGAGAATGACGCCCCAGGTGACTGTATTTTATTGGGCCCAACCAAGCACCTCACTGTTTTAAATAAAATCTAATTTCACTTGTACTGTGACTCTGGGTGGATTGGGGCTGCAATTGAGTGCACTAGCCCAGGGTGTTGTGACAATAAGTGGTAAGCCAGAGGATTGAGAAAGTATTTTTAAAAACACCAAAAGACGACCAAAAAATAATAAAGAGAGAGAAGATAAACTATGAGAGAAGATAAACTAGCAAGTAATATATAAATGGACAGTAAAGCTAAAGGCCATTAATTCCGCTGGACCTGATGGGTTGCATCCTAGGATATTAAAGGAAGCAGCTACAGAGATGGTGTATGTACTGGTAGTAATTTTCCAAGAATCCTTAAACTCCAGATAAGTCACAAAGTTTTGGAAAACTGCCAATCTGCCTTATTCAAAATGGGAGGAAGACAAAAACAGGTAACTATAGGTCAGTTAGCCTAACATCTGTCATTGGGAAAATATTAGAGTCCATTGTAGAGGATGTAATAGCAGAGCATTTCTAAGCAGAGTCAGCATGGCTTCATGAAGGTGAAATCATGCCTGACAAATTTATTAGAATTCTTTTAGGTTGTAATGACCAGGATAGAGACCAGGATAGATCAAGAGGAAGCAGTAGATGAAATATCCTTGGATTTCCAAAAAGTATTTGCTAAGGTACCACACAAAGGGCTACTTAATAAGATAAGAGCCATGGATTGAGGATTGGCTAACTAATAGAAGAGTTGGGATGAGTGAAGCATTTTCAGGATGGCAACCTGTAACTCGTGAAGTGCCACAGGGATCAGTGCTGGGGCCACAATTATTTACAATATATATTAATGACTTGGGCAAGGGAAGTGAATGTACCACCTACCGTACCGGCGGGAGCAGACGGCGTGGGTGGGCTCCGGGGTCCTGGGGGGAGTGCGGGCCAATCTTGCCCCGGGGGTTGCCCCCACGGTGGCCTGGCCCGCGATCGGGGCCCACCGATCGGCGGGCGGGCATCTGCCATGGGGGCACTCTTTTTCTTCCGCCTTCGCCATGGTCTCCACTATGGCGGAGGCGGAAGAGACCCCCGCCACTGCGCATGCGCGGGGATGACGTCAGCAGCTGCTGACGCTCCTGCGCATTTGTCGCCCGGCGAAGTCCTTTCGGCGCCATTCGGCATGTCGCCAAAGGCCTTTCCCGCCAGCCGGCGGGGCGGAAATCACTCCGGCGCGGGCCTAGCCCCTCAAGGTAAGTGCTTGGCCCCTAAAGGTGCGGAGAATTCCGCACCTTTGGGGCGGCGTGACGTCGGAGTGGTTCCCGCCACTCCATTACGCCGGATTCCCCCGCCCCGCCGGATAGGGGAGAATCCCGGCCCAGGTGGGTAGGCCAGTGGTGAGGATGATACAAAATGTTTACAGAGGGATATAGACAGGTTAAGTGAGTGGGCAAAAACTTGGCAGATGAAATGTAACATAGCAAAATATGAAGTTATGTACTTTGGTAATAAGAATAAAGGAGCTGAATATTATTTAAATGGAGAAAGACTGCAGAAAGCTGCAACACAGAGGAATTCTGGGGTCCTTGTGTATAAATCATAAAAAGCTAACATGCAAGTTCAGCAGGTAACAGGGAAGGCAAATGGAATGTTTGCCTTGATTTCAAAGGGAATGGAGTATATAAATAGAAATCTTGCTGAAATGATAGGAGGCACTCATTAGACCTCACCTGGAATACTGGAAACAGTTTGATCCCCTTATTGAAGGAAAGATAGGCTAGCATTGGAGGCATTATTGAGAAGGTTCATTAGGTTGATCTCGGGTATGGAGGGATTTTCTTATGAGGTGAGCTTGAGTAGGTTGGGCCTTGAAGTTTAGAAAAATGAGAGGTGACCTTAATGAGAGATCTAGGATTCTCGGGGGGTTTGACAGGGTAGATGTTGAGAGGTTGTTCCCCTTGTGGGAGAGTCTAGGACATAATCTCAGAGTAAGGGGTCACCCATTTAATACAGAGATGAGGAGGAATCTTTCTCTCAGAGGATAGTGAATCCGTGGAATCCTTTACCACAGAGGGCTGTAGGGGCTAGCTTGTTAATTATGTTCAATTCTGATATGGACAGATTTTTAATCAGTAAGAGAATCAAACGGATAAGGCAGGAAAATGGGGTTGAGGATAATCATATCAGATCATTCATGATCTTATTGAGTGGTGGAGTGGACTCAATAGGCCAAATGGCCTACTTCTGTTCCTATGTCTTACGGTCATCCAAATATTAACTGCTCCAAACACTGGAATACAGTTACTGGAATTTCCAGGCAGTTTTGCAGAAGACAATGAGAGAGAACTCTTGAACTGTACTTTTTCTTTGTAAAAAATACAGAAAGGCAGAATATTTCTTCAATGGTGAAAGGTTGGGAAGTGTTGATGTCCAAAGGGACCTGGGTGTCCTTATTCATGAATCGCTAGCTAGTAGGCAGGTACAGTAATCAATTAGGAAGGCAAGTGGTATGTTGGCGTTTATTGAAAGGAGATGTTTAAACAGAAATAAGGATGTCTTGCTGTAATTGTACAGGTCACACATGAGCAGTTAGTCTTTTTACATTCTTCTGGATGGGAACTGGCCCTGCACACATGCACAGAAGAAATGGAAGCAAAGAATTGAAATGGTGCAAAACTGTAGGTCAGCTGTCCTATAACTGGAGCGCCATTCCAGAGGAAGGTGTCCCAGGGAATAAGACACAGAGAGGGGGACAGGAAAAATGTCCTAAACCAGGGAATGGGACAGAAAGAGGTCCCAGCAGAAAACCCGGGTAGGGACAACAGCAGGGATCAGAGATAGCTCCCAATGAATCAAGATAAAAGACAGGAGCAGAGAGAAGGGCTACAAGTTATAGAAAGGACTCGGAGGAAAGGCCTTGAGAGAAGTCCAGGAAATCGGAGAGGAAAGCTGAAGGTTGGTGACTCCGTGCTGTGGGCCGTAACGGTATTGTACCCTTTTGGAGCAATGGTGTTCTTCTTGGCATTGCCGACATTCTGAAATTGTGCTTGGAAGGTGAGGTGTGAGTGTACTCAGAAATCCAGGGGAAAGGAATCTCGGAAGGCGAGGTTGAAACTTTAGAGGTGGATTCTTGTTGAAGTCATCAGAGTGAGAGTGACCTTTGGAGAGTATTCCAAGGCAAGTTCTTCAAACATGGAGATTGGAAACCCCTGTGAGAAAGAGTTTGAGGAAGCCCGATTGGCTGATGGTAGGACAAGTATCTGGGTGGGTTGTTGAGAAATCCATAGAATCTGCTTTGTTTGCATTTTTCGATTACTTTTGAGTGTGGCGTGTTTGGCCACAGTTTGCCAGTTGATTCTCTGTTTTCGGGACTATGTCCCCACGCCGTCGTGAAAACTGTGGTCTTTGACTCCAGGAAAGCTGGCGTCAAAAGGGCACAGATTCACCATCTTGCAGGGGGCTAGCAGGCAGCTGTCGTGGAGCTCGCAGCTCTGGCTGCCAATACGGCCCCCGCACCTCTGGGTCAGAGGCTGCACATGCGCATGGTGGTGGCCTCCAGCGGCTGTGCTGTGCTCCATGGCGGACTCAGCCCGCGGACCTGGACCGCCGAAATAGTGCCCCGCATTGGCCGCTCGCCCGACCCGGACCGCCCGCATGCATAGCCCCCTGACCCGAATGAGGCCCCCCCCCCCCCCCCCCCCCCCGCCCTCCGATCGGCCCTCCCCTGACTGTGGCGGAACTGGACTGAGTCCGCTGCCGCCACGCGAGTACCATGGATGGTGGGATCACATTAGAAACACGCCATTGGGAATTCGGCCGGTCGGGGATGGAGAATAGCGGGCGGGCCTCAGGCAATGGCCTGAGGCGGTGGATACTCCCCGAGTACGGCGCTTTTGGGGGGGGCAGAGAATAGCGGAACCGGTGCCGGTCCTGATTTCGTGCGGGAAAACGGATTCTCCGCCCCTTCACCGAACGCGATTTCGGCGTCGGGGTGCAGAGAATCCAGCCCTATATACTTATCCTGATTATTAGACTATAAGGTAGATATGGTCAATTGTTTTATCTTTTCGTAATTTTATGTGTTTGCAAGATATAGCTGAAATGAAGTAACAGTGAATATTTGAATCATTTTCTTGTGTTTGTGTTGCCATCTTTCCAACCTTATTTGTCTGGTGTAATATAGTTTGTTTTTCTTATTCAATTAATGTTTTATTCTTTTGTGTTAAAAGCTCATCAGCAGACTCCTGTGAATTTGTTCAGTAACGTTCCACCACAGTTTAAAAAAATTAAAAGTTCAGATCTATCAAGCCATGTTTCATTTTTGGATCTGACTAGGGCAGCACGGTGGGGCAGTGGTTAGCACTGCAGTCTCACAGCGCCGAGGTCCCAGGTTCGATCCCGGCTCTGGGTCAGTTTGTGTGAAGTTTGCACATTCTCCCTGTGTTTGTGTGGGTTTCGCCCCCACAACACAAAATGTGCAAGGTAGGTGGATTGGACACGCTAAATTGCCCCTTAATTGGAAAAAATGAATTGGGTACTCTAAATTTAAATAAATAATTTCTTTTGGATTTTACCTGTCCAGTGTTAACATCAGTTGAGATCATAATACATGCTCAACTGCAGACAGCCATTATCGAACTAAGTCCATTCACTTCCCCAACATAGGGAGCAGCTGAGAGGTCAATATAACAAAATGCTCAGATTTTGCAATATGCTATAATGAAGCCCCAGAATATTTTGGGTTTTCCCCCCTCCTCACTCAGTGTGTTTCTTGGCAGTGTGGCTGGCGGCAGGATCCTCTGGTCCCCGCTACTGTCAATGGGATTTCCCATTGAATCCCACAATGGGGTTCGCCAATAGGCACTGGAAGATCCCTCTGGTGAGAACAGCTGGAAGATCTCCCCCATTATCTTCCACAAAAACTGCTATCCTCCATTTGTGTTTGTGTCATATCCTCCATATATTACTGCGCACAATCCACCTCTACTACAGAATTAATCATATTCATCCTTTATTTTAAAATGTGAATTGCAGTAAAGATGTGCACCAGTGTTCAGTTTCCTCTATGTGTTAGAGGTGGAGACTGCAGTGATTTTGTGACTAAGCTTTGTCCACACTCTAAAAACTGATTCTCAGAGTAAACAGCTCGGATCCAATGTTGAATGTATTTTGCTTAATTGCTTGTTCATGAACTATGTTAAATGCACTTCTTGATTTATTAATGGGCAAATTTGCTCAGGATTTCTTACTTTCCACATTGCTTTATTTTCCTACGACTGAAACTAGTGTAAAAACAAAAAAAGACATTGGCAGAGTTTGAACAGAATTGGTAAAAGCTAATGCAAAAAATGCAGGGGGATTTTCTATAAACACACTAGCGTAGTTTAAGCAGCTTGTTCTGGATGTGAACAGGAACAGGTAGGTCCAATCCATAACCCCAGGGAGCTCAGACCCAGTTTTTAAAAATTGTGTAGTATGTCCCCGTTTGTTTTATGGAACTGCTCATGATGAATGTATTTTAACGACTTATTGAGCATGATAATGGAATGCAAAAATTACCTGCTCCTGATGTGTCTAATGCCACCTGTGCAGCACATAAATACTTCTCACAAACGATTGAACAGTGACAAAAACATAACACAGACACAACTTTGGTAAATTTGAAGCTTCATAGAGATGCTTTATAATTAGGTCCAAACTATGTTTTAAAAAAATAAATTTAGAGTGCCCAATTCATTTTTTCCAATCATGGGGCAATTTAGCTTGGCCAATCCACCTACCCTGCACATCTTTGGGTTGTGGGAGCGGAAACACGGGGAGAATGTGCAAACTCCACACGGACAGTGACCCAGAGCCGGGATCGAACCTGGGACCTCGGTGCCGTGAGGCAGCAGTGCTAACCACTGTGCCACCGTGCTGCCTTGGTCCAAACCATGTTGACAAATAATTGTAATGGGTTGCATGCTACACAATATTGTGACTGTATGAGACATATATATGTTCGCTGAAGAAAAGCAACCATAATACAGGTCCCAGTTAGTTTATGAGGGGAAATGTGAATTCTATGCAAAAGAAAAACCTTTTCCTGAAGTGGGACTTTTCTTTGAGTTCTGCATACACATTTTTCTATATCAGGCCAGAGTACAGACAATGTCCTTCCTCATTCTCCATTCGTTTGTTTAAAATTCTTATGGTAAGTGGTTTTGTTTTCAATTTCAAGAAAAATTATTGCAATATTTGCAGTGTTGAGCATTTGCTATATTCATGTAAGAACTGGTTTGTGAATTTTTAATGTGATGTGTCACGGTACTATTTCCTTCTGTCACATGTATTGGTACACTGTGTTCTTTCTCTCATGCCAAGCTTAATTGATGGTCTATTGGAAGTATAGGGTTGGAGGCCATCTGAATCCGATCCAGAGGGGCCTGGATTACACCCTGGCATGTTTAGTCAGTTTCTCTTGTTACTTCTACAAAGGTATTTTCTGGCAAGGGAGTGACCGATGCTAAATTGAGAGCCATCAGCACGTTCCTTCGCTTTAATATGCATCCTGAGATTGCAAGACAATAACTAGATTGTTAGATTGAGATCGAAAGACAATAACGTGATTCAGCAATTAAAAAAATTCCCGCTATTCAACAGCACTTTGCCTTTTTTTGCCTCGGAGTGGGGTGAAGGGGGGGGGTTTCTCTCCACTGAGGCCCCACTTACAGAGTTTTCCTGCTGGCAAGTTGTTCTCGTGAGCAGGCAAGGTGCTCTCAGAATGGGGCGCCATTTTGTCTTGCAGCCCCGATCTCCCCCCACTCCCCCTTTCTGGCCTCCTGGCTTTCTGCCCTCCACCTTCACCCCTGACCTTCCCGGGGCCCCTGAGAATACCCCCTCACCCCACTCCCATGGGTAAGGCCCCCCCGGTTCAGGGTGCTGAACCTTCACGCTGTTAACCTGGCACACTGGTACTGCCCCAGGCACCCTGGCAGTGCCAGGGTAATACTGCCAGTATGCCCAAGTGGCATTTCCAGGGAGCCCGGCTGGCAGTACCAAGGTGTTCAGGTGCCAGTCTACACTCCTGCTCGGCCCCCGACCACTTGGGGGTCATCAAAGGCCTGAGAGACCCAAAGATGCTATTAAAACTGGTCTACGTTTGTGTGAAGTCTCCCAGACGTGGATGTTGAGTACCGGACGTTGGGTCGGAGAATTGCCGTGGCGGCAGCGTGAATCCTGCCCCCGCCGGCCGCCGAATTCTCCGGCAACGAAAATTCAGCGGGGGTGTGAATCGCGTTGTGCCGGTTGGCAGCCCCCCCCCCCCGGGCGATTCTCCGGCCCACGATGGGCCGAAGTCCCGCTGCTGTCATGCCAGTCCCGCCAGCGTGAATCAAACCACCTACCATACCGGCGGGACTGACGACGTGGGCGGGCTCCGGTGTCCTGGGGGGGGCGTGGGGCGATCTGGCCCCGGGGGTTGCCCCCACGGTGGCCTGGCCGACGATCGGGGCCCACCGATCCGCGGACGGGCCTGTGCCGTGGGGGCTCTCTTTACCTTCCGCGATGGCCGGTGTGGAAGTGACCCCCCCCCGCACGGATAACATCAGCAGCCGCTGACTCTCCCGCGCATGCGCGGACTTCCGCCGGCCGGCGCAGTCCCTTCGGTCCCGGCTGGCGTGGTACCAAAGGCCTGTCCCGCCGGCCGGCCGCGCGCCAACCACTCCGGCGCGGACTTGGTCCCTAAAGGTGCGGGAAATCCGCACCTTTGGGGCGGCCCGACGCCGGTGTGTTTCCTGCCACTCCATCCCGCCGGGACCCCCCGCCCCGCCGGGTAGGGGAGAATCCCGGCTGTGGTCACTGATTCCCTCTCGCATTGTTATCCAATTGTATTTTCAAATCTGCCGAAATGGCTTTCATTCTATTTTGGAGCTGAGCAACTCCTCATGAGTGGGAACATTAATAGAGATGTGCCTGAGGAAATCTATGTGAGCTTCACTGAGCCAGGTGCTGTTTTGTGGGTATCTGCACAGCAGAAGACCTTTCCCTTATAAAGGTTATTAGATTGGTTCCCAGAGAACTCCGGGTGCGAGAGAGATTCATCCATTTTGGAGCAGCCAGCAGCGTTGGTGTGAGCTCCAAGGCCGCCACCGGGAACCAACCTGCTGAACCTTTATAAGGAAAAGGTCTTCAGCAGTGGAGATTTCCATAAAACAGCCAGCCATCCCGCACATGCATGCCCCCTCACCAGTGCGCAGGCCCGGAGCCCAGTGAGGCAGACCACCTCCTACTGACGTTAGCATGCTGACCCAAGAGCAGATTCTTTAAAAAAATCGATGAAGTCGTCTCTCTGGTTGCAGCGGCATTTTTAAAAGCCAGTCGCAGACGTTGGGCACATTCTTCCCATGATTGGGATTCTCCACAAACAATGCAACCTTCCCGACACCAGCCCGCGAACCCACCCGCGTGACCCTGGCTTTGAAAATGACTGAATTAGAGGATTTTTTATCTGAGGGGAGAGTGAGCAGGTTGAACTTTCCAATTAATAAAAGGTGACGGAATTGAAATATAAAATTCTTTAGGGGCCTCACAGAGTAGTAGGTGAAAAAATGGCTCCTTTAGCTGGGGAACCGAGAACATGGGATAATGGACTCAGATTAAGGGGCCGGTATTAAGATTAATAATAAGCTTTATAATCATCACAAGTAGGCTTACATTAACACTGCAATGAAGTTACTGTGAAAATCCCCTTGTCGCCACATTCCGCCGACTGTTCGGATACACGGAGGGACAATTCAGAATGTCTAATTCATCTAACAGCACATCTTTCGGGACTTGTGGGAGGAAGCTGGAGCACCCGGAGGAAACCCATGCAGACATGGGGAGAACATGCAGACTCCACTCAGACGGTGACACAAACCGGGAATCAAACCTGGGACCCTGGCACTGTGAAGCAACAGTGCTAAACACTGTGCTACCGTGCCGCCCATTAAGATGAGGATAAATCTGTTCCCACAGATGGTTGTGAATCTTTGAGGCCTGGACCTCAGAAAGCTGTGGATTCTCAGCAGTTGAATATATTTAAGGCAGAGGCCAATAGATTTTTGTGTGACAAAGGGAGTTAAGGCATATGGAAATAGTGAGGGAAGATGATATTGAGTTAGAAGTCATGATCTTGTGGAATATTGAAAATGAAAATCGCTTATTGTCACAAGTAGGCTTCAAACTGTGAAAAGCCCCTAGTCGCCACATTCCGGCGCCTGTTCGTGGAGACTGGTACAGGAATTGAACCGTGTTGCTGGCCTGCCTTGGTTTGCTTTCAAAACCAGCGAATTAGCCCTGTGCTAAACAGCTTGAGACCCGAATATTGAGGAAAGCCCAATGGCCAAATGAGCTCATCCAGACCCTTGTTCTCAAATTATGTCAATTAACTGACTGATTGTGTCACATTATGCACACCAACTCACAGGCAGGGATTCTCCAACCCCATGTCGGGTCGGAGAATCGCGGCACGCCGCCCTGACGCCAACTCGCCGATTCTCCGTCGCCGATTTTCAGGCGCCCTCGGGATCGCCACCCCGCATGTTGGGGGCCGTTGAAACCCCCCCCCCCCCCCCCCCGCCGATTCTCCACGCCGCGACAGGCTGAGTGCCCGCCGAGTTCAGCCGAGTCCTGCCAGCGTGGGGTACACATGGTCCCTTCCGGCGGGACCTCGGAGTTCTGTCTGCGGTGTCAGTCTTGGTGGGGGGGCGGAGAGATCCGACCCCGGGCTGGGTCACCACCGTGGCCTGGCCCACGATAGGGGCCTACTGATCGGTGGACGGGCTACTTCCATATTGCCCGGGTGCTGGCGCGGAGACGGGAACCCACGCGCATGCGCGAACCCGCATCGGTCATGGCGCACATGCGCGAACACGCGCCGGCTTTTGGGCGCCGGAGCGGTGGACACCACTCCGGCGCCGTACTAGCCCCCTGGGAAGGGGTGGACACCTGCCACTTGAGACCCGTTGATGCTGGAGTGGCTCGCGCCGCTTTTCACGCTGGCGTCAGAACTTGGCCGCAGGATTGGAGAACCCCGGCCACATTGTTTGTGTTGTGAGATAAATTATTCATACAACGGTTCATGCCCATGTAGTATTTCCATTTCATTCATGGTCCCTGATGAGTCACAAAGCAAATTAGGAGAATCCTTGACCTTGCTGGATCTTTCATCAGCAGCAAGTCCTTTCTTATTCCAAATCGGGCTCTGCGGCGGGCTGATCGTGAGTCACCCGACTCGCTTCACTCGACGAGATCAGGATCTCATCCTCGCTGGGCGACATCCAGATCTGAATATTTAAATGAGCCATTCCCAGGGCTCAATGCTGTGCCTGCAAGACCTCACCAGGGCGCTGTTTAGTACTGCTACACAGAAACGTGGACCAATTGTAACGGGCCCTGGAGGGGGGGGGGGGGGGGGGGGAGACCCCCAGTGGTCAGAGACAGGGTAGGATGTGTAATAAATCCACGGAGGCAGAAGTCCCGTCAACAGAAGTCCTTTTATTTACAAACCCAACAGATGAACAACCATGACCATTCGGTCTACTGTCTACACTGGGAGTGCAAAGGGTCTGACATCCCTGTTCCCTGTTATATACACAGAAAGGGGTTCCCTGATTGGACCACTAATCAGGGAACTCGTATTCTAATTGGCCAATCTCAAAGGTCTGGCCTAAGTCATTACACCCCTCCCCCTAAAGTCCGAGGAGCCCCCATGGTCCTCGTGACTCATCGGTCTCCTGCTTCGTTTCTGCACCGGGACCGGCTCCTCCACTTCAGCCTCCGACGTATAACGTTGTTTGGTGGTATTGCTTTGTCTTCTTCCAGCAATGGCTTGTGGTCTGTAATTATAGTGAATTTCTGCCCGTACAGTTACTGGAGATATTTATTTACTGCGAGGATCACAGCCAGTCCTTCCTTTTCGATTTGGGTGTACTTTCGTTCTGCTGCTGCCAGCATCCTGGAAGCAAACGCTATAGGTTATTACTGTCCATTTTGCCGTCTGTGTGGCAAAACTGCACCAACGCCACATGGAGATGCGTCGCATGTGAGCACCAACTCTTTCCTAGGGTTGTAGTGTGCCACAACTTTCTCTGAGGGAAGCTGTTCTTTTATCTTCTTGAAAGTCCTGTGTTGGCGGGCAGACCACTCCCAGGCTTGCCTCTTTTTTAGTAATTAGTGTAGGGGGTCTGATGTATGATCAATAACTACTAAAACGAGGCTGGAGCACAACTGAAGGCTTTAATAGACCAGAACTGTTCCCCAGCAGCTCAGGTACAGAATGAGGGCTGCTGGGACGGCACTGACTCTTATACCCCGCCTATCAGGGCGGAGCTACATACTATACAGCCAATGGTAAATCCCCAATGGACTTCAGCCTCTCGTGTACTGCAATACCTGATAATACCACATTCACCCCCTGTTAAAAAGGAGTCCGGCGGGGGTGATGGCCTGCGGCTACAACTGTATTCAACATGGTATGATCAGATATGGAGGTACCGTGATACCTCCTTACAGTGTTTAGGGGATATTTACAGTCATGGCAGATATATACAGTCAGTGTTTATTATTTACAATTACAGATCAGTTAAAATGAAGCAATCAGTCGGTCGGGTGCCCTGGTCGTCCTCTGGGATCGGCTGAGCCCCAGTGGTGATTCCGGAGGGGGTCCAGGCGTCAGCAATTCTGGGAGCATGGCGTCGGCCTCCATGGCAGCTTCGTCACCCCTAGACGGCGCTGGTGGGGAAAACGGTTGACCTGGGAGGGGGGCGCCTGTTGGGGGCGTCGGTGGGTGGGAGGGCCCAGGCAGGGGCGGCGGGAGGACTGACCCTCCTGTGAGGTGCTGTGGAGGGAGGGATGGGGGTGGTGGTTGGGGTGCGCGTGGGGTTCCGGCGAGCACCAGGTCCCGTAGGGAGACCGTATCTTGTCGGCCATCAGGGAACGCCTCATAGGCGTACTGGAGGTTAGCGTGCAGCAGATGGACCCTCTCGACCAACGGGTCCGACTTGTGCGCCCGTAAGTGTTTTCGGAGCAGGATGGGTCCGGGTGTTGCTAGCCAGGTCAGGAGCGAGGTCCCGGAGGAGGACTTCCTGGGGAAGACAAGGAGACGTTCGTAAGGTGTCTGATTGGTGGTCATACAGAGCAGTGACAGGATGGAGTGGAGGGCCTCCTGGAGGACATCTTGCCAGCGGAAGACTGGGAGGTTCCTGGACCGTAGGGCCAGAAGAACGGTCTTCCAGACCGTTCCATTCTCCCACTACCTGCCCGTTTCCCCGGGGGTTGTAAGCTCCTTGCTGAGCAGGAATTGACGCAGTTCGTCACTCATAAAGGAGGACCCTCTATCACTGTGCATGTAAGCGGGGAAACCGAACAGTGCAAAGATACTATGGAGGGCCTTGATGACGGTGGTTGCGGTCATGTCTGGGCAGGGGACGGCGAATGGGAACCGGGAGTACTCGTCAATCACGTTCAGGAAGTACGTGTTGCGGTCGGTGGAAGGGAGGGGGCCTTTGAAGTCCATGCTGAGGCGTTCAAAGGGACGGGAAGCCTTTATCAGGTGCGTCCTCTCTGGCCGGTAGAAGTGCGGTTTGCACTCCGCGCACATTTGGCAGTCCCTGGTGACTGTCTTGACCTCCTCGATGGAGTAGGGCAGGTTGCGGGTCTTAACAAAGTGGAAGAAGCGAGTGACCCCGGGGTGGCAGAGGTCCTCGGGGAGGGCTCGGAGGCGGTCCACTTATGCGGTGGCACATGTGCCGCGGGACAGGGCGTCAGGAGGCTCGTTTAGCTTCCCGGGACGATACAAGATCTTGTAGTTGTAGGTGGAGAGTTCTATCCTCCACCGCAAGATCTTGTCGTTTTTTATCTTGCCCTGCTGTGCATTATCGAAAATGAAGGCCACCGACCGTTGGTCAGTGAGGAGAGTGAATCTCCTGCCGGCCAGGTAATGCCTCCAGTGTCGCACAGCTTCTACTATGGCTTGGGCCTCCTTTTCGACTGAGGAGTGGCGGATTTTGGAAGCATGGAGGTTACGCGAGAAGAAGGCCACGGGTCTGCCCGCTTGGTTGAGGGTGGCCGCCAGAGCTACGTCGGACGCATCGCTCTCGACCTGGAAGGGGAGGGACTCGTCGATGGCGTGCATCGTGGCCTTTGCAATGTCTGCTTTGATGCGGCTGAAGGCCTGGCGGGCCTCCATCGACAGGGGGAAGGTTGTGGACTGGATCAGGGGACGGGCTTTGTCTGCGTAGTTAGGGACCCACTGGGCATAGTAGCTAAAACAACCCGAGGCAGCGCTTCAGGGCCTTGGGGCAGTGAGGGAGGGGGAACTCCATGAGGGGGCTCATGCGTTCGGGGTCGGGGCCTATAACTCCATTTCACACTATGTTACCGAGAATGGCTAGACGGTCGGTGCTAAACACGTATTTATCCTCATTGTATGTTAAGTTAAGGATTTTAGCGGTCTGGAGAAATTTTCGGAGGTTGGTGTCGTGGTTCAGCCGGTCATGGCCGCAGATGGTGACATTATCGAGATACGGAAACCTTGCGCGTTAGCCGTACCGGTCAACCATTCGGTCCATTTCGCGTTGGAAGACCGAGACCCCGTTAGTGACACCGAAGGGAACCCTTAAAAAATGATAGAGCCGCCCATCTGCTTCGAAGGCAGTGTATTTGCGGTCACTAGTGCGGAGGGGTAGCTGGTGGTAGGCGGACTTGAGATCCACTGTGAAGACCTTATAATGCGCGATCCTGTTTACCAGGTCGGATATGCGGGGGAGAGGGTACGCGTCCAGCTGCGTAAACCTGTTGATGGTCTGACTGTTGTCAATGACCATCCTGTGCTCCTCCCCGGTCTTTACCACCACTACTTGAGCTGTCCTGGGACTGTTGCTAGCTTCAATGACCCCTTCCCTCAGTAGCCTTTGGACTTCTGACCTAATGAAGGTCCGGTCCTGGGCACTGTACCGTCTGCTCCTGGTGGCGATGGGTTTGCAATCTGGGGTGAGGTTCGCAAACAGAGAAGGCGGGTCGACCTTAAGGCTCGCGAGGCCGCAGACAGTAAGGGGGGGTATAGGACCACCGAATTGGAAGGTCAGACTTTGCAGGTTACATTGGAAGTCCAACCCCACGAGTGTAGCCGCGCAGAGGTGCGGAAGGACATAATGGCGGAAATTGTTGAATTTCCTTTTTTGGACTGTGAGGTTTGCTAGACAGAACCTCTTTATCTCCACTGAGTGGGAACTGGAGGCCAGGGAGATTCTTTGATTTACAGGGTGGGTAAAAAGTGAACAGCGCCTTACCGTGTCGGGGTGTATAAAGCTCTCCGTGCTCCCAGAGTCGATCATGCAGGACGTCTTGTTGCCGTTGATGAAGACCGTCGTCATTGCTATTGAGAGGGTTCGATGTCGAGTTGAGTTCGGTCCAGAGTCACCTAGGCCAGACGCAGTAGTTGTGAATTTTGATCGGGCAGTGTGTAGTCAGCTGGGCTGGGGTCCTGGGGCCCCATCCAAGATGGCGTCTTCCATGGGTCGCACATGGTGGTCGGAGATGGACAAAATGGCGGCGCCCATCTGTCCAGCGCGGTGTCCGGGGAACAAAATGGCGGCGCCCGTGGGCTGCACGTGGCCCTAGGATACAGGGGTGGTGGTGACTGCTGGCCGCCTGGGGCCCGAGGAGAAGTTCGCTGTGGCAGTCCGGAGTCGCCACTGGAGACTGTGGCCACCGCTCGTGCCTGGCAGACCCCCACAAAATGGCCCTTCTTGCCACACCCTTTGCAGGTGGATGTGCCGCCGGGCAGCGCTGGCGGGGGTGCTTTTCCTGCCCGCAGAAGAAACAGCGGGGCCCATCTGAGTTGGCGGGCCGCCTTACAGCGCAGGCCTGAGGGGACACGGGCAAGGTCTGTGGGGCTGCTGCTGCGGCATTCCACGCTGCCCAGGGGGCCGCCGCGCGTTCGGGCATGTAGGATTGTGCGTTCCTGGAGTCAACGTCCATGGACCCTGCCAGGGCCCGTGCCTCCCTATGTCCCAGGGTGTCTTTCTCTAAAAGACGCTGGCGGATCCCTGAGGAGCTCATACCTGGTACGAAAGCATCCCGGATTAGGAGTTCCGTGTGGTCGCTCGCCGAAACTTGCAGGCAGCCACAGCTTCTGCCCAGCACCAGTAGCGTGCGGTAGAACCCCTCCAACGATTCCCCGGGGCTTTGTCGTCTCGTTGCAAGCCGGTGACGTGCGTAGACCTGATTTACTGGGTGGATATAATGTCCTTTTAAAAGTTCGCTTGCTGCATCAAAGTCTTCCGCCTCCTCGATGAGGGTGTAGATCCTAGGGCTTACCCTTGAGTGCAGGAGATGCGGTTTCTACTCCCCCCGAGGGTGTGCTTCCAGCCGTCTCAAGGTAGCCTTTGAAACACGCCAGCCAGTGCTAAAAAATCGCCGCAGAGTTTGCCGCGTGGGGACTGAGTTGCAGACACTCCGGCTTGATTTGGAGATCCATCCTTTCTACTTAAGTATAGTCTATTAAATTGATGCACGATCAATAACTACTAAAACGAGGTTGTAGCATAACTGAAGGCTTTAATAGACTAGAACTGTTCCCCAGCAGCTCAAGTACAGAATGAGGGCTGCCGGGATGGCATTGACTCTTATACCCTGCCTATCAGGGCGGAGCTACATACTATACAGCCAATGGTAAACCCCCAGGTTTAACCAATGGACTTCAGCCTCTCGGGTACTGCAATACCTGATAATACCACAGGGTCCAAGATGGAAGCTCTGTTCTGTATGAACTTTCCATAATATGTCACCAGTCCTAAAAAAGACCTTGGGCGGGATTCTTCAAAATGGAGGCGAAGTGTCCGCGCCGTCGTGAACGCCATCGTGTTTCATGACGTCACAAAATGGGTGCGGGCACTACTGATTCTGGCCCCCACAGGGGGCTTTGGCGCCGCGCCGGCCCCACACAACATGGCGTGGGGTTCAGGGGCCGTGTAACAAAATAGGGATGGGGCTGGAGAGGCCGGCCCGCCGATCGGTGGGCCATGATTGCGGGCCAGACCCCATTGGAGCCCCCCCCCCCGAGGAAGGAGCCCCCCTCCACCCCCGCAGGCCGCCTGTGTGCAGAGTTCCTGCCGGCTGCGAGCAGGTGTGGACGGCGCCGGTGGGACTCAGCCGTTTCCGCGCGGCCGCTCGGCCCAACAAAGCCGGAGAGTCGGCGGGCTGGTGCCACGCCAAATGGGGCCGATTCTCCGCTCTTCGGAGAATCGTGTGCCGGCGTCGGGCGGCGTGGCGTGGTTGCGGCGATTCTCCGGCCCGGCGCGGGGCTTGGAGAATCCCGCCCCTTAACTCCTGGATTATAGTGGGGGCCGGGGCATCTTTAATCGCCCTTACCCAATCCTCCTAAGGGTGCAGCCCTGATTTGTCATCTTGTACCCCAGATAGGCTACTTGAGGTGCTAGGAAAACACATTTCTCCCTCTTTAGGTGCATGCCTGCTGCTGAAAACCTCCTGAGGACTTCCTCCAGGTTTTGCAGGTGTTCTGCCTTTGTTTTTCCTCTAATGAGGACGTCGTCCAGGTAAATGGCGACTTGTGGTAGCCCTTGCAATATATTCTCCATTGTCCTCTGGAATATTGCACAAGCTGACGATGCCCCGAAGCGTAATCTTGTATACTGAAAAAGGCCCTTCAGGGTGTTTATTGTTGAGAATTTTTGGGACTCTTCGTCCAGCTTCAGCTGTAGATTTGCGTGACTCATATCCAGCTTTGAGAATAGGAGCCCTCCAGCCAGTTTTGCATATAAATCCTCAATCCGGAGAATTGGGTATTTGTCCAGTTGTGAGTAGCGATTAATTGTTTGTTTGAAATCTCCGCAAAGATGGACCGAGCCGTCCGGCTTAAGGATAGGCACCATGGATGCCGCCCACTCTGCAAACTGGACCGGTTTTATTATTCCCTCACGCTCTAATCGTTTTATTTCCATATCGACTTTCTGCCTTAATGCGAAGGGTACAGGTCGGGTCTTGAAGAATTTTGGGACTGCCTCTGGATCTACATGCAATGTCGCCTTTGCTCCCTTTATTGTTCCGAGCCCTTCTCGGAAAACCTCTGGGTATTTGCACAGGAGTTCACTCAGGCGGCCATTTTCCAGCTGGACAATGTTGACCCAATCCAGCTGGATCTCTTTTAGCCAGTTTCGTCCCAATAAGCTTGGCCCCACACCTTTCACTACCATTAAAGGCAGCCTAATCAGTTGCTCTCCATAAGCCACAGTTACATGTGTTGTGCCCAACACTCTCAGTGGTTCCCCTGTATAAGTCCTCAGGTTTACCGAGGTCCTGGTTAGGAATAAGGGTTGGAGTCCAGTGTGAATTTTATTGAATACTGTTTCCCCTATCACTGATACGGCTGCTCCCGTGTCGACTTCCATCAGTGTAGGACGTCCATTCAACCTTATGGATAATTAATGGGTTTTGATTTCACCATCAAACAAACAAACAAAGAACAAAGAAAAGTACAGCACAGGAACAGGCCCTTCGGCCCTCCAAGCCCGTACCGACTATGCTGCCCGACTAAACTACAATCTTCTACACTTCCTGGGTCCGTATCCCTCTATTCTCATTCTAGTCATGTATTTGTCAAGATGCCCCTTAAATGTCACTACCGTCCCTGCTTCCACCACCTCCTCCGGTAGCGAGTTCCAGGCACCTACTACCCTCTGTGTAAAAAACTTGCCTCGTACATCTACTCTAAACCTTGCCCCTCACACCTTAAACCTATGCCCCCTAGTAATTGACCCCTCTACCCTGGGGAAAAGCCTCTGACTATCCACTCTGTCTATGCCCCTCATAATTTTGTAGACCTCTATCAGGTCGCCCCTCAACCTCCTTCGTTCCAGTGAGAACAAACCGAGTTTATTCAACCGCTCCTCATAGCTAATGCCCTCCATACCAGGCAACATTTTGTTAAATCTCTTCTGCACCCCCTCTAAAGCCTCCACATCCTTCTGGTAGTGTGGCGACCAGAATTGAAAACTATACTCCAAGTGTGGCCTAACTAAGGTTCTATACAGCTGCAACATGACTTGCCAATTCTTATACTCAATGCCCCGGACAATGAAGGCAAGCATGCCGTATGCCTTCTTGACTACCTTCTCCACCTGTGTTGCCCCTTTCAGTGACCTGTGCACCGGTACACCTAGATCTCTCTGACTGTCAATACTCTTGAGGGTTCTAACATTCACTGTATATTCCCTACCTGCATTAGACCTTCCAAAATGCATTACCTCACATTTGTCCGGATTAAACTCCATCTGCCATCTCTCCGCCCAAGTCTCCAAACAATCTAAATCCTGCTGTATCCTCTGACAGTCCTCATCACTATCCGCAATTCCACCAATCTTTGTGTCATCTCCAAACTTACTAATCAGACCAGTTACATTTTCCTCCAAATCATTTATATATACTACAAACAGCAAAGGTCCCAGCACTGATCCTTGCGGAACACCACTAGTCACAGCCCTCCAATCAGAAAAGCATCCTTCCATTGCTATTCTCTGCCTTCTATGACCTAGCCAGTTCTGTATCCACCTTGCCAGCTCACCCCTGATCCCGTGTGACTTCACCTTTTGTACTAATCTACCATGAGGGACCTTGTCAAAGGCCTTACTGAAGCCCATATAGACAACAGCCACTGCCCTACCTGCATCAATCATCTTTGTGACCTCCTCGAAAAACTCTATCAAGTTAGTGAGACCCGACCTCCCCTTCACAAAACCATGCTGCCTCTCACTGCCATCGTTACACAATTTAGTTGTTCCTCGTCGGAGATAGGTGGGGCTTCTAGGGTATGCATTCTCCTGTACCCCAGCCTACGTGACCTTCTCCAAAATAATGGTTTTGTGATTCTATTTCTCCTTTCTGGCTCCGATATCTTGCAACAACTACAATATTTTGCCGGGCGAAAGGCTGCAGGGGCTGGCGTCTGTCTGAACCAATTTTCACTTGATTGGGAGGGCTTCTGCGAGTGGGCCTGGTTAACTTAGTATCCAAGTCGTTCCTGAGGGTGGCTATGCAGTTGCCTGTCCCCAGCAGTAGTCCCTTAACTCAGTTTCACTGGCATGGGTGCCTATCTCCATCAGAGTACCCTGCAACTCATGCGTTCCACTTGCCGATTTTTCTAAGGACAAAGCCAGCTGAAATGCTTGTTTGCAATCCAGCTCGGCCTCTGCTAACAGACGTTTCTGCATTGCTAAATTATTTATTCCTCATTGTGGTAGTCTGTGTAGAGGCATTACGGTACCTGGTAATGCTGGAACACCATTGGTAGATATTGGATGTTTCCGATTTGTCAAGCTGTATGGTAGCTCCGCCCTGCAAGGCGGGGTATAAGAGCCCGTGCCGCCCCAGCAGCCTTCATTCTGTACCTGAGCTGCTGGGGGAAACATATAGCTTATTAAAGCCTTCAGTTGGACTACATCCTCGCTTTAGTGGTCATTGATCATGCATCAATTTAATAAGCTAGATTTAAAAGGATGGAGCTCCGAATCAAGCCGGAGTGACTGCAACTCAGCCCCCACGCGGCGAATTCAAGCGGCAATCTTCAAGCACTGGCTGGTGTGTTTTAAAGGATACCTCGGAACGGCCGAAAACACACCCACGGGAGAACAGAAAATGGAAGTCCTGCACTCGAGGGTGAGCCTGGAAACCTACACCCTCATCGAGGACGCGGAAGACTTCGATGCAGCAATGGAGCTGCTAAAAGGACATTATATTCGTCCGGTGAACCAGGTCTATGCCCGACATCTGCTAGCAACGAGGCGACGAATCCCTGGGGAAATCGCTGGAAGAATTCTACCGTGCGCTCCTGGTGTTGGGGAGAAACTGCAGCTGCCCCCAAGTTTCGGCGAGCGACCACACAGAACTCTTGATCTGGGACACTTTCATGGCAGATATGCTGTCCTCCCAAATCCGCCAGCGATTGCTGGAAAAAGACACCCTAGGCCTCAAGGAGGCATGGGCCCTTGCAGGCTCCCTAGATGTGACCTCCAGAAACGCCCGTGCTTACGTTCCCGACCGCGCGGCAGCCCCCAGGGCAGCGTGGAACCCCTCAGCAGTCGACCCCGAGACATCCCCCATCTCCCCACAAGCTTGTGCTGCAAGGCAGCCTGGCAACCCCGGGGGGCTCCCCTGCGACTTTTGCGGGCAGGCCAAACAACCCCGGCAGCTCTGCCCAGCCCGCGCATCCATCTGCAAGGGATGCGGTAAAAAGTGCCACTTCGTGGTGGTATGCCAGGCCCGTGCGTCGCCGTGGTCGCCGGTAGCGTATGCGGACTGCCACCACAAACCTCTCCACTGTCCCCGTGCGGCCAGCGGGCGCCGCCATCGTCCTACTCAAGGGCCACGAGCGGCCCCCGGGCGCCGCCATCTTATCCCACGGTTCGATGGATGGGCGCCGCCATTTTGTGCAACCCTAGCCATGTGCGACCAGCGGGATCCGCCATCTTGGATGGACTCCCAGGACCCCAGGTCGGCTGACCGCTCATCGCCCAAAGAGAACACTCAACTGCTGAGATTAGCCTCGGTGACCCTGGATCAGTCCCAGCCTCGAACACTCTCAACTGCTACAACAACAGTACTAATCAATGGGCACGAGACATCTTGCTTAATCGACTCTGGGAGCACGAAGAGCTTCATACACCCCGACACGGTAAGGCGCTGTTCTCTCCTCGTCCACCCCGTTAATCAAAAAATCTCCCTGGCCTCCAGTTCCCACTCAGCAGAGTTAAAGGGGTTTTGTGTAGCAAACCTCACAGTCCAGGGAAGGGAGTTTAAAAATTACGGGCTCTACGTCCTTCCCCACCTCTGCCCGGCCACACTCCGAGGTTTAGACTTACAGTGTAATCTCCAAAATCTAAATTTCAAATTCGGCGGCCCTATATCCCCCCTCACTGTCTGTGGCCTCGTGACCCTCAAGGTCGATCCGCCTTCCCTGTTTGCGAACCTCACCCCGGATTGCAAACCCGTCGCCACCTGGAGCAGACGGTACAGTGCCCAGGACCGGATTGTTATTAGGTGAGAGGTCTAAAGGCTACTGAGGGAAGGAGTCATTGAAGCTAGCAACAGTCCCTGGAGAGTGGTGGTAAAGACCGGGGAGAAGCACAGGATGGTCATCGACTACAGTCAGACCATCAACAGGTTTACAAAGCTGGACGCGTACCCTCTCCCCCGCATATTCGACCTGGTAAACAGGATCGCGCATTACAAGGTCTTCTCCACGGTGGATCTTAAGTCCGCCTACCACCAGCTCCCCATCCGCACTAATGACCGCATATACACTGCCTTCGAGGCAGATGGGCGGCTCTATCACTTCTTAAGTGTTCCCTTCGGTGTCACCAATGGGGTCTCGGTCTTCCAGCGCGAGATGGACCAAATGGTTGACCGGTACGGTTTACGGGCAACATTCCCGTATCTCGATAATGTCACCATCTGCGGCCACGACCAGCAGGACCATGACACTAACCTCCGAAAATTCCTCCAGGCCGCAAAGATCCTTAACCTTACATATAACAAGGATAAATGCGTGTTTAGCACCGACCGCCTAGCCATCCTCGGCTACGTAGGGCGAAATGGAGTTATAGGCCCCGACCCTGAACACATGCGCCCCCTTATGGAGTTCCCCCTCCCTCACTGCTCCAAGGCCCTGAAGCGCTGCCTAGGGTTTTTGTCTTACTATGCCCAGTGGCTCCCCAACTATGCGGACAAGGCCCGTCCCCTGATCCAATCCACAGTTTTTCCCCTGTCGATAGAGGCCCGCCAGGCCTTCAGCCGCATCAAAGCAGACATTGCAAAGGCCACGATGCACGCCATCGACAAGTCCCTCCCCTTCCAGGTCGAGAGCGACGCGTCTGACGTAGCTCTGGCAGCCACCCTCAACCAAGCGGTAGACCCATGGCCGCCTTCTCACGTACCCTCCATGCTTCCGAAATCTGCCACTCCTCAGTAGAAAAGGAGGCCCATGCCATAATAGAAGCTGTGCGACATTGGAGGCATTACCTGGCCGGCAGGAGATTCACTCTCCTCACTGACCAACGGTCGGTTGCTTTCATGTTCGATAATGCACAGCGGGGCAAGATAAAAAACAATAAGATCTTGTGGTGGAGGATCGAATTCTCCACCTACAACTATGAGATCTTGTATCGCCCCGGGAACCTAAACGAGCCTCCTGATGCCATGTCCCACGGCACATGTGCCGACGCACAAGTGGACCGCCTCCGAGCCCTCCTTGAGGACCTCTGCCACCCAGGGGTCACTCACTTTTTCCACTTTATCAAGACCCACAACCTGCCCTACTCCATCGAGGAGGTCAGGACAGCCACCAGGGACTGCCAAATCTGCACGGAGTGCAAACCGCACTTCTACCGGCCAGAGAAAGCACACCTGATAAAGGCTTCCCGTCCCTTTGAACGCCTCAGCATGGACTTCAAAGGCCCCCTCCCCTCCACCGACCGCAACACGTACTTCCTGAACGTGATTGACGAGTACTCCCGGTTCCCATTTGACATCCCCTGCCCAGACATGACCGCAACCACCGTCATCAAGGCCCTCCATAGCATCTTTGCACTATTCTGGTTCCCCAGTTACATACATAGTGATAGGGGGTCCTCCTTTATGAGCGACGAACTGCGTCAATTCCTGCTCTGCAAGTGCATCGCCTCAAGCAGGACAACCAGTTACAACCCCCGGGGAAACGGGCAGGTAAAGAGGGAGAACGGAATGGTCTGGAAGACCGTCCTACTGGCCCTACGGTCCAGCAATCTCCCAGTCTCCCGCTGGCAGGAAGTCCTCCCGGATGCCCTCCACTCCATCCGGTCACTGCTTTGTACCACAACCAACCAAACACCTCATGAACGTCTCCTTGTCTTCCCCAGGAAGTCCTCCTCTGGGACCTCGCTCCCGACCTGGCTGGCAGCTCCCGGACCCATCCTGCTCCGAAAATACGTGCGTGCGCACAAGTCGGACCCGTTGTTCGAGAGGGTCCATCTCCTCCACCTAACCCCCAGTACGCCTACGTGGCACCTCCCACCAGTGCACCTTACAGGTGGATCGGTCCTTCCGCTGGCCCCGTCGAGGCCCCCCCACCCATCGACGCTCCCCGCAGACACTCCCTTCCCAGGTCAACCGTTTCCCCCACCAGCACCGTCTAGGGGTGTCGAAGCTGCCACAGAGATCGAGGCCACGCTCCCGGAGTCACAGATGCCCTAGCCTCCACCGGAGTCACCGCCAAAGCTTCGACGTTCACAGAGGACGACCAGGGCCCCCGATCGACTTATTGCTTCATTTTAAAGTGTATAGATAATTATGAATCATAAATTGTAAATAGTAAATAGAATTGTAAATAGTTACAAAATGCTGTACGGAGGTATTACGGTACCTCCATAACTATAATTTCTACCACGTTACCATGTTGTAATATCAGGCCACCACCCCCGCCGGGCTCTTTTTTAACAGGGGGTGAATGTGGTAGTCTGTGTAGAGGTATTACAGTACCTGGTAATGCTGGAACACCATTGGTAGATATTGTATGTTTCCTATTGGTCAAGCTGTATGGTAGCTCCGCCCTGCAAGGCGGGGTATAAGAGCCCGTGCCACCCCAGCAGTCTTCATTCTGTACCTGAACTGCTGGGGGAAACATCTAGCTTATTAAAGCCTTCAGTTGGACTACAGCCTCACTTTAGTGGTCATTGATCGTGCATCACACATACCAAACGGTGTAGGAGCATCTCATTCAGCGTCAGGCCAAATTCGCAAGCCTCTCCTTAATCTTGTTAAAACGTTTGCAACTGACTCCCCAGTGTCACGGAATGCTGAGTAAAACCGGTACCTTCGCAGGAGACACTGCGTATGTGGCTTGGGATCATAGTACTCTTTTACAAAGGCCGTCAATTCCTGGAAAGTTTTCGTGTCCGGTGCCTCCGTAAAAGTGAGACTGCGTATAATGGCAAAGGCTGCTGGCCCACACGCGGTCAGCAGAATGACCCGTTGCTTTTCATCCAGAATTATATCATTTGCTCTTCAAGTACTTCATCCGCTCTTCATATTGGGCCCAGTCTTCCAATGCAGGGTCAAAAGAGTCCAACTTTCCGAATCAAGGCACTTTGCCTGTCAGTGGCTTACCCTCAATATGCAGCAGCTGCAGACAAGCAGGTTTCTTCGGGTCGTTCTGTTTTCCTCGTCGCCACTGTAATAAGTCCACGGAGGCAGAAGTCCCATCACCAGAATTCCTTTTATTTACAAACCAAACAGCTGAACAACAATGACCATTCATTCTGCTGTCTACACCGGGAGTGCAGAGGATCTGACACGCCCTGTTATATACACAGAAAGGGGTTCCCTGATTGGGCCACTTATCAGGGACCTCATAATCTAATTGGCCAATCTCAAGGGCCTGGCCTCAGTCATTACAGGGTGGTACCCTGGTACCCCCATTGCACTTTGGCATCTTGGCACTGCCAGGGGTTGGGCCCGGGACAGAGGGTTGCCATTTGGAGGAGGAGTGAGGGGGTGTGAGGAGAGGTTCCCATGGGCCTCTTCAAGGTTGGGGGAGGGTGAGGGGGGCCAATAAAGTGGAGTGGGGCCTGAAAGGTGGTGGTGGGGGAAAGCTGTAGACATGGAGCTTCTCTGCCTTGTGTAACGGTATAATTACTTGGGCAATGATTTTAACACTCATCAAGTTAAAACAATGAGCGAGATTCAGCGGACTTCAAACTAAGTCAATGTCGGGCGCGCTTAGTGGGGAGGGGGGTAGAGTTCAGGGCTGCTGGTCAAAATGGCTGCGGGTGGACAAGGCGAATCCTAATGGCCGAATAATTCCCTCTATATGATACTTATATTATTGAAGTGCTTGTTTGGATGGTTAATTAGTAATGCAACACCGCAGATACATTCATGGTCGGAAGTCCCTACAGAGAAGCATTTTCGAGGCCTTCCATGCCTGGTGGGCACCGCAGGGACCGGGGTGCCTTACTGACCTCTATAATCATGTTTTCATTTGCTGTTTTAAGTTTCATTTGTGATTTGTTTTTGTTTATGGCAGTATCCTTTTAAGAGGTTATACCTTTGTCATAATATGCAAACATGCAGCTAATGAACACATAGAATAGGACATGACCAATAAGTCCACGGAGGCAGAAGTCCCATCACCAGAATTCCCAGGGCACTCAGGGGTGGTATCTCGCTATAAAAGGGATGAGGCACTCACACCCTGCCTCTTTCCACAGAGCAACATCTACAGAGTGAGACAGGGTGTATCCTCAGCATCACACCCCAGCACGTGGCTTAGAGCAAGGCGGTTCAGTTAGACTGAGTTACTACATTTAGATTAGCAGAGAGTCAAACTCATTGAGAACTGTGCTAATAGTTCAATAAAACACATTGAACTCACTTCAAAGTCTGGAGCATCTTTTACTCAAAGCTGCATCAAGTGGCAGCTTGTGTTATTCCAAATTACATAACACAACAAGATACCAGGGGTGAGATTCTCCGACCCCCCGTCGGCTCGGAGAATCGCCGGGGGCTGGCGTGAATCCCTTTAAGGTTGGGGCTCGGCCCCCCAAGATGTGGAGCATTCCGCACCTTTGGGGCGGCATGATGCCCGACTGATTTGCGCCGTTGTGGGCGCCGGTCGGCGGACATCGCGCCGATACCGGAGAATTTCGCCCCAGGAGTCTGTTCAATCTAGTTAGTTCAACTCAGCAGGATCCGTGATGACCAGCGAATGTATACCGGCACAATGGAAAAGGTTCCGGCTCCTCACCAGCTTAGGACCTCCGGCAATCTCAGTACCAACTGGCGGACATTCAAGCAGAAATTTCAGCTTTACGTGTTTAATTTAACCCTCAGTTTATTTGATTTGGTTTAATTGGTTTCTGATTTATTTCAAATAGGAGTGTTCTAAAAAGGTATATTCTGAGTAACTTTAATTCATATGTATTCTACCTCCGAGAAAGCACCCAGGGTAATTTTGCCTGGTTGTTCCACCGTAAAAGAAAACACTTTTGAACTGTACATTAAGCATGCATTAATAAAAATAAGTCACTTCTCCACATGATTACTGAGTTTCACAAGCATAAGAGTGTATTTCCATGAACAAGAAACCAGCTACCAATTATATCTTGTTGCACTAATGCATATTTTCCATTCGGGAACTTTTTGAGATGCTAACTGCAATTTGTATGTATTTGTGGAAGTTTATTTTGTTCCAGAGTGTATTTCATGCCTACCAAAGTGATGGTCGTAAAAAGACAGGGTGCCATTTGCTGCGTATGACTGAGCAGCCTGATGTGGCCTGGCATGATGGAACAGAATGAGTTCACTGATGTAATGGTGCACCCAAGATGCCTGATGTATCAGGCATTGGAAACCATACATAAAACACTAGAAATGTCAGCTTTATGATCTAACTAAAATATGTATGCAACCTATTTTGTGAATTGCTTGTGCCTCACACAAAGACATGGGGCTGGATTCTCCATATTTGGGACTATGTCCCCTACGCCGGCGTCAAAACGGTGCAGTTTTACTCCTGAAAATCCTGTATTAAAGGGACATGAATTCACAGCCCTGCAGGTGGCTAGCAGGGACCTGGAGTAATTCTCACAGGTTTTGCTGCAGATATGGGTCCCCGCACCTCCTGGTCAGAGGCCGCGCATGCGCATGGCGGTGGCCTCCAGCGGCCACGCCGTACTCCAGGACGGACTCGGACCGCGGAGGTAGACCGACAAAGGAGATTCCTCCATCGGCAGCGCACCGGTGCCTCAAACCACACACAATCATTCCTCGGCCGCCTATAAGGCCCTACCCAGCGGGGCGGGGGGTTCCGGCGTAATGGAGTGACAGGAACCACTCCGGCATCGGGTTGCCCCAAAGGTGCGGAATTCTCATAGTGAAGACCATGGCAAAGGCGGAAGAAAAAGAGTGCCCCCACGGCACAGACCTGCCCGTGGATCGGTGGGCCCCGATCGCGGGCCAGGCTGTTAAGTAATGGGTTAAGAGACATTGCAATTAGTTGTCTTATTTATGTTAAGTATCCATTAATTGACACTGATATGTAAAGGGGCTTCAGGTGGCCTCTGGCAGGTGGTGTGTTTTTGAGAGGTTTTTTTGTGCAGAGGTTGTGGAAGTGAAATAAATGGTGTTTGGTGAAAAGGAACAAGAACTTTAGACTCTTCATATCACAGCAACTAAAACGGCTTAACAATTGGTAGCAGAGGATGGTTGCTGTGTAAATGTGAAGGGTTGAAAGATAAAACTTTTCCAGATCAAACCAAGGAGTGAGTGAGAAAAGAAAAAAAAAAGGGATATATGGCTGAACCGAGGATAAAGATGGCTGGATATGACGATCCTCCCTTATTTTGTGAAAGGGAATCATACGACCAATGGAGAGGTGCAGTAGTTATGTGGACTAAGGTAACTGCTTTGGGAAATAGAAAACAAGGTATGGCATTGGCTCTTTCTCTACCATATGGCAGTAAAATCCGAAACAAAGTGCTTTCTGAGCTGGAATTGGAAGAATTAGACTCAGAAGGGCTGGAGACGTTATTACATTATATGGATAAGATTTATAAGAAAGATGACTTGTTAAGTGCGTATGAAGCATGGTCGGATTTTGATAAGTTCCGGAAAATGGAGGATATCTCCATGGAAGACTATATAATGGAATTTGGCAGACTACATAACAGACTGCAGAAACACAATCTGGAATTTCCACAGTCTGTGTTGGCCTTTAAATTACTTGACTGTGCTAGAGTGAGCAACATGGATAGGCTCCGGGTTTTGACAGGAGTTCAGTTTACTGATAAGGATACCTTATTTGAACAGATGACAAAAGCTTTACAAAAGTTTCTGGGGAAACATTTGATTCCGATGGCTCTGATGACCCAAATAGGTCAGCCTGCAATAAGGCAGAATATGGAAGATACACTAGTAACAGGATGGCGAAATCGTATGGCTACGAACAGGGCTCAAGACTATAGACGGAGACCGAGGCAAGGAAATTATGAAGACAGAAACCCAGTTAGAACCTACAATAGGAAGATGAACCCCAGAAATGCACGGGGCATGATAAATCGATGTTTTCGATGTGACTCTCAATACCATTATGCTTTCAATTGTCCAACTCGTTATGATCGAGTGTTTGAAGTGACACATGACGCGGAAGAGTCAGAAGAGGAAAAAGATAGTGACCAGAAAGAAGGCATTGTCCTATTGACAAGCAGTTTTACGCCGGTAATGAGGGTGTTGGTTGCAGAATCCTTCAACTGTCCTGTATTGGACAGTGGCTGCACATCTACTGTGTGTGGAATTGACTAGTTAAAATGTTACCTGGACTCTTTGAATGCTGAAAATCGTAACAAGGTGAAGGAATTTGAAAGTTCTACAAGTGTCAGGTTTGGGGATGATAATACTCTGAAGTCGCTGAAAGGAGTGATGATCCCTTGCAATATTGCCGGAGTGAATCATTTCATTAGCACGGATGTTGTATCAAGTGAGATACCTTTGCTTCTGAGCAGACCATCGATGAAGAAAGCACACATGAAACTGGATATGGAACAGGATAAGGCAACAGTTTTTGGAAAGACGGTGGACTGACAATTTACACAGTCGGGACACTATTGTATTCCATTACTGACAAATAATTTTTCAAGTAGAATGGTTAAGGATGTGTTAATGGCAGTTGAAAATGGGACTTTAGCTGATAAAAAGCTTGTGATATTAAAACTGCAGAGGCAATTTGCACATCCGTCTCCTCGGAGGCTGAAAAATTTATTAAAGGATGCAGGGGTAAGGGATGACGACTATACTAGACTGTTAGAACAGGTTAGTGACTGTTGTGAAGTTTGTAGGAAGTACAGAAGGACACCAGCACGACCGATAGTACCCTACCTTTGGCCAGGGATTTTAACGACATTGTGACCATGGACCTTAAGATCTGGGATAAAGCAAATAATATATTTATTTTGCATTTTGTAGATTTAGCAACCAGAGTTAGTCAATCAACGATTGTACAAAGTAAAGAAAAGAGAGTAATTCTGGATCAAATCGTGGAAAAATGGATAGGGACAGGAATGGGTCCACCGGCAAAATTCCTGACGGACAATGGGGGAGAATTTGCTAATGATGAGTTTAGGGATATGTGTGCAAACATGAATATCAGAGTTATGAATACGGCTGCAGAAAGCCCATTTAGTAATGGTGTCTGTGAAAGAAATCATGCTGTCATCGATGACATGCTTCGGAAAATTTTGGCAGATCGACCAAATTGCAGGCTAAATGCAGCTTTAGCATGGGCAGTACATGCAAATAATTCATTTCAGATGGTTGGGGGCTATAGTCCTTGTCAATTAGTGTTTGGTAGAAATCCTAAAATTCTGTCCATTTTGGATGACCAGCCTCCAGCTTGGGAGGGGACTACAATTAGCTCTGGTTTTGCTGAACATTTAAATGCATTACATAGCAGTAGAAAAGCTTTTTTGGAAGCAGACCTCTCTGAAAGAATTCGCAGAGCTTTAAGACATAACGTACGGCCATCAGATGTCGTTTTTCAGCAGGGAGGCATGGTATACTATAAGAGAGACAATTTTAATGAATGGAAAGGCCCAGGGAAGATCATAGGCATAGATGGCAAAACAATTATTTTCAACATGGTAATCAAACTGTTAGGGTACATTCATCAAGGATAATGGGTACAGATTACAAATTTTCAAATTTAGACAGAGCAGACAGACATGACGAGGAACCAGAGTCATCTGGTACGCATGTGTTACAGAACTATGAGGACCAATTACCTGATATAGACAGGGTTTCTGTGGAGGAACACAACACTTCTGGTGAATTAGAACAGGCCATTTTTCCAAAAGGGCAACCACCAAAAGTTGGTACAAAAGTGACATACTTGCCTGAAGGGTCTAGTCAATGGAAGGATGCAACTGTTATTAGTAGAGCAGGGAAGGCCACTGGAAAGTATAAACATTGGTTGAATGTACAGCATTCCGGGGAAGGAGTCAAGTCAATGGATTGGGAAAAGGAAGTTCAAAAATGGAGGGCACAGAAACGCAGTGCCAGTTCAGATAGTACATCGGATAGTGAACAGGTCCGCAGGAAAAGGTTGAGAACTATTGAAAGGACATCCCGCAGTAGAAGGGAAAGATCAAGCAGTAGCAGTACAGAACGAGATATCAGGCGGGAGAGGGGACGTAGTTTGTCAAGATCTCGGAACATGAGTAAGACTACGAATACTAATAGGAGTAGAAGCCCACATGCACGTGAGATTTTGGTGGCTTCAAATAAATTAGATGAAAAAGTTATTAAAGAAGCTAAACAGCAAGAATTGCATAGTTGGAGTGAATTTGGGGTATACATGGAAGTACCGGATAGGGGACAAAGAGCTCTATCCCACAGATGGATTTGCACGGAAAAGTTTCTTCCGATGGAACTTATAAGGCAAAGGCCAGGCTTGTGGAAAGGGGATTTGAAGAAAACTTAGAAGATCAGGATTTAAGGGTAGATTCACCTACAGCAGGAAGGGTTATTTTAAAGATCTTCTTGGCTCTATTAGCCACAAAGGCATGGGAATTCAAATCTATAGATATAAAAGCTGCCTTTTTGCAGGGGCATCAGCTCCAGAGAGACATTTTTCTCCGTCCTCCTAAAGAAGCAGCTAACACAGAAGGGGTACTCTGGAAGTTGAACAAATGTGTACATGGATTAAATGATGCATCTAGAGTCTGGTATTTTTCGGTAAGGTCAGTTTTGTTAAAGTTAGGCTGTTGCCAATTGAAAGCAGATCCTGCAATGCTTTACTGGCACTATAAAGGAAATCTTTCTGGCATTTTTATGATGCATGTCGATGATTTTTTGTGGGGTGGGACTAGTGATTTTGAAGCTATTGTAATCTCTGGTTTGAGGAAAGAATTCAGGGTTGGAAGTCAGGCTTCCAGTGCATTTAAATATGTTGGACTGGAAATTGGACAGACTAAGTTAGGAGCAACTTTACGTCAGCGATCTTATTTGGAAAGCATCACCCCAATAGCAATTAGTCGTGGCCGAATTTCACAAAAAGACGCAATGGTTTCAAAGATAGAAAAAGAGCAACTGCGAAGTTTAATTGGGCAACTGAACTGGTTAGGTAGACAGACTAGACCGGACGTGAGTTTTGATGTCTGAGAGTTGAGTACAAAAATGAATGATCCCAAAGTGGAAGACATAATAAGAGCAAATAAAGCGTTGGCCAAACTAAAAATGCAGGAGTGTACTTTGAAGTTCCCGGTTTTAGGTGACCTTAAGCACTTGAAACTCATAGTTTATAGTGATGCATCCTACGCAAATTTATGTGATGGGGTTTCAAGCGCAGGAGGTTTTATCATTTTCCTTTTGGGGAACAATGGTAAATGTTACCCGCTTGTGTGGGAAACAAAGAAAATAAGCAGAGTGGTAAAAAGTACTTTGGCTGCTGAGATGTTAAGCCTTGTAGAGGCGGTGGATATGGCCTTTTATGTAAGTATGATATTGACAGAAATTTTGAATTTGTAGATTTGGGTAATATACCTATTGACTGTCACATTGACAATAAATCCCTGTGGGAAAATGTGCACTCTACAAAAAGTGTCAATGAAAAGAGGTTACGGATAGACATCGAAAGTTTGAAGCAGATGTTGGACAGAGAGGAAATAACAAAAATTAAATGGGTCGACAGGAGCTATCAACTGTCAGACTGTTTTACGAAAAGAGGGGCGAGTTCACAGAAACTTTTGGATATTGTTAATGAAGGGCGCTTGTTTCTGTGACTGTTTTTTTTCTTTCTCGTCCAAACAAAACAAAAAGGAGGGGAAAATCATGTGTGTGTTTTTGGGTTTCTTGAAATTTTGTTTTCACCTAATTATTTTTTTTCTCCAAGGAAGGGGAGACTGTTAAGTAATGGGTTAAGAGACATTGCAATTAGTTGTCTCATTTATGTTAAGTATCCATTAATTGACACTGATATGTAAAGGAGCTTCAGGTGGCCTCTGGCAGGTGATGCGTAGTGAAGAGGTTTCTTTGTGCAGAGGCTGTGGAAGTGAAATAAATGGTGTTTGGTGAAGAGGAACAAGAACTTTAGACTCTTCATATCACAGCAACTAAAACGGCTTAACACAGGCCACCGTGGGGGCATCCCCTGGGGCCAGATCGTCCCGCGCGCCCCCCCCCTCAGGACCCCGGAGCCTGCCCGCGCCACCTTGTCCCGCCGTTCAAAAGGTGGTTTAATCCACACCGGCGGGCGAGGGTTGACATCGGCGGGACTACAGCCCATCGCGGGCCGGAGAATCGCCGGGTGTGGGCCCGCCGACCGGCGCGATTCCCGCCGACTGGCGCGCCGCAATTCCCGCCCCCGCCGAATCTCTGGTGGCGGAGAATTCGGGACACGCCGGGGGCGGGATTCATGCCAGCCCCCGGCGATTCTCCGACCCGGTGGGGGGGTCGGAGAATCGTGCCCCATGAATCTGAAATGGCTCCTTTCATGCTGCCAAAAATAATACAAGAAAAAAGCTGAGTTAATAGTCACCACTTGCAGCCTGTAAAGAGCAACAAAATGACCATGTGAACCAACAACACACGCTCTGAGTCAGTGCATTGAGAAAGTGCGAGATAGGGAGTGCAAAGGTCTTGTACCCTCAGAAGAGTTAGATGTGATACAGAGCAACCTGAGGTCCTGTTCAGTGACATGCAACTCCTTAGCCCTGACTAGAGAGACTCGGAAGTCGTATGCTAAGAAGGGTATTGCTGAAAAAAAGACTTGTCGGAGATTTTCAATGTGTTTTTTTCAGTGACACTCAAGTTCCATACTACCACACGGCTATTAATATTAATAAAAATTATAACTCATCGGGATGCGGATCCTGAGGAACAGCCAATTATTTTAGAAGGCTCAGCAGCATCTATTAAACATTCAGGATGGTTCAGAGTTGTGACCCCTCCCATTCAATGAAATGAAATGAAATTCGCTTATTGTCACAGTTAGGCTTCAAATGAAGTTACTGTGAAAAGCCCCTAGTCGCCACATTCCGGCGCCTGTTCAGGGAGGCTGGTACGGGAATTGAACTCTGCTGCTGGCCTGCCTTGGTCTGCTTTCAAAGCCAGAGATTTAGCCCTGTGCTAAACCATCCCCTAACAGTGTAGCTTAGTAGAGGGAGAGGGAGTGTTAACTCCTCTCCTGCTTTGGTTTTGGCTGTATTTTATGCTTTCATTCGATACTATTTTGCATCAATTTTCCTAAACCTTTTCTTGAAAATCAACTGGCTTACTTTAGCTTTCTTTGCTTTGTCTTCTTTTTGTCTAACTTGACATTTGCTGCAGCTTGCTTCAGATGTGACTCCTTTTTTTTATTTGCAACCCTCTGCTGTTGTACTGTCTATTTTCTTTTTAAGTGTCCCAGCTTCTCCAGCAATATTTTCTGTTGATAGTAGGTGCCAAAGGGAAATGTGTGATTTTTCTTCAAGAGGAATTCACTACAAACAGGATAATGTACTAAATGACAAAATGTATTTCACACAGGGGATGGCAGAAAATAAGTCACAATACATTGACATCCAGTCAAAGTGCTCAATAGACAATGCAGCACATAGATAGTACACGGAGCAAAGCAGTACACACAGATAATTTAATAAATATGCCTTAATAACACTGTAATATGCTGTAAAATGTAAATCTCTTCCATGTATTCTGTCCAATGGTCACATAATCTATGGATGTACTCTGTACTTCAAGAAGAACTTCTTGCAAATTGACACCAGGGAGTATCATGGAGGGTGAGTTGGATATGAAATTTTTTGTTAGAAATGAATCTATTTGAGTCTGTCAACTACTGTTCATGTATTTAGTGTGTAATGATTCAAATAGGCGCCCAGTACTTCAAATAATACCTGGCAAAACAGAATCCGTGTTTGTGTCGTTGAATATTAAGGTATTTTTCTGTGACCATGCAGTCTGTCATAAATGGAAGAATCCTCAGATGTCCAAGTTGCCACCAGCTATGTGTACAAATATTTATGTCCAAATTGCCTCATCTATATGTTCCATATATGTATGTGTGTGTGTATCTTTGAATGCATGTTCGATATCCATCTGTCTCTCTTTGCATGTATGTATCCATGTGTCTGTGCACCACTGCGTTTTTGTGAGGACGCATCTGTGGTTTAGTTTGTGTCCTTCTCAGTTTGGATGTATCTGAGTATCTTTATGTTCATGTTTGTACATATCTATGTGAGTGCCTCACAATCTTGGTAAGTGTTATGGGCCAGGGTTTAGAGAACTCCAAAGTGTATCATGGAGTTCACCTGACCCACAACTTTTAATAGATTGTGGTATGGGGAGCACACGGCTCACTCTACAGGTGTGGTACAGCAGAAATGGAAAAGTCTTTTTTAAAGCAAAACAATGTTTCTTCTATGAACTCAAGTTAACCTTTTTAAAACATACAGTGAACATCTTAGCAACCATTAATTCAAATACAACCCCCAAAGACTACAACACTAAGTAATCCTTTAAGCTTTCCTTTTAACATCCATAAGACTTAAAACACTTTTTACCAGAAGCACATTAGGTTTACTTTCACTACTGAGAACATTTGTAGTTCTGAATTCACCAAATGATCTAGAGATAGTCTTTTCATGGCAGCGAGATCAACAGTGCACTTGCTCTGTCTGGCTTCAGCTCCAACACTGAAAACAAAACTAAAACACACCCTGCAGCAAACAGCCTAAAACGAAAGTAAAAAGCTGACAGATAGCCCAGCTCCACCCACACTCTGACATCACTGATAAACATCCATTTCTTAAAGGTACATTTCTTAAACACCCATTTCTTAAAGGTACATTTCTTAAACACCCATTTCTTAAAGGTACTCTCACATGACAGTAAGTCTGTGTATTTGATTGTAAAAGTCACCGTAGTCTGCTTGCCCTTCAGAGGGTGAGAGCTGACTGGTGGCAATTTAACCTGAGGATCTCATCAAATCTCAGACGAGGGGCAAGATTGAGAAGGCCTTCATGGACAAACTCAGCCGGTACAGGAATTGAACCCATGCTGTTCTCCTTGCTCTGCATCACAAACCAGCTGTGCAGCAAACTGAGCTAAACCAGCCCCAAAACTGCAGTGACGATCAGAATCACCAACAAATTTTGACAAATAGTAAATTAATGCTCACATATTTTTCATGCATTTCCTGTACATAGGGCAGCAGCCACTGTAAACATTTCCAAGTCTGGTTTCGGACGCCTTTGGTGGGGTGTTTCTTGGGCGGCTGCAGTGCCGAGATTGCCACCGCTATTCCCAGCACTGAGCTGTTTTTTTCGGCCTCAGGTAGTTTTTCCCTGTCGAGGCCACACATGGAAGGATTTCCTGCACTGGGGAGCTGGGTTTGCCAGCAGGGCCAGCTCCACACAGATCGGGGCACCATTTTGAAACACTGCCTCGATCTCTGCACCCCACCCACCTTTTCAGGCCCTCCCCCTCTGCTTTCAGAACCCCCTTCACCTCCACAACCTTTCTTTGGTCCCATTAAATCCACCCTCACCCTCCTTTCATGGGCCTAGCCGCAAGGTACTGACCTTTGGCAATGCCAACCTGGCACCTTGGCACCATGGCACTGCTAGCCTGGCACCATGGCACTGCCAGCCTGGCAGTGCTCACAGGCCACAAGGTGGCACAGCCAAGGTGCCAGGCTGGCAGTGCCAAGGTGCCCAGGTGCGAGTGCTAGGGTGCTACCTGCCCTCTCCCTGACCATCTGGGAGCTGTAATGGCCTGCGGACCTCTGGAGGTGCTATCGTGCCTGGTCCATGTTTGTGGAATCCAGTGCTAAACAGCACCCGGTTGAGGCCTCGGTGGCATGGCCGTTGACTCTTGGGTGTCGGGTTATTATGGTATCCGGATGTTTAAATACCTGGACGTGATCCAGATCTCCGAGCGCCGTAAGTCGAGTGAGTCATGTGAGATGGGAAAATTACACCCATAATCATGCATTTGGAACTCAGATTCTAGAGTTTCCTGGAGTCTCACAGCAGCGTAACTGCAGCAGTTAGGGAATTTGCTGAAACAATATAAACGTTTAAAAAATGGCACATCTTCCTGACATTGAAAGATCTGACCCCTATGCACTGATGGACAAACAGTGACAGACAGGAAAAGACCCTTTGGTCTATACAACATATCCCACATAATAGTGATACTTGGTGATTTGCAGTCTTTACACTCTTTATCCCACTGAAAACCCTGTGATCTATTGAGAAAGAGGGAAAGCCAGATTTTAAAAAAAGACCAATTTGGGGGAAAACATCAGGGAGATTCATCTTCAATAACTAGGTGATTAGAACTAGCTCAGGACAAACACTGAGAAGCTGAACATTGTGTGGGGTTTTTCTTGCGACCGTTATACAGATTTTTGGTTCGGCTACGCAACATCCAATAATATTTCCAAGACTCTAATGCTTTGCAAACAATATTGAATTTGCTCTCCAAAACCACTTCATCTCAACAACTTTTATCGAAATGAAAAAGGGGAGGATTTTTGACTTCTGCCCTAAATTGAGAAGTGTGGAAACTCCAGCTCTCTCTCTCTATGCACAACATTTGTCAATAGGATCTATAACCCTAAAGAATAAGACATAGCAAAACTCAAGCCACCTGGTTCAGGGTGAAGAGAATTTTGTTGTGGGAAAAACATAATTTCTTACGTACACAGACATGGGCATAGAATTTACCATGCAGAAGGAGCCCATCCGGTCCATGGAAAGAGCACCCGACTTAAGCCCACACCTCCGCCCCATGCCCGTAACCCAGCAACCCCAGCCAAACCCTTTGGACACTATGGCCAATCCCCTAACCTGCACATCTTTGGACTGTGAGAGGAAACCGAAGCTCCCGGAGGAAACCAATGCAGGCTTGAGGAGAACATGCAGATTCCGCACAGTGACCCAAGCCGGAAATCAAACCTGAGACCGTGGAGCTGTGAAGCGACAGTGCTAACCACTATGCCGCCCGTAAACCTAAACTGACAATGTGATTTTTTTTCACAATTACGTAATATGAAGGTATTTGTTGGCTGATGTTTTGAGATGGTTTCTGACCATTGATTTCCTGACCTGTCCATTGAATAGAGTTGGTTATTAATTATCAGCAGGAGTGAAACGTTTGGGTCAATTGGCATGGTTAACAGATGGTATTTGTTGGATTCTCTCACAATTTTCTTTGTTGTAAATACAGTTCATACTTTTTGAAATATTGCACTTTTATGGTGTACCGCTACAAACTGGTAGATTCAAGATTTTTAATTATATAGTTACTAATAACAAATACAAGGATAGGAAACCAATCTGGCCTTTTGACAGCAAGTTATAATATACAGAGGACACAGCAAAATGTTATCGCTTTGTTGTAGAACACTGTAATGGAAGCAGACTAATTAAAATACTGCAGAATGCTGAAAGTGCACAATACAAAATAAATGCCAATGAAATTGTAATGATTAAGCTTATGCTGAATGGAGTGAGTCCTCTAACTGAACAAATGTTGCAACTGATGATGTTTAATGCTTATTAATTGTGCCTTTATCAAAAACGAATTGACTGGTGGCTACAGACAAGCAGTAAATGATTATGAAGCAGAAGTATACCTTCTAAGAATAGCAATAATCAGTTGGGCATTAACCCCCTCTGCCCCACTATGGGTTCGTTTGGGCTGTGCCATTCAGGCTTCACCACTCTTTCCCCCCTTTAAGGAATCTCCCTTTCAGGAACTCCTGCTTCACCTCCTCAACCTTTATGAAGCCCCTCCATACCCGGCCTTCATCCCCCATCCTTCATACCCTTCTCACCCACTTTCGTGGGGATGGCCCCCTCGGGCCCTGACCCTTTGCAGTGCCAGCCTGGCACCCAGTCAGTTCCGCCAGGCACCCTAGTAGTGCTAGGTTGGCACTGCCAGGGTGCCTTCTTGGCAATGTCAGGATGCCCAGGTTCCAGGGGACATGCCAGGGTACTGCCCTGGCCTGTTAATGACCAACCGGGGGCTCCAAAGGTCTCCGAGACTCCCAGAGTGGCCATTATGTCTGGTCTCTGCTTGTGGAGACAAGTACTAATCAGTGCCCGAGCAAAGCCTTGCTGGTGCGGTCAGTGACTCTCAGGCACCGGTAGAATGCAGACCCAAATAGGCATGCATATTCAAATTAGTCTAATAATTCATTCAAATATAATTATCTGGATCAAACCCAGCGTGGGCGTGATCCAGACTGCGATGGGCGCCTTGAGCCAGGTGGTTTGCGTGAGGTTTTGTGCCCGGCGCAAAGCCCAATATAGGCCTCTCCCACTCGGCCTTTCCCAGATGCCAGGCATAACGCGGTGGGAAAATTGCATCCAGTGTTTCACATGGGCTCCAGAGTCCAGAATCAAATCCAATGATGCTGGATAATTCACTTTTCCTATGGTGTTGATTTTACATGATGAGATAGGCCTGCAGAGATGAACCAGTCTTGTTGGCGATGGTACAGAATTTCCAGTTGAAGCAGTGTAGATGGGACCAGGTGTCTAACCTAGACCAGAGCTCCATGTCTATGAGGCTGCTAGTTAGATGGTAAAAGCCATACTGGGACTTTGCAGTTCAGCAAGGCAATGTTACAAGTTCCGCAAACCAGAGGCCATGACACAGGACTCTCACATTTCCACAATGTATGGGTATTCCTCACCTGAGACCTTGAAACTATGAAATGTCTCAACCATTAAGAATTAAAAGAAATGGTGTAGGGCCCTTTCTGTTGAGAGACACGCAGATTCCCACCGGCCAGACTGAATTATGAAATGCAGATGACCTTTGTATCATTCGCTTCAAATTTGGCTTGTGCAGCACACAGGGGGTCATTAGTGACTCTTCAGGGATAACGATGTGCCAGTTTCCCCGAAACTGCCAGGAAACCCCTATTGTTTAGGGTCACAGACAGCATAGAGTCAGCCATTTTACGTTTTTGCCCAACTTGAAGATCGTAATGAGCACATGTCTATACATTATTTTTAAAAAACACATACATCTATATATATTGAAGCTACCTGGAACTTTAACTCAACATATCTTCCGAGGTGTGAGTTGGTGAACGCTGGGTGAGTTGGCATGAAGGATGTAATGGCACTAACGTAGCATGGGGCCTATAAGGGGCTATTGGGATGGATGTGTTGGGACACCTGTTGCTGTGAGTTGGCATGGACAGGGCATGGGGATTGGTTGGAGGGGGATGTAAGAGGTGAGGACTAGAGGGTCTAAAACATTTTCTTTTTTTTTTAAATTTAGAGAACCCAATTATTTTTTTTCCAATTAAGGGGGCAATTTAGCGTGGCCAATTCACCTAGCCTGCACATCTTTGGATTGTGGAGATGAAACCCACGCAGACATGGGGAGAATGTGCAAACTCCACGTGGACAGTGACCCAGGGCCGGGATTCGAACCCGGGTCCTCAGCGCCGCAGTCCCAATGCTAACCACGGCGCCACATGCTGCCTTAGGGGCTCTAAAATGTAAGCAAACAACAGGGACTAACTCCCAGAGAACTGGAATCGGAACTTTTAAACAGCATGCCTTGGCACTCTGTTGCCCCCTGCCCATTTCCAATCCCGACTTCATCCGACAACTGCCCCCAACCAAAACGAGGATCCTGCCACTTGGGATATTTTCTCCTGAGGCAGGCAGGGGGAGCTGGTAAATTTCCCAACACCAGCTACTTCCCGTAACAGCCTCCCCGAACAGGCGCCGGAATGTGGCGACTTGGGGCTTTCCACAGTAACTTCATTTGAAGCCTACTTGTGACAATAAGCAATTTTCATTTCATTTCATTTCATTGACTCCAGAGCGAAGACCCAGGCCATAATCTCAGGATTCAATGTTTCAGATTGAGATATGAAAAAATCTCTTCATTCAGAGGGTTGTGAGTCGGTGGTTTTCTACCCCAGAGGGCAGTGGCTGCTCAGTCATCAAGACTGAGATCAATAGATGCTTGTGATGCACGATCAATGACCACTAAAGCGAGGTTGTAGTCCAACTGAAGGCTTTAATAAGCTAAATGATTCCCCCAGCAGCTCAGGTACAGAAAGAAGGCTGCTGGGGCGGCACGGGCTCTTATACCCCGCCTTTCAGGGCGGAGCTACCATACAGCTTGACCAATGGGAAACATACAATATCTACCAATGGTGTTCCAGCTTACCAGGTACCGTAATACCTCTACACAGACTACCACATTCACCTCCTGTTAAAAAAGAGTCCGGCGGGGTTGGTGGCTTGATATTACAACATGGTAACGTGGTAGAAATTATAGTTATGGAGGTACCGTAATACCTCCGTACAGCATTTTGTAACCATTTACAGAGTCACAATTAACTATATACACTTTAAAATGAAGCTACCATGTACCGTAACACCTCTACACAGACTACCACAGTTTGGACACTAAGGGAATTAAGGGATATAGAGAGGGTCCATTAAGTGGAGTTGATGTAAAAGCGCAGCCTTGATTTTATTAAATTTCTTCCAGGCTCAAGGAATTCAAGCTCTGAGTTCACATGTTCTTATGAAGTGTCGCCATTGATTAGCCTAAGAGCCTGTTGCACTTCCTTTAACCTAATAGAGTTTTACAGCACAGAAAGACGCCCTTCGCCCCATCGTGTCCGCACCATGCACCTCTTCTTCCCCTCGCCAAAGTGGAATTGGCAGAATGAACCACATGTAAAAACAAATGGCTTGCCAGAAGCTACTTAGAAGCTTTCATAGGCCTGTACAGTAATCACAAACTCCTTAAGAAGCACGGCAGCCTTGTTGGGGCAGCACGGTAGCCTTGTGGATAGCACAATTAGCTTCACAGCTCCAGGGTCCCAGGTTCGATTCCCGGCTTGGGTCACTGTCTGTGCGGAGACTGCACATCCTCCCCGTGTGTGCGTGGGTTTCCTCCGGGTGCTCCGGTTTCCTCCCACAGTCCAAAGATGTGCGGGTTAGGTGGATTGGCCATGGTAAATTGCCCTTAGCGTCCAAAATTGCCCTTAGTGGGGTTACTGGGTTATGGGGATGGGATGGCGGTGTTGACCTTGGGTAGGGTGCTCTTTCCAAGAGCCGGTGCAGACTCGATGGGCTGAATGGCCTCCTTCTGCACTGTAAATTCTATGATCTATGAAGTCAAAAAACATGATTAACCACCAGCTAAAAGTCAGCTAAAGGGGCAGCACGGTAGCCTTGTGGATAGCACAATTGCTTCACAGCTCCAGGGTCCCAGGTTCGATTCTGGCTTGGGTCACTGTCTGTGCGGAGTCTGCACATCCTCCCCGTGTGTGCGTGGGTTTCCTCCGGGTGCTCCGGTTTCCTCCCACAGTCCAAAGATGTGCGGGTTAGGTGGATTGGCCATGATAAATTGCCCTTAGTGTCCAAAATTGCCCTTAGTGTTGGGTGGGGTTACTGGGTTATGGGGATAGGGTGGCGGTGTTGACCTTGGGTAGGGTGCTCTTTCCAAGAGCCGGTGCAGACTCGATGGGCTGAATGGCCTCCTTCTGCTCTGTAAATTCTATGAAATAATTGTGTGCTGTGTTCCTCTGAATCTATACTGTCATGGTTTGTGGGTGGATTGAGGAATTAATGGTGACAGCCACAGAAAATAACATTGGAGATCCTGATCATGGTTCAGATTTAGTGATAGGAATAGCAATGAGGATGACAGCACTTAACTATTATTATGCGGTAAATGAGACAGTAGTTTCCACCGTCTGCAAATGCGCAGTTAGGTGTAGCAGTCAGGAAGTTGCGGTCCAGTTTACTTTCACTTTCCAGAAACTTTATTATGCTACTGGGAGGAATTTTCCATTCTGGAGAGTAAGGCTGGCATTTTCTGCTGCTGTTCGCAATGGGCGGGTTTGACGATAAGAGCAGAAAGTATTGTGAAAATGCCTTAGTCGCGTTTCATGTCAACGTAAATGCAGGACGCGTTCCCCACGTCAGTGGCAGGCTACATTTCCCACCATTCAACGTCAGGAACCTCATTGTAATATATTAACATATCATTATTGGGCCCATATGCTGAACTCATACCGGCACATCAAATAATGCATTCACAGCGGCGTGATGGCATGATGTAAGATTGCTTTCAAAATGTGTGTAACTGGTGAGCGGAACTCCAATGGGAGCACGGAGGTGAGCGCAGTGCTCATGGAGACTCTCCGCATCTTCAGGGAGAGAGAGGGTTAATTGGGGGGAACAGGGAATGCGTTGGGTGGGGAGAGAGGGGGTGAGTTGATGCGGACTCTGAAATGTGGCTTTTTGTGTGCAGGGACAGACTTTAAATGTGGGCCTGGATCATTGCCGTGCTTGCTGATGTGCTGGCGCGCTGGTTGAATCAGACCGCTCACAGGTGATAAGTTATGGAATCTGTGCCTACCAATTTTTTCTGGCACGTGCCGCACGATATGCCGAAAAAAGCTGCCATTGTCGTTGGTAGGCTGAACCCCGCTTTTCCCGCACAATGGACTTTGCCAATATCAGAGATGATTCCGCCCCAAGTCCAGACGCAGGTTGGGAAATTGGTATAATTCCTGGCGGGTGACGGGCTGGCTGAACACACGCAATCCTCTGTTTTTCAACTCATTAATTATTTTTCAGCGAGGAGCTCAGAGAATCTTATGGAAGGGCGGACAACAAGTCCCCCTGCCATTACTTCATGGGGCCGAAGGTCCTGGCACCATATTTAAAGAGTACCTGGACACACATTCACTCACTGCAGGCCAGGAACTCTGCACGACACCTACAGAGTCCTTGGTGCTGCAGGTCCTACTGGAGGAGCTGGCAGATGTGAACAATCACAGCCGGAGACATCCAAGGGTACCTTTCGCTTATCTCTGGATAAGGCCATTGCAGACGAAACACCCATGGTCGGGCAATTGCTCGCCATTGCAATGGTCAATGTTTGCCAGCCTCTTGACCTTGCAGAGGCCTTGCTGCCTCTTACTGCTCAGGCCCTTGTTCCTCATGTCCCTGAGCCCAATGGCAATGGGCCCTGCTTTTCCTGTATCTAGAGGACTGGAGTATTAGGGCACAGAAGTTGTGCTGCAGCTTTACAAAACCCTGTTTAGATCCCACTTGGAGTTTTGCGAGCAGACCTGGACATCACGCCTTAGGAAGGATATTTTGGCCTTTTAGGGAGTGCAAACGTAGTTTTACAAGAATTATACCTGGACTTCAGAGATTAGGTTATGAGGAGAGATTATACCAATTAGACCTGTTTTCTCTTGAACTTAGAAGGTTACGGGGTGATCTGATCGAAGCCTTCAAGATGTTAACAGGAAACGACAGGGTAGGTAAAGATAAATTGTTTCCACTGGTTGGAAATTCTAAAACCAGGGGACATAGTCTAAAACTTAGAGCCAGACCATTCAGGAGAGACGTTAGGAAACGCTTCTATACACAAAGGGTGGTAGAGGTTTGGAACTCTCTTCCACAAACGGCAATTGATCATATAATTTACAGTGCAGAAGGAGGCCATTTGGTCCATCGAGTCTGCACCGGCTCTTACAAAGAGCACCCGACTCACGCCCACGTCGCTACCCTGTCCCCGTAACCCAGTAATCCCCACTTAACCTTTTTGGACACTAAGTGCAATTTACATGGCTAATCCACCTAACCTGCACATCTTTGGACTGTGGGAAGAAACCGGAGCACCCGGAGGAAACCCACGCAGACATGGGGAGAACGTGCAGACTCCGCACAGACAGGGACCCAGCTGGGAATCGAACCTGGGACCCTGGAGCTGTAAAGCAATTGTGCTAACCACTATGCTACCGTGCTGCCCATGATGCTCGATCAGTTGTTAATTTTCTGTTAAGCAAAGGTATTGAGGGCTAAAGTCAGGTATATGGAGTTAGGCCACAGATTAGCCAAGATCTCATTGAATGGCAGAGTGGGCTCGAGGGGCTGAATGTTCCTCTGTTCATCTAGATATTAAATATTAAATGAATATTTTTCGTCAGTATTCACTCAGGAAAAAGATAATGTTGTGGAGGAGAATGCTGAGACCCAAGCTATTAGAATAGATGGCATTGAGGTACGTAGGGAAGAGGTGTTGGCAATTCTGGACTGGCTGAAAATAGATAAGTCCCCGGGGCCTGATGGGATTTATCCTAGGATTCTCTGGGAGGCCAGGGAAGAGATTGCTGGGCCTTTGTCTTTGATTTTTATGTCATCATTGGCTACAGGAATCGTGCCAGAGGACTGGAGGATAGCAAATGTGGTCCCTGTGTTCAAAAAGGGGAGTAGAGACAACCCCGGCAACTATAGACCGGTGAGCCTCACGTCTGTAGTGGGTAAAGTCTTGGAGGGGATTATAAGAGACAAGATTTATAATCATCTAGATAGGAATAATATGATCAGGGATAGTCAGCATGTCTTTGTGAAGGGTAGGTCATGCCTCACAAACCTTATCGAGTTCTTTGAGAAGGTGACTGAACAGGTAGATGAGGGTAGAGCAGTTGATATGTATATGGATTTCAGTAAAGCGTTTGATAAGGTTCCCCACGGTCGGCTATTGCAGAAAATATGGAGGCTGGGGATTGAGGGTGATTTAGAGATGTGGATCAGAAATTGGCTAGCTGAAAGAAGACAGAGGGTGGTGGTTGATGGGAAATGTTCAGAATGGAGTTCAGTTACAAGTGGCGTACCACAAGGACCTGTTCTGGGGCCGTTGCTGTTTGACATTTTTATCAATGACCTAGAGGAGGGCGCAGAAGGGTGGGTGAGTAAATTTGCAGACGACACTAAAGTCGGTGGTGTTGTCGACAGTGTGGAAGGAAGTAGCAGGTTACAGAGGGACATAGATAAGCTTCAGAGCTGGGCTGAGAGGTGGCAAATGGAGTTTAATGTAGAGAAGTGTGAGGTGATTCACTTTGGAAGGAATAACAAATGCAGAATATTTGGTGAATGGTAAAGTGCTTGGAAGTGTGGATGAGCAGAGGGATCTAGGTGTCCATGTACATAGATCCCTGAAAGTTGCCACCCAGGTTGATAGGGTTGTGAAGAAGGCCTATGGAGCGTTGGCCTTTATTGGTAGAGGGATTGAGTTCCGGAGTCATGAGGTCATGTTGCAGCTCTACAAAACTCTGGTACGGCCGCATTTGGAGTATTGCGTACAGTTCTGGTCACCGCATTATAGGAAGGACGTGGAGGCTTTGGAGCGGGTGCAGAGGAGATTTACCAGGATGTTGCCTGGTATGGAGGGAAAATCTTATGAGGAAAGGCTGATGGACTTGAGGTTGTTTTCGTTGGAGAGAAGAAGGTTAAGAGGAGACTTAATAGAGGCATACAAAATGATCAGGGGGTTAGATAGGGTGGACAGTGAGAGCCTTCTCCCACGGATGGAAATGGCTGGCACGAGGGGACATAGCTTTAAACTGAGGGATAATAGATATAGGACAGAGGTCAGAGGTAGGTTCTTTACGCAAAGAGTGGTGAGGCCGTGGAATGCCCTACCTGCAACAGTAGTGAACTCGCCAACATTGAGGGCATTTAAAAGTTTATTGGATAAGCATATGGATGATAATGGCATAGTGTAGGTTAGATGGCTTTTGTTTCGGTGCAACATCGTGGGCCGAAGGGCCTGTACTGTGCTGTATCGTTCTATGTTCTATGTGTGCCATTACCAAGGCAGTTTTGGCTGCAACGTGCACCATCGTTTAGCACAGGGCTAAATAGCTGGCTTTTAAAGCAGACCATGGCAGGCCAGCAGCGAGGGTTCAGTTCCCGTACCAGCCTCCCTGAACAGGCGCCGGAATGTGGCGACTAGGGGCTTTTCACAAGTAACTTCATTTGAAGCCTACTTTTGACAATAAGTGATTTTCATTTCATTTCATTTCATCGACACCTCAGTGAATGTGTGAATGAATTGAAGCTATACATTAAATGAACAAGTCCTCTGCAGATGCTTCCCTCCATCTCGAAGCCAACAGACAGGTCTTCGTCTGGACATGGTATTCCCATCCCACACCCTCCAGGTAAAGTCCATCCTAGAGGACCAGAGATAGGTATTCCTCCCATTCATACGTGACTATGTATGGAGACATTAGGTGAAACGTTCCCATTTTCGGAATGTTGGTACAGCAGGCGGGAAAAACAGCATGGAAGCCGTCAGTCCCAACAGCAGCTTTCTCCTTAACAGATATCTTCACATCCTCTTTGACCACAGGCGAGTTTCCTGAGGACAGGAGAATAGCCAATGTTGTTCCCTTGTTTAAGAAAGAAAGCAGGGATAATCCAGAAAATTATAGGCTGGTGAGCCTAACATCAGTGGTGGGGACGTTTTTGGAAAAGATACTGAGGGACAGGATATATTCACATTTGGAGGAAAATGGAGTAGTTGGTGACAGGCAGCATGGTTTTGAAAGGGGAAGGATTGGATTGGATTGGATTGGATTTGTTTATTGTCACGTGTACCGAGGTACAGTGAAAAGTATTTTTCTGCGAGCAGCTCAACAGATCATTAAGTACATGGGAAGAAAAGGGAATAAAAGAAAATACATAATAGGGCAACACAACATATACAATGTAACTACATAAGCACTGGCATCGGATGAAGCATACAGGGTGTAGTGTTAATGAGGTCAGTCCATAAGAGGGTCATTTAGGAGTCTGGTGACAGTGGGGAAGAAGCTGTTTTTGAGTTTGTTCGTGCGTGTTCTCAGACTTCTGTATTTCCTGCCTGATGGAAGAAGTTGGAAGAGTGAGTAAGCTGGGTGAGAGGGATCTTTGATTATACTGCCCGCTTTCCTCAGGCAGCGGGAGGTGTAGATGGAGTCAATGGATGGGAGGCAGGTTCGTGTGATGGACTGGGCGGTGTTCACGACTCTCTGAAGTTTCTTGCGATCCTGGGCCGAGCAGTTGCCATACCAGGCTGTGATGTAGCCTGATAGGATGCTTTCTATGGTGCATCTGTAAAAGTTGGTAAGGGTTAATGTGGACATGCCAAATTTCCTTAGTTTCCTGAGGAAGTATAGGCGCTGTTGTGCTTTCTTGGTGGTAGCGTCGACGTGGGTGGACCAGGACAGATTTTTGGAGATGTGCACCCCTAGGAATTTGAAACTGCTAACCATCTACACCTCGGCCCCGTTGATGCTGACAAGGGTGTGTACAGTACTTTGCTTCCTGAAGTCAATTACCAGCTCTTTAGTTTTGCTGGCATTGAGGGAGAGATTGTTGTCGCTACACCACTCCACTAGATTCTCTATCTCCCTCCTGTATTCGGACTCGTCGTTATTCGAGATCCGGCCCACTGTGGTCGTATCGTCAGCAAACCTGTAGATGGAGTTGGAACCAAGTTTTGCCACGCAGTTGTGTGTGTACAGGGAGTAGAGTAGGGGGCTAAGTACGCAGCCTTGCGGGGCGCCGGTATTGAGGACTATTGTGGAGGAGGTGTTGGTGTTCAGTCTTACTGATTGTGGTCTGTTGGTCAGAAAATCGAGGATCCAGTTGCAGAGTGGGGAGCCAAGTCCTAGGTTTTGGAGCTTTGATATGAGCTTGGCTGGGATTATGGTGTTGAAGGCGGAGCTGTAGTCAATAAATAGGAGTCTGATGTAGGAGTCCTTGTTTTCGAGATGCTCTAGGGATGAGTGTCGGGCCAGGGAAATGGTATCTGATGTGGACCGGTTGCAGCGGTATGCGAATTGCAGTGGATCAAGGCGTTCTGGGAGTATGGAGGTGATGCGCTTCATGATCAATCTCTCGAAGCACTTCATTACGACTGGAGTCAGGGCCACTGGTCGGTAGTCATTGAGGCACGTTGCCTGTTCAGAGGTCATGTCTCATCAACTTGATTGAGGTTTTTGAAGAGGTGACAAAGAAAATTGATGAGGGAAAGGCTGTGAAAGTAATTTATGTGGACATTAGTAAGGCTTTTGACAAGGTCCCACATGGCAGATTGGTACAACACTAAAATCACATGGGATTCGGAGTGGGCTGGCTAGATGGATTCAGAACTGGATTAGTCATGGAAGACAGAGAGTAGCGGTGGAAGGGTGCTTTTCAGATTGGAGATCTGTAGCTAGTAGGGATCAGTGCTGGGACCTCTGTTGTTTGTAGTATATATAAATGATCTGGAGGAAAATTTGAGTGATCTGATTAGTAAGTTTGCGGATGACATGAAGATTAGCGGAGTTGCTGATAGTGTCGAGGAGTGTCGAGAATTGTAAGAGGATACAACAGGATATAGACAGATTGGAGACTTGGGCACAGAAATGGCAGATGGAGTTTAATCCAGACAAATGCTAGGTGATGCATTTTGGAGGAACAAATCTAGGAACGAATTATACTGTAAATGGCAGAACCCTTAGGAATATTAACATACCGGGGTATCTCGGCGTGTAGGTCGACAGTTCCCTAAATGTGGCCAAGGTTATTAAGAAGGCAAATGGCATGCTTACATTCATCAGCCGGGTACTGGAGTTGGGAAATCATGTTTCAGCTAGATAAAACCTCGGTTAGGCTGCATTTGGAGTACTGCATGCAGTTCTGGTTGATGCACGATCAATTGCACAAAGACTAAAGTTGGGTACAACTGTGGCTTTATTACAGTCAGATGTGTGGCCTCCTGCTGCAGCTGGCAAAATGGGAGGGCACTGGAGGTCATACATATTTATACAGTTCTCCGTGGGCGGAGCCAGCAGGCAGGAGCTACCGGCGAACCTGTAGTGCAGGTCCTACCTTACATCTCCTATTACATTCACCTCCTGTTAAAAATAAGTCCGGCGGGGGTGATGGGAAACTATATACAATTAGTGCAATTATGTACAGTGGTAGGGAAAGAAAAGTCCATGTTGGTGGTCCGGAGTCCGTCAAAGGTTCAGCCGGTCTGGTGCTTTGGTGCTTCGTTGGGAGCGGCGTAACGGTGGCGGCGAAGTCGGTGCTGGCGGTGGTGGAGGTCGCACCGATGGCGGTGGTGGCGGTGCTGATGCTGGCCAGTCATCGGGGAACTCCGGGAGCGTGCCGAAGTCCTCTTCATCCTCTTGTGCAGAAAAGGGGAGGGGGGGGGGTGATCTGGTGGGGTCAATATTGGCGGCACGGTGGGAGGTGGGGGGGGGTGCATTGGTGGGGGTGTGTGTTGCGGTGGAACCCGATGGTGCCAGGTCCCTGAGTGAGACAGTATCTTGGCGGCCGTCGGGGAACTCAACGTAAGCATATTGAGAGTTGGCGTGGAGCAGGTGAACCCTGTCCTCCAAGGGGTCCGCCTTGTGGAGCCGGACGTGCCTACGGAGAAGGACTGGTCCTGGAGCAGCGAGCGAAGTCGGGAGCGACATCCCGGATGTGGACTTCCTGGGAAAGGTAAAAACACGTTCATGGGGTGTGTTATTAGTGGCGGTGCACAATAGTGACCGGATGGAGTGCAGAGCGTCAGGGACGACCTCCTGCCAGCGAGAGGCTGGGAGGTTCTTGGACCGTAGGGCCAACTGGACGGCCCTCCAAACCGTCCCATTCTCCCGTTCTACTTGCCCGTTTCCCTGGGGGTTGTAGCTGGTCGTCCTGCTGGAGGCTATACCCCTGCTGAGCAGGAATTGACACAGCTCATCGCTCATGAATGAGGATCCCCTGTCATTGTGGATGTAGGCGGGGATACCGAACAGAGCGAAGATGGTGCTGAGGGCCTTGATGACGGTGGCAGACGTCATATCGGGGCATGGGATGGCGAAGGGGAATCTGGAGTACTCATCGACCACACTGAGAATGTACGTGTTACGGTTGGTGGAGGGGAGGGGCCCTTTGAAATCCACGCTGAGGCGTTCAAAGGGGCGGGAAGCCTTCACCAGGCGCGCACGGTCCGGCCGGTAGAAGTTCTGCTTGCACCCCACACAGACCTGGCAGTCCCTGTTGACTGTCCTTACTTCCTCGACGGAGTAGGGCAGATTGCGAGCTTTGACCAGATGGTACAATCGAGTGACCCCCGGGTGACAAAGGCTGTGTAGGGCCCGGAGTTGGTCCACTTGTGCTCTGGCACATGTACCTCGGGAGGGGGCGTCTGGGGGCTCGTTGAGTTTACTGGGGCGATACAAGATCTCGTAATTATAGGTGGCGAGCTCGATTCTCCACCGCAAGATTTTATCATTTTTGATCTTGCCCCGATGTGTATTATTGAACTTGAAGGCTACCGACCGTTGGTCCGTAAAGAGAGTGAATCTCTTACTGGCCTGGTAATGCCTCCAATGCCGCACCGCTTCAACGATAGCTTGGGCCTCCTTCTCGACGGATCAGTATCGAATTTCAGAGGCATGAAGGGTGCGGGAAAAGAATGCCACGGGCCTGCCTGCCTGGTTGAGGGTGGCGACAAGGGCGACGTCTGAAGCGTCGCTTTCTACTTGGAAAGGCAGTGACTCGTCAATTGCGCGCATCCCGGCCTTGGCGATGTCTGCTCTGATGTGGGCGAAAGCACGTCGTGCCTCGGCCGCAAGGGGGAATTGGGTGGACTGAATGAGTGGGCGGGCCTTGTCCGCATAGTTTGGGACCCACTGAGCGTAGTAGGAAAAGAACCCCAGGCAGCTTTTGAGAGCCTTGGGGCAGTGGGGGAGGGGAAGTTCCATGAGGGGGCACATGCGCTCGGGGTCGGGCCCGTGAAGTCCATTTTGGACTATATAGCCGAGAATGGCTAACCGGGTTGTGCTGAACACACACTTCTCTTTGTTGTAGGTCAGGCTGAGAAGAGTGGCAGTGCAGAGGAATTTATCGAGGTTGGCATCGTGGTCCTGCTGGTCATGGCCGCAGATGGTGACATTATCTAAGTACGGAAAGGTGGCCCGCAAACCGTACTGGTCGACCATTCGGTCCATCTCCCTTTGGAAGACCGATACCCCATTTGTGACACCGAAAGGGACCCTAAGGAAGTGGTAGAGGCGACCGTCCGCCTCGAAGGCAGTGTATGGCCGGTCCGACTTCCGGATGGGGAGCTGGTGGTAGGCGGATTTCAGGTCAATTGTTGAGAAGACCCGATACTGCGCAATCTGATTGACCATATCAGATATGCGTGGGAGGAGGTACGCGTCGAGCTGCATGTACCGATTGATGGTCTGGCTGTAGTCCACGACCATCCTGTGTTTCTCCCCAGTTTTAACCACTACCACTTGGGCTCTCCAGGGGCTGTTGCTGCCCTCGATAATACCCTCCTTAAGCAGCCGCTGGACTTCGGACATGATGAAGCTCTTGTCCTGGGTGCTATACCGTCTGCTCATGGTGGCAATGGACTTGCAATCCGCAGTTAGATTGGCAAAAAGGGAGGGGGATCGACCTTGAGGGTCGCGAGGCCGCAAACGGTAAGGTGGGGTAAGGGCCCGCCGAATTTGAGGGTGAGGCTCTGTAGATTGCACTGGACGTCCAGGCCCAACAGGAGTGCAGCGCAGAGATTAGGAAGGACATAGAGGCGGAAGTTACTAAATTCTACGCACTGGACCATGAGGGTGACTGTCCAAAAGCCTCGGATTGGGACGGAGTGGGATCCGGAGGCTAGGGAGATCCTTTGATTGGCAGGGTGGACCGCGAGGGAGCAGCGCCTTACCGTATCTGGGTTAACGAAGCTTTCGGTGCTCCCGAGGTCCAGCAGGCACGAGGTCGCGTGGACGTTGATTTTAACCGTCGTCGACGCGGTGGCCAGGTTGTGCGGGCGAGATTGATCCAGCGTCATCGAAGCGAGCTGCGGGTAGCCATCGGATGCTTCGGGTGGCGAGCGTGTGCGGTTCCGATGTTGGGATGTCCAGAGACCCTGTGGTGGACAAGATGGCGGCGCCCATGATGCGCACATTGTGGGGGTCGAGCCAAGATGGCGGCGCCCATGGTGCGCACATTGCGGGGTCGGGACAAGATGGCGGCACCCATTGGTCGCACATGGACCCGGGAGGAGAAGATGGCGGCTCCCATTGTGCGTCTGGCGCGGGCCTGGCACACAGCCACGAAGTGGCTCTTTTTACTGCAGGCTTTACAAACGGCAGTGCGGGCCGGGCAGTGTTGGCGGGGGTGCTTCTGCTGACCGCAGAAGTAGCAGCGGGGACCCCCGTGGTGCGCGGATCGGCGTGCAGCGCAGGCGTATTGCGAAGGCAGGGCCACGGCTGAGGAGGTCGTCGGCGGGGTCCAGGAGGGGTAGGAAGGAGTGGAAGAGTGGGCAGCGCGGCGGGAGAGGTACGATTGTACGTTACGGGATGCGACCGTCATGGAGAGCGCCAAGGTTTTCGTCTCCGCCAGTTCGAGCGTGGCCCCTACCAGCAATCATTCTCGGATGCGGTCCGACGCAATCCCCGTCACGAAGGCATCGCGCATGAGGAGATTCGAGTGTTCGGCGGCCGTGACTGTCTGACAGTCACAGTCCTGGACGAGTGGGATTAGGGCCCGCCAGAAGTCTTCGATGGACTCACCAGGTAGTTGCGAGCGGGTGGCAAGTACATGCCTGGCGAAGAGCATGTTCTTCTTCTGCGCATAGTGTTCTTTGAGGAGTTCCATTGCTTTTGAGTAATTCATGGCGTCTTGGATCAACGGGAACATGCTGGAGTTCAGTCTGGAGTACAGGACGTTTATCTTCTGAGCTTCCGTTGGTGCGGGGTCCGTCGCGTTGATGTAAGCCTTGAATCATGCTAGCCAGCGAGTAAAGTCTTTCCTGGCGTCGGGCGAGTGCGGATCCAGCTGCAGGCGATCGGGCTTAATTCGCATATTCACTCTGTGGAAAATCTGACTGTAATAAATTGATGCACGATCAATTGCACAAAGACTAAAGTTGGGTACAACTGTGGCTTTATTACAGTCAGATGTGTGGCCTCCTGCTGCAGCTGGCAAAATGGCAGGGCACTGGAGGTCATACATATTTATACAGTTCTCCGTGGGCAGAGCCAGCCGGCAGGAGCTACCGGCGAACCTGTAATGCAGGTCCTACCTTACATCTCCTATTACAGTGGTTCACCACACTGGTCTCCACATTATCGGAAGGACGTGGAAGCTTTAGAGAGAATGCAAAGAAGGTTCACTAGGATGTTGCCTGGTTTTGAGGGAGTTGGCTATGAGGAGAGCTCGAATAAACTAGGATTGTTTTCATGGAAAGACAGAGGCTGAGGGGAGATCTGATAGAGGTCTACAAAGTTATGAGAGGCATAGAAGGGTGGATAGTCAGAGGCTTTTTCCAAGGGTGGAAGTGTCGATTACAAGGGGGCAGAGGTTCAAGGTGAGAGGAGGAAAATTTAAGGGAGATGTGCGGGGTGGGATTTTCATGCAGGAAGTGGTAGGTGCCTGGAGCACACTGCCAGACGATGTAATGCAAGCAAGCACATTAGCAACATTTAAGAGGCATTTTGATGGGTATATGAATAGGGAGGAATTGGAGCGATACGGACTTAGTAAGGACAGATATTTTTTTTTGAGTAGGGCATTATGATCGGCACGGGTAACGCTGGAAGAGTGGGCTCTGATTGGACGTAATGCTGGCGGGGTGGGCTCTCATTGAACATAACGCTGATGGAGTGGGCTCTGATTGAACGTAACACTGGCGGGGTGGGCTCTCATTGAACGTAACGCTGGTGGGTTGGGCTCTGATTGAACGTAACACTGGCGGGGTGGGCTCTGATTGAACGTAACGCTGGCGGGGTGGGCTCTGATTGAACGTAACGCTGGCGGGGTGGGCTCTGATTGAACGTAACGCTGGTGGGTTGGGCTCTGATTGAACATAATGCTGGCGAGGTGGGCTTTCGCTGAACGTAACACTGACCGGGTGGGCTCTCGCTGAACGTAACGCTGGCGGGGTGGGCTCTGATTGAACGTAACGCTGGTGGGTTGGGCTCTGATTGAACATAATGCTGGCGAGGTGGGCTCTCGCTGAACGTAACGCTGGCGAGGTGGGCTTTCGCTGAACGTAACACTGACCGGGTGGGCTCTCGCTGAACGTAACATTGGCGGGGTGGGCTCTGATTGAACGTAACGCTGACGGGGTGGGCTCTGATTGAACATAATGCTGACGGGGTGGGCTCTCGCTGAACGTAACGCTGGTGGGTTGGGCTCGGATTGAACGTAACGCTGACGGGGTGGGCTCTCATTGAACGTAACGCTGGTGGGGTGGGCTCTGATTGAACATAATGCTGGCGAGGTGGGCTCTCATTGAACGTAACGCTGACGGGGTGGGCTCTCATTGAACGTAACGCTGGTGGGTTGGGCTCTGATTGAACATAATGCTGGCGAGGTGGGCTTTCGCTGAACGTATTGCTGGCGGGGTGGGCTCCCACTGAACATAATGCTGGCGGGTTGGGCTCTCATTGAACATAACACTGGCGGAGTGGGTTCTGATTGAATTTAACGCTGGCGGGGTGGGCTCTGATTGAACGTAACACTGACGGGCTGGGCTCTGATTGAACTTAACACTGACGGGCTGGGCTCTGATTGAACTTAACATTGGCAGGGTGGGCTCTGATTGAATTTAACGCTGGCGGGGTGGGCTCTGATTGAACGTAACACTGACGGGGTGGGCTCTGATTGAATTTAACACTGACGGGGTGGGCTCTGATTGAACGTAACATTGGCGGGGTGGGCTCTGATTGAACGTAACACTGACGGGGTGGGCTCTGATTGAACTTAACATTGGCGGGGTGGGCTCTGATTGAACGTAACACTGACGGGGTGGGCTCTGATTGAACGTAACACTGATGGGGTGGGCTCAGATTGAACGTAACACTGACGGGGTGGGCTCTGATTGAACGTAACACTGACGGGGTGGGCTCTGATTGAACTTAACATTGGCGGGGTGGGCTCTGATTGAACGTAACACTGACGGGGTTGGGCTCTGATTGAATTTAACGCTGGCGGGGTGGGCTCTGATTGAATGTAACACTGACGGGGTGGGCTCTGATTGAACGTAACACTGACGGGGTTGGGCTCTGATTGAATTTAACGCTGGCGGGGTGGGCTCTGATTGAACGTAACACTGACGGGGTGGGCTCTGATTGAACTTATCATTGGCGGAGTGGGTTCTGATTGAATTTAACACTGACGGGGTGGGCTCTGATTGAACGTAACACTGACGGGGTTGGGCTCTGATTGAATTTAACACTGACGGGCTGGGCTCTGATTGAACTTAACATTGGCAGGGTGGGCTCTGATTGAATTTAACGCTGGCGGGGTGGGCTCTGATTGAACGTAACACTGACGGGGTGGGCTCTGATTGAACATAACACTGACGGGGTTGGGCTCTGATTGAACGTAACACTGACGGGGTGGGCTCTGATTGAATTTAACGCTGGCGGGGTGGGCTCTGATTGAACGTAACACTGACGGGGTGGGCTCTGATTGAATTTAACACTGACGGGGTGGGCTCTGATTGAACTTAACATTGGCAGGGTGGGCTCTGATTGAATTTAACGCTGGCGGGGTGGGCTCTGATTGAACGTAACACTGACGGGGTTGGGCTCTGATTGAACGTAACACTGACGGGGTGGGCTCTGATTGAATTTAACGCTGGCGGGGTGGGCTCTGATTGAACGTAACACTGACGGGGTGGGCTCTGATTGAATTTAACACTGACGGGGTGGGCTCTGATTGAACGTAACATTGGCGGGGTGGGCTCTGATTGAACGTAACACTGACGGGGTGGGCTCTGATTGAACGTAACACTGATGGGGTGGGCTCTGATTGAACGTAACACTGACGGGGTGGGCTCTGATTGAATTTAACACTGACGGGGTTGGGCTCTGATTGAATTTAACGCTGGCGGGGTGGGCTCTGATTGAACGTAACACTGACGGGGTGGGCTCTGATTGAACGTAACACTGACGGGGTTGGGCTCTGATTGAATTTAACGCTGGCGGGGTGGGCTCTGATTGAACGTAACACTGACGGGGTGGGCTCTGATTGAACTTATCATTGGCGGAGTGGGTTCTGATTGAATTTAACACTGACGGGGTGGGCTCTGATTGAACTTAACATTGGCAGGGTGGGCTCTGATTGAATTTAACGCTGGCGGGGTGGGCTCTGATTGAACGTAACACTGACGGGGTGGGCTCTGATTGAACATAACACTGACGGGGTGGGCTCTGATTGAACGTAACACTGACGGGGTGGGCTCTGATTGAACTTAACATTGGCGGGGTGGGCTCTGATTGAACGTAACACTGACGGGATGGGCTCTGATTGAACTTAACATTGGCGGGGTGGGCTCTGATTGAACGTAACACTGACGGGATGGGCTCTGATTGAACTTAACATTGGCGAGGTGGACTCTGATTGAACGTAACATTGGCGGGGTGGGCTCTGATTGAACGTAACACTGACGGGGTGGGCTCTGATTGAACGTGACACTGACCGGGTGGGCTCTGATTGAACGTAACACTGACGGGGTGGGCTCTGATTGAACGTAACACTGACGGGGTGGGCTCTGATTGAACGTGACACTGACCGGTGGGCTCTGATTGAACGTAACACTGACAGGGTGGGCTCTGATTGAACTTAACAGTGGCGGGGTGGGCTCTGATTGAACGTAACACTGGCAGGGTGGGCTCTGATTGAACGTAGTTCTGGCGGGGTGGGCTCTGATTGAACGTAACACTGACTGGGTGGGCTCTGATTGAACGTAACGTTGGCAGGGTGGGCTCTGATTGAACGTAGTTCTGGCGGGGTGGGCTCTGATTGAACTTAAAGCTGGCAGGGTGGCTCTGATTGATTGTAACGCTGGAAGGCTAGGCTCTGATTGAATGTCACCCTGGCGGGGTGGGCTCTGATTGAACGTAACGCTGGTGGGGTGGGCTCTGATTGATTGTAACGCTGGCAATGTGGGCTCTCAATGAATGTAACCCTGGTGGGTTGGGCTCTGATTGTACTTAACGCTGGCGGGGTGGGCTCTGATTGTACGTAACGCTGGCGGAGTGGGCTCTGATTGAACGTAACGCTGGCAATGTGGGCTCTCATTGAATGTAACCCTGGTGGGTTGGGCTCTGATTGAACGTAACGCTGGTGGGGTGGGCTCTATTTGAACTTAACGCTGGTGGGGTGGGCTCAGATTGTATGTAACGCTGGCGGGACGGGCTCTGATTGAACGTAACACTGGCAATGTGGGCTCTGATTGAACCTAATGCGGGTGGGGTGGGCTCTGATTGAACGTAACCCTGGTGGGGTGTGCTCTGATTGAACGTAATGCTGACGAGGTGGGATGTGATCGAACCCACACCGACAGCAACTTCAGTTTGAAGATTTAGAAAGGATGCTCGATACAAAAAATGAATAATGGATCACCTGCCCCGAACACCAACCGTCCACTCAAAACCCTCCCCCCTGGATAATTGCCAGGAGCAGTGTTGGGGTAGTGTTAGGGAATAGTGCCTGGGCTGTGTTGGGGTGCAGAACATAGGCAGTGCCACTGGGCAGAGGAAGGATGCATTGCCTGGGCAGTGCCCACGCTTGACCCTCTCTGTGGTGGGCTCTGTTCGCCAGATGCACCACACCAACGGGGGGATTATCAGGCCTGATAATTAGATCTAAACGTATGGTAATGGGCCTCCTGACATTGCAGGCCAGGATTGCCGTTATGTCCTTGGTAGGTGGTGGGGGCAATCGCAAAAGGAAATCCTGCCAGTATAAATTGTACTTTGGGCCTCACAATATTTTTTGGACCCTGTCGGCACTCACGCCCACTGGTAATGGGAGCACAAATCCCCTTTTTAACCAGGGTGATGAGAGCCATGCTCAAGAAGCCAGATAGAGACACTTTTCTGCTTGTCCCCACTCCCCTCAAAATCTTGACAGAGACCATTGCTTCAGCAGCATGGAATATACTGACCAAATGATCCTTTGCCATCCATGACCATTCACCCAGGAGTCTGGAGATTTGGAGTCGCGACTTGGCTGTCCCCCACTAGCGGTGCCCCTTTGAGGCATCTACTTCCCTCCCTCCCTTTACCCTGCGTCTTACTGCACCAATGGCAATTGACACAGAATGAACAGCAACTCCACTGGGATCTCAATACTTGAGATCCATGATTCGGGAACATACCTGCTACAATATGTGCTTCACCAATATGGAGGAGACGAGAACTGGGCATCTATGACATCCAGTTGCCTCATAATTATTAGGGTGTCCCTTTCGTTGACCGCTTGTGCTGATACTGAAGCCCCCCCCACCCGGCAACCTGGAAAGATACTCTTTTCACCTCGAGGAATCTCACTTACTGACTAATTGCCTGGTCAAATGGTGCATCTGACCTTTCATACTCGATCCACCAACTTCTCCCCACCACCATATACTCACCCAATACCACCAGTCCTGCCTCCTCTGTTACCCTGAACCCCATCAGAATGCACCTCCACATGCCTTCCATCCCCTCAGAGCTGACACTCGTGACGGTCTCCATACCCAACCTGACCCTGCCCTTCTCCCGTTATCTGAGCCACCTATCTTGGCCCCATCCATGACCCACCCAATGAGGCCTTCACCTACCAGACTTTCACACTGGACCTGACATCCTACCGTGTCCAACTCACTTCTGTGACTGTAACTCTCTCTCCAATCACCAGTATCCTGAGTTCGCCCCTCAGGACTCCACTGTTGACACCACTAGCCCCCTTCCTGTCAGACACTCGCCCCACTTTTCTCCCATAAGCCTTCCTTCTCTGTCTAGCCTGCTCTTCACCCTTCCACACTACACCCCCACCCCCTTATGCCTGCCTCCCTTGGGACAGTATTTGCTAATGGCCCTCCAGTGAATTTAAGTGAGGTCTCGAATAGTAGAATGCATCATCTACAGACTTCAAAGTCGTGGACGAAACAAAGTTCACCATGTGCACACTGTGGTAGTCTGTGTAGAGGTATTACGGTACCTGGTAATGCTGGAACACCATTGGTAGATATTGTATGTTTCCTATTGGTCAAGCTGTATGGTAGCTCAGCCCTGCTAGGCGGGGTATAAGAGCCCGTGCCGCCCCAGCAGCCTTCTTTCTGTACCTGAGCTGCTGGGGGAAACATCTAGCTTATTAAAGCCTTCAGTTGGACTACAACCTCGCTTTAGTAGTCACTGATCGTGCATCAATTTAATAAGCTTGATTTAAAAGGATGGAACTCTGAATCAAGCCGGAGTGTCTGCAACTCAGCCCCCACGCGGCTAACTCAGCGGCAACCTTCAAGCACTGGCTGGTGTGCTTTAAAGGGTATCTCGGGACGGCACGAAAACACACCCACGGGAGAACAGAAATTGCAAGTCCTGCACTCGAGGGTGAGCCCGGAAATTGACACCCTCATCGAGGACGCGGACGACTTCGATGCAGCAGTGGAGCTGCTAAAAGGACATTATATTCGCCCGGTAAACCAGGTCTATGCCTGACATCTGCTAGCAACAAGACGACAGATCCCTGGGGAATCGCTGGAACAATTCTACCGTGCGCTCCTGGTGTTGGGGAGAAACTGCAGCTGCCTGCAAGTTTCGGCGAGCGAACACACTGAACTTTTGATCCGGGACGCTTTCGTGGCAGATATGCTGACCTCCCAAATCCGCCAGCGATTGCTGGAAAAATACACCCTAGGCCTCAAGGAGGCAGGGACCCTTGCAGGCTCCCTGGATGTGGCCTCCCTAAACGCCCGCGCTTACGTTCCGGACCGCGCGGCAGCCCACTGGGCAGCGTGGAACCCCTTTGCAGCCGACCCCGAGACATCTCCCATCCCCCCACAAGCTTGTGCTGCCTGGCAACTCCGGGGGGCGCCGCTGCTACTTTTGAGGGCAGGCCAAGCACCCCCGGCAGCGCTGCCCGGCCCGCACATCCAGCTGCAAGGGATGCGGTAAAATGGGCCACTTTGTGGTGGTATGCCAGGCCCGTGCAGTCGCTGCGGTCTCCGGTGGCGAATGCGGACCATCACCAAAACCCTCTCCATGGTCCCCGTGAGGCCAGCGGGCGCCGCCATCTTCCTCCTCCAGGGCCACGTGCGGCCCCCGGGCGCCGACATCTTGTCCCGCTAAAGCCACGTGCGATGGATGGGCGCCGCCATTTTGTGCACCCCCAGCCATGTGCGACCAATGGGAGCCACCAGCTTGGATGAATTCCCATACTCCAGCTCGGCTGACCGCACACCGCCCGACTAGAACACTCAACTGCTGCGATTAGCCTCGGTGACCGTGGAGCAGTCCCGGCCTCGAACACTCTCAACTGCTACAACAAAAGTACTAATCAACGGGCACGAGATGTCCAGCTTAATCGACTCTGGGAGCACGGAGCGCTTCATACACCCCGACACGGTAAGGTGCTGTTCTCTCCTCGTCCACCCCGTTAATCAAGAAATCTCCCTGGCCTCCGGTTCCCACTCAGTAGAGATAAAGGGGTTTTGTGTAGCAAACCTCACAGTCCAGGGAAGGGAGTTTAAAATTTACCGGCTCTACGTCCTTCCCCACCTCTGTGCAGCCACACTCCTAGGGTTAGACTTCCAGTGCAATCTCCAAAGTCTAACTTTCAAATTCGGCAGCCCTGTACCCCCTCTCACTGTCTGTAGCCTCGCGACCCTCAAGGTCGATCCGCCTTCCCTGTTTGCGAACCTCACCCCGGATTGCAAACCGGTCGCCACCAGGAGCAGACGGTACAGTGCCCAGGATCGGATCTTTATTAGGTCAGAGGTCCAAAGGCTACTGAGGGAAGGAGTAATTGAAGCTAGCAACAGTCCCTGGAGAGCTCAAGTAGTGGTGGTAAAGACCAGGGAGAAGCATAGGATGGTCATCGACTACAGTCAGACCATCAACAGCTTTACGCAGCTGCCCGCATATCCGACCTGGTAAACGGGATCGCACATTACAAGGTCTTCTCCACGGTGGATCTTAAGTCCGCCTACCGCAAGCTCCCCATCCGCACTAGTGACCGCAAATACACTGCCTTCGAGGTAGATGGGCGGCTCTACCACTTCTTAAGGGTTCCCTTCGGTGTCACTAACGGGGTCTCGGTCTTCCAGCATGAGATGGATCGAATGGTTGACCGGTACGGTTTACGGGCAACATTCCCGTATCTCGATAATGTCACCATCTGCGGCCACGACCAGCGGGACCACGACACCAACCTCCGAAAATTCCTCCAGACAGCAAAGATCCTTAACCTTACGTATAACAAGGATAAATGCGTGTTTCACACCGACCGCCTAGCCACCCTCTGCTACGTAGTGCGAAATGGAGTTATAGGCCCCAACCCTGAACGCATGCGCCCCGGAGTGCAAACCGCACTTCTACAGGCCAGAGAAAGCGCACCTGATAAAGGCTTCCCGTCCCTTTGAACGCCTCAGTATGGACTGCAAAGGCCCCCTTATGGAGTTCCCCCTCCCTCACTGCTCCAAGGCCTTGAAGCGCTGCCTAGGGTTTTTCTCTTACTATGCCCAGTGGGTCCCCAACTATGCGGACAAGGCCCGTCCCTTGATTCAATCCACAGTTTTTCCCCTGTCGATAGAGGCCCGCCAGGCCTTCAGCCGCATCAAAGCAGACATTGCAAAGGCCACGATGCACGCCATCGATGAGTCCCTCCCCTTCCAGGTCGAGAGCGACGCGTCTGACGTAGCTCTGGCGGCCACCCTCAACCAAGCAGGAAGACCCATGGCCTTCTTCTCACGTAACCTCCATGCTTCCGAAATCCACCACTCCTCAGTTGAAAAGTAGGCCCAGGCCATAATAGAAGCTGTGCGACATTGGAGGCATTACCTAGCCGGCAGGAGATTCACTCTCCTCACTGACCAACGGTCGGTTGCTTTCATGTTTGATAATGCACAGCGGGGCAAGATAAAAATCGATAAGATCTTGCAGTGGAGGATCAAACTCTCCACCAATAACTACGAGATCTTGTATCGTCCCGGGAAGCCAAACGAGCCTCCTGATGCCCTGTCCCGCGGCACATGTGCCAACGCACAAGTGGACCGCCTCCGAGCCCTCCACGAGGACCTCTGCCACCCGGGGGTCACTCGCTTCTTCCACTTTATCAAGACCCGCAACCTGCCCTACTCCATCGAGGAGGTCAGGACCGCCACCAGGAATTGCCAAATCTGCGCGGAGTGCAAACCGCACTTCTACAGGCCAGAGAAAGCACACCTGATAAAGGCTTCTCGTCCCTTTGAACGCCTCAGTATGGACTGCAAAGGCCCCCTCCCCTCCACCGACTGAAATACGTACTTCCTGAACGTGATTGACGAGTACTCCCGGTTCCCATTCGCCATCCCCTGCCCCAACATGTCCGCAACCACCGTCACCAAGGCCTTCCATAGCATCTTTACGCTGTTCGGGTTCTCCGCTTACATACATAGTGATAGGGGGTCCTCCTTTATGAGCGACGAGCAGCAAGGGCATCGCCTCGAGCAGGACGACCAGTTACAACCCCCTGGGTAACGGACAGGTAGAGAGGGAGAACGGAACGGTCTGGAAAACCGTCCTACTGGCCCTATGGTCCAGGAATCTCCCAGTCTCCAGCTGGCAGGAAGTCCTCCTGGATGCCCTCCACTCCATCCGGTCACTGCTTTGTACCACGACCAACCAAACACCTCACGAATGTCTCCTTGTCTTCCCCAGGAAGTCCTCCTCAGGGACCTCGCTCCCGTCCTGGCTGGCAGCTCCCGGACCCATCCTGCTCCGAAAACACGTGCGGGCGCACAAGTCAGACCCGTTGGTCGAGAGGGTCCATCTTCTCCACGCTAACCCCCTGTACGCCTAGGTGGCGTACCCCGACGGCCGGCAAGATACTGTCTCCCTACGAGACCTGGTGCCCGCTGGGTCCCCACGCACACCCCAGCCACCAGTCCCACCCTCCCTCCCACTGGTGCACCTTACAACCGCCCCCTTACCAGGAGGATATATCCTTACGCCGGACCCGTCTAGGCCCCCCCGCCCACCGACGCACCCCGCAGACGCTCCCTTTCCAAGTCAACCGTTTTCCCCACCAGCGGCGTCTAGGGGTGTCGAAGAATCCACAGAGATCGAGACAACGCTCCTGGAGCCACAGACGTCTGAGCCTCCACCGGCGTCACCACCAAAGCTTCGACGATCACAAAGGACGACCAGGGCCCCTGATCGACTGATTGTTTCATTTCAAAGTGTATATAGTAAATTGTGAATCTGTAAATAGTACGACAATAAGTCAAAAACACTGTACTGAGGTATTACGGTACCTCCATATCTATAATTTCTACCACGTTACCATTTTGTAATATCAAGCCACCACCCCCGCCAGACTCTTTTTTTAACAGGGGGTGAATGTGGTAGTCTGTGTAGAGGTATTACGGTACCTGGTAATGCTGGAACACCATTGGTAGATATTGTATGTTTCCTATTGGTCAAGCTGTATGGTAGCTCCGCACTGCAAGGCGGGGTATAAGAGCCCGTGCCTCCCCAGCAGCCTTCTTTCTGCACCTGAGCTGCTGGGGGAAACATCTAGCTTATTAAAGCCTTCAGTTGGACTACAACCTCGCTTTGGTGGTCATTGATCGTGCATCACCCACCACTTATATACAATCGGGGAAACTGACAGTTATAATTATCCACTGGTGGGGCACATCATTTGGAGGGGGAGCAATTTCCGGGGAGTTTGTTTTTCAATGAGCATTCATGAGATGCAAATGTTAACCCAAAGAAATGGGTGGATCTTTGGTCATGTGGAACTTAAATCTGTTACTCGACCCATTTCCGGCTTTATCTTAGGCCGGAAGGTAAATGGATGGCCGAAGCACTCCGAGAATGTAGGTCGGAAATTCAAGTGTAATAGTGAGGCTGCAAGCTTTATTCGAATGCAGCTTTTCAACTTTAACTACTGTCATCTGGATTTCTCAAGCTTCAGGAAATCTTGCAGTTTTAATGAGTCAAGGATGTCCTTGAGAATTCTTCAACTTGATTGCCACAGATTCACTGTAGAGGGCGTCATACACAGCGCCAGGGTCCAAGGTTTGATTCCCGGCTTGGGTCACTTCACTGTCTGTGCGGAGTCTGCATGTTCTTCCTGCCTTTACAACCATCTCCTCCATCCAGATGCTTGCTTGAGGTCCCACCAGCTTCGAGTGACTCCTACCTTATCCCAAGGCCCCTGATCCCACCGCACAACTTCCAATTCTGCTGTCCTGGGCTCCAAAATTTAATTTCAACCGCCATTCCTGGGCGGCATCCAATAGCCCCATCCCAGGTCTTATAATTTCCACCCTCACCATGGGGCCTCTGACATGCCCACATTCCCACCCACCAAAGCAACCCCCTCCCGGCAAGGTTACTGACGATGGCCTGCTGGGATGGAAGTCTGCTCAATTGTAACCCCATACTCTCCTCCCCAATTTCTCAGCACAAACTTACTTGCTGCTGCTGTGGGCTTCACCAACCTGAATTATGGCTCAGTCTGGTAGTCAGGTAGATCTCCAATTGGGGAACGAATTTGTGTAACTAATGTGCCACAGAATGTAGTGGAATTCCGAAATGCAGATTCCCCATGACTTTAACTGATCGGACTTTGTCAGGTACGTAAAAAAAACCCTGCGTGTTTCCTTGAGAATTCTTCAACTTGATTGCCACAGATACCCTGCAGAGAGCGTCATAAATAGCGCCAGGGTCTAAGGTTCGATTCTTGGCTTGGGTCACTGTCTGTGCGGAGTCCGCACGTTCTCCCTGTGTCTGTGCGGGTTTCCTCCGGGTGCTCCGGTTTCCTCCCACAAGTCCCGAACGATGCGCTGTTAGGTAATTTGGGCATTTTGAATTCTCTGTCTGTGCTCCCGAACAGGCGCCAGAATGTGGTGACGAGGGTTTTTGCACAGTAACCTCTTTGCAGTGTTAATGTAAGCCAACTTGTGACAATAAATATTATTATTATTATACTGAAAAGTTCATAAGTGTAATGAATGGTGACTGTTATTCTTTCATCCCCAAAGCAAATTCTGGGCCAAATCGCAATGTGAATATCTTGAGCAGGCTACTTCCTGCCGGTTTCTATCAAGAACGATGGCTCCTTAAATCAAGGTTTGCCTGGAAACTGGAAATGCGACCTCAGCACTAAGTCAGCCATTTGTCCTCTGGTATTCATCCTGAAACCACTTCTGTCACATGACCCTACCGCAATCTGAAAAATTCAGCCCAATGTTTCGGTAAAATAGTCCTTCATCAGAATGGGTCTTCCTCCCATTCGTACAGGACTATGCATGGAGACATTGGGCAGAACTTACCCATTTTCCAGCAGAGTGGCACAACGGATGGGGAAACTGGATTTTCCAGCCCCTTCGCAATGTGTTTCTCAACACCGGATATTGGCTGCCTTAACTTCCAATCCTGGGCTTTTGCGTGCCTTCCCTGCCCTGCCGCCGGGGAACCCGCCATGAGGGGCCGTCTTCCACAGGACCGGAAGATCCTAGCGGAAGGGGCTGGAAAATCCCACCCATTAACTCTACTGCGTTCTGCAGATGCTGCTTAGACCACTGATTATTTCCAGCGTTTTCTGTTATTATTTCAACGTTCCAGCATCTGCAGAGTATTCTGTTTTCATATCAGTCCTACATATCCTGAGGTAAAACAGTGGGGAGATGTGAAGGGCCAGTGGCAGTCATGTTGGACTGGCAAGCCACTGGCAAGCGGTTGCAGAAAGGTTATGTTGGGATGGCATCGCTACGTCCAGTAATCAGCAGGTATTGTCATGTCATCCACCATTGTTGGATACATTCTGTAGGGCATTAATTCTTCTACTTGCCACCACAATGTGTCTCCCTCACTCTCTGCTCCATACGTACTACATTTAGTGTCTCGTCTTTTGCTGCTTGGGAAAAATTACTTCAACATTGTGGTAAAAGCAAAAAACTCATTAGTGTTACCTTGTCAAAACCTAATTGAACGGCTCCATTCATTGTCTTTTCATTTTAAAGGTTATGTTGTTAATATTTCTACCTCATGTGGCTTGAGCAACAATTGTTATGGGTATTATAGCAGCAGTTTGCGTGTGTGTGTGTGTATATTTTTGACCTGATTTAGGAATTATTTTGACCTCTGGCAGAGGATGTTTATAGTTTCAACATTTTCTACCATTGACTGTTCAAATGAAAGATTGGTTCCATTATAAACAGATTTCAATTGGATGATGAAATCTGAAAACAGTCATCATCATGTATTGTGTAAATAAACTATCAGAACCTTTCAATTAAAGTATATAATTTGTAAAATGCTCTCACCTACCATTATTCCATGTACAAATCAGTCAAACTGGTAATTATAGCTTGTAAATAATTCTCAGACACTCATTATTCTATGTATGAACCATTTAAATCCCTTGATTAAATTCCAGCCTCAAATTCACTCATGGGTAACCAAGAATCTATCTGTAATACTCTCTGCATTCTTTAATTAGATTTTCAATTCACTTCTGGGTGTTTGTTATTTCATGTACAAACCTTCTGAATTAGTTCACCAAATTCAATCCTGTGACTCGTTCTCCAAATGTAGGGCGCGATCTAATGGGAGAACCACTAAATGCGGTGATGAGAGAGAATTGCCAGGTGCTTCCTGATGGCCGACTTGGCAATAGCGTGACCGGTATCTATCGCCAATTAGCGCCGGTAATGATGCCCCACAGGCTTCACGGTGGAAATGGCTATGCCGCGCCCGGCAGCTACCCGCTAGCGAGCGGAAGCAGTTGTTCAACCGCTCCCTATGAGTAAACCCCAGACAGCACACAGCCATGCCACCAAGGAGACCTGCACCACAATTCGGAGATGCTGACCTGACCAGACTGCTTGATGTGGTGAAGTCGTGACAGGACACCCTGTTCCGCTGAGGGGGTCGGAGGGTCAGCCGATGCTGCCTGGAAGGCTGTGGCGGTGGCCGTCAGCACCGGGAGTGTAACCAGCAGGATTGCCACCCAGTCCCGTAAGAAGCTCAAGGATCTCCACTGGGCTGCATGGATTAGTTGGCACCTGCCCCCTGGCACTGATCCTGCCTGCCACCCCTGCCTCCCACGCACCCTCGATGATCTGGTGGTTTGCACCGCCCCCCCCCCCCCCCCCGCCTCCCAGCACAGTACCAGTCCTGTGCCCCAGCACACCCTGGTACCCACCAGCACACTCCACTGATGCCCAGCGGCTGTACCCATGCCTGTCCCCCTCCATTGCCCCTTTGCCGATGCATGAATCGTGCATCACATAATGAACTCCCCCGCCTTTCAAGAGAACATCTCGGAGGAGAGTTCCGAGGGTGCCACCATTGAGGCATTACAGCTGTCATCCCCACCTTCCACCAGCGCAGAGATACAAACCTCGGTGGGTGAATGTAGTGGGCAGACATCTGGGGCACAATCTGGTGAGCACCACGCAGTTGCTGATGCACATCAGGCGGAGTTAGGAACGTCCAGGGGGGATAGCAGTCAGAGGTCTGCTGGATCCCAGGACTTAGATAGATTCCAATCCGATGCTGAGCCTCTGGACCAGGTTATCCCAGAGCTGATACAGAGCTAGGGTGTGGCTGTGAGATTCAGAAGGGAATGTCAGCGACACTCCAGTGGGTCCATACCCGATTGGAGGAGTCTCAAAGTCTATGGTCGGAGGAGAGGGCGCTGGAAGTGCTTTGGGGGAGGGGAGGGGATGGCGACTGCAGTAGATAGCCTGGAGCACAATGTCAGACCATGAGTGGTTGTGTCCAAGCCGTTGTTCAGTCAGTGACAACCATGACTGAGCATCTTGACAGCATGTTCCAGTCACTGGGGACATGTCCCTGGCGCAGGTGGACCTTGCCAACGTGCTGCGGAACATGTCCCAGTCTCAGGTGGGCATTGCCGAGGCACTCGGGACCATGTCCCAGTCTAAGGTGGACATTGCCAAGGCGCTCCAGAGCGTGTCCCAGTCACTGAGGAATGCGTCCCAGACACAGGTAGACATTGACGAAGCACTCCAGGGCATGGCTCGGTCACAGAGCGGCATCGCTAAGGGCGTCAATGTCATGGTGCAGACAATGGGGAACCGCCAAGCCCGCCAGAGCCAGATGATGCAGGGGCCACTAGAGCTCACTCCAGCCATCCCTCCATCCCAAGGTGATCCCCCAGGACCCTACGGGCACCGTCCAGGGGGAGGGAGCACTGGAGTCCGACCCAGAGCCTCCCGACAGGAAGACGACAGTGGTCACCAGCTCTCCTGAGTCCCCCGTCCTCCCCTGACAACGGTGCGTCTTGGGATCAGCAGGCATGATAAGGGGTACCCGCTGAGGTCCTGGCTAATGATGCCAGTAAGGAGGCCGGAGACTGCTGTGGAGACCCGATATAAAGATGCCCATCTGATCATTCGGGCTGTCATTGAGCAGTGCATTGGACTGTTGAAAATGCCCCCGGGTTGATAGCACAGTTTTGAAGATAGCTACTCACCATCTCTGACCCCCACAGCAGCCATCGCGATGACTTTGAGATAGGTGTACTAAACGGTGCCAGCATGATCGCTGGCTAGGGAGGCGGTTAAATCATGGGAGGCCGTTTGATTGGGGATCTGTCCTGTTAATGATATGGAGATTGACCTTAATTGGTGATTATTAGTTTCTCGTCACGTCTCAGCAGCATCAGGATCCCGCCAACAGGAGTGGGCAAGTTAGATCAGAAACTGATCAGTGCCCTGTGTGGATCCCGATTTTGGCCTCTCCCACTATCTAACCAGCTCGCACAGATCCGCGCCAGGTACAATGTGGCTGCTAGATTGCGCCCGTAATCTTTATATAAAATATCTAAATATGTTGATTAGATTTCAACCTATAACTCACTGGATATATAAAATATCTAAAAATAATTATCGAATTCTTTCCTGAACCTGACAACACTTCTTTGATGTGAAAATACATTTGACTGCAATAATTTCAACAAGGTTAACAATTGAAATTATTACCAGAACACCCAGTTTTCTGTTAATGCCTTTCATCCGAGCACCTGAGTAAGGAATGGGAGTAGACCACTAGGCCTTCAAGCCTGCCCTGCCAAAAAGATCATGGTTGATCTGACTAATCTACTGCCTACTTCCAATACCTTTCATCCCCTTGTTTATCAAGAATCTATCACAACTGCCTTGATAACATTCAAGGACTCTGCTTCCACTGCCTTTTGAGGAAGGGAGTCCCAAAGACTCACTACCCCCTGAGAGAAAAACAGTCTTTGCATTCTTGTCTTAAATGGATGACCCTTTATTTCTAAACAGTGACCTCCAGTTCTAGATTTTCCAACAAGAGGAAACACCTCTCTACAGCCACCCTATCAAGACCCCTCAGAATCTTATATATCTCAATCAGTTTGCCTCTTACTCTTCTAAACTCCAGCAGTTACAAGTCTAGAGTAGATTCAGGGTAGACAGGGTAGATGCAGGAAGGATGTTCCCGATGGCGGGACAGTCCAGAACCAGAAGTCGCAGCCTCAGGATACGGGGTAAACCATGAGGACTAAGATGATCAGCCTGTGGATTTCTCTACGACAGAAAGCAGCTGAGACCAGAACATTGTCTGTTTTGATGAAGGAGTTAGAGAGAGCTCCTGGGGATAAAGGAATCAAAGTATATGAGGGAAAGTGGGAACAGGATACTGAGTTGGATGATCAGCCATGATCATAATGCATGGCGGAGCAGGCTCAAAGGGCTTAATGGCTTACTTATGCTCCTATTTTCTGTGTTTCTATATTTCCACCTAATTCTGGCACCTTGAACATCTCCAATTTAAATTGCTCCACAATTAGCAACAATGCCACCTAGGCCCTAAGGTCTGGAATTCTCTCTCTAAACATCTTGGTCTCTTTAATTTGCTTTCCACATTTAAGGCACTGCTTAAAAAATACCCCTTTGACCAACCTTTTGCCCATCTAGCCTCATATTGCCTGTGGCTAGGTGTCAGATTTTGTTTTATCATGCTCCTGCGAAGTGTTATAAGGGTGAAGATTCAATGTAGTTGCAAATCGTCGATAATGAAGATGGTGATAATGAAACCCTTTTGTCATTTTCTGATTGGCCCTATATATGACCCAGAATGTTCGCAGTGTGGCTGATGCTTACGACCCTCTGAATAGCCTGGAAAGCTACTCAGTTGTCATGCAGGTAGCTCACCATTACCATCTTAAAAGTTGTACAAAAAGTTAGAAAGCAATTAGGAAGGCAAATGGTATGTTGGCTTTGATTGCATACGGTTTGCAATAAAAGAATTGGGAGATTTTGATACAATTATATAAGGCTTTGAAGAGACCACCTCTGGAGTACTGTACATAGTTCTGATCTCCATATCTAAGGATAGGTATACTTTCAAACAAAAAAAGAACAAAGAAATGTACAGCACAGGAACAGGCCCTTCGGCCCTCCAAGCCCGTGCCAACCATGCTGCCCGACTAAACTACAATCTTCTACACTTCCTGGGTCCGTATCCCTCTATTCCCATCCTATTCATGTATTTGTCAAGATGCCCCTTAAATGTCACTATCGTCCCTGCTTCCACCACCTCCTCCGGTAGCGAGTTCCAGGCACCCACTACCCTCTGCGTAAAAAACTTGCCTCGTACATCTACTCTAAACCTTGCCCCTCTCACCTTAAACCTATGCCCCCTAGTAATTGACCCCTCTACCCCGGGGAAAAGCCTCTGACTATCCAAATTTCCTTGGAGCTGGTACTGGGAAGGTTCGCTCGATTGGTCCGAGTTGGGAGGCGAGAGGGTTGCCCTGTGATGAGGGGCTGAGTAAACTGGGCCTTCACCCTCTGAGATTCAGAAGAACGAGAGGGGATCTCACTGAAACATACAAGCTTCTGGAGGGAGTTCACGGGGTAGACAATGAGAGGTGGTTTCACCTGGCTTGGGAATCTAGAGCAGATGATCACAATCTCCGGAGAAGGGGTTGATAATTTAGGATTGACGCAAGGAGAGATTTCTTCGTTCAACATGTTGTGAATCTTTGGACTTTGCTACCTCAGAGGGTTGTGGGTGCTTCATCGTTGTGTATATTGATGGCTGAGATAGAAAGATCTTTGGCCTGAGGGAATCAAGGGTTGTGGTGAGAAGGGAAGAAAGTGGTGTTCAAGCCGAAGATCAGCCTTGATCATATTGAAAGGCAGAACAGGTTTGAGCGGCCTTTTCTCACCAACTATACAAGTTATGAATCATAATTATTGGTTTTCGGAAATCACAAACAGGTTATTTCTGAAAGTTCCGGATGAAACATTTATCAGCCTGGATTTTTCAAATCAATATCAGCAAAGCAACTGTCAGGGCTTCGCTAATGTATAGAACTGTCTGTTAAATTCAAGAGTACTTGCCAATCAAAACTTTATCTGAATAAATCGGACGGTATGTTTGTGTTTGAATTGAAACCCAAATCCAACTGTCTGGAGATCAAATCAACCAGTTGTCAAAACCACCACTTTGGCTGGGGCATGAGATCTGTGAGTGAATCATATTTTTGATAAACTTTCGATGTACAGCGGCAGAGTGCAGTAAGTTAACACACCTTTCATTTTGTCGCAATCACTCGCCCTTTCACAAAAGCGAAACCTGAATTTAAAATTGTGATTTTAAAATAAAACTTGTCCCAGAAACTGCCTCAAACATAAAACGACAAGGAGTCGATATTGGAGAATGGCTCAGGCAAGTTGAATTTGGAATCCAGCTACAAAGCTGCTACTTAGCAGAATCCTCAAGCATTTGCAAACGTTACTGGTTGGGATCGATTGGGAAAGGATCATTTTCTTCAATTCTTCATAAAACACCAGGTAACAGCATTTTCAACTCAAAATCTCCTCTAATGTAAATAAAGCCCTAAATCCCCCCGAAACATAATAAATTGGCAGGGATCTGCCGAATGTAGAGATTTGCATTGGATTGATTAGCAGTAGGAGAGATTTGTGGTGAATTGATTGCCGGTGCAGAAATTTGTTCAGTGGTATTACTTGGCAAGTAATCCATTTTCCTTCCTTAGTTATAATTGTAACTGTTAAGAAGAAAGGGAATTACGTCTCAGGAGGTGATAGATTTGATAAGGATCTTGATGCAAAGTTTATCCGCTGCCATTGTTGCACTAACATAAAGTGGTTCCCTGTGTTTACAAACACAATGACAGTATAGCTCAGGGGGCAGTAAAGCCAAATGATTTGAGATCTCAAGCTGCCACTTCAGGAGGTCAGTTCACCTAAGTTTGTGTTTGTTCTTGCATCAGATGCAGTATAACTGCAGATGTTGCGAAGGTGCCCAGCTTTTCGTACTCGGAGTTTAGAAGGATGAGGGGGGCTCTTCTTGAAACTTACAGGATACTGCGAGGCCTGGATAGAATGGACATGGAGATGTTGTTTCCACTTGTCGGAGAAACTAGAACCAGAGGACGCCATCTCAGACAAAAGGGACGATCCTTTAAAACAGAGATTAGAAAGAATTTCTTCAGCCAGAGGGTCGTGAATCTATGGAACTCTTTGCCGTAGAAGGCTGTGGAGGCCAAATCACTGAATGTCTTTAAGACAGAGATAGATAGGTTTTTGATCAATAAGGGGATCAGGGGTTATGGGGGAAGGCAGGAGAATGGGGATGAGAAAATATCAGAATGATTGAATGGCGGAGCAGACTCGATGGGCTGAGTGGCCTAATTCTGCTCCTATGTCTTATGGTCTTATGGGGCGGGATTCTCCGACCCCCCGCCGGGTCGGAGAATTGCCGGGGGCTGGCGTGAATCCCGCCCCCGCCGGTTGCCGAATTCTCCGGCACCGGATATTCAGCGGGGGTAGGAATCGCGCTGCGCTGGTTGGTGGGCCCCCACCGCGGCGATTCTCCGGCCCGCGATGGGCCGAAGTCCCGCTGCTGGAATGCCTGTCCCGCCGGCGAGAATCAAACCACCTGTCATACCGGCGGGACAAGGCGGCGTGGGCAGGCTCCGGGGTCCTGGGGGGGGGGGGGCGCGAGGCGATCTGGCCCCGGGGGATGCCCCCACTGTGGCCTGGCCACCGAGCGGGCCTGTGCCGTGGGGGCACTCTTTTCCTTCCGCCTTCGCCATGGTCTCCACTATGGCGGAGGCGGAAGAGACCCCCTCCACTGCGCATGCGCGGGGATGCCGTGAGTGGCCGCTGGCGCTCCCGCGCATGCGCCGCACGGCAAAGTAATTTCCGCGCCAGCTGGCGGGGCACCAAAGGCCTTTCCCGCCAGCTGGCGGGGTGGAAATCAGTCCGGCGCGGGCCTAGCCCCTCAAGGTTAGGGCTCGGCCCCTCAAGATGCGGAGAATCCCGCACCCTTGGGGCGGCGCGATGCCGGACTGATTTGCGCCGTTTTTGGCGCCGGTCGGCGGACATCGTGCCGATTGCGGAGAATCCCGCCCACGGTCTTTTTTTTTTAATGTAGTTTGTTTTTCAGGTTTTTTTTCTGTTTGGAAGAAACTTTCAGCACTCTGAAAGCATTGGCAATTTGCCAGAGGGTTGAAGCTCTGCACATATATGCTGATATTTGAATCCTCAAAGAGACTGAATACGAGACAGTGACAGAGGTAAGAAGTTGTGATACTTGAACTTGAATTTGATATAGTGGCCTCTGGATGTCCCCAAGTACTTAACAGCCAGTTCATTTCTCTGGATGAATGGTCACTCTTTCTAAGGTAAATATAGAAGCCTATTTGTGTACAATAAGGTCCCACACACTGCAATGATAGCAGAGTTATTTGTTTTATGGTTGTGCTCGTTAAAGGATGAATATTAGCCAGGACATTGAAACATAGAAAATAGGTGCAGGAGCAGGCCATTTGGCCCCTCGAGCTTGCACCACCATTCAATATGATCATGGCTGTTTCAGTATTCATGAAAATTCAGTATTCCACTCCCGATTTCTCTCCATACCCCTTGATCCCTTTAGCCGCAAGGACCATGCCTAGTTTCCTCTTGATTATATCCAACAAACTGGCCCCAACAGCTTTCTGTGGTAGAGAATTCCACAAGGTCGCAACTCTCTGAGAGAAGAAGTTCTTCCTCATCTCAGTCCTGAATGGCTTACTCCCTATTCTGAGGCTGTGACCCCTAGTTCTGGATGTCCCCAACAACAGGAACTTTTTTCCCGCATCTAGCCTGTCCAGTCCCATCAGGAATTTATGTTTCTATGAGATCCCCTCTCATTCTTCGAAACTCCAATGAGTACAAGCCCAACCGATCCAGTTTTTCTTCATATGTCAGTCCTGCCATCCCAGGAATTCGTTTGGTGAACCTTCGCTGGACACCCTCAATAGAAAGAATGTCCTTCTCAAACTAGGAAACCAAAACTGCACACAATTCACAAGCTGTGGCCTCACCAAGGCCCTGTATAACTGCAGCAAGCCATCCATACTCCTAAACTCAAATCCCTCGCTATGAAGGCCAGCATGCTATTAGCTTTCCTCACCACCTGCTGTACCTGCATGCCAACCTTCAGCAACTGTTCCACCTTGTCACCCAGGTCTCATTGCACTTCCCCTTTTCCTAAACTGCCACCATTCAGATAATAATCTGCCTTCCTGTTTTTGCCACCTAAGTGGATAACCTCTCATCGACCCACATTATGTTGCATTTGCCAAGGATTTGCCCATCAGCCAGCCTGTCCAAATCACCCTACAGCCTCTTTGCATCCTCCCCACAGCACACAGGACAGTGTGAAAACTCTCCTGTCTTGTTTGACTTATGCAGTGGGATCAATTATATCCGCTTGAGCACAGGCAGGCACTTCGCTTATCATCTCATCTGAAAGAAAGAACCTCTGACAATGCAGTATTCCCTTATAGAACTGACAGAAGTGCAAGCCTAGGTTTGTGCAGAAATCAAAAAGGTCACAATCCCATTCAAGGGCATACTGGCTGTGAGCACAACTGTGCCAGCATTTATGCCACGCTGGTCGTAAGAACTAATAACAATGAGGTGGATGAATTGTTCCAGTTTGTAGTGTTAGAGAACCTCTTTTTAAACCCAGAGATTTGAATTTATTACACATATACTTGCCTACAGGCTATCTGAGAATTTCTGCACTGGAACTTGTGGTAACTAGGAATCTAAAGCCTTCTACAAGAGATCTGGGAACTGTGATCTTAATTAATCACATTGAAGAATCTTTACTGATACATGCAGATCCTGATGTTTATGGGGAGGTCGTGAAGAAGAGGGAGTCTGCTTAGTGATTGGCAAACCTGGATGACTGAGTTTCCCTGAGGTGCTGTTGGTGGACGTGTCGATGGGAAGGCAGTGGTGGATGGAACTGCAGATCAAGGGGCCATTTAATCACAGGATTGGAGCAGTGTATGAGCACAGAGGAGGTTAACAAGGTAGCTTGGCAAGTTAGGGTGGTATGGAAATTCTCCTGCTCCTCCTGGTCCCCAAGCAGTGCTGGCAAAGTACTGAAGCCCATTGAACAGTCCTCAACACTTACCAGCTGCTAGGTTCCGTGTGATCCAGGAAACCAGGACGAGCAATGTAGCGGCTGGAACAGAGACAAAGTCTTGTGAATGCAGCCTCATCAAAATATTTAAATGAGGGATCTGCCTCCTGAGAGCACCCCTCCTGCCATCTCTGTGTTACCCTCCCGTCCCACCTCTATTAAAATTGAATGTGGGGTGGGGGTTTGGGTATCAATACTTAAACATTTTAACTTTCAATATGCAACAAATCCTCCTGCATTTGGGCATTAAAAGTACCTCTGCGGCATTTGAATAAGCAAGTGTAAGCTAGTATAGTTTAAGGCAGTGCCAAATTATGTACAGAAAGCAAAGTCAAGAGAGGGAAGAAAGATGGGATTATATTGTTCCAAACTGGTTATCTTTAATCAAGGTTGCAGCAAGAGCTACACTGCTATTAGTTCCAATGTTCTTGTCTGCAGTTCACTGCCCTGATCATTAATTACTGAGACTGCACACTCGGTTGTAGAAGAAGCCTATTACGTATTCAGGTAGGAAGTATCTGATATATCCCTGATAGAATTATTGGTGCATTATTCTTTTGGTTGTTATGCGAGCTGCTTAGAAAGGAGTAAATCATTTTCTGCCATTGCAAAATCCTATCCTGTCATGTTTGGTTTAGGTTTGTTTCACACTGTGAGCAGTAAATTACACATACCTTTCACATCAAACAGCTTCTTGTTGCTTTTTATCAGAAGTTTACCATGCCTTGAGTTCAGTTGTGTGCTTGAGAGGATTCAAAATGCTCCCGACTCGTGTGCATTGATGAGCATTTGTATTCCATAACCGGGATTTGCATGTCAGCACAGACTACATCAAACTCTGACACAAGCATTACACTGAACAACTGGCTATGTTGTCCAACCTCAGACATACACAGTCTTTCCTCAACTCGTTCAACAATCTGTTTTCGGAGAAAAAATTACTTAAATGTAATTTCAGCATATAAGCACATATATTATACTTTGATATGTAAATGGACAATATTACCCACTGAATATCTGAGCTGAATAATTATATAAGTTACATGTAAATGACCGTATGTTTCCCGTTTAGATCATAAGGCCATAAGATACAGAAGTAGGATATTTGGCCTAGCGCGTCTGCACTGCCATTCAATGAGATCATGGCTGACCTGATAATCCTCAACTCCAATTTCCCGCCTTATCCCCATAATCTTTGGTTCCCTTACTGATTAAAAATCTGTCTGTCTCAGCCTTGAACATACTGACCAACCCAACCTGTACATTCCTCTATGGTAAACATTTGCACAGATTCACCACCCTCTGAGAGATGACGGGCTAGATTCTCCGTCGACGGGATCCTCTGTTTCGCTGGCAGCGCACTCACGGCTGCGTATTTCCCGACAGTGTGGGGGTGTCCACAATGGGAAACCACATTGCTGAAGAATCCCGCTGCCGGCGGGGGCGCGGCGGATCTTAAAACGGGTGCGACGGGACGGAGAATCCCGCCCGACATTCCTCATTCTTCAAAGTCTCCCTGGGTTGGCTGTCTTCCTGGACGACGTATCGATCACAGGAGCCTTTGAGAAGGAACATCTAGATAACCTAGAAGAAGTCCTCTGGTGATTCTCGGACTTGGGTGTCCATCTGAAAAGGGGCAAGTGCATCTTCTTGGCAAAAGAGGTCACATGCCTTGGATACCGAGTTGACAAGGACGGGTTGCATCTGGTGGAAGAGAACGTTCAAGCTACTAAGCGAACCCCAACACCGGAGGATATGACAGAGGTAGGGTAATTCCTAGGGTTCGTTAACTATTATGGAAAATTTATTCCAAATTTGGCAACCATAGTGGCGACGCTACATGCGTTCTTAAAGAATCACCAGAAATGGGCATAGAAGGCACCACAAGAGGAGGCATTTGCAAAAGTAAACCGCCAATTATTACCCTTCACTATGATCTGTCGAAACCACTCATAATTACATGCGATGCCTCCCCATATGGCCTCGGGGCAGTGTTGTCCCATCAGTGGGACGATGGGACAACACTGCCAGCAGCTATGCTTCAAGAAACTTGGCCGTTGCGCTCAAATTGAAAAGAAAGGACTGGCCGTGATCTTTGCAGTCCACTGGTACATCTACGGATGTCATTTATAATCACACACCACAAGCTCTTATTGACCTTTTCAAAGAAGACAAAGTGATGCTGCCAGGATCCAGCAATGGGCATTGCGGTTGGCAGCGTGTGAATATACTTTCAAGTATTGCCCGGGTACATAGATTGCGTAGGTGCCCTTTGCCACCTCCATTGCAGTCTCCATGGAGCTGGCTGTAAAAGAAGCAGAGCAGCTGAGTGCATTAACTCGAGTGCATGATGTGACAGCTAAGCATGCACACAAGGTAGCAAGCGGCTAAGGAATGTTATCATTGAGGGAAGCCCGGTCACTATCTCTCAGTGCAGAGACCTTGAATGCCTTCATAGTGGCAGAAGGGACACATTGCTTCTTTTTTGTTTTTATAGGCGCACTCAATGAATCAGAAAAGAAAGAGAAAAATTTGCATGTCATACAGCAGGAATGGGAGGGCCAGAATGACAGCACGGTAGCACAAGTGCATAGCACTGTGGCTTCACAGCGCCAGGGTCCCAGGTTCGATTTTCCGCTGAGTCACTGTTTGTGCGGAGTCTGCACGTTCTCCCCGTGAATGCGTGGATTTCCTCCGGGTGCTCCGGTTTCTTCCCACAGTCCAAAGATGTGCAAGTTAGGTATATTGGTCATGCTAAATTGCCCTTAGTGTCCAAAAAGGTTAGGAGGGGTTATTGGGTTGCGGGGTTAGGGTGGAAGTAAGGGCTTAAGTGGGTCGGTGCAGACTAGATGGGTTGAATGGCTTCCTTCTGCACTGTATGTTCTCTGTCTATGTCCTTACACTGAATCCGTGGTCTCAAACCCATCCCAACAGCTGCCAGGTTTCAACCTTCCAAGCAAAGAGTGGACCACCCTTAACCGGTTCAGGACTGGCCGAGGCCCATACTTGATCAATCTCCGCAGATGGGGCATTAGTGCCAGCCCCCTATGTGCCCATGGGGCAGAGTGAACTATGGACCACATCACAGAAGAATGTCCAATAGCCGAGGCCTATTCACGTTCAACACAGCAGGACTGGAAGAAACAGCTTGGCTTAGGGACTTTGCATTTGCTAAATAAATAAATAGGGGGTCATTATCAGGAAGTTTGGTATCCTTCCACCTATATTAGATGATAGACATGCAACAAATCAAATCCACTGGGGATGGGATACCTACATATTGCGCACTTGTATTGATGGCTGACGAGGCCAAACCATGGGAAGCAGGTTCTGCCACAAACGCCACATATGAAGCAGTGTTAGCAGTGTGACATTATGAGAATTATACAGAACTGTAAGGGTTAATGTCATGTCCGAATCAACCATTAGAGGGAGATGGATGCAGAACTATATAAAGCATCGTGCTAAGCATTCTGGGAGAGTGTTGAAGAGAAGGCTAGGAGAAAGAATGTAGGAAAGCTAGTGTGAGTGAGAGCAGATCATAGTTATTGTATTAGTGTAGCGATTAGTGGTAGATGAGTGTAGATTGTATATTTATTGTCAATTGTTTATTATCTAGAAGTAAGAGGTAGAATTCAATTAAGTAGTGCAAATACATCTTTAGCTTTGTTTAATACAAAAGCTAGTTGTGGTCTTTATGAACAGTACACCAACCATCCTAGAATCTGAACCACGAAGAACACCACAAGCAGGGTACTGTTTTTGGTGTTGTCACCTGTTATCAAGTTGCTACAGCCACTTATCGTCATGGTGTGCATGTTGGCCTGCAGGTGATGTCGGCAGTTTCCTGTCATCAGCTAGTGTTGGAGAATAAACATACCTATTCTGATAGTTCAGGGGATAATAAGAATTTTGTGGTATTATTTTGAAAAAGAAAAGCAGTTTGCTGTTCTCATTTTCTGGCCAACAACCTTTCAAACATATCACCAAAAATGTAGCTGGATTGGTCATCACATTGTTGCTTGTGGAAAGTTGCTGTCGTAGAATTGGTTGTGGCATTATCTACATAACATTTAAAATCACTCCTGGATTTGAGACATTTTGATATAATAGTGTACTGTACAAATGCAAGTGTTATTACAAAGATCTGAGCTGGTACGTCAGCAGGGTCATTTGTGAATCTTGGCTTTCAGGGCACACCGTCTGGCAGAGTTATGCCAAAATATGGGCGGCAGAGACTAGAACAAATTCTGTTACAGAGATCAGTTGTTATCATCCTGAATGCAGTTATTATCTTCCATTGGCAGGAAAGTTGGAGATTTCAGCTTTTAAAGTCCACTGTTCAGTGGAGTGCGGCACTCAGACAAATAATGTGCCCAGGGAAATTTCACAAGTCACTCCTTTTTACATCATTAGCTCATTATTCTGGACAGTAACCACAGTGCCAAGGTGTACTATACGAACAATGTCCTTAAAGATCTCATCATCCTTCACGGGATTCCTGTTACACACTATCCATGCATTTTGAGCTTGAGGGAAAATAAGGAGGTGAAACATCTCAGCATGCTGGTTCACATCGAGCTTACTCCAACTGGAATGACCCACATGGTTTCCTTGGATCTAGTATTTTTGCTGTTGGCTCTGTACTCCTGTGCAGTACTTTCTGACGGTACAATATATCTTTAATAAGAGCGACTGACCTGTGTATAACAGAATTCTTTCCAGCACCTCAGGCATATATTTGCATAATTCTGAAACTGAAAGTTAAAGATACTTACATCTACCTGATGTATTGCTATCTCTTACAATAGAAAAACACAATATTAGGGACTGTGAAAGTCCTGAATGGTGTAAGAATTTTAAAAAGTTGTGATTGGGTTCTGGAAATGAAAAGGATTTGTTTTTATAGATTATTAAACCTAGAGCAATGTATTGTGAAAGAAAAGGTCTAAAGATTTGGGTACCCATTTTTGGTTGCAAGGATTACGATTTGCCACCTGCTCTTTCCCATTGAGGAGGCAGCATTCAAACAGAGCGCTGCCTCCTCATTTCCAAATGTGCTGCATCTCACCAGGGGGTCCAGCAGGATGCAAAGGTGAGAGATGGTAGCGTAGTGGTAATGTTACTGGACCAGTAATCCAGAGGCCCAGACAAATACTCTGGGACATGGGTTCAAAACCCACCACGGCAGCTGGTGGAATCTGAATTCAATTAATAAAAGTAGATCTTGGTAATAGTGTTAATTGCCTTAAAAGCCCATCTGGTTAAATGTGTTGCTAACGTTTGGTTGGTTCACTTGGCTCTGTTTTATAACCTTTGCTCTCGAGTCGCCAGGTACCTTTATGATACCACCACGAGGTTCCAGTTCGAGTAATGACCAATAACTCAATACACCGATTAGTAAGATTTAAATCAAAGCACATTTATTATACACAGTAATCGCTACTCATGCACAAATTCTACGTCTAAGCTACTTCTACGACTAACAGGCCTGTACTTAACTTCGGACTGGCCCACCAAGTCAGGGGAACAAATGGCCTTTTGTTCGGGTTCTGAGTCTGCAGGATTCGAAGTTGGTACGTATTGATAGCTAGAAGCGCCTATCTCGTAGCGAGCATTGACTTAAGACTTACGATCTCTCGGCGGCCGTTGGACCAGTCACGGTCAATGTTGGTTCGCGTTGCTGGGTGACCCGGTCAAGAAGAGGGCCGATTTGAACTTGGGGCTTAACTTTATAGTCCCCAGGGGCTTCCCGCCTTTTGGGGCGGACCCTGTACCTGGTTCTGGGTGATTGGACTTCGTTCCAATCGCTTGGTTCGATTTCTCCAACACTGGAGTGGTTCCCTGATCAATGGGCGGTCTTGAGGTGTCCGTTAACTTCCTTTGTGTTGGCTCCTGCTGCCGCTGGGGGGTCTGGCTTAGTTTTGTTTGTCCCAAATGTTGCCATTGTTCCTGGGGATTGCTTATTAGTATGTAGATGGTTGCTACATTATTATGCAGATGGCTGATAGTATCGATGCTGTCTGAGCCTTTGCAGAGTTAAATACACAGCAAACCCGCACCTGCTGGTTTCTGCCCAAGTTGGCTGAATTTCCCTTCAGCCTTTGCCGTTCGCCATTTTAAATCGGGACTTGGCTACAAATGGTGTCCCTGAGGGAACAAAATCTTCTACCTCTACCTTGTACATGCCTAACAGCAGGGGTTAAGGAAAACTTAACAAAGGTGGGATAGTCTACTCCTAACGCTACCACGCTGAGTGCAAGTGGTAGATGTTCTGCCACGGTTTTTGTTTTTATTTCAGTGTCTCATGGTCTTTTTATCTTAAGCTTTTTTTTATGTGGAAAGAGTGGTCTCTTTGTTTATATGGTCTGGTAAGGTCCCTAGGATTCGTTGCTTCAGAGGGAGCAATAATTGGACGGCCTAGTCCTGCCGAATCTTAAGGCACGATTACTGACCGGCGAGATGGTTTGATGCTGGGGTAGGGAACCAGATATTGTGCGAGTGCAGGAAGGGGCATGTAAAAGGTCGGGGCTGTGGGCGCTGCTCCAGCGCCACTCCCATTGACGCCGCGGAAATACTCAGAGTCCGGCTGTAGTGTCACACTGAGGATATTGAAGTAGTTTTGCAAACATGTTAAATTAATGGTAGGTTCGAAAATAATGCCAGTCTGAGAAAACCATCTGATGAAACTTGCAAGAATTGACGCTGGGTTTCGCGAATGGGAGGAAAAAGGTGTGATGACGTTGAAAGACTTGTTTCTTGAAGATTGTTTTGCAACATTTGAAGAATTGAAGGTGAAATATGAGCTCCACGGAGGGAAGCCTTTAGATAATAATAGTAATCTTTATTCGTGTCACAAGTAGGCTTGCATTAACACTGCAATGAAGTTACTGTGAAAATCCCCTAGTCACCACACTCCGGCGCCTGTTTGGGTCCACTGAGGGAGAATTCAGAAAGTCCAATTCATCTAACGAGCACATCTTTCGGGACTTGTGGGAGGAAACTGGAGCACCCAAAGGAAACCCGTGCAGACTCCACACAGACAGTGACTCAAAATATACACAGAAATGGGCTTTTGTAAAGGAGATCTTTCCTACGTTCCCAATGTTACCCTCTTCTTTGCTGGAGGAGGTGTTGATGGTGTTTGGGATAGAAGTTGCTTCTGTTATTTATAGAGAAATTATAGAAGCAGGATCAGAATCTCTGGATAGGGTTAAGGCCAAATAGGAGGAGGAATTGCAGGAGACATTGGAAAAGGGCTTTGGTGTGAAATGCCACGGAGGATAAATGCATCGACTTCATGTGCGAGATTGGCACTAATACAATTGAAGATAGCTCCAGAACACATTTGACGAGGCCGAGAATGAGTCACATGTTTGAAGGGGTTGAGGACATTTGTGACAGATGCGGGGGAGGGAGCTGGTCAATCGTACACATGTTTTGGTTATGCTGAAACTGAGGAAATTCTGGAACAACTTCTTCAGCACCATGTCGGCAGTGCTACAGTTAGACCTGGAACCCAGTCTCCTGGGGGCCATATTCGGCGTGTTGGATTTGCCGGAGCTCCAGACATGTGCAGGGGAAGATGTCTTAGTCTTTGCCTCGCTGGCGGCGAGGAGGCGGATCCTATTGAGTTGGAGGACAGTTTCTCCACCCTGTGCCTCAATAAGGCTTGGATATTCAATGGAGTTTCTAAGCCTAGAGAAGGTTAAATGTAGTTAAAGAAGGAATGAGGAGGGATTTCATAAAAGATGGCATGCGCTCATATCTCACTTTAGGAAATTAACCTCAGTCAGCAACTAAAAGGACAGGTAGTCAGTTTGTTAATTAATAGTTGAGGAAGAGATTGTTAAATGTTAGTTAAATATGTGTAATGTAATTTATGTAAAAAAAGTTTTGAAAAAGTTAATAAAATATTTATTAAAACAAAACTGTCCTCTCTCTGACAGAGCAGAGCCAAAACAGCAGGAGACAGGCACATGTTCATCCTCTGAGTCCGATGGAGGAGATACTCTTCTGCATCATGGGGCTGGCTATGATGTAGTTGGTGGCATTAACATCACAAAGTGCATTATTCCCCTTCTCATATCCGATATGTCCCTCATTCTGCTATTTGGTAGGATGTGTAAGCTGCTGGTGGTGTCACTGTGGATTCCATAATATCCGGTTCCTTGGTGAAGGACATGAGTCAGTGTGCACTCAGGCAGAGCAATGCAGTGAACCCCACGGGGTTGCTCTCCTTGTGCACAAGTCATAGAATTTCATAGAATTTACAGTGCAGCAGGAGGCCATTCGGCCTATCGAGTCTGCACCGGCCATTGGAAAGAGCACCCTACCCAACCCCATGCCCCCACCTCCACCCTCCCCGTAACCCAGTAACCCCATCCAACCTTTAGAACACTAGGGGCAATTTAGCATGGCCAATCCACCTAACCTGCATATCTTTGGACTGTGGGAGGAAACCCACGCAGGCACGGGGAAAAATGCAGACTCCACACAAACAGTGACCCAAGCCGGGAATCGAACCTGGGACCCTGGAGTTAGGAAGCAACTGTGCTACCCACTATGCTACCGTGCTGCCCCAATAAAGTCAATAAAGAGTGATCAAAGAGTACTCCCCTGTATGCCTTGCAATAATTTTGACATGACCATGGGGTCTCAATGCTCCACAGCCCTCCTCCCTCTTCTTCCTGATTTTGTGTCTTCCTACACCCATGAGATGCCACCTATTCGGCCACAACAGTTCCAGAAGGCTGACTTGAGAGCAACATCACACCATGATGAGAAACACTGCCACTTGATCGCACACTCGTAGGCAGCAGCTCAGATAATGGCACTGTGCAAACCTTAGAGGCAGGATCTGCATGAAGTAAGTCACCAGGCATGAATGTGTTGCAGCTAGGCCTGGGGAATAGGATAGTTCATGTGCCAATACACCTGAGGGTTACATGAGGTCTGGCACAGTTGGCTCTGAGGTGGACTTCACTGCAAACAGGAGAATGCTGGTAAATGTGAATTTCAGATGCTTGGGGCAAAGGTAGGCTTGTCGGGCAGTCGCCTATCTACAAGCATGGAGGAGTCTGGGTCCAATATGTCAGATGACATTGTGCACAGCTTGTAGCCTATTCTTTCCATTATGGGAGCGGTGGCCAATTCCATGGCGGCACTTGCAGATGCAGCTGTCACGCAGTGTCTCACAACCACTGCTGCACAGGCAAAAACCACCCAACATCTTAGTGGAAACTGAAACAGATTTCATGAGATCCTTGCTTGCTACCATGTGGGATCAAATTGCTGCCCTCATGCTACAGATCTCAGTGCTCAAAGGGGAATACAGATTCTCACAGCAGTCCGAAATCAACAATTATATGGTTTGGTGGGGTGCTGTCCCAGTTGAGGGTTGAGGTGTTGAAAGTGGCTGCATGGGGACTTCCGGTTGCGGCGATGCGGAGCTAAGTCACGCGTTTCGGCAGCTCCCGCGACTACGGACTTTCGGGCTCTCCAGAGGAGCCCCGACGGAGCTGTTTTGATTTAATCCCGTGTGGGAAGGTGCAGTGAGGTCCCCCCTCACAATATATGGCAGAGATCAGCGGTGGAGCGACAAGGAAAGAGGCCCTGGAGCAGAGACCAAAACGAGGGGAAAAAGACAAGATGGCAGAGGGCGGAGAGTGAGCAGTGTGGGGGCCAGACCAGCAGGAGTTCCTCAAGCGATGTGTGGAGGAGCTGAAAAAGGAGGTGCTGGCGCCGATGCTGTTGGCGATCGAGGGGCTGAAGGAGACCCAGAAGACCCAGGCGGTGGAGCTTTGTGTGGTGAATGAGAAGGTGAATACCAACGAGGACGAGATCCTGGGCCTGGCGGTAAAAATGGAGGCGCACGAGGCGGTGCACAGGAGGTGGGCCGAGAGAATTGAGGTCCTGGAGAACAGGTCGAGAAGGAATAACGTCCGGATTCTGGGTCTTCCCGAAGGAGTGGAGGGAGGTGATGCCGGGGCGTACGTGAGTACGATACTCCATTCGCTGATGGGTGCGGAGGCCTCTCCGACCCCCCTGGAGCTGGAAGGAGCTCATCGAGTCCTGGCGAGGAGACCCAAGGCAGATGAGCCGCCAAGGGCGATAGTGGCAAGGTTCCACCGCTTTGCGGACAAAGAAAGTGTGCTGAGATGGGCCAAGAGGGTGCGGAGCAGTAGATGGGAGAACGCGGTGATCCGAGTATACCAGGATTGGAGCGCGGAGGTGGCAAAGAGGAGAGCTGGCTTCAACCGGGCCAAGGCGGTGCTGCATAAAAAAAGAGTCAGGTTCAGCATGCTGCAGCCTGCGCGACTGTGGGTTACTTATCAGGACCGACACCATTATTTTGAAATGCCAGAAAAGGCTTGGACCGTTATTCAGATGGAAAAACTGGACTCGAACTGAGGAGATGTGGTTGTACAGGGGGTTGTAAATATGGGTAAAGAATATTGCATGGGTGGGATGATGGATGGGGATGTGGGTAGAGTCCTGGTTAAAATTCCTAAAATTTCCTTTTTTCCTTTCTGTAGACAAGATGATGATGATGGGGAATGTGGGCGTCGGTGCTGGAGGGAGGTGAGACTCGGGGATGAGGGAACTGGGATAATGGCCGCAATAGGAGCTGCGCCATAGGGGGCGGGGCTGGCTCAGGAAAGCGCGGGCTTTTTCCCGTGCCAAATGGGGGGGGGAATGGAAGAAGGTAAGGAGGAGGAGAGAGTCCCACACGGGGAGATCAACGGGAAGGCGGGGGAAGCCAGGGTCAGCAGAAGTCAGCTGACTCACGGAAGTAATATGGGGGGAGCAAAAGAGCTAGATGTGGATCTAGCGGGGGGCGGGGGGGGGGGGGGGGGGTAGGGGGGAAGGAGGGGGGGAGTTTAGGGTTGTTGCTGCACTGTCCGAGGGGGAACTGAATATGGAAGAGGTGGTCGGGGCGGGGATCCCCCGCCATGGGGACTGGAGGGTGCGGGAGGCGCGAGCACGGGACTGACCTAAGATAGGAGATGGCTAGTCGGCGGGGGGTGGGGGGGGGTGGTAGGTAGGTAGGTAGGTAACCCCCCAATCCAGCTGATCACGTGGAATGTGAGAGGCCTAAATGGGCCGGTTAAGAGGGCCCGAGTGTTCGCACTCCTGAAGGGACTGAAGGCAGACGTGGTCATGCTTCAGGAGACACATCTGAAGGTGGCAGATCAGGTCAGGTTAAGGAAGGGATGGGTGGGACAGGTGTTCCATTCGGGGCTGGATGCGAAGAATAGTGGGGTGGCAATACTGGTGGGAAAGGGGGTGTCGTTTGTGGCCAAGAACATAGTAGCGGACAAGGGAGGTCGATACGTGATGGTGAGTGGTAGGTTGCAGGGGACGGAGGTGGTACTGGTGAATGTATATGCCCCAAACTGGGACGATGCTGGATTCATGAAACGAATGTTGGGGCGTATTCCGGACCTGGAGGTAGGGAGTTTGATAATGTGTGGGGATTTTAACACGGTGCTGGACTCAGCATTAGATCGTTCCAGATCTAGGACGGGGAAGAGGCCGGCTGCGGCCAAGGTGCTTAGGGGGTTTATGGATCAGGTGGGGGGAGTAGATCTGTGGAGATTTGCCAGGCCTTTGGCCAGAGAATTTTCTTTTTTCTCCCACGTTCATAAGGCCTACTCCCGGATAGAATTTTTTGTTCTGGGCAGGGCATTGATCCCAAAAGTGGAGGGAACGGAGTATTTAGCCATAGCCATTTCAGACCATGCCCCGCACTGGGTGGAGCTGGAGTTGGGGGAGGAGAGGGACCAACGCCCGTTGTGGAGGTTGGATGTGGGACTGCTGGCAGAAGAGGAAGTGTGCGGGAGGGTGCGGGGGTGTATTGAAAGGTATCTGGAGGCTAACGACAACGGGGAGGTGCAGGTGGGAGTAGTATGGGAGGCGCTGAAGGCGGTGGACAGGGGAGAGTTTATCTCCATCAGGGCTCACAGGGTGAAGAGAGAGTGCAGGGAAAGGGAGAGGTTATTGGGGGAGATTCTAAGGGTGGACAGGAGCTATGCAGAGGCTCCGGATGAGGGACTACTCAGGGAGAGACGACGTCTCCAGGCGGAGTTCGACCTGTTGACCACAGGGAAGGCAGAGGCACAGTGGAGGAAGGCACAGGGGGCGATATACGAATATGGGGAGAAGGCGAGCCGGATGTTGGCACACCAGCTCCATAAGAGGATAGCAGCAAGGGAAATAGGTGGAGTCCAAGATGGCAGGGGAACTACGGTGCGGAGGGCGGGGAAAGTGAATGAGGCTTTTGGGGCCTTTTATGAGGAACTGTATAGGTCCCAGCCCCCAGGGGGAAAAGAGGGGATGCGGCGATTCTTGGATCAGTTGAGGTTCCCAAGGGTGGAGGTGCAGGAGGTGGCTGGTTTGGGGGTGCCAATTGGGGTGGAGGAGCTGGTTAAAGGACTTGGGTGCATGCAGGCAGGGAAGGCCCCGGGGCCGGATGGGTTCCCGGTGGAGTTCTACAGGAAATCTGTCAACCTGTTAGCCCCGTTACTGGTAAGGACCTTCAATGAATCAAGGGAGGGGGGGGACCCTGCCCCCGACAATGTCGGAGGCGATGATCTCTTTGATCTTGAAGCGGGATAAGGACCCACTGCAATGTGGGTCGTATAGACCGATCTCGTTCCTTAATGTAGTTGCTAAGTTGCTAGCAAAAACGTTGGCCATGAGGATTGAGGACTGTGTCCCGGGGGTGATTCATGAGGACCAGACGGGATTCATAAAGGGTAGGCAGTTAAATACTAATGTGCGAAGGCTCCTAAATGTGATAATGATGCCATCAGTGGAGGGAGAAGCGGAGATAGTGACAGCCATGGACGCGGAGAAGGCCTTCGATCGGGTAGAGTGGGAGTATCTCTGGGAAGTGTTGAGGAGGTTTGGGTTCGGGGGAGGGTTTGGGTTAAGCTCCTGGATAAATTTGGGTTAAGCTCCTGTATAAAGCCCCGGTGGCGAGTGTGGTCACGAACCGGCGGAGGTCGGAGTATTTCCAGCTGTATCGAGGGACGAGGCAGGGGTGCCCCCTGTCCCCTCTGCTGTTCGCATTAGCAATTGAACCTTTGGCCATGGCGTTAAGGGAGTCGGGGAAATGGAAGGGGGTGGTTCGAGGGGGAGAGGAACATCGAGTGTCACTGTACGCAGACGACCTGTTACTGTATGTGACGGATCCAGTGGAGGGGATGGTTGAGGTTATGCAGATCCTACGGGAGTTTGGAGACTTTTCGGGCTATAAGCTCTATGTGGGAAAGAGTGAGCTCTTTGTGATTCATCCGGGGGACCAGGGAAGAGGGATAGACAACCTACCGTTGAGGAGGGCGGAAAGGAGCTTTTGATACTTGGGGATTCAGGTAGCTAGGAGCTGGGGGGAGCTGCACAAACTGTTGGTGGAACAGATGGAGGAGGATTTTTAAAGGTGGGACATGTTGCCACTCTCGCTGGCGGGTAGGGTACAGTCAATTAAAATGGTGGTCCTCCCGAGATTTCGTTTTGTATTCCAATGCCTCCCAATTGTGATCACTAAGGCCTTTTTTAAGAGGGTAAGCAGGAGCATTACGGGATTTGTGTGGGCAAGCAAGACCCCGAGGGTAAGGAGGGTGTTCTTGGAGCGTAGCAGAGATAGAGGAGGGTTGGCGCTGCAAAATTTGGTTCCTATTGGGCAGCCAACGTGGGCAATGATCCGTAAGTGGGTGATGGAGGGAGAAGGGGCGGCGTGGAAGAGGCTGGAGATGGCGTCCTGCAAAGGAACAAACCTGGGGGCGCTGGTGATGGCATCGCTGCCGCTCTCGCCGACAAGGTATACCACGAGCCCGGTGGTGGCGGCAACGCTGAGGATCTGGGGCAGTGGAGACGGCATAGGGGTGTGACGGGAGCCTCGGTGTGGTCCCCGATTAGAGACAACCATCGGTTTGTCCCAGGAAGGATGGATGGGGGATTTCAGAGCTGGCATCGGGTAGGGACTAGACAAATGGGGGACCTGTTCATTGATGGGACGTTTGCGAGTTTAGGGGCGCTGGAGGAGAAGTTTGGGCTACCCCCGGGAAATGCCTTCAGGTACATGCAAGTGAGGGCGTTTGTGAGGCGGCAGGTGAGGGAATTTCCGCTACTCCCGGCACAGGGGATTCAAGATAGGGTGATTTCGGGCGTATGGGTCGGGGAGGGCAAGGTGTCGGCGATATACCAGGAGATGAAAGAAGAGGGGGAGGCTTTGGTAGAGGAGCTGAAGGGTAAATGGGAGGAGGATTTGGGGGAGGAGATTGAGGAGGGGCTATGGGCTGATGCCCTAAGTAGGGTTAATTCCTCTTCCTCGGGCGCCAGGCTTAGCCTGATACAATTTAAGGTGGTTCATAGAGCGCATACGACGGGGGCGAGGCTGAGCAGGTTCTTTGGGGTGGAGGACAGATGTGGGAGGTGCTCAGGAAGTCTGGCGAACCATGTCCATATGTTTTGGTCATGTCCGGCACTGGAGGGGTTCTGGAGGGGAGTGGCAGGAACAGTATCTCAGGTGGTGAAAGTCCGGGTCAAGCCAAGCTGGGGGCTAGCACTATTTGGAGTAGTGGGCGAGCCGGGAGTGCAGGAGGCGAAAGAGGCCGTCATTCTGGCCTTTGCGTCCCTAGTAGCCCGGCGAAGGATCTTGCTAATGTGGAAGGAGGCGAAGCCCCCCCAGCGTGGAGGCCTGGATAAATGATATGGCTGGGTTTATCAAGTTGGAAAGGATAAAGTTTGCCTTGAGAGGGTCTGTGCAGGGGTTCTACAGGCGGTGGCAACTGTTCCTAGACCATCTCGCGGAGCGTTAGAGGAAGGTCGGACAGCAGCAACAGCAACCCGGGGGGGGAGCTGTTGAGGGGGGAGGGAAGGAGGGGAGGAGGGGGGGAGGGGAGGGGGAGAGGAGGGGGAGGGGGGAGAGGAGGGGGGAGGGGGAGGAGGGGGAGGGGGAGGGGAGAGGGGGAGGGGGAGGGGGGAGAGGAGGGGGGAGGGGGAGGAGGGGGAGGGGGAGGGGAGAGGAGGAGGGGGAGGGGAGAGGGGGAGGGGGGAGGGGGAGGGGGAGGGGAGGGGGAGGGTGAGGGGGAGGAGGGGGAGGGGGGGAGGGGGGAGGGGGAGGTTTTTTTTTTCTGGGGGGCATTTGAGCAAGAAAACACATTGTAGGATCCGGAAACTGACATGTACGGGAAGAATCCACTGTACAAAGTTTTGTATCTTATTGACTTGCCATGTTCATGTCTTGCCACGCGAGTTCTTTTTTTTTTTGTTACGGGGGGCGGGGAGGTTTGTTTGTAAGGTAGAAAATATTGTTATTGAAAAATTCTTAATAAAAACATATTTAAAAAAAAAGAAAATGGCTGCATGGTGCCTGAGCCTGCTGCCCTCTCTCTTAGGACGACAGCATTCGTACTTCTACCACTGCCATTCGGTAACGTCCTTGTTTCTGCCTCTCAGCCAGCCAGTCCAGTCAGTCCACCCCATAGCTGCCACCCATGCCAAGATGGTGCCACACAAAGTCAGGTCCTACAGGCTTGGAGTTGGTATAGAGTGTTCTGGAAGGTTGCCTGCAGCCTTCTGCACTGAAATTCAGCATCTTTCCACCAGCCATGCTGCAACCACTGGGGTAACACTACATAGGAGCACTAGGACAGTCTAAGGTACACGCAAGGAAAACACCAAGGATGATTAGTTATTTTCTATTGAATTACTCGGTATGGTTTTTTGATAAAGGTTTTATAGAAAGGTTATTGCTGGTGGTTTATGTTGTCGAATCTTTGCCAGGGGGTAGTGCAATGAACAATCCCAGATGGAAGGTGCAGTTGGCTATACACCAGCCATAGTGCTAAAGAGAAGTAGTTCTGTGGGGAGCAGAGTCTGAACAACACACTCAGACAGCCCGTGAATGTGTCCAAGATGCCTTCTCCCTCCCTCCTGCTCTTAGCCTTTTCCTCCTCCTTTTCCTGAGCTGACCTCCCATTTCCTAGAAATGGCTGTGCCCTCATGCTGGTGATGTTATGGAGGATGCAGCAGAGTAGCTGGAGACAGTCCGGCATAAAATGGAAGGCTGCCCTGAGAAATCTAGGCATCAGAAGTTGCTTTAGCATGGCATTTATCTGATCCACAATGTTCCTGGTGGTTCAGTGGCTCTTATCACTGTCGGAATTCTCCATCTATTCATGCCGGTGGGATTCTGTGGCCCCATTGCAGTGAATGGAGTTTTAGCCAAGCGCCAAATTCTCCATTCTCGCTGGCAGCGGTGGCAGGGCGAACTCAGATCGGAGAATCTCAGCCTGTATGTCTGCTGACTTTGAATGGTCAGATGGCAGAGGAAGGCCATCAATCCCATGTATAGGGATATAGGGAACTCTCTGGGTGTTCCTGGAGGTATGAGAATGGTGGCAGACTGTCTCAGAATCAAAGCATCATGGCTGCTGCTAGGATAGCAAACATTCACCCACATTATGTATTCTGTATGGTCATATAATAACTGCATATTGATGGAAGAGTAACCCTTGTGGTTCCTGTACTGCTCTCTGTTGACATGTGCATGCAAGCGATGGTGTCCTGCACCATTGAAAATCCTGCTTTCCTGGCAAATTCATGTATCCACTCGTCCTGCTTTTTCCTCTTTAGGGAGAACATATTGCACTCGCCTGTCTTCGCTTATAGGGCCTCCATCTTCTCCTAGATGCATAGACGGACAGCATACTGGTGAATGTTGGATATGTTGCACAATCCCGGTCACAAAGAATTTTAATGGTACTGTGGCCTGATTTGGATGGAGGTGTGTGAACTACTCAAGGAATGCCCATGCCGAGTAGGGCCTTTTCCTACTTCATTTTTGACGTGCTTCCCCTGTCTGAAACTTTCATTCCCTTTGTTGGGATTTCAGACCACAACAGCTCTTGCAGAGTGCAGGGAAGAAAATCTTCTGCCCCCCCCCGAATGGATGCACAAGCTGACTAACCAAAAACGATCACAAACTTCAGAGCCGAAGTGAATCACCTGCAATGTCTTCAAATAGCGCTAATCGGGTGGTGATGCAGCTGAACGCATGTTGAGCTGAGAGTGATTAACACAGGCGTTTTGACCGGTACAGGTTTGGAAGGCCAAAGGGCCTGTTCCTGTGCTGTATTGTTATTTGTTCTTTGTTCTATGTGGTCAACGTTTCAGCAATGTGCATCAAATCAGCTATTCAGGCAGCTTGACGTCACGTTCCCACCTCTTGCAAACGCCTGGCATTCCCATACAAATGCCCTGCACAGCATTGGTGTAGCATGGGAGATGCCAGAAATGACCAGCAGCGTGACTGGTCAAAACGGGTGCATTTGGAGCTTCTGGAGCGCAGGTACCAGCAGTGCTACGCAGCCCAATTTTACGGCCAAAATGTTTTGGTATTTCATCATGAAAATATTGGCCCAATATAGGGCAGCACGGTAACACAAGTGATTAGCACTGTCGCTTCACAGTGCCAGAGTCCCAGATTCGATTCCCTGCTGGGTCACTGTCTGTGTGGAGTCTGCACTTTCTTCCCGTGTCTGCGTGGATTTCCTCCGAGTGCTCCGGTTTCCTCCCACAGTCCAAAGACGTGCCGGTTAGGTGGATTAGCCATGATAAATTGCCCTTAGTGACCAAAAAGGTTAGGAGGGGTTATTGGGTTACGGGGATAGGGTAGAGGTGGGGGCTTAAGTGGGTCGGTGCAGACTCGATGAGCCGAATGGCCTCCTTCTGCACTGTATGTTCTATGTTCGAATCTTTCCAAAGTGAGTCAGCCTGCAGGCTGCTTTGCTCACGATACATTTTCCTGCACCCTTCAGCTCTAATTTTTTTTGACCTGTAAATTGTTGGAAGTATGACCTGTTTAATGGTGCAATGAAAGACAAAAAAGGACCTTGGTGAATAATGGGACCAATCCTGTGTCTCCTTAAAAAATACAATTTAAAGATTGATGAAGAAACAGGGGAACATTGGAGAAGGGGAATGAATTATTGGAATAAAAAAAGTGACAAAAGCTATGGGTTCAGAGAGATTTTAAAAAAGTACAGAAAGAAAACATAATAAAAAATGTAAACATATGAAATATAAAATTGTTTCCTTTCTGGGCAGTGGAGGCTTCTTTGCATTCATTATCAATTATCATGTGATTAATACGGTATTTGTCTGATAAGTTTGAGTCCTAACTTTCTGTGGCAAATTTACTCTGAGTTTAAAATGGAATTCCAACAAGTTCTTACAAATAACAAGAAAGCTGTGAACGACGTGCCCTTTGTGTGAGTCAAAGGATGGCGAGGCATAAATTGATCTGCAAGTTATGACGATTCATATCTCTTCTTTGCCTGAATGAGCTGACCGATTTGCATAATAACGATGACATGCATTGTTAAATTCTCATTATTTTTCAAGGAAGGTTCTAGCTATTGTAAGCATGTGGTAGTACTCTGTGATGGTGACGATTCCGAGCAAAACATAAGCCACAGAAGTGTAATAGCACTTAAATATCGGTACATTCAGATTGCAATGTTCATTTGTTCAGTTATTCTAAATGAAATAAGTTTTTTTAATGATCTTATTTGAGCCTAGGTTGAATAGTATCACATATAATTGAAAGGGTTCCGGTCAAAGTTAAATTTTTAAAGAATACCATGTCAATTAATTTGACCGCCCTTCCATGGTGAAAAGGTGTTGCCTGATGCATTTGTTTACCTTTTGAAAGAGATATTCAGTCAACAGTTAAAAATAAGTAAAAGATACTCTCTTCCTACACAAATTGTTGCCTATACGATTCAATCTTGCAGAAAATATTCCTTTATTGTGATCTTTTGGGTTTGGGTGGCCTGATGGCACAGTGGTTAGCACTGCTGCCTCACAGCTCCAGGTTCCCAGGGTTTGATTCTGGCCTTGGCTAACTGTGTGGAGTTTGCATCTTCTCCCTGTGTCTGCATGGGTTTCCTCCTGGTGCTCCGGTTTCCTCCCACAGTCCAAAAATACTTTTCACTGAACCTCGGTACACGTGACAATAAACAAATCCAATCCAATCCAAGATACCCAGTTTAGGTGGATTGGCCATGCTAAATTGCCCCCTAGTGTCCAAAGGTTAGGTGGGGTTACGGGGATAAGGTGGAGGAGTGGGCCGAGGTAGGGTGCTCTTTCAGAGGGTAGCGCAGACTCGATGGGCCAAATGGCCTCCTTCTGCACTGTAGGGATTCTATGATTCTATTCTAGAATTATATGGTTAAATGCATTATACATTTGACTCCAATAGTTTGGAAATATCTAATGACAGAGAAATCACTTATTAAGATACTTTTCTTTTGATGCTACAGTTTTTAGCAGACCATAAAGAGATTGTGAAAAGGCTATAAATTAATTTCATGACATTTGGTATTTCCATTTTACTTGCAGTTCAGCCTTTATGACATCAGCGCTATACCTATTACTGCAACTATCCCATCTTTGCCCCATCAACGAGAACACTTTCTCAACTTGTGCATTTGTTGGGTATGGTGAAGAAAATGATACTGGTGGCTGATGGTAAAATCTGTGCAAACAGATATTTAAACTTGTTTGGGACAGCCCTTGGTGTCATCAGAGACAATCCCTTAGCTCTTGCTCTCCAACCCTCTCTGGCCCTGACCTGATCTCGCTGCTGCTGCCTCTATTACCTAGATATGTCTTCTCACACTGCTGCCGCTGCTTCCACTCTCCCGGCGCATCCTCAGCCCATGCCATCCCCACTCACTCTGCTTGTGCCAGTGACAATGTGCCAAAAGAAACAGCAAGAGGTGACTGAGACTCCCACATCACCAACCTGGAAACCCTGGGCTGGATTCTCTGCAGCCCCGCGCCTGAAATCGCATTCGGTGCAGGGCAGAGAATGACCGTTTTCGAGGAAATCGGGACCAGCGCCGCTGAATCAATTCTCCGGAGAATTGCTCGGGAACCGCCCACGCACAATCTATGCGGATTCTCCGCGCAAAACTGGCCGAATTCCCGACGGCGTGGTTCCAACCATGTATTGGCCGTCGGGAACCTCAGTCCATGGCAGCTCTGGTGAGGAATGGGGGGATCGATCACCCGGGGGGGGGGGGGGGGGCTCATGAACGGCCAGGGGAGCGATCAGGCGGCACGGATCCGCGTACGCATGTGATCTCGGGGGAGCCTACAGTTCGGATGACGGTCCGCGGTTCGAGTCTGCAATCGCGTACGGCGTGGCCGCTGCAGGCCGCTGCCTGTGCATGTGTGGACTCCTGACCGGCGGTGAGGGGCCCCGTATCCGCAGCCAGAGCTGTGAAAAGCTCTCCGGGGCCCTGCCAGTCCCCTGCAAGGTAGGAGAATCACTCTTGACTTTTTGAAGGAAAGCCAAGAGTGAAACGTCAGTGTGGGGGACATTGCCACAATTTTGGTGAATCGAGCCCCATGGGTGGTATTTAATGGCCCCTGTCACCAGCTGCATTTGCCGTTCCTGCCGAAGTCAATCGACTTTTGAATGGCTTGCTGCATTTTCCAGTCCCACTCCCATCACCATAAAATTCTTCCCCAGAACTGCCAGATGTCTGCGCACAAATTGATATAGGGGCCAAATGGCATCCCAGGGAGAGTTCCTATCAGATGTGCGACAAATGTCAAAAATAAAGGACAATTCTGAAAAATGTAGAACTGTTGATCACCCTGTCTCCAGCACTGACTCAAAGCCAAAATTGGAAAGAAACCGACGTTATTGCCACAGCAATGATAATAATACTCTAAGAAACTTTGCAGCTTTGCTAGAAACAGACCAGCTATGTACACAGATCAGATTCAGTTAGGATCTGTCATGATCTATGTGGGGATCCGTAAATCAAAAGAACCAAATTTACCCCCAAATGAAGAAACTACCCAATAGGATTTCATTTTTTGCACAGTTTGCTTCAACTTAATGTAAATTAAACATGAATTAACAGGTAAATCATGATTGGTACAACCCATTAATTACATATGGAATTGTAGATACTGCAAATACTAGCTCATGGCGTTAGTCGACAGTTCACCGTGTCTGTTCCAGTTTCAACCACACAATCCTACCGAGCACAATTCTAGTCCATTTCCTTCAAGGCCATAGCCAATTCTCCATTAGTGGCAATGTTTTGCATGTGCAATCTTCTCTTATATAGCACACTTCCTCCTGGAACATCCTTACCTCACAATTGCAGTCAGTTGTGAGCATGGATTTACTGGAATCCCCATCTCCACCTTGTCATGATATGCAAACATGCAACCAATGAACACTCAGAATAGGACACAACCAATGGGCAGTCAGGACACTCGGAGGTGGCACCACCACAAGGGGGCATGACATAAACACTATAAAAGGGATGAGGCACTCACACCCTGCCTCTTTCCACAGACAGACATCTAGAGAGTTAGACAGGGTTGATCAGCAGCATCACACCCCAGCACATGGCTTAGAGCAAGCTGGTACAGTTGGACTGAGTTACTACAGTTAGATTAGCAGAGAGTCAAACTCATTTGAGAACTGTGTTAATAGTTCAATAAACACGTTGAACTCATTTCAGAGTCTGGAGCATCCTTTAGTTAAGACTGCATCAAGTAGCAGCCTGTGTTATCCGAAGGAGCATAAAACAACACACCTCTCCTCTTTTCTCTTTGTGCCTGTACGCTACACAGTCTCTTCATTTTAATTCCCCCCCTATGGTACTGCTTGGGTCACCATGTCGTATGGGCTGCTATTTCTTATTATCCAAACACTACAACTGATCACTTTCCAAGTGATACAAACTCTCAAAAATCATTTTTAAACATTTAAAAAAAAACAATTACAGATTCTCCAAACCTGTTAAAGTAACTACAAATTTTCCTATTGTTATTCCTTTTAGATCAAAGGTTATTATGGGCAGAAATGTCAATGCTCAATGGAAAATACTGTTATTGCTGATAAAATGAAAGAAAACAGTAGATCTTCAAAATTCATACATAGGGGCAGGTTTAGCACAGTGGGCTAAACAGCTGGCTTGTAATGCAGAACAAGGCAGCAGCGCAGGTTCAATTCCCGTACCGGCCTCCCCGAACAGGTGCCAGAACGTGGCGACTAGGGGCTTTTCACAGTAAATTCATTGAAGCCTACTTGTGACAATACGTTATTATTATTATTATTATTATATCAAGCTGCATTGAAAAGCACCTCTGCAGCTATCTCTACAAAATTGTTGATAATTCACAAACCTCACTGGTCACAGACAAAACTCAATCTAATTCGAGTTTGACTGTATCTTTCGATCATTGGTAATATTAAATCTCAGAATAATAGTACCTCATTGATTTGGTTGGCCATCATCATTTATCACTTTTAAAGCTACCTGTGAATAGTGTGTAATTTTTGTAACTTTAGATTTTGCACACTCCACTATTGATTGCCTGAGTCTTTTGTTTAGTATTGTGTGTCAACCGTCATAAGTGTACCTTAATAAGATTTCCAAAAGAAAAAGCTTTGAAAATTGGTTGAAGATTAATTAGAGGGTGGTGTTGTTCTGAAGAGAATAGGATGGTGTAGTGATAATCAAACGCTGCTGAAAATCAGCAAATTTGATCATATGGCTTACAGAAGATTCTTTTCAACAACCTATTTCCTCCTGCACTTAGTAAAACAAAGATGAATAACTACAATTATTCTGCACATTAATGGCTTGTCGCAACAGACAGTCATCTGCAGTTATAGATCGGGTAATATAAAAAGCAATGAGAATTTTCTGCTGTGTAGAAAGTTGCTTTCCACTCTCAGACATGTACACAGATGAATCCATAATTATTAAGTTTGATTTCCTCCCCTTTGTGTGCAGGGAATGCATAATTCTTTGGCACAAAGCAAAGAAAATGTGGTGTTGGGTGCTCTGGTGCACAGATGAGCCAACACAGTTGTATGTGGTACAACTCTATTTTATTTTAACTCTTGTATACAGTTCGTTCTGGATACTCTGCACGTGCTGTCTCCCTGAGTGTGTCATGTAGCAGGTCTGTCCTTGTCCTTGTCTCCAGCTAATACTGACCATCAGGTGTCGTGTTTGTGCTTTTATACCTTTCTGTGATTGGTTGTGGTGTTGTGTGTTCTGATTTGTCTGTTGGTGTGTCTATCATGATGTGTGTGTTTGAATATCATGACATCCCCCCTTTTTACAAAGATATGTGCCTACGTGGTTATAAATATGATCGTGTCGTGAGTGCATCTAAGAGTGTGTGTGTGTGTTGTGTACAGCGTGTGTATATGACGTAACTATTTACATGGGGCGATGTCGGGTGCGTCACACTAACAAGGTTGTACCATAACAAAACATGAATGCGAGAAAAAAAACAACTTGAACAGTGGTCCGGTCAGACGATATCTGGAACGATAAACAACAACAGGTTATAATACAGAAGTGTTTGACTTTTTGAACGTATGAACAGCGTTATAAGTCCAGTCTAATGGGTGACCGCCTCAAGAATAGGCTGGTCCTCAAGCTGGTTCAGCTGTGGAGATTTGGGTTCACACTGGTTCGCCTTGGACTGTTGGAGGTGATGCTGTTGCCGAAGTCTCTACTTTTCCATTTGTTGTACTTCGTGCAGTGCTTGGTTTTTCATTCGTGCAAATAAAACATTCAACATCTTTGTTAGTGTTGCCTTGGCTGTGGTTTGGTTTACTAAGTTTTTTTTTTTTGCTGGCCAGGTGTATATTGTAGCGCGTTCTAACAGCCTGTAACACAGTTCCTTCGTGTATTTCTATGTGCTGAGATATTACTGTAGTTAGTAAGGCCTTAATTATCTGCAACTGAACACCTTCGTCGGTTTGTGGTCCTTGAGAACAACCACATATTGTCTCTATAATTCTATCAATTAATTTCTGTAAACAGTCAGATGATGTGCTGACTATGCGGGGACATTTCGACTGGCATGCCAACTCAAAAGGGAGAAAATACTTGTCTGCTTCAATAAAGTTTGCCCTGGATTTGACAGGTGGCAAGGTCCCAGAAACAGCCTTAGCTTCTGCATGGGGAGGATTTTAGCTGCTGTGGCCTGGTCACGGGTGGCGATGGAAGGGGCATGATCCGTGGCATCTCCACGAAGTCATCCTTGGGAACCAGTGGAGGATCCGGCGTGTGCGTATGGTTCAGTTGCGAGCGTGGAAGGCGGCGCAAAGCTCGCTGATTGCGCCTACACCCCAATCCATCCGGCCTGCATGCTAGGAACAAGGTGGAGTCTTTTTTATTTTTATGTTTGTGGTGGACGGCATCTTGTAGCCGATGGGTCGTTGCCATCGAAGAAGCACCATCACTAATATCATGCAAGGCGAAGACTGTGCCAGATGTGGAAGTTGGCCGAGACCGTGCACGCTGGTTCCGGCCACCTGCTGTGCCGGAAGGGTGACTCCGCAGAGAAACATCGAAGCATGTCTCCTTGGAGAGAGAATTGTTGCTCGCATCAACGTCTGCCGATGGCGCGAATTGGTGTGTCCGTCTTGGACCGCTGGTGCTGGTCGCCACTGCTGACCCAGTGGGACTGCCACGCGATCCATTCCCTGTCGCCGTGGCATCCGCCGTCACCCTGAGCGTGCCATCACCGAGGCCGCGACACCGCCTTTCCGGAGCAAGGTCTGGCGTGCGCGAATCAGAGTCGGCGCTTGGCTGCTCCCCATCTGGAGTCCGGTCTGCCTTCCGTCGATGCTCCCCATCCGGAGTCCCAACAGGTTCACTGGAGGCAGCCGAGATTTCCTGAAGCTGCACTTCTGGAGTCGGAACATGCAGGAATGCACCGACCAGTGGAGAGGCTCGAGCCATCGAGGGTGGAAGCGGTACGCCGCCACCGCAGTCGTCAGTGGTCCCACCGTGATCGTCGAGTGCCCCGGTACGCACTAGGCGAGGTCTGTCACCTTGCACCTTTTGTATGGGAAGTGGGATGCTGTCGTCACTCGTCTCACATCCCGTGGATAGATCCCCATTAGCAGCTTGCTGTTCACTAGGGTTGGGTAAATTGTCAGAGGTTTCATCTGGTGGTGCACACCATGTCGGTGGACTGGCATTGTCTTGCCGTTGTCCTTCATTTGGGCTTTTCTTCTTTGGAATTTTAAATCTTCCCCCAGACATTGCAGAACCTTGTTTATTACCCCCAAATTCTCCCATATGTATGGTCTTGAATATAGGATCCAATGTTTCTATCGACATTGTACTATTTTCCAAAGAACATTCCGTTTCACTTTTCTTCTCAGGTACCTCATATGTATCTTTGTCTAATGTACATGCCTTCATGGTCTCTGGGTCTGATTTTGCTGGGACTGGTATGGTCACAGTCTCTCTTTTACTGTTCTCAATTGCCCACATTATACTCCCCATACATAACTGCTTAATCACTGGGGTTAGTGTGGTTAAACATACAGGTAATTTCTTTAGCAAATCCTCAGTATCCTTCTGTGACCGTGCAGCATTATTAATCTCTGTTCAGCTACAATGATTCTGAAGGTCAGCACATGAACCTTTTTCCTTCGGGCTTGGAAGAGGAGATTCCTTTGGCTTGTCTTCAGTTGGGCTTGAACAGTCATCGGCGCTGTGCCCTTCATTGTAGCATGAGAGACCGTCATGGTCATGCTGCTGTGCAGTGGAGCATGGTAGGCTGTCATAGCCTTCGCGCTGTTAACGTGAGCATGGCAGACTTGCATCGTCTGCCGCTGGTTGGTCAGGAGAGGTTGCTAGACCCTCATGGTCTTGTTCCTGCAAGGACTGCGCATCGGAGTCAAGCGTTTCTTATATCGTGGAGGCTGTCCACGAGCTCTCTGTGGAGGCTTGTGACACTGGAGTCACTTCTTGTTCGTGCAAGGACTGCGCTCTGGAGTCTTGCGTTTCTGCAATTGTGGAGTCTGTCCACGAGCTTGCTGTGGAGGCTTGTGACTCTGGAGTCACTTCTTGTTCGCGCAAGGACTGCGCTCTGGAGTCTTGCGTTCCTTCTATCGTGGAGTCTGTCCACGAGCTCGTTGTGGAGGCTTGTGACTCTGGAGTCACTTCTTGTTCATGCAAGGACTGCGCCCTGGAGTCTTGCATGTCTTCTTTCATAGAGTCGGGAACGCTGAGCGGGACGTGGACCATGCTCTGTGTGGCAGCAGGCCGCTCTCCATGTGCTTGCACCGCTCCCTGTCTGTTAATGTCAGGCTGCAGCATCATCCGGCACTGATAAGTTGGGATGTCATATCTGCTGGATTGAAGATCTTCAAATCCGAAAAATGAATCCGCATCTGCGTCGGATTCAATGTGGGGGCCGCCAATGTGCAACACGAAACGTTCGTCCGAGTCATAGTCGTATAGGACCACGGAGCTATCATTGGGCTCGCGAGGTCCGGAAACACTGTAAAGATCGTCATCGAAGTATTCGAGGTCGGGATCATCGGCTTGTGCGTAGGTAACTGCTTGTCGGAGGGTTCTTCGGAGGTCAAATTCATCTCCTGGGTCAATTTGCGGCAATGTGCTGTCATTCCAGGTGAGGGAAGGTTGTTTTACAGCTTTAACAGATTTTTGTTTTTTTGATTTGGGACGTTTCCCTTTTAAATTGGATTTGGGACTTTTCCCCTTTAAATTGGTGCGGTCTGGGGCCTCTGACATCCTGACGCTCGGTATGTAGCACGTAGGAAGCGACTGCGCATGCGCAGATCGCTGTTCCTTTACCGATGGCCGTTTTCTTGACTGCGCATGCAGCATCTCACGCATGCGCAAACAAAACTTCCGGTTCTGCGCACTGCTCGCGCAACTGTGCTAGCGTGATACCTTTAGCAAGATGGCCGCCGACCTCGACCCAGCCCTCTCTCAGGCCCGGGATTTCGGCCTCTGGGAATTCGGGCTCCGGGATCCCAGCCACGAGGTGAGTACTGCCGCTTTTCTTACCTTTACTTGCCGATTGGATTGCGTTTTCTTCACAGTACTTGGAGAATTTGTCCAGGACTGCCTGGTAATCGTACCTTTGCTGCCTCCTGAAGAACCTGAACCTTGTGAATATTTATCTTGCCCTTGCACCGGCGATGGTGAGGAGAAACTCAATTTTTTCGCTATCATCCAGGTGTTGGAGTTCAGCTGCAACCAGGAACAATTCGAACACTTGCCGGAATCGCCGCCAGTTTTCGCGGAGATCGCCGTGGCACTGGAGCGGCTGCGGAACCGGGAGCTCTATCATTTTGCCTGGGCACTGCTGGTTGTCTGTGTACACTGAGGTATGCCGGCAGGTATCGATCCACTTCTGTACCATGTGGTGTTGGGTGCTCTGGTGCACAGATGAGCCAACACAGTTGTATGTGGTACAACTCTATTTTATTATAACTCTTATAATACAGTTCGTTCTGGATACTCTGCACGTGCTGTCTCCCTGAGTGTGTTTGGTAGCAGATCTGTCCTGGTCCTCCTCTGCAGCTAATACTGACCACCGGGGGTCGTGTTTGTGCTTTTATATCTTTCTGTGATTGGTTGTGGTGTTGTGTGTTCTGATTTGTCTGTTGGTGTGTCTATCATGATGTGTGTGTTTGAATATCATGACAGAAAAGGAATTATAAACCGTTACAATGCCTAGGGATTTACTGAGAGGTTGAAATTTGCCTCCATGAAAGTGGACTCATGCTGCTGAGGTTTGGACAGTTGCATGTCGTCCTGCCTCAACTTTCCTGATCAAATGTTGAAATCGTGACTGTTTTGCGAGCTACCCAGAAGTTGGCACTAGACCTTACATGCTATCCTTGCCAAATGGGATTGGTGGGATCTTAAAGCCAGGCAGTAAGATGTTGAGGCTGTCAAAAGTGTTCACACTTTTTCTTTACAGATACTGGACATCATTCTTGAGCCTTAAGCCTTTCTGTTGCTATTTTTGGATTGCAGCCGAAATACTCTGTAGCTGTCAGCTATCACCACTACCTTATACTGAGAGAATTGAGGCAGGCATTGAAATTCTACTCCTGTTTCCAGATGCAAGTTCTGCCCGAGAGCTCCTGAAGCAGGAATGATCCCGGCAAATGACTTGAACCTAAAAATACAGGCAGGTTCAGTCCATGTCAGGTGAAGTGCGATTGGGCGCTTTCCCCTCCTCTTTTAATTTATTTTTTCAAATATTTTTTAGCTTCTTTTTCGAAAACTATTCTGGATTGTCCATCCTTCTTTCTCCTGGAGTATTGTGGAGAAATGCATTGCTCTGTGAAAGCAGTAACAATGGTTCTCCTAAACTTTCTCTTTGTTCTCTAACTTAGAAACAGGTCTGATGAAATGGTCCCCCTATTGCTGAACTTACCAGGAACAATTTCCTGCTAAAATAGAATCATGGAATTGCTACAGTGTAGAAGGAGGCCATTCGGCCCATCGTGTCTGCACCGATCCTTTGAATGAGCACTGCACCAATGTCCACCCCGCCCTATTCCCGTAATCCCATAACATAGCCTGCACATCCCTGGACACTAAGAAGCAATTTATCATGGCCAATCCCTAACCCACACATCTGGAGAAAACTAGAACAAAGAACAAAGAAAAGTACAACACAGGAACAGGCCCTTCGTCCCTCCAAGCCTGCGCAGACTATGCTGCCGGTCTAAACTAAAATCTTCTACACTTCCGGGGTCCGTATCCCTCTATTCCCATCCTATTCATGTATTTGTCAAGATGCCCCTTAAACGTCACTATCATCTCTGTTTCCACCACCTCCTCCGGCAGCAAGTTCCAGGCACCCACTACCCTCTGTGTAAAAAACTTGCCTCGTACATCTCCTCTAAACCTTGCCCCTCTCACCTTAAACCTATGCCTCCTAGTAATGACCCCTCTATCCTGGGAAAAAGTCTCTGACTATCCACTCTGTCTATGCCGCTCATAATTTTGTAGACCTCTATCAGATCGCCCCTCAACCTCCTTCGTTCCATTGAGAACAAACCAAGTTTATTCAACATCTCCTCATAGCTAATGCGCTCCATACCAGGCAGCATCCTGGTAAATCTCTTCTGCACCCTCTCTAAAGCCTCCACATCCTTCTGGTAGTGTGGCAACAGCCGGAGGAAACCCACGCAGATACGGGGAGACAGTTCAAACTCCTCACAGACTGTGAACCAAGACCGGAATTGAACCTGGGAACCTGGCGCTATGCAGCAGCAGTGCTAACCACTGTTGCTGGAGAAAGTGGAAACTGAGTTGGAAAACCTTGGGATAATTCGACAGGTGCAGTTTGAGGAGTGAGCCGCAGTTGGTGTTCCCATCCTCAAACCCAACGTATCAGTCCACCTTTGTGACGATTATAAACTCACAGTCAATAAGGTCTCAAAACTGGACCGATACCCCATGCCACACATAGAGAATTTGTATGCCAAATTAGAGAAGATGAAGGTGGAGCCCAAACGGAGAGTCAAAAAATAAATGATGACACCATGAGGCCTGAGAGAACGTTTAAGACTGGAGGCACTGTATATATGCAAAACTTTGGCAATGGCTCCAGTTGGGTTCCCGGAGTCATATTAGAGCAGATGGGGCCAGTCTCCTACAAAGTCAAGGCCAAGGAAAAATCCTTGAAAAGCACCTGGACCACCTTAGGAGTAGGGAACCTGCTCTTGTCGAAACCACGGAAACCAGGGTAAAACAGACTTAGGGGGAGGGATGTTATAACCCCCACGACGATCTCAGCGGATTGTTGAGTGATCTCCCCATGGGCATCATGGAGTATGAGTTCACATTTTGAGTGGGTGAAGGCTCGCCCAATAGGCACTTGTTGGTGTCGGTTTAAATACTATAACCCAGGCGGGACCGGTGTTCCCGGTGGTCCCTGTCTGGGACACCTGTGTTGTATGCTGGTGGGCAGCACAGTAGCATAGTGGTTAGCACAGTTGCTTCACAGCTCCAAGGTCCCAGGTTCGATTCCGGCTTGGGTCATTGTCTGTGCGGAGTCTGCAGTTTCCTCCGGGTGCTCCGATTTCCTCCCACAGTTCAAAGATGTGCAGGTTAGGTGGATTGGCCATGATAAATTGCCCTTAGTGTCCCAAAAAGTTTAGGTGGGGTTACTGGGTTGTGGGGATAGGGTGGAGGTGCGGGCATAAGTGGGGTGCTCTTTCGAAGGGCCTGTGCAGACTCGGTGGGCAGAATGGCATCCTTCTGCATTATAAATTCTATGAGTCTATGACTTTGCTGCTGCGACTCCTTTTCTGTTCTAGAATACACACATGGTTTGCTTGGTCTGGTCTCTGCTGGAATCCTTACCAGTGTTAATGTTCTAGCTTATCAAAACTTTTCTCTTTCAAACATACTTTCCTTTTTCAAATAGTCTGACATTAGTTTATCCAAGTGAAAGCATCTCCTTGCAATGTTAAATGTTTTGCGTTCTGCGCTTGCACAGTCAGCAGAATCTGTGTTTATCACTGCTGCCTCCTTCAGCCCTCCCTGCCTTCGATCTTGGAAGTCCCATCATTGAGAGCTGTCGGCTAATCTGATTGGCCGATAGCCTTTCAGCCCGACCAGGCACAGTGCTGCAATGGCCAGAAGTGGTACTGCAGCACTCTGCCTGGGACTAAGTACCAGGAACTTTGAAAAGTAAATCCCTGGGGTCCTGGGAGCGGAAGAATAGGGTTTGCCTGTGGGGTGAGGGGGGGTTGGGAGGGGGCTATTGTGACTTCGGAGGTGAGCAGTGGGGGAGAGGGGTCCCAGTCCTCCAATATCCCGGGGGGGGGGGGGGGTGGCACCCCATCTCTGAGGGGGCCTTCAGAATTGGGCACCACCCTCTTCATGCTCGAGGTGGGGAAAAGTTCAAATGACACTTTTCCACCCTCTCTGCACGCACTCCTGTCGGCCTAAATATCGAGGCTGGGAGGCGTAAGGTTCTTAAGTGGACATTAAGTGGTCACTTAAGGGCCTTAATAGGTGAATAGCCAGACTTTCAGCCTGAGGCCCTGTCCGCCCAAGTGTGAAATTGTGTCTGGGTTTGGGCAGGCGGGTTACATGCACATTCAGTTGTATGCACCCCCCACCATACCTCAGAACCCGCCTTCGGAGGGAGTGTACAATTCCTCCCCTGATGTTGTGCAAGGTGCAATATGAATGCACAAACCATTTTTTATAAGGGCATGATATAAATTTAAATTATTACTTCAAGCCCTTACTTTGTTGAAGGTGACTATCATTCAATTCAAAGTAATAATGAAATATTATTCAAACATACACTAACAACAATTCTCTTAACATTTCTCTGACTCATCAGAAGGTCCCACACATTGCTAGTAGGAAGAGAAATACATTATTGTCTAGACTGTCAGCAGGATTAACATTCAGCATGTCCAGCCACAGGGCTGTAATACTTGCTCACAAATGGTTGATCCAGAATACAATAACTAAAATGAAGATTGCAACTTGCACCAAGATCAACTAATTTGATTGCTTTAAATCAGACAAAATATCTCGAAACAGCCAGCTCAAAGTTGCATTTGTATTATTCTATTAATTCAGGCTTCGATAACCTTTGACAGTATATTTCATGGCAGCCAGCTTATAGATGCAACAACTGCCGGAATCTGTGTCATCTTAAAAAAAATGGAATCCATATCTGATAGGGATTCCACAACCCATGCAAAAAAAATTGATCCAAAGATCCACAGCAAACTTCTCATAAGTAAAATTCCAGACACAGAAATTCGAGACTTTGTTCTGCTGGAGATAATTTGTTCCCTTCAAAGAGAATTAACATTATGCTAATTAGGAGGCGGCAGTTGAGCTCCTTTTGAAGTGTTACTGACCACTGCAGTAATTAAAAATCTATGAACAAAGCATTTACCCTAAATAAGTCTGACACGCTGCAGTTGCTTTTTTTTTGTTATAACTTTAAAAATAAGGCAGCACAAATTTCAGAACTTGTGACCCATTAATTTAGCAGTCAGAAACGATCCTTTTAAAGAAATTAGGTGTTATTGCCACTGACAGCAAAATTGCCAAAGTGGTATTAAAATTTGTTTCAGAATCAAATAACATTTCAGGGAAGCAGGCAAAAACCATGTGCACATGTCAACAAGCCTTTTTATTGACCAGGCAGAAATTGCCAGATAAAACCAATTCATTTGATGTAACAATGGAAGATCTCAGGGATTACTTTAAGAACTTCAATAAACTGGCACTCCCAAAACATTACAGCCCTTTCAATCGATACCCAATAAGCAGGACACAGCTGCAAGATGCAATGCACACTTTTCCATAGGCGTGTTACCTCAAGTCATTGGAAAACAACCTAAATCACGATAGCACTGTGATTTGCACTGTTCATAGCGCCAGGGTCCCAGGTTCGATTCCCAGCTTGGGCCACTGTCTGTGCGGAGTCTCCCTGTGTCTGTGTGGGTTTCCTTCGGGTGCTCCAGTTTTTGCCACAAATCCGAAAGATGTGCTGTTAGGTGAATAGGACGTTCTGAATTCTCCCTCTGTGTACCCAATCAGGCGCCAGAATGTAGTGGCTCGGGGCTTTTCACAGTAACTTCATTGCAGTGTTAATGTAAGCCTACTTGTGACAATAAAGATTATTATTATTATTAGATCCATGAACCCAACTTGTGCAAATTATGCATATATGGCCTTCGATTTTCAGCAACTCAAAACTTTTTTTCCTGGACAGTTCAGAAAACTGGGCGACACAATAGCACAGTGGTTAGCACTGTTGTTTCACAGCTCCAGGGACCTGGGTGCGATTCCCTGCTTGGGTCACTGTCTGTGCGGAGTCTGCGGGTTCTTCTCGTGTCTGTCTGGATTTGTTCCGCGTGTTCCGGATTCCTCCCACAGTCCAAAGATGTGCAGGTTAGGTGGCCATGATAAATTGCCCTTAGTGTCCAAAAAGGTTGGGTGGGGTTGCTGGGTTATGGGGAAAAGGTGGAGGTGTGAGCGTAAGTGGGTGCTCTTTCCAGGGGCCGGTGCAGACTCGATGAGCCGAATGCCTCCATCTGCGCTGTAAATTCGATGAAAAAAAATCTATGAACTGTCGAGGTCCCAGATCTCAAAATCTGCCTTAAGGCAGATTTAAAGCAAGAAGGTCACCTTCCTTGACACACCCCAGGCGGTTCTGACTGGATCTGTGGGCTTAATATACACAGCTGAGGCTGTGCTTCAGGTTCAGGAAGTCTCTGATCATTCCACAGGATCTTCCTCTCATCCTTTAGCCCATTATGGGTCAATGGAGTTCCCACAGCATTGCCCAATCTACCGCGATGAATTGGAAACTCTCTTTGCAAAAATAAGAAACTGAAATAATACAAAATTGCAAAACGGCTAAAAGGAAATCCACGCAAAATACTAAAAGCATTAAAAGCAAAGCCACAGTTTCAAGAAAAACTCTAGGGACTGAGTTGCGGACTGTACCCATTTAAAATGGAATTTCAGCAAAATGTATTTGAGAAACAAGACAGGGAAAATGCGTAGGAAAGGCTACCCTAATTATCAGGATTCTCAAAGAAATGAAGGAAGAACGTGCGTTTATAAAGTGTTTCTTGTGACCGTGGACACTCGTAAACCAGTTAAGTACTTTTGCGGTATCGTCACTGTTATAATGTAGGAAATGTAGCAGCCAGTTTGAACAAAGCAAGTTCCCAGAAAATGCCATGTGATAATCTCCAGATAATCTCCTTTTGAAAATGAAAATCGCTTATTGTCACAAGTAGGCTTCAAATGAAGTTACTGTGAAAAGCCCCTAGTCGCCACATTCCGGCACCTGTTCGGGGAGGCTGGTACGGGAATTGAACCGTGCTGCTGGCCTGCCTTGGTCTGCTTTCAAAGCCAGCGATTTAGCCCTGTGCTAAACAGTCCCCTCTGTGATATCACAAAAAAAACATTTTTGTGATGTTGCTGGATGTATAAATAATGGCCAGGTCACCAGGGAAAATGCACTTGCTCTTTTTTAAATAGTGCTATGTGACCTTTTAACGCCACCTGAGAAAGGGTAGAGGGCACCAATGTTCACTCATAGAACCCGTACAGTGCAGAAGGAAGCCATTCAGCCATTGAGTTCTGCACCCCACGTAACCCAATCCCCCACCTTATCCTCATAACCACACCTTTCTGGACACTAAGGTGAAATTTAGCATGGCCAATCCACTTACCAGCACATCTTTGGACTGTGGGAGGAAGGCGGAGCACAAGACATGGAGAGAACGTACAAACTCTACACAGACAGTCACCCAAGGCTGGAATTGAACCTGCACCCCTGGCACTGTAAGGAAGCAGTGCTAACCACTGTGCCATCATGCCACCCTGTTCCACACTGTAACCTGTTCTGACTGGGCGAGAAGGAGTGAACTGGCTCCCCTTTATTCCGTCCCCCTGATTGGTTGCAACAAAGCCTTTTAAAATGTATTTTTCCCATAAATGCCTTTTCCAATCCAAACATATTTGATTCTCAATAAGGAACCAATCAAACCAGCCTTTCTTGAGTCAAAATAGTAAGTTTATTAGTTACTAAATCCAAGAAAAAATAATAAAAGATGCAAGAACACACACATACACACACATTTCTCAGAAATAAAAAAAAGTAAAAGTCCAAATAAAAGGTAAAAGTTTAAACAATTCGGCGTTTTGTTTCTCCTTGAGATGTAGATTGTTGAATGTTGTGGTCATTTGAGGTTAGCTGGTTTCCCTTAAAATCTTAGATTTGAATTGAAGTTCCGATTGCATTTGCTGGAGACAATTTCCCTCCTTTTAATTCCATGATCCTCTTCTAGGAACGGCTGGGTTTCTTCCAAAGTTCTTTCCAAAGGATAGTCATTATTTCTGTGAATGATTTTTAGACTGTTAAGAGTTAGAGATTTTCTTCTTCGGAGAGAATCGGGAGAGATGTCTTACTGTTTCCTTCAGGAGTTTTTCCAGATGACTTTCATGACTTCTGTCTGTTTCTGGCTTGGCAAAACAAGTTCTTACATAATCCTCCTGTCTGTATATTTCAAGAAACAAATTTGATTAACATTAGGTGGGGTTACAGGGATAGGGCAGGGAGTGGGTCTAGGTAGGGTGCTCTTTCAAAGGGTCGGTGCCGACCTGATGGGCCAAATAGCCTCCTTCTGAATTGTAGGAATCCTGTGATCCTTACCCTTGAGATAATAACTTGCAGTCATTGTTGTAGAACAAGTAATCACTTTTGATCTTTCATTTCTGAAAATTTTGCCAGATTTCAATATAGTAGAAGCCAACAGGAGTTGGGTTATTTCATCCTTTGCAAGGGGGTTTGAGTGTATACTCCCATCTTAACAGTTCCCTATCTTCTTGACCAGAATATAGTTAAAATCAAACACTTTGCATTTTTAATGCCTTCCTTTCAAGAGTCCCTTTTTAAAGTGGACCTTGACACCCTCAGGTGTTAAATTCCTTGCAACATGTCAGAGCAATCCACATGGGAACCTACCAGAAACGTGGTCAACTTACATCTTGAGTAATGAACCTGAATTAATTAACAAAGTCTTATTGGTTCACATTAAAAAATGCAACCTTCTTTCGAAGCAACGTCCAAATTCTTACTGATTTATAGTTTTTGCACGACATCAAGTGACTGCTACTAGGCATCTTTGGTCAGTGTCTTTTCTTGTATTTTTGAAAAACAGGTCCTCTTTGAACAGTTCAAAGTGTTTTTGAATTTATAGGTGGATTCGCTGAGTCACAATTTCCTATTGGATTGGATTGGATTGGATTTTGTTTATTGTCACGTGTACTGAGGTACAGTGAAAAGTATTTTTCTGCGAGCAGCTCAATAGATCATTAAATACATGAAAATAAAATAAAAGAAACACCTAATAGGGCAACACAAGGTACACAATGTAACTACATAAACACCGGCATTGGGTGAAGCATACAGGAGTGTAATGTTAATCAGGTCAGTCCATAAGAGGGTCGTTTAGGAGTCTGGTAACAGCGGGGAAGAAGCTGTTTTTGAGTCTGTTCATGCGTGTTCTCAGACTTTTGTATCTTCTGCCTGATAGAAGAAGATTGTTGCAATAAACCCCTGACATCACTGTGCACGCACATTTGGTCCACACTGTGACAGATGGTGCCTGTACTCATTTGTGCGTGCTCCATTTAGTGCGTCGCTGACCTGATCCATTGCCACCTCTCGCTCGCTCGCTGCTCCTTCCCGAGCCCTGTCATCCTTTTCCCCCACTCTGCTCTCCTTCTACTGCCTCTCGCTTGCCTTTCCCAAAACTGGTTGCCCCATCCCTTGTATTTACAGCACTGGTAAAGTACAAAGGAAACTACCTTGTACATTGTACCATCACACATTCCCAGGAAAGATACAACAGGGATTAGACACAAAGTAAAGCAATACATTGCCCATTTTTATTGGAAAAATACTTTTTTTGTAGAGTTGAATATATAGCATTGTCTGCAGTTTCAATTTCAATTTTTCATTTCATGGCACTGGCAATGCCGCCACAGGCACTGTAACTACATCGGCAGGGATTGCCCCTTCTTTGGTTGTAACATCACTAAATGCAGCTTGCATTTGATATACCATAACATCTCCAATAATCCAGTGCTTCCTCAACAGTAGACTGAGGTGTCAGCCTAGATTTTTATGCTCAAATCTCTGGAGTGAATTAACAACCTTCTGATTCAGATGAGAGTTTTAATCGGACCTGTGCAAACTCGCAGAATGAACCCTTTGAGCATCCAGTAAATCTGGTGGACAACTACCTAGGTGCTTACCACCAGTGCACTTTCAGGTCAAAGACTCCCCAAACCGTCTGACAACACAATGGCACTGGAAATTTATCCTTCTACTTTTTTGTGGACCAAAGGAAATTAATTGTGTCATTGTTAACCACGCTGTGTGTATCACACCAACAAAATGTCAGTAGTTCAATGTGATTTCTCACAGCACAAAGAGGTTGGGATTGGGAAATTTGTGGGGAATTCGAAGGAATGGTTCTTCCCTCATTTCCATTTGCGTATCTCATCTATCACATGCTATGTTCAATTTAGATTAGACAGGGGTATCAAAAGATGTGGGAAAAATGGTGGGTGAATAGGGTTGAAGTACAGATCAGTCATATTTTAAATGAATGACAGAACAGGCTCAAGTGGCTTATTCTTGTTTCCATAACGACAGTGTCTATGCTTCAAGAGACATAACGAGCTTCAAAGCACGCTGGAATGTTCCGAGAATATGAAAGGTAACGTTCTCTCTTTGATGTCATAAGAGATGGACTGTGTGAAAAGTTGCTTCTACAGCTAAGCTGCAATCTGTACAAAATTTGTGTTAAAATGCAATGTACAGAAACACTTGATATGAAAATGTTGAAGTAATTATCACTGTATCTTAAGGATGGGAGAGTATGTTCCTGGTCTTTCAAAATTTCAAATTATGTCACTCTTGTCTTTGTCTTTTACTCTCTTTATGAGCTCACCTCAATATTGACATGTATCCATTTAGCATCCTTAACACAATAAGAATCTCAAGGTGTTTCACGGGAGCATTGTGAAGCAAATTGAATACCAAACCATGTAAGGCAACATTGGGGCTAATAGACAAATGCTTGGTCAAAGAGGGAGATTTCAAGGAGTCTTTTAAATGTGCGGAGGGTGTGGTGGTGAGAGAGAGTGAGACACAGAGAGATAGAGATGTAGACATGTTTAGGTGGGCTTGGCCACGAATGATGGAGCAATTAAAATGAGGGATGCTGAAGAGACCAATTAGATGAGTGCATATATATCTATCAGAGGGCATTGGAGCTCTTGGAGATCATAAATATAAGGAGGGGTGACACCACAGAAGGCTTTGGAAACAAGAATGAGAATTTTTAAAGCATTGTTTAACCAGGAGCCAGTGTACGTCAGAGAGCACAAGGGTGGTGTTAGGTGAAGGAAGGTCATGGGCAGCAGAGTTTTGGATAAGTTCAGGTTTATGGAGGGTAGAATGTGGACAATCAGCCAGGAGAGTGTTGGAATGGTCAAATCTAGAGATAACAAAAGCAAGAATGGCAGGGTTTCTACAGCAGATCAGCTGAGACACAGGACACGTTGGTGATGTTATGGAGGTGGACGTAGGTGATCTTCGTCATGCTGCAGACATGTTGGAAGCATATCCCAATGTCCTATATGACAATAAGGTTGAAGATAGTCTGGTTCAACTTCACTCAGTTGCTAGGGAAAAGGATAGCTTCAGTAGCTAGGGACCAGTGTTTGTACCAGGGACTGAATACAATGACTTCGGACTTTCCAAAATTTAATTGGAGGAAATATTTGCTCATCCTACACTGAATGTTGGACAAGCAGTCTGCTTTTTAGTGACAGCAGAGGAGTCAAGAGAGTGATATTGAAGTAGAACTGTGTGTTGTCAGCATCCATGTGAAAACATATGTGTATATCTCCGGAAATTCTCGAGCACTTCGACCCCTATTCCCTGAAGTCACCCCAAACTGATTTCAACCTCTTATCTATCTCCCCCATTCTCTTAACCCACCATTGCTGCTAAGTGATAGCTGTGGCTCAGTCGATAGTCCAGTTTTTTCTGAGTCAGAAGGTTATGGGTTCAAGTGCCACTCTAGAGACTTGAATATAAGAATCATGATTGACACTGCTGTGCAGTGCCATGATTTGAATTAGATTGTTACAATTAAGAGGTTTTATAGGATTGAAAGTTTTTTGGACAGTGTCTTTCATAGATTATCATAGAATTTACAGTGCAGAAGGAGGCCATTTGGCCCATCGAGTCTGCACCGGCTCTTGCAAAGAGCACCCTACCCAAGGTCAACACCTCCACCCTATCCCCATAACCCAGTAACCCCACCCAACACTAAGGGCAATTTTGGACACTAAGGGCAATTTATCATGGCCAATCCACCTAACCTGCACATCTTTGGACTGTGGGAGGAAACCGGAGCACCCGGAGGAAACCCACGCACACACGGGGAGGATGTGCAGACTACGCACAGACAGTGACCCAAGCCGGAATCGAACCTGGGACCCTGGAGCTGTGAAGCAATTGTGCTATCCACAATGCTACCGTGCTGCCCGTAAGCTACCGTGCTGCCCGTTTAGGGTAAAATGAAAGTGATTACATGTGACCTGGTCTGAAGTCTGCCTGATCACAGTCTATCTGGATAGTGTGTTTGTTAAAGATATTAAAGAGGAAGAATTTCTTCAGCCAGAGGGTGGTGAATCTGTGGAACTCATTGCCGCAGAAGGTTGTGGACGCCAGGTCACTGAGTGTCTTTCAGGCAGAGATAGGTTCTTGATTAATAAGGGGATCAGAGGTTATGGGGAGAAGGCAGGAGAATGGGGATGAGAAATGTACCAGCCATGATCGAATGGCGGAGCAGACTCGACGGCACAAATAGCCTAACTTTGCTCCCATACCTTATTATCTAAAGGAAGCCCAGTTTGTTTTGTTGAGAACAGGTGTAAGGTGTCCACACTTGGAGACAATGACAGGAGCAATTGTGTTTACAATGTTCGACTTCGGCTGAAATTGTCCATCTGGGGACTAAGTCCTGGTGCGGGTGCAAGAACATGGAGTATTTCCCACTGCAGAGGCTGGAGGTAAAGAGTGCCAAATCTTCTGAAGTCAACCCAATTGATTATGTAACTAGGTGTTTGGCTCTGTATTCCGTGGCCTGATGGCACATAGTCCACTGTTACTGATCCACTATTGAAGAAGGCCTGCCTGAAAATGAAGATGGATCTTCAGGAGCACTCTGAGGCCAGAAGGTGGATTTCTTGAGAAAGAAGATGGATCTCCAGGGACATTCTGAGGCTGGACGATGGACTCCCTCCTAGACACTGACTCTGGAAGGTTCAGCTGTAGGTGCTCCTCTGACCCACTGCTCTGGTGTTCCGGGGCCCAGGGTTGCTGTTGGCCTCCATCCTGAACTCCGAAGGCAGCCATAGGCATTTTTTAGGTGAGTCCCGACATCTGCATGCACATTGTTCCAAACGTGTTTTGCACTATGTGGTTTCCCTCTTGTGCTGTGGAGAAGCAGACATGGGTAGGCAGGCCTTCATCTGCATTCCATGAGAGGAATATAAATGAGGTTCATGCCAGCATCCAGCTGGTTTTCTGATCCTCCATTGCTGGGACCAAAGGAAGATCCCGCTGTCAGTTCACACCAGTGTAAAACTGATTTTGCGCCTCCCACTGAATTCTGCCCCCTCCAACCGCCATTGAATCTGTCAGCGAGGGTTTGGGGGAATTCTGCCCTTAGTTTCCAAAGTTCCAGGAAGGTGTTGAGAACATCAGGTTGTAAGCAGTATAGCTTAAACTGTCCACTTAGTTCCAAGGTAAAAGAGAATTTAAAAGAATAGCTAATCAGCATTCCTGGGCGAGGTACAAGGCCCATGCCATATACCTTGCAGTGGGGCTTTCTAAGATATCCCTGAAACTCTCAGACACAGCTGATATTCCAAGAACCAAGAGTGTGAGACCAGCTAGAGCCTCGAATCTTGAAGGTTCATTGCACAGGAATGCGGGTACAAGCTTGAGCTCAGATTCTTAAGACCAAATTTGTGAGGATTTAAACAAGACTGGAAGATTCACATAGCTTAAAGTAAGGGTAGAAAAAATCCTCATCGTGAAAGATAGTTCTGGGGTTAAAGATTTCCAGGCTGAGAGAGGAAGAGCATGGAAGTAAACCCACTTTGGACTTGGTCCAGGAAAATTGAATGTCTACTTAAAGGACAGAATAATGTATACATGCAATGTGTTTTTTTTTGTTGTTTTAAAAGTTAAGGGAGAAGTTTGGTTCTGCAGTTTAAAGTATAAGCTGCCCACAAAAGTAATGTTTAGTCAACAGTGATTTTTGTTTGTCTATTACAGCAAAAGTTTTAAAATGTGAAATCTTGCTTCTCATCCATTCAGCTATTAACTGGAAGCTAATGCGGTCTACGGAGATTGTAACGTGGTGTTTGTGGGAGCTTGCAGTGTGTAAATCGGCTGCCACATTTCCTACATTCCAACAGTGATAATGTTTGAAATAGTATTGGCTGTAAAAATTGGCTGTAAAATACTTTATGACATTTTGTAGTCATGAATAGTACTATATCAATGCAAGTCTTTTATTGTTGCATTCATCCATCTAGATTCCATTCTCTGGAGTTCCACCCGCAAAGCCTTCCACAAGGTACCATGTAAATGCAAGTTGCTGTATCTATCCTAATGAGTGAGTTGTACACAGGAACTGTGCTTTAAGAAGTGGATTGTATATTATGATATCAGGGCATGATTGTGCTGCTAATTACTATAACAATGTGAATGATCAGGACAAGGAAGAGAATACGATTTTCTCAGTAATGCAGTGGGCTTAATTCATAATTTATTTCGAGAAATGTTGGTTTATATTGCTAACTTTTATAACAGGAACAAGAGAGTTATGTGAAAAATTTAAATTTGCATATTGTAATACTCACTAATCTAACATTAGATCCCAGCATAGTGATAAATAATTAACAGGTTAGCATTTCAGTGGTGTGACTGGAAATGCCGAGTCTGAGTATTACTCATGCCCACATTATTGCATACTTTAGAAGAGACATCCACAGGACTGGTACTGAGACTGCACTCAAAGAGGATCAGACACGGGGAGTCACATGATGCGGGCGGTGTCAAAAATTGTGGATTTGCCTTTTCCTCTGATTAAACCCCTCATGTTTCGAGACTGCCAACTTTTCATTCTGTCAAGGCAACCATGACAGACACAGGTCATTAATGTCTAGTGAGGCATAGATTTTCTTGTTTCTCCCTTTTTGTGATAGATGTGGGAAAGAACCAGAGTGTGACACATATACTTCATAGCTTGAGGAAAGAGTCCTAATGCTCCTGACTCAATGGCGGGTTTTGAAGTTCAACGTTATGTTTAAATTATTGCCGAGGATCATTTTACCTTGGCCTGCAGTGTCAACCTTGGCTTTGCCATTTGTTACCCTCGGAAAGTGAGTGCGACTTGACATAAAATAATATCAGGAGCACGGAGAGGAGGGTTGGGAAGTAACTGGGATGAAGGGAGCTAAAAATGTGAAAATGAAGAATTAAAAAGTGGGAACCTGTGCCCCAACCATATGCTGCCAAGCTTGCGGCTACCCTCAGGAGGGGCTGTTTAGAACAGGGCTAAATTGCTGGCTTTGAAAGCAGACCAAGGCAGGCCAGCAGCACGGTTCAATTCCCGTAACAGCCTCCCCGAACAGGCGCTGGAATGTGGCGACTAGGGGCTTTTCACAGTAACTTCATTGAAGCCTACTTGTGTGACAATAAGCGATTTTCAATTTTCATTTTCATTTCATGTGGAAACTGAAATAATATATAAAGGTGTTAATATACTTAGGATCTGGTTCCTTCAAGAATCCTTAAGGTATGTCGATTTGGCAGTGTATATAATTGGTGATAGTGGCATTAGTGGGAGCATGCTGTATACTGATTTGTGGTAGGAGATGTGGTGAAGAGGATAATTCCAAATTTTCCTACTTTTGGTGTAGTTACTGCCAGAGTCAATATTGATGTTTTTATTTAAATCCACCTGGAAGTGATCTGTTTAAACTAATTTTCCCAGGTCCGTTCATTAGTACAGCCTCAAGGATAGATTTGAGTGAAGTGGTGAGAGAGGAAGATTGCTTCTAATTCAAATTTAATATAGTAGGAATAATGATAGCAGCACAGTTCCGAGGCTGAAGGGAGAAAAGAGTATTATACTAAAGTAAAAGATGACAAAATCCAAGGCATGAGTTTGCAAACAACAAATTAACCCAACAAGTGACCCTCCCTGTTTGGTGGCTATTGAATTAGAGATGCTGCGACAATGTCTTCGATGCCTTTCAATGTTACCATCTCTAAAGATCAAGAAAGGTCTATGAGAAACTGCAGCTGATGTTCCTGCCACTGTTTGTGCTTGTACTTTGCTGCATATTGCCCTTGCGGTTGATAGTTCAGCCCTGCATCCGCATTTCTGTCGACACAGATCCTGGGTCGGTGGATCAAAATAGATAGTTTTACATCAGTTGTCTTAAACCCCAGAACTGTTAACAATGTTGCACAGGATTGACAAATGAATATTAAAATCAAAGTAATCAAAATAAAATTAAGTGCTCACCCATCTGAGCCCCATATCCCTGCTACTAGTCCTGTCTGTGGAAAATGTGCAAGGATACAATTCTGAAAGCTAAGCAGGACATGTGAGGAAAATCTAGACTGTATTGTCATTAAACACCTCGTGCAGGCATACAAACATAGGAATTAGGAGCATGAGGAGGCCACTCTGCCCCTCGAGCCTGCTCCGCCATTCAATAAGTTCATGGTTGACGTGATTGGAACCTCAACTCCACAGTGCCACTTATCCCCGATTTCCTTTCACCTCTTTGTTAATCGAGAATCTACCTAGAGCTGCCTTCAAAATGTTAAAAGACTCTGCTTCCACAGCCGAGTTCCAAAGACACACAACCCACTGGAAAAAAAATTCTCCTAGTTCCCCTATTTCTAGATTTTCCATCATCTCCACATCCACCCTGTCAATACCCCTCAGGATCTTACAGTTACAATCAAGTCGCCTCTTACTCTTCTAAACTCCAGTGGACACACATCTAGCCTGTCCAGCCTTCTCTCATCGGACAACCCTCCCAATCCAGGTATAAGTTTAGTAGACCTTTCCTGAACTGCTTCCAATACATTTACATCATTCCTTGAATTGGGAGGCCAATATTGCACACAGCTGGTACTCCTGATGTGGTTTCACCAATGCCTTGTAGAACTAAAGCACAACCTCCCCTTATCCACACTACCTGTCTTGCCTCGCAGCAGCTGTTTGAGAACTAGGTAGCATCAGGCCAAATTGCAAATGTTCATAACATGGCACAAATATTTTTTACTCCAGAGGAATCAATCTGTCATCTCAATTATAGGTTCTGACTAGCATGACAGCTGAGCGAGAGCATCACTTTCAATAGAGCTTCTAGTAAAAAGAGCATATTCATTCTTGCCTGTGATTCATTTCAGCAGAACCATGGCATAGTTCAGAGGTATAATTGCTCTGTATTCCCAAGCAAGCATTTCGATTTCCATGGGGAAGACTTGCACTCAGTATTTTGGTTTGGGCTTTTCTCTCACACGTCCTCATGTCTCCGTGGTTAGATGGCATTTTCCCTTAAGCAAGACCTTTATGCATCATAAACAACACAAACTTTATATTTATTCAATGCCTTTATTGAAACAAAACACCCAAAGGCCCTTCAATGGAGCATTCTCAAACACAATATACCGAGTCACATAAGGAGATATTAGATAAAAAATGATTTGGTCAAAGAGGTAGGTTTCAAGGAATGTTTTAAGGAGGAAAGCAAAATAGAGAGGCAGAGAGATGTAGGGAGGGCCAGGGTTTTGGGCCTAAGGAACCAAAGGCATGGCCACCAATTGTGGAGTCAGAAAAATTGGAATGAACGGCCTAATCTCTGATTCGTAAAATAGGATTAGCAAGACCACATGAGATGGCAAGGTCAAGAGGTTGGCTGTGAATATGTTTTGGGGAGTTTACATGGCGGGAGAGACATTCAGTGAGGATAAAAGGGCAGTGAACTCAGAGGATGATATGTTTTTGGAAATCACCAATGATGAGGAGGCATTCAGTACAGAGGTTGAGGTAGGAAAGCATCTGGGTGGGAATATTTCTATCATGCCTGTTAGAGTTGTGGAGAATAAGGATTTTCAATGAGGGGCGAGAGGGGTGGAGCAAGGTGAGATGCTCAAAGGAGGATATGGTGCCAGAGGAGTAGATGGGTCAGGCCAAGATGTGATCTGGCACTCAGCACCACATTGCCACCATACCATGCTGGCCTTGACAGCCCAACTGGTGGAAGATGAGGAGGTCTCATTATGGGGAGAAGTGTCATCTCCCTGCATCTTCATTCACTGCTGGGTACAGCTGTTGTGCTTTGGCAAAGGAATTCGAAAATAGGCAATATTAAGTGGTGAGTGTTCAAAATTGTAGAGAGTTTACGCAGGGATTAGAAGTTTTCTTATACTTATGCTGCAGCCAACTGAGAAACATGGGAGTTCACCTGCTAATGAAACAGGTATTGAAGATTTGGAGACAGCAGTTAACTTGATATCTCCTCTCATAATTCCTATGTGTCTCCATACTTATTGCTGGAATGGTCTGTTCATTTGAACTCAGCTTGGGGGATCTGCTATATACCCTTGAAAGGGAGAGGGTGCTCATTTTGCTTGCAGATGCACTGGTAAATGAATGGGAAAGTTAGTGGAACAGTCTACTCACTTTTTATAATCAGAAGTGAAAAAAGGAAAATAACCTAGCCTCGGGATGTGACTCATCTCAAACTTATGGCCAGTCAGCACCAGAAAACTGACCCAGTAAAATTAAGTTAGCCCAGTCATTCACTTGCTGTCTGCAAATTAAAGCAGCCTTATAATTCGTAAATGGGCTCATCCCACTGAAGTACTTTCTGCTATTACGGGCCAGAGTTTAGAGATCCCCAAAGTATATCATGGAGTTCACCTGACTCACAACTTTTAATAGATTTTGGTTATGGGGAGCACAAGGGCCCACTTTACAGGTGTGGTGCAACAGAGAACTAAAAGTATTTTAAAACAAAAGCAAATGTTTATTCTATGAATCCAGTTAACATTTTATAAACACACAGTAAACAGTTTATCAACTACCAACACACGTACCTCCACAGATACAATACTCTATAGATAACCCTTAATAACTTCGCAAACAACATCCATAAGTTAAAACCTTTTTAAACAAAGGCAGCAGGTTTAAATTCTCTACAGAAACAGGTATTACTTTGAAATCATCAATGAGCTGATGACATTCTTTAGCTTGTAGAGAGCGAGATCATTACACAACTGCTTGCTTTGAATGCAGCTCTCCAACTCTGAAAATGAAACCAAAAACACACAGCAGCTCCCAGCTCAAAACAAAAGTGAAAAACAGACAGCCCAGCTCCACCCACACAATGACATCACTGCAGCTATTTGATAAACACCCATTTCTTAAAGGTACATCCATCTGACACTGCCTACTGAAAAATTGGAGAAATTTACATGAGGCCAAGTTTGGAAGACATGCTGGGGAATTCTCCCCAGCTAAAACTGGTGGCGATTAAATGGTGGAAAATGCTGGCAACGAAGCCTGTGCCACCTCAACCCAACAGGATCTTCCCTCTGTCGATTCCACCAGGAACTTTGCTGGCTGCCCTTCCCTGGTCAACCCACAGAACGCCATGGAGCGAAGCAGGGCCTAAATTCCCTTACCCTCCTTTCTACCCAGTCACTGTCACTTCCCTAGGCGTCCATGTGGAATTTGGTAGTAGACTAGGCGATGCAATGGCAACGTTTCTTCAGTGGAGGGAGGGAGGTGACCTTGTAGCAGCCTCGCTTCCCACCAGTTGATCCCAAGCCCTATTTGTCGAAGGCCTTGGTCTCATCCTAAGGTCTTTGTTGGGAGCCTTCATTCTGTTCCTCAAAGTGCCTCTATACCTTTCAGGTCCATTGGCGCAGTGTAGAGGCTGCCAATGATGTGGAAGGGTGGCCTCGCCCATCCCCCCAGTGTTTACATCCTGTATTAACTGGTCAATCTACCACAGAAACATGGGGCTGGTTGCAATGATTGATATTCCTTTAGTATGCGCACAGCAGCATTTGTTCTTTATTGCTTTAATGCTCATTGGGATTTTTAACAGCTTAAGTAGCTTCCCAGTTTAAAATGTCGAAAGTAAAACTCAGAAGTGAATGAAATATGATTGACTATTCTACTTTATTCAGGGTTAGTTTTAGAAGGATTTAATTTTGAATCTTTTTGGAAGACTTGTAGCTAAGGCAAGGTGACTGAGAACCAGACATAATGGACTCTACCTGCTCCTCATTGAATGATAGAAATTTAAGCCATTTCAACCCATCATATGTGCACCACTACAAGGTAAATGCTACAATTGGTTCCATTCACAATCCCTTCTCTTTCTCATGCCTTTCAATGTCCTTTTCTTTTTCAAGCACCTACTTAACTTCCTCATGAATGCTGTGATTGCATAGACTTCAATAGCTAGTTGGCTGCATGTAGGGAGTGTTGAACAGCAAATTTTCAGAAAAATCATAATTGCAGTCAATGCAACAGTACATAATTGTATGCATCTACTCATGTTAAGTTTAACCTCTCCTTCATATGTATATCATTTTAACCAAGGCAGCTAGCAAACCAGACAATTTGGAAATGAAACCCTTGACCGTTGCAAACGAGCCTTGTCTTACCTTGCAGCCTATGACAGATGACGAAATTGCTCATGCAGTTTCCCAGCTCTGAATCCTACCCCCGCAGGGCAAAGTAAACAGTTTTTTGTGTGCCAGGAATGAGTGCAGGGCAAAGGAGACATAACCATGCGATACATGAAAAAGTGCCTAATGCTAGTAATATTCCCCAGATACGTTTTCCTCGGCTGCAATTTCTCTTCATCTTTTTTCCATGTTTCAGTACACACACGATCATAATATATAACATATTTGTGACGGGGTTTCAAGTAATTAAGTGCTGCATTGTGCATGGTAATTACATAATTTCCTTGCCCCTCACTTTCACACGAGTTATAAACACAAAGATTTACTTGAATGCCAATATGTCTGACTTCCTGCTTTCTGGTTTATATTACTGACCCTGTCAGTTAAGTTGAAAGTGAAGGACTGAACTATTTTCAGTTGTATCTTTCCAGTTTTTTGTACATTGTTTTTTTTAGGTATTTGAGAATGTGGGAAAAATGTGTTTTGACACATTATTCTGTTTAAAAATAAAATCAGCTGCACTTTATAGCGGCTAAAATAATTTACATTCCACCAAAACCTGTCTTCTCGTTTATCATAGAATTTATAGTGCAAAAGGAGGACATTTGTCCCATCGAATCTGCACCGATCCTTGGAAAGAACTTAAGCCCCACACATTCACCCTATCCCCGTAACCCAGTAAGCCCACCTAACCTTTCATTTTGGACACTAAGGGCAATTTAGCATGGCTAATCTACCTAACCTGCACATCTTTGGACTGTGGGAGGAAACTGGAGCACCCAGAAGAAACCCACACAGACACGGAGAAAACATGCAGACTCCGCACAGACAGTGACCCAAGCTGGGAATCGAACCTGGGATCCTGGAGCTGTGAAGCAACCATGCTAACCACTGTGCCACTGTGCTGTCCGATAGATTTGTTAGGATATACACTGTTGTATGCACTGCTAATGTCCAGTGGAAGTTTTCAGGAGGCTAGGCGATCATTTACTGTAGACATATTGAAATAGATTGATAATATCATCAGATCATCTTAGATAGAGAGATAGATATGCTGTTTTCCACATGAATACTAGAGATTAGGAAATCAGGATAAATCCAATCTAGACAATTACTGCCCTATCAGTCTACTCTCAATCATCAGTAAAATGATGGAAGGAGTTATCAACAGTGCTTTCAAGTAATAATAATCTAATAATCTTCATTAGTGTCCCAAGTAGGCTTACATTGATACTGCAATGAAGTTACTGTGAAAACCCCCTAGTCATCACACTATGGTGCCTGTTCGGGTATGGGCACTTACTTCGCAATAACCTGGTCACTGATGCTCAGTTTGGGATCTTCCAGGGTCACTCAGCTCCTGACCTCATTACAGGCTTCGTTCAAACATAGACAAAAGAGCTGAACTCTAGAGGTGGGTGAGAGTGACATCAAGGTGGCATTTGATCAAGCATGGCATCAAGGAGCCCTAGCTAAACTGAAGTTAATGGTAATCAGGGAGAAAACTCTCCACTGGTTGGAGTCACACCTAGCACAAAGGAAGATGGTTGTGGTTGTTGGAGGTCAGTCATCTCAGCCCTGGGACATCATTGCAGGAATTCCTCAGGTTAGTGTCCTAAGCCCAACCATCTTCATCTGCTTCATCAATGACCTTCCTTCCAAAATAAGGTCAGAAGTGGGGATGTTTGCGGACGATTGCACAATGTTCAATACCATCCGTGACTCCTTAGACACTGAAGCAGTCCATGTGCAAAAGCAATATCCAGGCTTGGGCTGACAAGTGGCAAGTAACATTCGCGCCACACAAGTACTAGGCAATGGCCATCTCCAATAAGAGAGAATCAAACTATCACCCCTGACGTTCAATGGCATTACCACCACTGAATCCCCCATTGTCAACATTCTGGGAGTTACCATTGGCCAGAAACTGAACTGGACTGCCATATAAATACTGTGGCTACACGATCAGGTCAGAGGCTAGGAATCCTGTGGTGAGTAACTCACCTCCTGACTCCGGAAAGCCTGTCCACCATCTACAAGGCTCAAGTGAGGGGTGTGATGGAATACTCTCCACTTGCCCGAATGAGTGCAGTTCTAACAACACTCAAGCTCTACACCATCCTGGCCAAAGCAACCTGCCTGATTGGCACCCATTCCACAAACATTTATTTGCTCCACCATCGATGCACAGTAGCAGCAGTATGTACCATCTACAAGATGCACTGCAGGAATTCACCAAGGCTCCTTAGGCAGCATGTTCCAAACACTTGACCACTACCATCTAGAAGGACAAGGGCTGCAGACACATGGGAACACCACCACTTGGAAGTTCCCCTCCAAGTCACTCACCACCCTGACTTGGAACTGTATTGCCGTTCCTTCACTGTTGCCGGGTCAAAGTCCTGGAACTCTTTCCCTACCAGCACAGTCGGTGTATCTACACCTTGGGGACTGCAGCGGTTCAAGAAGGCAGCTCACCGCCACATTCTTGAGGGTAATTACGGGTGAGCAATAAATGCTGGCCCATCTAGTGAAGCCCATATCTCCTAAAAATTATTTGTTTAAAAAACTGTGTATCTTCATTCTGAGGACTTAAAGGCTTGTTTTGGGTTCAAGGTGTTGGGTGGCTGTGGTGTGATTTAATCTTACTTGCCCAATCTACATTGATGCAATAAAGACGTCTGCGACTTGTAGCATACACAGATATAAACAATGCAACTGCAATATGTTTGCCACAATGCAAAGTTATCAACCCTCTGACAATCACGAGCATCACAAGTTCCCCAAGAGCACTACGTAACTGAGGGCTTGGGTTTCCTTATATTGGTTTTCCCGCATGTCTTGCACAATTATTAACCTTCCTGCAGCCATCTGCAGTTTCATTATGTTGCGAGAGAGATTTGTTTTTCCTCATTCTTTTCTTATCTCAGCTCTTCTGCTGGGCTTGGAGGCATGATCATTTCAACCACCAGGAACAAAGGTTGTTTACAATTCCAAGGCATTCACAAGATGTTTAACTGAATGAGGAGATTTTGAAGCAGATTTTTAAACTTCGCTTTTGCCCATTAAGTTGCCATACTTGCAGTTTTCCAGCTGCTGCACTGATAGTTTCTCGTTGAAAGCACCTCTCTGAGCCTTCGCTGTTCAACCTGACCTATTTTCAGAAAGCATGTTGGATAAACGTATTACATTCCTTTCTCACAGTGGGTTTCATGTTCCTTCGGAGAGGTGCATGCCTTACATAAATAGAAAGATACACTACTCCATAAATGTTGAATTTGTGTGTGACTGCCGGAAGGCAATTATGCAGGCCAGTGCCAGGTTTCCAGACAGCTGGTGCACTGCTTTATGCTCAGGCAATCTACCATCCCACCATTGCTGAAGGAGTGGAAGGACTGAGAGATTGGTTATTAGGGAATCTTGACCACTGTTGTCATGGTTGATGACACCATTGGGGGCTCCTGCCAAGGCTGCAGTGGTTCAGGTTCATAGACCAGTCCATAGGTAACCCCCACCCCCCGCCCAAATATTCTCTGCAAAGTGTTCAGGTCCTATATGTCCTGCATGTCATTGCAATAGATAATGGAATCCAGTTGGAGGATTTGGAAGATACCTTGGTGGAGTCTTGGTGGAGGAGCAACAAATAGATATTTCCAGGTACCCAGGTATCAACAAAAAACACCCAAAAGCATTATTCTTCCAAAGCTCTTTCATTTGATCTTCCCGTACAATAAATTAATCTCATAATTATCAGAGAAAATATGGTCAATACTTCAACCAATGCAATTCCCCCACTACAAAACCTTTAGCTTCCTTAAATATTAAATGATTTTTAGACAAGCCTTATTCTCAGCATTAAATGTATTCTACAAATCTTTCCATCTCATCTGTGTTTGACTAACTGCGCCTACCAGGGAAACACCTAGTGTCATTTGTGTACAGCTAATTGATCCGGTGCTCCTTCTGTCTGACATCTCAGAGACAGGAACAGGACTAAACGCTAAATGTAATTGTCTTGCTCTGGCACCTGAGTTGGTCCTCAATTTCTATAGGCTAGCATCCTAGTCAGGCTGGCTTTAACTTGTAGTTCTTCTCCTGTTCTTATGAATCCTTGGCCTTGGCTCTTTTTCTGGCTCTTTGCAATCAAGCGGGAAACGGGAAGTGGAGAATGGTTGCGGTGGAGGTGAGACTGTCTGGGAAGGTCACATCAAAATCAATTGATGCCTCTGTTGCAGTGGGATTGAGCAAGTTTGCCACTTGCTGACATGAATGACCTCATCAGTGAGGTTGGCCTTTAAGAAGGCCACAGTGTAACAGAAGGCTGGGATTAAACCTACTTGAGTGTTCATGAAAGAATCTTAGACTGGCAATAAGGTCTCCACAGTAACTAGCCTTGGAAATGCAAACCATACTGAGGATGCTTGCATGCTTTTTAATCTGTACAGCAATATCTAGCATGTGGAATGTGGGCTTCATCGCAATTGCCAGAATATTATGTCAGGAAACAGAGTTTTAAGTCATCTATATTTGTACTTCTGGGTATTAGAGACAAGGTATAGCATTAAGGAAGTTTTGTGTTTCTTTGTAAAAAAGGGTGAACCGCTTATTCGCTCTAGGTTAAACAAAGGTGCATGTATGTCTGTGGGTTTTGATTTCATTTTAAATTGTGCCTGCATTATAATTAAAGGGTTTACAATGTGAAAACAAACAGGGTTTAAAGAAAGACTAGGGTGTTGCTTAGCAACTAGAGGCCCACACTGTAAAACATAAGCACTTGTCATTCAGTTGGCACCAGGTACCTGAGAAGAAAGCAGTTCTCACAAATACTGCCAGCAGGGAGGCAGGGCAGTGAAGTAAGGGGCAGAAAGCAAGTTCCAGATGTTAAAGAATATATTGTTCTAGAAATCAGGGAATGAAAGGGAAGTCCCAGGAAGACTGAAGTAAAATGGAGAAAGAATTGGAATCTGAACAAAGTATTGGGGCTGGATTCTCCGTCCCGCCACATTTTTGTTTCACCCCGACGGTGGCGTGCTCCGTTACACCGGCCGGTCAATGGGGTTTCCCATTGTGGGACAGCCCCACGCCTTCTGGAAACCCCCGGGCTGCTGGCAAAACAGAGCATCCCGCCGACGGAGAATCCAGCCCCTGTTCACTGAAGTTAAAGAAAGGGGCAGAGAGAGAGAGGCTCCCAGTTAAATACAGAGTTGAAAAGTACAGACCTGGTGAAGTCAGCTAGCGAGAAGTCAGATATCGAAGTAATCCCAAGGTTGGTGACATCGTAATACAGCCTGTGAGCTAGTAATGGTCTGTTGGAATGGCTGGGTGCCTGAGAGATGGTGTGGAAGCTTGAATGCATGTGCAAGCCAAGACAGAGGAATACTGAAAGGAGAGACTTAAATCTTGGAAGTGGATTCTTGGTGAAGGCATCATAGAGAAAACATTGTTTGGGAGAAGGTTCCAAGGCACGTTCTTCTGAGAGTTCACTTTTAATATAAACTGTAGTCCCTAGGCTAAAAAATGGAACTGAATCATCAGACCAGTAAAGAGACAATCACATTGTAAGAAATCCAGGGCGGGATTCTCTAATAATGGGGCTATGTCCCCATGCCGGAGTGAAAACCGGCGCCAACCACTCCGGCGTCAACGCTACCCGAAAGTGAGGAATTCTCCCCTTCCTAGGGGGATTGGTTGGTGCCGGAGTGGTTCCCGCAGCTCCAGCCGGTGCGAAACGGCCGGCGCGTGATCGTGCATGCGCAGAACGGCCAGCGTGATTCCGCGCATGCGCGGTAGGGCCAGTGTATTTCCGCACATGAGCGGGCATTCCCTTCTCTGCACCAGCCCCCGGGCAATATGGCGGAGCCCTACTGGGGCCGGCGCGGAGTAAAATAGGCCCCCACGGAACCAGCCCACCTTCTGATCGGTAGGCCCCGCTCGCGGGCCAGGCCAACGTGGGGGCCCCCCCCTGGTGTCAGATCCCCCGCCCCCCCTCCAGGATGGCCCCTGCACACTCACCTTCCAGGTCCCGCCGTGTGGGACCTGAGTAACCCATGCCGCCGGGATTCGGCCAAACTCGTCGTCCACTCGGCCCATGGGGCCCGGAGAATCGCCGGGGGGTGGCGCTGTCAACGGCCCCCGACCGGCGCGGCGGGAATCCCGCGGGTGCCCGAAAATCGGAGCCGGAGAATGGGGAAGCCGGCGGCGGGGTGTCGCGGCACGGCATCTCCGGCCCGGCACCAGGTCGGAGAATCCCGGCCCTGGCCTCTATGTTAAAAGGCAGGTTTGACTGTCTCTACTTCCTTTAAAAATTAAGATATTGAAAAGAATTATGATTAATTTCAACACTTTGTTCTGCCAATTGCTCTTATTCCGTTTTGATTTGTTGAAACAGTGAGTGTTGCCGACATCACTCGGGTAGTTTGACAGTGTGCCAGAGTTATATTAATGTACTCAAAATGAAACAGCAAGGTGTCTGGAGCACTTTGGACTGGTGGTTGTATTTTAGCATATTCATTCAGCTCCATCAGACTCTGGCACTCAGTGTGATTTATTTCCCATTTGTTGGTAAGTTTTATTCAGGTTGAATATGAGTCAAATGCTAGTGGGCATAGATTTGAAGCTGAAATATGCTGTGGACAATCAACATGTTAGACAGCACCTATGGAGAGGGAAACTGAGTTATTGGGCTGGAATTCTCCTATGGGGCAGGAAACAGAAGTTGGGACTGTTCCAGGTCCTGAACCCACCATCCAAGGTGTTTGTTTAATTGGCAGGGAGATGGGTCTCCTGTCTAAGTGAGGGTGGAAGGGAGGCTCTCGAAGCTAGAGGGTCAATCAGAGAACTTCCAGTTTGAGAGGAACAGCAAGCTAACATGGCAGGTAAGTAAACACAGAGAGCATTCAAATAGAGGCACCCTCTCACCAATTTTTCTAAAACTTTAATTGAAGCAGGGTTCTTGCAGTCAGGCCACCACTAGGGGTAGCGGTGAGATTAGGATGGCGCGGGGTGATGAGAAGGAAGCCCCATTAAAGGAAACCATGTGGATTAGGATTGCCAACATACCCAGGATGACCGAAAGTGTACCGCATTCGCCGTCAAAACAATGAGACAATTAAAAACAATCTGGCAGATTTTGAAATGATATTTTAATCAAATAACGCTCATTATTCATACCAAATCTCTGGCCAGTCATCGTTCATTGATTGAGTTCACAGCATCATGACATAAATTGTAAACTGACGAGTTTGTGTACTGTGCTGACAAATGTCACTGCGCTACCTGTTTTCCCGCCGGCACTAAGCCTCAACCTCAAGTAGAGATAAAACTACCAGCAAATGCTGCTGCAAGCGCAGCCTAGCCCAATTGTATTGGTAAGCGTCCGATTGATTTCTCTATTGGGTGCCCTGCTTTTAAAGATGTGAGAAAATGCTCAAAAAGTTAGATTGGATTCACTGATGAAGAAAGTTTACAACATCTGCCACGAGTTTCTGTTTGTTTTCAACTCTGTGCGTTTGTGGGATGGAGTGGGGACTGGGTTTGTGGCAGCTAACTCTCTGCCCCCTGTAATCCACACAGAGCGGAGCTTGGAGCTGAGCTGCAGATGGTGCTGATTCTGGAACATGTCCCCCTTTTCCTGCTCACTGTCCATACCCTACAGCAAATCAACCCTTTGGATATGCGGCTCTGAGTTAATGCAAGTGTGATTGCAGGATGGGGGTGGGATAGAAGTTGATTCTAATAGGATTTTTGGGGGGGTTAGAGGAAAGAGAGTCTGATTTCAATGGGATTTTGGGGATTCTGCAATTTTACCTGCACTGCAGATTTACATTGATTCCCTGGGGATAGACAGTGCTTCGGGGTGTTTTCAATGGTTTCAGTGAAGGCCTGTCCCTGGCGAATCAATACTGAATCAAAACTTCTGTTCTCCAGGGCGTTGTATGTGGGAGGTAGAACATAGAACATAGAGCATTACAGCACAGTACAGGCCCTTTGGCCCTCGATGTTGCGCTGACCTGTGAAACCACTCTAAAGCCCATCTACACTATTCCCTTATCGTCCATATGTCTATCCAATGACCATTTGAAGGCCCTTAGTGTTGGCGAGTCCACTACTATTGCAGGCAGGGCATACCACACCCTTACTACTCTCTGAGTAAAGAACCTACCTCTGACATCTGTCTTATATCTATCTCCCCTCAATTTAAAGCTATGTCCCCTCGTGCTAGACATCACCATCCGAGGAAGAAGGCTCTCACTGTCCACCCTATCCAATCCTCTGATCATCTTGTATGCCTCAATTAAGTCACCTCTTAACCTTCTTCTCTCTAACGAAAACAGCCTCAAGTCCCTCAGCCTTTCCTCATAAGATCTTCCCTCCATACCAGGCAACATTCTGGTAAATCTCCTCTGCACCCTTTCCAATGCTTACACAGCCTTCCTATAATGCGGCGACCAGAATTGCACGCAATACTCCAAATGCGCCCGCACCAGAGTTTTGTACAGCTGCAACATAAGACCATAAGACATAGGAACGGAAGTAAGGCCATTTGGCCCATCGAGTCCACTCCACCATTCAATCATGGCTGATTTCAACTCCATTTACCCGCTCTCTCTCCATACCCCTTAATTCCTTGAGAAATCAAGAATTTATCAACTTCTGTCTTAAAGACACTCAACGTCCCGGCCTCCACCGCCCTCTGTGTCAATGAATTCCACAGACCCACCACTCTCTGGCTGAAGAAATTTCTCCTCATCTCTGTCCTAAAGTGACTCCCTTTTATTCTAAGGCTGTGCCCCTGGGTCCTAGTCTCCCCTGCTAATGGAAACAACTTCCCTACATCCACCCTATCTAAGCCATTCATTATCTTGTAAGTTTCTATTAGATCTCCCCTCAACCTCCTAAACTCCAATGAATATAATCCCAGGATCCTCAGACGTTCATCGTATGTTAGGCCTACCATTCCTGGGATCATCTGTGTGAATCTCCGCTGGATCCGCTCCAGTGCCAGTATGTCCTTCCTGAGGTGTGGGGCCCAAATGACCTCATGGCTCCGAAACTCAATCCCTCTACCAATAAAAACTAAGTACGAAGTCTTGCAACACCAGGTTAAAGCCCAACAGGTTTGTTTCGATGTCACTAGCTTTCGGAGCGCTGCTCCTTCCTCAGGTGAATGAAGAGGTATGTTCCAGAAACACATATATAGACAAATTCAAAGATGCCAAACAATGCAAGGAATGCGACCATTAGCAGGTGATTAAATCTTTACAGATCCAGAGATGGGGTAACCCCAGGTTAAAGAGGTGTGAATTGTATCAAGCCAGGACAGTTGGTAGGATTTCGCAGGCCAGATGGTGGGGGATGAATGTAATGCAACATGAATCCCAGGTCCCGGTTGAGGCCGCACTCATGTGTGCGGAACTTGGCTATAAGTTTCTGCTCGGCGATTCTGCGTTGTCGCGCGTCCTGAAGGCCGCCTTGGAGAACGCTTACCCAGAGATCAGAGTCGCCTTGGCGTTCTCCAAGGCGGCCTTCAGGACGCGCGACAACGCAGAATCGCCGAGCAGAAACTTATAGCCAAGTTCCGCACACATGAGTGCGGCCTCAACCGGGACCTGGGATTCATGTCGCATTTCATTCATCCCCCATCATCTGGCCTGCGAAATCCTACCAACTGTCCTGGCTTGATACAATTCACACCTCTTTAACCTGGGGTTACCCCATCTCTGGATCTGTAAAGATTTAATCACCTGCTAATGCTCGCATTCCTAGCATTGTTTGGCATCTTTGAATTTGTCTATATATGTGTTTCTGGAACATACCTCTTCATTCACCTGAGGAAGGAGCAGCGCTCCGAAAGCTAGTGACATCGAAACAAACCTGTTGGACTTTAACCTGGTGTTGTAAGACTTCGTACTGTGCTCACCCCAGTCCAACGCCGGCATCTCCACATCATAATAAAAACGAACACACCGTACCGTCTTCTTAACAACCCTCTCAACCTGTGTGGCAACCTTCAGGGATCAATGTACATAGACGTAGACATGCTATCACGTGGCATGGGTAACAACCCCGAGATAATAACTCTGTTTGTCCTAGATCTAAGTTTCCACCCTAGCTCCCTGAATTCCTGCCTTACATCCCTATCCCTTTTCCTACCTATGTCGTTGGTACCTATGTGGACCACGATTTGGGGCTGCTCCCCCTCCCCCTTAAGGATCCCGAAAACACGATCCGAGACATCACACACCCTGGCACCTGGGAGGCAACACACCAACCGTGAGTCTCTCTCGTTCCCACAGAATCTCCTATCTATCCCCCTAACTATGGAGTCTCCAATGACTAATGCTCTACTCTTTCCCCCTTTCCCTTCTGAGCAACAGGGACAGACTCTGTGCCAGAGACCTGTACCCCATGGCTTACCCCTGGTAAGTTTCCCCCCCCCCGCCCCCCAACAGTATCCAAAGAGGTATACTTGTTACTAAGGGGAACGACCACAGGGGATCCCTGTACTGACTGCTTCCTCGCAGCCCTTCCCACCGTCACCCATCTATCTTTATTCTTTGGAGTAACTACATCCCTGAAGCTTCTATCTATGGCCACCTCTGCCTGCCGAATGATCCGAAGTTCATCCAGCTCCAGCTCCAGTTCCCTAACGCGGTTTCTGAGGAGCTGGAGATGGGTGCACTTCCCACAGATGAAATCAGTAGGGACACTGACGGCGTCCCTCACCTCAAACATTCTGCAGGAGGAACATTGCACTACCTTCCCTGCCATCTCCTCTAGATAAAAACAGAAAAAGAAAGAACGAGCTTACCTGTTATTCACTCCCCTTCTCAGCAAGCACGCACTCAGCAACCTCTGCGCCCCGCACAATAACACCTGAGGGAAAATAAAAGAAAAACTACTTACCAGTCACCATCCAATCCCTTACCTGCAGGCCGTGACGTCACGGTTCAACTTCTTTCTACTTCTACCTGCCCTCGAGCCTTCCTCTTGATCTTTACAGCGGTTGTGTTTTTTTTTGGTACCCCAGTGGATAAACTAGGGGAGTCCCTCCCAGAAGTCACCATGCAAGGACTACATAGGAATTGCACATTAAGCTTAAACTTCTGATAGACAATTACATTGCACTGGAAATTGTAGTCGAAGGGTCTGGTACAGACACGGTTCATGTAGGGCTTGGTATAATACCGCCCACACAGTGATGTAAGAAGGGACATGGCCCAGCCCCAGGGTGAATGAGGTATTGGTCAGAGACTTGTTGAGACATTTTATTGATTATTCGTATGTAGTTGCAAATTGTTAATAAAGATTTACTGTTAGCAACCAAAGAGAAAATGCTGGAAAATCTCAGCAGGTCTGGAAACATCTGTAGAGAGAGAAAAGAGCTAACGCTTCGAGTCCAGATGACCCTTTGTCAAAGCTGAATTGTCAGCACACAGAGGACGAGAAAGGCAGACACGTTCTGTAACCACACACCATCACAACAGAAACCATCCAATACTCCGACTTGAATCAATGATTTTGGATGGTTTTGACTCTCCTGAAGGAGGAAGGATTGAAACCATTTCTAACTATTGGTAACTAAATTGGTAGATAAATGTTGGCTTTGCCAGTGACGTCCAAATCCCACGAACAAATTAAAAAAAACTTTCTTTCCATCAAGTAATAATTAATTTCTTCCATAAGATGTGAAATTCAAAATAATTATCAGAAGATTAAAGTCCCGCAGAGGGGGGTGTAAAGCATGGAAATCTACTCTTTCTTAACTTTCCTTTAGTAATTATGCCATTAGGTCTGCACAAATTACTGGCTGTTTGAGAACAAATGGTAGCATAGCAGGCAGCACATATAAACCATCTGTGCTGAATGTGATGCTGATAAGTAGAAATTTTGACGTGTTGGTATTTCTCAGCAACATTCCCATCCCAATCGCGAAGGAGGTATGTGCCTCTGATTGTCTAATAATTTAATGGATGATTTGTAGATTCATCTCCTGAATGTCAAATTCAGTGAGGAACGAGATTAAAAACAATTTCATTTGCATAAAAATTGGTGGGGTTTTTTTGTGATTGGAAGGAAAGCTCTCTCTGACAAAGGACATTATTAGATGGAGAAAGTTTTTTGGCAACTCAACAAAGGAATCTCGCAGTTTAAGGCATCATTATATGTAGACTAAGGTCCATTGATTTTTTTTTTTCAAATTCCGTTCTGACTTTTATTATGTACAGGGCGATTCATGTCAGATTCTTCAGAAGTCAACGAATTCATGTACTCTGAGACGACTGAGCACAGTGAATTATGTTGACTTTAGGTCTGAGGCCATTCTGGATTCACTTCAGATCTCGAGCTAGTCTATATCAACGCAATTCAGCTTTCTCCAGGAGGAGCTTGCATGATGGGGCACGTGTCAAGTATGCCGATTTGAGGTTCACTTGATTGACAGTGACATTAATGTAGTTTTCTGCACATTTCCAAAGGACAATTCCCAGGACATTCAAAGGTTATGGATTTTCTGCTTTGCGTGAGCAGTTCAGCATTTCGAGTCAAATCAAAAGATATTTTTTAAAACGGAGACTGCGTGCTAGCTATTTTTCCACGCAGGGACACTTAACAGACTTAAAAAAGAAAGTCCATAAGCATCTAAACAAAATGGTTAAAAGAGATGCACGCACAAGGAAAGACCTTTATTTTGGCAATTACTGCATAAAATTTATTCCATGAAAAGCAATACTTGAGAATCGGTTCCTGTGGTGGGTTACATGCCTGAGACCTCGACACAGTCAAGTCTAGAATGTTGGAATAAAAGTGTCCACTGATTGGTATATGTTTCCCTCTAGTCCAGACCATTCCAGCCACCCTTGCCGGCCTCTACCGTTGCCCTCTCTGTAAACTTTGCTCACCTAAAATTCAGTTGCCTGTATCCTAACATCCAGTTTGATGAAAGGTCACAGATCTGAAGTTTTAACTTCTGTTTCTTTCTGCACAGATGATGCATTTTATTTTTTGCTGAGTCAGTTTGTTCATCACCTACAGTGGCACTCTGTTAGGCAATGTCTCACTTTTAATCCTCATCCTTGTTTACAAATTCCTCCATGGCCTCACCCCACCCTGTCTCTGCAACCTCCTCCAGTCTCACAATTCAAGTCCTCTGTAATCCCCCAATTCTTGTCACTTGTACGTCTCTGGGTTGGAAGCTTAACATATTCTTTCAAAGTGTCAGGCTCAGACTGAAAACTGGCGTGTAGCTCTCCTGCTGCACAGGCCAGTTTTCTCTCCAGATTTTGAGCCTCTTTCAAGCAAAAAAATGAGTGGGTGGGGTTTACTCCCTCGCTCTGGCGGGGTATGGCCTGATAGTGCCTTACACGGCTCCACAGAGATCGGACGAGCATCTTTAAAGGGCGGCCTAACCAGAACAGAAACTGAGTGGCCTGGCGGCACTCAACTGAATCCCGTATTTAAAAAGCTGTTGTACCTCGCAGATGTGACATCACTTTGGCGAGGTTGGAATGTTTAGTGAGGGAGGATCATGTGGCTAGGGGCTCGTTAATAATATTAACATTTATTATAATGCATTTAAATGAGGTTCCCACCCTTTGAGGGTGTGAACCTTGTGATGTCGCCGGTGAGGGGCGGGAAAAATTGGGAAACGCAATCTCTCTGGAGAGAATTGCGTTTCGCGATTCCTTCCAGATTTTCCGCCCGCGTAGCCATGCTCTCTGATGGTGATTGTGGGCTGAAAATCACCCTTCTGTTTTTTCGTCTGGTCACCTTTGGAGACCATGCCGTCAACTGCATAGGCCATAAACTCTTGAATTCCCTTTTCTGCTTTTCTGCTCCTCTACCTCTCTCTTCTCCTTTGAGATGCCCCAGTACCTACCTTTTAGACCAAGTTCACCTGTCCTGGTATCTTCTCATGTGGTGGTTCAGTGTCCAGTTTGATAATGCTTCTGAGAAATTTGGGATGTTTTACTTTGTCAAAAGTTCTTTATATCAATGTAACTTCTTGTTGTGTAGCATAAGCCCCTTTGTGAAGTGAACATAGTGCAGTCTCAACCCAGATCATCAGCCATCAGCTTACAGTGCAAAACTGTTCCTAATTTGACAGTAATTAGCAGCTTACATTATATTTGTCATGTGCTCTCTGCAGCACCCCCATGTCTTCCTGGAGGGAGGTGACAAACCTAACTGTTCTGGTGGGTGACACATTAGGCTTGTGAGATTACACCAGATCACATGTCCTCTATATCTTAAAACTGGCAAAGAAATGGGGGAATATGGAAAAGGCTGGCACGAAGGAAACGTGAGTGAAAGGATAAAAACAAAATATGATGCATTCAGGCCAGCAAGGGGCATAGTTTAAAATCTCGCCTTCTGCTCCTTCTGATAGCTTACAATGTGGGCCTTTGCAATCTCAGATTGCAGTTGGCACTTGGCTGAGCGCATAATTAACACAAACATCAGCTGTAGAAGTACATAGCTAATCTGACAGCTCTGGTTAGTTCTGTTCGCTTCACAAAAAGTTCCATGTAGAAACTGTGTTGTGAGCTGTGCACAACTTCTCTGGCTGCAATCTTGTTGCGGGCGTAAATGGCGACGGAGGCGCAACATATCGCGAGAGGCTGAAGATGAGGTTTGCGCCAGTGGGATTTCCAGAATCAATTGGCCCGTCCCCCACCAGTGACATAATTGGCTTCCCGCCTTCAATGTCAGGAACCCCATTTAAATAGTTTCATCCTTAACCACTCTGACATACCCGATATTTTGAGAGGACACAATGGCTACAGGGCTGGCTCCTCAGGGACAAGGAGATGAAGCTCTTTAAGATGTTTGATTTATTTGAACTAAGATTTACGGGGTTCACTTGTTTGCAATAACCCCCCCCAATTGTAAATTACACCCGGTTCTAGAGACTTCATCATATGGCAAGAAAGAACACTTCAAATGGTGAATTCAGAAACTTTATTAACTATTAAAAAGGTAACAAGTCAAAAAATCAAAACATATTACCCATAATATTGTCTATTTATCATAAGATTATAAGGTGTTTAAATAAATTGCGTGAATTTCCTCACAATTTATATTTTCTGTTGTTCGCATCCGTGAAGTTGCTGAGCTAAAATGATTGAATGCACAATCTATTTACAGCTTTCGGTTGTAACGACTGATGTGACTGATATAATTAATATATCACCACTGACATTCCTCATCCTCTGTGATGTTTCTATCCCTTCAAAGAACCAATGTTTTTAGAATCGTAAAATCCCCACAGTGCAGAAGGAGGCCATTTGGCCCATCGAGTCTGCACCGACTCTCCGAAAGTACATCCCACCCAGGCCCACGTGCTATCCCCATAACCCTACCGAACCATTTTGGGCATTAAGGGGAAATTTAGCACGACCAATCGACCTAACCTGCACACCTTTGGGCTGTGGGTGGAAACCTGAGCACCTGGAGGAAACCCATGCAGACACACTGGAGAATGTACAAACTCAACAAAGACAGTCACCCAAGGTTGGAATTGACCCGGATCGCTGGTGCTGTGAGGCAGCTGCGCTAGCCACTGTCCCACCATGCTACCCTTTCATATGTTACATATAATGCCAAAAATTATCTTGGGATCCCCCTTGTGCTGCCTACAATTCAGATTTCTGTAGTGGAAGTTCCTATTGTGCTTTGTACTGGTGACTTTCTAGAATGCGTTCTAGAATAATTAATAATGATAATGTCATCTGCATAAATTTGACAGTATTTTTTTGAGAGTATGGGAGCCAAATTGGTCTATGAAGTGCCTGTTATTTAGCCCACATAGCAGCTGGCTAATGCTTGAAAATGGACTCCAAGATGCACGTGCACAAATCCAATGCTCAGGCGCAGGATTCTGTATCATGAGACTGTGGTTTTGAGTGCTATCTTGATGCCACGCTGCCATTTTGAAACACCATACTTCAGCCTACTGGCCGTCTTAACCTCCTGCAGCTGAACATGGCACACAATGGAATCAAGGACCCCCACCACTCGTGCTGTTTAAGGGATAAAGCACTACTTACAGGTTAGTTGTTGAGCAATTACTGGCACAATTATACCAAATATGTTTTGGAGCTTACTTTTCCTGGCTAAAATTTGACTCATTTACATGGCTGAAACATTTTTCGTTCATTTAAAAACTTTTGCTGAAACAAGTTGCCAAAAATTGGTGGCCTGTGAACTTCTACGTGAGAAAAATAAAAATCACGCAGAGCAGGACAAGCTACAAGAACAGGGGCAGAGGAGGGGAAGTAGGACTCTCAGAAGGAGGCCATAGTTGCTAAGGGCCTTCAGGAAGCAATCCTCTAACTTCAATTTCAGTGAGGAGCAATGCCTGTGACAGCTCCACTTCATAGAAGAGGTCATCTCTGAACTCTGCAATTGTTGTAGCCATGACTGCATCCCAAAGTAGGACAAGGACTGCATTCATCTGGCTGTCAAGTTGACTGTTACTCCCAACTGTGTGCCTCGGTCCCTCCAGGTTGCAACATTTGATAGTTTGTCATGTATTTCTGCATAAAGGACATCACTCTGTCTCTCTGTACATAGATGTAAGATTTTGGGTTCGGGTGCCACATATACCTAAGATATATGAGTATTTGTAAGTGATTTTAAGGTAGTTTATTCAGAAGCAACAATTTAGATATGATGCATTATCTAAATAAACAACTTATGACAACTGACAATGGTTGACTGGTCCCAGAGGATGACCGGATGGTTGGCACAGACTGTGTTAGTCTCAGTAGCTTGTGCTGGCAGTATTGTGCTCTCTATCCAAAGTGTTTGGCAACTCTTCCCAGTCTCCCTCACTCTTTACTGGTCCATTTTCTACCTGAAGAAGGGAGCTGCCTGAAGAAAGGAGTTGGCTGAAGAAGACTCATTAACATACTTTATTTCTAGGAACTGGTGGTTTACCCGCCTTCAATCACTTGTTTGAACCTTTCTAACCAATGGATACAAGTCAGGTATCCAAGGTGTCAGGATAGTCACCTCCCCACTGTCCGTCACTTAGCTCAAAGTCACTTTTCAGTTTATCTCACGCAGAGGATTATTCACTAGATAAAAGAGTACCAGAAAGTTTCCTGCTATGATTCAGGAATATTTGTAGTCTAGTGACATCAATGTGAGGAGTGCTATCTTTGTGACCTTCATCTCTATCTTGTCTTGGCCCCTTAAAATTATTTACGTTTTTTTTTTTAGGGAGAGAATTAATGCTGTGCTAACTAATTCTAATAACACAATTCTAAAAACATACTGGGCAGGATTTACCGAACAGTCCGCCGTGTGCTTTTCAGCAACTGAGGTGGCCCGCCAGCGGGATTTTTTGATCCCGCCGTTGTCAATGGGATTTCCTGTTGAATGCACCCCTCGTCACCGGGAAACCTGAGGCGTGGGTGCACCGTCGACGTGACCGGAACATCCGTCCGGCGTGTGGAGTTGGTAAATTCCACCCATTATTTCTTAAACAGTCCCTATTTCTTACAGTTTTCCACTTTGATAACGAAAGATGATTATTGACATTTCACAACTAACCTTTAGCCAACCTAGCTGTTTCTAATGTACACATTTGTTTCCCCAATTTCTTGATTACATATCATGGATAATATGCGAACACAACTGGAATTATACGATTATGATTATCTTGGATGGGAAGTCCCCACACTGCAGATCATCTCACTCAATTATATACCTCAATTACTTTGAAAGCATAAACTCATTTCCCTAATTTTGTATTCCTTTGCATGAGTGTTGTTAATTTCTAGGCTATTAGCATATACTTATATACTTACGCAATTAAAGCAACACATTGTGCATTAACTTAAAAGGTTCTCCTTCTCTCTCTTCACCTATATCCATCTTGTGGATAATTCTTCTCAAGTATTATTTCTCCTTAACTTTCAATTATCCCAACTCAAAATTCCTTTTTAATTCAATTTTACTCTCTATAACCATTACCATCTTAATTGTCTTGAAGCCAGTTACACCATAAATGATGCCTTGATTTAAAAACATTTCCTTACTCTTCAGGCCATATTCACCATTTCATGTCAGATAGCCAAGCATATCTGGGACCACAACGTCTTCAGTGAAGTTTCAGCATACAATCCTGCATGTTGCTTACTTCACATGGAACAAATCACTTCTCATGTCTGTCCCAATTTCTTCTTCAATCCTCTGTTGGAATTTCACATTCTCAAATCATCTTCACACCTTTCCCTGTCTGTTCGATGAGGTCTTCAATTAAGTTATTCGGTATAATAGGATTGTGCTGTGTATCCTGCCAATCAACTTCAACATCCGATTTATTCGTCCCAGCAAAGTAACCCCCGCACACTTTGTTTTTGACAGAAACCGCTTGGACTGCTTTGCGTTTGGCTTTTTTGAAAAATAAAATTTGTACATCCCCTTAAATTTCAGGTAAATTTCCCTTTCAGTGCTTGAGATAGGAAATCATATCAAGTTCTTTTTATCAATTCCAATTTCAGAAACAATTCTGACCACTTTGTGGTTTTACACCAGAGACAGAAGTGCTTGCAATCAGTTTTAACGTAACTTCCATATCTCCTGTACTCAAAACACTTTTGTGTTGAAAGATAACAAATGGTAAGAAATGGTCTGAATGCTCAAAGCCAAGTTTCTGAAAGGTAAGAGATCTGATCGTATGGCCTCGTCGCGCCTGACTCAGTGATGTGACGAGGCCATTAAATCTCGCGATTCATGCGCTTGGGACGCCTCGCGAGATTGAACGAGATCTTGCGAGACGTAGCAATGTGGCTCTCGCACTCGCTGGGCAGTGTCTAGATTGGCAGCTTCACTAAAATATGACTGCGCCGGAGTATCCCAAGGCCCGGGATTGAATGTCCGCACCTGGGAGACCTTGCCATGGCGCCCTTTAGCACTGTTTTCCATAAACGTGGACCAGGTGTAATGGCACTTGGGGCATCTCCCAGGAAATTGGAGGCCCTTGGGTGGTCAGGCTCTAGGCAGGATGGTACTCTGGCACTCCCAATGCCATCTGGACACCTTGGCACTGCCAGCCTGGCACCTTTGCACTGTAACCTGGGGAATCTGGCAGTGCCACCCTGGCACCCTGGCAATGCCCCTGCCAGCCTGGCAGTGCCACCAAAGGGTGACGACCTCTAGGCAAGCAGTAATAATGGCTGATGATTATGAGCTGATCTATAAATTTAAACTGTCAGCACGAAGGGTTAACCTCGCTGCTTGTTTCTCCACGGGGCAGAATGAAACATTCTCAAATGCACAATACTTTTTCATAAACATTCCCCATCTATAAGAACCACACTCCATTTGAAAATCTGCTTCATTATCTTTTCTTCAACTTTTCTCAAATTTCGAATAAATTTCAATTGTTCCAAAACCTTTTAATGTTTTTGAAGACATTACTCATCTAAGATTTTTTTTTTAGTACAACCAGGATTTTAAGACAAAAAGAGTTAAAGAGCGGCGCCAGCTCCTTAAAAAGACAGCACCATAACCTTGTGAACGAACCCGAGAAAAGGAACAGAATGTTTCTTATATTTCTCTTCTTTTATCTGTTTTCTTCTTCAAAACAATTTTCTTTTTAAAATGTTTCCAATTAAGGAACAATTTAGCATGGCAAATCCACCTACCCTGCACATATTTGGGTTGTGGGGATGAGACCCACACAAACTCCACAATGTGCAAACTCCACATGGACAGTGGCCAGGGGCCAGGATCGAATCCGGGTCCTCTATGCCATGAGGCAGCAGTGCTAACCACTGCGCCACCGTGCCACCCCAAAACTATTTTCAAGCTCCGATGTTTGCTACTTAACCAAATTTGAAAGAAACGGTCAGGAAAATGTGTCTTTCACTTGAACTTTTTGCAGTATTTCTTTAGCTATGGTACAAATGTTTTGAAAAGTTCAGATCCAATTTCTGCCAAACTTCTTCCAAGACCTATCTCTATATTTTGGGAAACAAACTATAGGCCAATTTATTCTGGACCTGTTTTCAACTTAATGTTTCCTTTCTGAATCTCTTTGAAAAGCCTATCAAGGATGAACATTTAATCTCTTCTGAATTTGAAAGGGTTAAGCAGAACAATTTAAAAGTTGGCTATGAGCGTTGGGAGTGGAAACGACCTATGAGACTCTGAGAGAAGTCTTTCTCTTAGAAGAATTTAAGAATTCCCCATCTTGTGTGATAAAGAGCCATGTTGAAGACCAAAAGGTGATGACTCTATCATGATATGCACTCATGCACATAATGAGATACAGGCAGACAGTGACAGACACCCAGTACAGCCAATCAACACACAGGACAGAACACAACCAATCACCAGGCAGAACACTATAAAACATACGAGGCATCAACACTCTGCCTCTTTCCACTGGTGACAACTGTAGTGACAGTCAGGGTGTATATATCAGTTAGCATCTTCTACATGTGGCTCAGAGCTAGTCTGGTCTAGTTAGTTATAGTAAGCATGCTTAGATTAGTAGAGTGTCAAACCCACAGCGAGCTGTGTGCACTGCTTAACAAGTTTAATAAAGCGTATTGAACTACATCAAGGTTTGGAGTCTACTTTCAAGTACAACTGCATCCAGTTGCAGTCTGTGTTACCCCAGGGTGAATAACACGACATAGTACCAGTAGTCTACTATCTCCAAGTGGTTTACCTCGAGTGATTCCGTGACGACCAGCAAGTGCCTTCCAGTGGCATGGAGAAGATCCAGGCCCCTCCACAGCTACGGATCTTCGGCTACCTCAGCGCCAACTGGCGGGTCTTCAAGCAAAGGTTCCTTCTCTACATTGAGGCCTCAGACCTCGAGGATGCGTCCGATGCCAGAAAAATCGTGCTGTCCCAATCAACTGCGGGGGACCAAGCCATCCAGATTTTCAACTCGCTTAATTTTACCGACGGCCAGGACAAGACCAAATTCAAGACCGTTTTGGAGAAGTTCGACAGTCACTGTGAAGTCGAAACAACCAAGACCTTTGCGCGCTATATCTTCCAGCAACGCCTCCAGGGTAAGGATGAACCGTTCTAATCCTTTCTAACTCATCTCCGTATATTAACACAGTCCTGCAATTATGGTGCAACCACTGATTCCATGATCAGGGATCAGATCATGTTTAGGGTGCACTCTGATTCCTTGCGGGAGCAACTCCTCAAAATTAAGCACATGCAGGGTTGTGTATAGTGCATGAGCATGCGAGAAATCGGCGCTCCCGTTTCAAATCGGCAGAATCCGAAAAACTTGCCTCCCACGAGGTAGAGAGTGTACAGGCCATCGCCCGGATGCAGCATGTTAGTATCGATGAAGGCGGCCATTTCGCGCGATTTTCCCGGGGCCCCATTCCTGCGCAACACGAACGGGAGAACAAAGCGGCTGAAAACCAAACTGCGCAGGTGCGAACATCGGCCGACCGCACTGTGCATGTGCGACGACGCACGGAGCGTAACAACGTCACTGTCATGTCGTGCCCGAACTGCGGCACCGCCCACTTAAAGCGGCAATGCCCTGCAAAAGGCAGGCGATGTTTAAATTGTGGGAAGCCTGGACATTATGCAGCCTTGTGCAGGTCTGAACCACCAGTCAAGGGCCAGTGATCCCAATTCCAACGCAAGCGCGTTCGATGTCTACAGCAAGGCTTACTGGATTCTGATCCTGGTAGCACTACGGATCCAGAGGACGACTGCCTGGAGTCCCCCTATCGTGTGGGCACCATCACTACATGTGAGTATGACTCCTCAAATTCAGCAAGACGCCTATCTATCCTCAATGTGGATTCCGCGGATGAATGGCGTGCTGTCATACAAGTAAATCAATGCAGCATCCAGTTCAAGCTGGACACTGGTGCTTCTGCCAATCTCATCGCTCAAGCTGATTTTGACCGCATTAAAAAGCAACCCAAAATTCTTCCGCCGGCCTGCCAGCTCCTCGATTATAATGGCAATGCCATAACTGCACTAGGATCTTGTAATCTATTCGTCTCCAACAAGACCATCAATGTCACACTGCGCTTCAAAATCGTCAAGCCTGATAAGGCACCCTTGCTTGGTGCCCATGCATGCAAGTTACTCAACCTTGTACGGCGCGTCCATGCCATGTCTTCTTCCAATGGGGATCTTCAGGCTGACATTGATGACATCCTTGCTCAATATTCAGATGTGTTTCATGGAATGGGCACCCTGCGATACTGCTACAAGATCCTACTCAGGCCTGATGCCACGCCTGTAATCCATGCACCACGCCGGCTGCCGGCTCCTCTGAAGGAACGTTTAAAGGCACAGCTACAGGAGCTCCAAGACCAGGGCATCATCTCCAAAGTGACGGAACTGACTGACTGGGTCAGCTCAATGGTCTGTGTGAAGAAGCCCTCAGGAGAGTTGCGGATATGCATAGATCCCAAAGATCTTAACCAGAACATAATTCGAAACACGACCCGATCCCGAAGTGGGAGGAACTGACCAGTGAGATGGCACATGCCAAATTCTTCATGAAGCTAGATGCATCGTGTGGTTTCTGGTAGATACAACTGGACGAGTCCAGCAGGAAGCTCTGCACGTTCAACACACCATTTGGCAGGTACTGTTCTAACCGTATGCCATTCGGCATTGTCTCAGCCTCTGAAATCTTCCACAGGATCATGGAGCAGATGATGGAGGGCAATGAGGGTGTGCGTGTCTACGTAGATGATGTCATCATATGGTCCACGACCCCCGAGGAACACATATCTCGTCTCAAACGTATCCATGCAAACGGCCTCAAGCTGAACAAGGCCAAGTGCTCCTTTGGCATGTCTGAACCATCAAGTTCTTGGGCGTCCGGATATCCCAGCAGGGTGTGCGACCAGATTCGGACATGGTGAAGGCCATTAACGCCATGAAGACCCTGGAAGACATGAAGGCAGTACTACGCTTCCTCGGAATGGTGAACTTCTTGGGAAAATTAATTCCAAACATGGCCTCACACACCACAGCTCTCGGGTATCTGGTGAAGAAGTCCACTGCGTTCCAGTAGCTACCCACACATCAAGCAGAGTGGCTCGAGCGCAAAGCAAAGCTCACCACTGCTCTGGTACTAGCGTCTTTTGACCCGGAAAGTGAAACAAAAATCTCCACGGACGCAAGCCAGGGCGGCATTGGTGCGGTGCTTCTCCAAAGGGATGACTCCTCGTCCTGGGCTCCAGTTGCTTATGCGTCAAGGGCCATGACTCCTACTGAACAGAGGTACGCCCAAATAGAAAAAGAGTGCCTGGGCATCCTAACTGGCATTGTAAAGTTCCATGACTACGTCTACGGTCTACCAACATTCACAGTAGACACTGACCACAGACCCTTCAGCGCATTCTCCTTTGACTCCGAAGGTACGATTTTGAGTTAGTATACACACCAGGCAAGGAGCTGATAATTGCGGATGCCCTGTCCCACTCCATCACCTCGCCCTGTGAACAGGTTGACTTCATCCGCCAGATTGAGGCACAGGTGCAGCTGTGTGCCAGCAACCTTCCGGCCTCAGATGAAAGAGTGATCAGCATTCGTGAAGAGACTGCCAAAGACCCTCTTCAGCAGTGTGTAATGCACCACCTTGCAAATGGCTGGCAAAAAGGGCAATGCCCTCAGTTTTTTAATGTGAAGGGTGACCTGACAGTCGTCGAGGGGATCCTCCTCAAGCTAGATCGTATCGTTATTCCTCACAGTCTGCATTGCTTAGTGCTCAAACAAATTCACGAGGGACACCTAGGTGTCGAAAAGTGTAGGCGCAGGGCCCGGCATGCTGTCTATTGGCCTGGAATCAGCCAGCCCATATCCAACATGGTCCTCAATTATGCGACCTGCTTGTGTTTCCAGCCTGCTCAAACAAAAGAAACACTCCAGCAACCGTGGTCCAAGGTGGGAATCGACCTTTCTCACGACAATGGGCGCGACTATGTGCTCACCATAGATTACTTCTCAAATTACCCAGAAGTTGTGAAGCTGTCAGACCTCACATCAAGGACGGTCATCAAGGCCTGCAAGGAGACATTTGCCAGGCATGGTATTCCTCTCACTGTCATGAGTGACAATGGTCCCTGCTTCCACAGCCAAGAGTGGTCCAATTTCACCAAGTCGTACCAATTGAACCACATTACCTCAAGCCCACACTACCCACAGTCCAACGGGAAGGTTGAGAAAGGGGTCCATATAGTGAAGCAACTGCCCTGCAAGGCTGCGGACTCTGCTTCTGACTTCAACCTTGCGCTGTTGGCGTACAGGTCAACCCCTCTGTCCACCGGTATGTCTCCGGCTCAACTCCTCATGAATAGAGACCTGCGGACAACTGTTCCAGCCATACACTTACCAGACCTGGATCACCTCCCAGTGCTGCAAAAGGTGCAACAATTCAGGAACCGGCAAAAGCTGACATACGATGCTCATGCTACCGATTTGCCTGTGCAAACTCCGGAAGATGCTGTTCGGATCAAGCTACCTGATGGAGGTTGGTCAGCTCCAGCTGTTGTTGTTCGACAGGCTGCTCCCAGATCGTTTGTAGTTTTTATGGCTGATGGCTCCATTGTCAGGCGCAACAGAAGGGCACTGCGCAAAGTTGCCTGCCCACCACCAGATCTTACTTTTCCATATGTTGTCGTGCCTTCTCCGGACACCTCGCACCATGAGGCCACCAATCTGGCAGCAATCCCGCCTGTCAAGGCGCTGTCGTCCCCACCTCCACCTCTCAGGCGGTCGACAAGGATCAGACGCAAGCCCCAAAGATTGGCCTTGTAGACATTTCTCTTGTAAATTTTGTTCTGTATCTGCACGTTAGACACCTCTTATGTATATATTCATCCACTCGCCATTTTATGTAAATAACTCTACATGTAAATACAGTCGCATATGCTCCAAGCAACCAACATGTTTTTTTAAAAAGGGGAGATGTCATGATATGCACTCATGCACATAATGAGATCCAGGCAGACAGTGACAGACACCCAGTACAGCCAATCAACACACAGGACAGAACATGACCAATCACCAGGCAGAACACTAGAAGGTGGTCTCTCACTATAAAACATACGAGGCATCAACACTCTGTCTCTTTCCACTGGTGACAACTGTAGTGACAGTCAGGGTGTATATATCAGTGAGCATCTTCTACATGTGGCTCAGAGCTAGTCTGGTCTAGTTAGTTATAGTATGCACGCTTAGATTAGTAGAGTGTCAAACCCACAGCACTGCTTAACAAGTTCAATAAAGCGGATTGAACTACATCAAAGTTTGGAGTCTACTTTCAAGTACAACTGCATCCACGTGCAGTCCGTGTTACCCCAGGGTGAATAACACGACGGGCTCCAGACAAGCAGCAATAATGGCTGATGATTATGAGCTGACCCATAAACCTCTGCTCTGTCACCCCATAATTTTGAAAAGAATAGGAAGTGGGAAAGCCAAGGTAAGGAATGGATAGCTGGGAATGCTCCGAGATCGTTACCATTGCAATAAAGTGGAACATGTTCGTTCAGCATGTTGGAAGTTGCAAGGGAAGCCAACAGGACTTGTTGGGTTCATAAGAAGGATTCTGAAAAAGTGAACAAAAGTGAAGAATACTACAGGACAGACTATAGCTCTAGATAGAACCAGGAGACCTCAGGTAAACGCTGCTGTGAGAGCAGATGTGATGAATGAGGTAGATGAAAGCTATACTGTGTTTTTTGTCAAAAATGATTCTTTCCGGCGATTTTACAATGAATCACTACTCTTTTCAGTGATTTAAGGGTATTATTTATGAGCGGCATGGTGGCACAGTGATTAGCACTGCTGTCTCACAGTGCCAGGGCCCAGGGTTCAATCTGACTTTGTGTGATTGTGTGGAGTTTGCACATTCTTCCCGTGTCTGAGTGGTTTTCCTCCGGGTGCTCTGGTTTCCTCCCACAGTCCAAACATGTGCAAGTTAGGTGGACTGGCCATGCTAAAATTGCCCCTTTAGTGTCCAAAGGTTAGGTGGGGTTATGGGGATAAGGGGTGAATTGAGCCTCGGCAGATGCCCTTTCGGCGGGTCGGTGTGGACACGATGGGCCAAATGGTATCCTTCTGCACTTCCTGGACTCTACGATTCTTTTATGATCAATCTGAAACTCATGGAACTTCCAAATTCCTTAACTTTGTTCCAAGCTTTGCCACTTAAAGAGTCACTCAACCAGTCGATTCTATATACTGTAGATGCACATCCATTGTCTAATGTGATACAATTGAAGGACTCTGTGACCAGCACACTCATTATTGGACTGCAACTTCTTGTTACTAAGACAATACTTTCTTTTTGGTCAATATTTCCTCCTTCTCCTTCAAAGTCTTCCGTCTTGTGTTTGGTTTCCAACACCCTATTATATCGTTTAGGAAAGTTTATAGCCTAATGGAATTTCGAATCACACTTAAAACACCGATTGACCACACCCTGGGCATTTCTGGGGTTATTTTTCTGTTGAAATTTCCCAATTCTTTCCTCCTGCCATAATTGTTAACGGTGATTCTGTCCTCATTAATTTTTGTTATAAATCTTCTTTCATATTGACGGTTGCGGCCTTTTTCTAGACCACTCTTCAAGGTTGGAATTCGGAATACGGTCTTTCATCTGACAGTTTCTTAGTTTGCAATCCTTGTTTTCAATTACTCTCAGAAACCATCCTCTGCTACCATCTTTTAGTTCTGATGGTGTCTCGATAATAAAAACTGGAAAGCAAGTCTTCAATTCCAATTTTATGTTTTACATCACTTCTCATCCAACACCACGGTGCACCCTGTATCCCCTTTATACATATATATGTGCAGTCTATCAAACAACAGTGTGGTCAATTAAAGCTCCAATTCTGACTTGAGCATTGGGGAACATTAATTCTTCCCTAACATCTGTTGTCCCTCAAAGAAAACTCCAGCACGTTAGTTAGACACAATTTCCTCTTTGGAAATCCATGCTGGCTCTTCCTAATCAACCCAATTTTTTCCATGGGACTACTAGTTCTATCCCAAATAACTGTTTCCAGAAGCTTGTCCATTACTGATGTTACATTGAGTGGCTTGTAATTGCTGTGGCTATCCTGACAACCTTTTTTAACAAGTATGTAACATTTGCAATCAGCTAGTCCTCTGGCACCTCTCCTGAGTCTAGAGAAAACTGGAGGATTACAATCCTGCAATTCTCATTCTCACTTCCTTCAATATTCTTGGATGCATCTTGTGGTAGCCTGGCTTTTAAAGCAGACCATGGCAGGCCAGCAGCACGGTTCAATTCCCGTACCAGCCTCCCCGAACAGGCGCCGGAATGTGGTGACTAGGGGCTTTTCACAGTAACTTCATTTGAAGCCTATTTGTGACAATAAGCAATTTTTAAAATTTATTAAAAAAAATTTTTTTTTTTTAAATAGGTATTACGCTACATGATAGGCTGGAGCACCATTGGTGGAAACTGTATGCTTTATATTGGTTAGGATGTATGGTAGCTCCGCCCTGCTAGGCAGGGTATAAGAACCCGTGCCGCCTCAACCACCTTCATTCTGTACCTGAGCTGCTGGGGGCAACATCTAGCTTATTAAAGCCTTCAGTTGGACTACAACCTCGCTTTAGTGGTCATTGATCGTGCATCAATTTAATAAGCTAGTTTTTTTAAGAAAGGATGGAGCTCCGAATCAAGCCGGAGTGTCTGCAACTCAGCCCCCACGCGGCGAACTCAGCGGCAATCTTCAAGCACTGGCTGGTGTGCTTTAAAGGGTATCTCGGGACGGCCGAAAATATACCCACGGGAGAGCAGAAACTGCAAGTCCTGCACTCAAGGGTGAGCCCGGAGATTTACACCCTCATTGAGGAAGCAAAAGACTTTGATGTAGCAATAGAGCTGCGAAAAGGACATTATATTCACTCGGTAAACCAGGTCTACGTCCGGCACCTGCTTGCAACAAGGCGACAAACCCCTGGGGAATCGCTGGAAGAATTATACCATGCACTCCTGGTGTTGGAGAGAAGCTGCAGCTGCCCGCACGTTTCGGCGAGCGAACACACTGAACTCTTAGTCCGGGACGCTCTCGTGGCAGGTATGCTATCCTCACAAATCTGCCAGTGACTGTTAGAAAAAGATACTCTGGGTCTCAGGGAGGCACGGGCCCTTGCACGCTCCCTGGACGTGGCCTCCAGGAACGCCTGCGCTTACGTTCCTGACCACACGGCAGCCCCCTGGGCAGCGTGGAACCCCTCCGCGCCCGACCCCGAGACTTCCCCATCCCCCCACAGGCCTGCGCTGCAAGGCGGCCTGGCAACCCCGGGGGGCCCTGCTGCTACTTTTGCGGGCAGGCCAAGCACCCCCGCCAGTGCTGCCCGGTCTGCGCATCCACCTGCAAGGGATTCGGCAAAAAGGGCCATTTCGTGGGGGTATGTCAGGCCCGTGCGGTTGCCGCGGTCTCCGGTGGCGAATGCGGACCACAACCACAAACTTCTCCACAGTCCCCGTGTGGCCAGCGGTCGCCGCCATCTTCCTATTCCAGGGCCACGTGCGGACCCCGGGCGCCGCCATCTTGTTCCGTGGACGCCACGTTGGAGGGATGGGCGCCGCCATTTTCTGCACCCCCGGCCATGTGCAACCAATGGGAGCGGCCATCTTGGATGAACCCCCAGGACCCCAGCTCGGCTGACCACGCACTGCTCGTAGAGAACTCTCAACTGCTGCGATTAGCCTCGGTGACCCTGGATCAGTCCCGGCCTCGAACGCTCTCAACTGCTACAACGACAATATTCATCAACGGGCACGAGACGTCCTGCCTAATCGACTCTGGGATCACAGAGAGCTTCATACACCCCGACACGGTAAGGCGCTGTTTTCTCCTCATCCACCCCGTTAATCAAAAAATCTCCCTGGCCTCTGGTTCACACTCAGTGGCCAGGACCGGATCTTTATTAGGTCAGAGGTCCAAAGGCTACTGAGGGAAGGGGTCACTGAAGCCAGTAACAGCCCCTGGAGAGCTCAAGTAGTGGTGGTAAAGACCAGGGAGAAGCAGAGAATGGTCATCGACTACAGTCAGACCATCAACAGGTTTATGCAGCTGGACGCGTACCCTCTCCCCCGCATATCCAACCTGGTAAACAGAATCGCACATTATAAGGTCTTCTCCACGGTGAATCTCAAGTCCGCCTACCACCAGCTCCCCATCCGCACTAGTGACCGCAAATACACTGCCTTCGTGGCTGATGGGCGGCTCTACCACTTCTTAAGGGTTCCCTTCGGTGTCACCAACGGGGCCTCGGTCTTCCAACGCGAGATGGACCGAATGGTTGACTGGTACGGTTTACGGGCAACATTCCCGTATCTCGATAATGTCACCATCTGCGGCCACGACCAGCAGGGCCACGACACCAACCTCCGAAAATTCCTCCAGACCGCAAAAATCCTTAACCTTACATACAACAAGGATAAATGCATGTTTAGCACCGACCGCCAAGCCATCCTCGGCTACGTAGTGCGAAATGGAGTTATAAGCCCCGACCCTGAACGTATGCGCCCCCTTATGGAGTTGCCCCTCCCTCACTGCTCCAAGGCCCTCAAGCGTTGCCTAGGGTTTTTCAGCTACTACGCCCCGTGGGTCCCCAACTATGCAGACAAGGCATGTCCCCTGATCCAATCCACAGCTTTTCCCTTGTCGATAGAGGCCCGCCAGGCCTTCAGCCGCATCAAAGCAGACATTGCAAAGGCCACGATGCACACCATCGACGAGTCCCTCCCCTTCCAGGTCGAGAGCGATGCGTCCGACGTAGCTCTGGCGGCCACCCTCAACCAAGCGGGCAGACCCGTGGCCTTCTTCTCTTGTGCGCTCCATGCTTCTGAAATCCACCACTCCTCAGTCGAAAAGGAGGCCCAGGCCATAGTAGAAGCTGTGCGACAATGGAGGCATTACCTGGCCGGCAGGAGATTCACTCTCCTCACGGACCAACGGTCGGTTGCTTTCATGATTGATAATGCACAGCGGGGCAAGATAAAAAACGACAAGATCTTGCGGTGGAGGATTGAACTCTCCACCTACAACTGCGAGATCGTGTACCGCCCGGGGAAACTAAATGAGCCTCCTGACGCACTGTCCCGCGGCACATGTGCCACCGCACAAGTGCACCGCCTCCGAGCCCTCCACGAGGACCTCTGCCACCCGGGGGTCACTCGCTTTTTCCATTTTGTCAAGACCCGCAACCTGCCCTACTCCATCGAGGAGGTCAGGACAGCCACCAGGGACTGCCAAATCTGCGCGGAGTGCAAATCGCACTTCTACCGACCAGAGAAAGCGCATCTGATAAAGGCTTCCTGTCCCTTTGAACGCCTCAGCATGGACTTCAAAGGCCCCCTCCCCTCCACCGACCGCAACACGTACTTCCTGAACATGATTGATGAGTACTCCCGGTTTCCATTCGCCATCCCCTGCCCCGACATGACCTCAACCACTGTCATCAAGGCCCTCCATAGCATCTTTGCACTGTTCGGGTTCCCCGCTTACATACATAGTAATAGGGGGTCCTCCTTTATGAGCGACGAACTGCGTCAATTCCTGTTCAGCAAGGCCATCGCCTTGAGCAGGACGATCAGTTACAACCCCCGGGGTAACGGACAGGTAGAGAGGGAGAACGGAACGGTCTGGAAGACCGTCCTACTGGCCCTGCAGTCTAGGAACCTCCCAGTCTCCCGCTGGCAGGAAGTCCTCCCGGATGCCCTCCACTCCATCCGGTCACTGCTTTGTACGACCACCAACCAGACACCTCACGAGCGTCTCCTTGTCTTCCCCAGGAAGTCCTCCTCTGGAACCTCGCTCCCGACCTGTTTGGCAGCACCCGGACCCATCCTGCTCCGAAAACACGTGCGGGCGCACAAGTCGGACCCGTTGGTCGAGAGGGTCCATCTGTTCCATGCTAACCCCCAGTACGCCTACGTGGCGTCCCCGACGGCTGACAAGATACGGCCTCCCTGTGAGACCTGGCGCCCGCCGGAATCCCATGCCCACCCCAGCCACCAGTCCCACCCTCCCCTCCACCAGGGCACCTTACAGGAGGATCGGTCCTTCCGCCGGCCCTGTCTAGGCCTCCCCACCCACCGACGCTCCCCGCAGGCGCTCCCTTCCCATGTCAACCGTTTTCCCCACCAGCGCCGTCTAGGGGTGCCGAAGCTGCCATGGAGATCGAATCCACGCTCCCGGAGTCACAGACGCCCGCGCCTCCACCGGAGTCACCGCCGAAGCTCCAACGATCACAGAGGACGACCAGGCCCCTGATCGACTGATTGCTTCATTTTAAATTGTAGACAGTAAACTGTAAACCGATTGGTCCATTTTAAATTGTAAACTGTAAACGGTAAACTGTAAATGTAAACCATCAAATGTACATAGCTATCAGAATTGTAAATAGTTACAAAATACTGTACGGAGGTATTACGGTACCTCCATAACTAATTCTACCACGTTGCCATGTTTGTAGTATCAGGCCACCACCCCAGCCGGACTCTTTTTTAACAGGGGGTGAATGTGGTATTATAGGTATTAGGCTGGAGCACCATTGATGGAAACTGTATGCTTTCTATTGGTTAGGATGTATGGTAGCTCCGCCCTGCTAGGCAGGGTATAAGAACGCGTGCCGCCCCAGCAGCCTTCATTCTGTACCTGAGCTGCTGGGAGAAACATCTAGCTTATTAAAGCCTTCAGTTGGACTACAACCTCGCTTTAGTGGTCATTGATCGTGCATCACATCTCATCTGGACCTGGTGCCTTGCAAACGTTCAGTAATGATGAGAAAAGTGTTGATTCTCATTGTTCATGGCACTCTTCACTTTTGTCAAAATTCTTCAAGAACAGGTTTTGTCAAGAATAATCTGCCTATCAAACACTCTTCCTGTTTGGTTCAATAATCTCTGTACCCTTAATGAGTCTGCTTACCTAAGACAACAGGACTAGGCAAGATACCCCAAAAGGATGCCACACACAACTACAGCTGTATAGAAACGTCTCATGATTGTTGGGTTTACATGAAAGCATTTAAATTTTTGGAGGTGGTGTACTGTGTATGTCCCTTAGCCACCATAACTTTACACTCCAGTTCAACTTTTCTTCTAGTTTCACACTTCAATACTTATAATTAGTAAATATCCCTATGTCCACATCATAAATTCCACATCATGAATCTTCACAGGAAGAATGGATGGGATCCAGCCAGCCCCGTTTTCTGGCGACGCAGAAGGATTCATCGTTCCCGCAGCTGGCCAATGTGGGTTCCCACGGGCGTGAATGCACTGCCAGTGGAGTGGAGGATCCCCAGAATATCTTTTGCTGGCCTTTTCCTCATGTCTGTTACTACCTTTTTTGTCTTGTTTTCGATCAGTTCAAAAGAATTGTTGTTGCACCACTTTACAAACTTCTTCGCTGAGTCCCTATTGTTTATTTCGCTGTTCCCGATGCGACCCACAGGTACTGCATCATCAGCATACTTCAGGATTGTTATGTAGTTGTCCATTGATCGACCATCATTTGTGTGGAGGATGAGAAACAAAGGTGAAAGTTCACATCCCCGAGAAGATCCAGTATTCGTTTACATGGGTCCTGCTGTGTCGGAATTCACAGACCCAATGGAGGACATCAAGATTTTTCAATAAGCTCGACTCATTGCATGGTGTTAAATGCTGAAGAAAAATCTACAAAGGCAGCACGAGAATAGTTGCTTAATCTATTTGTGTGCTGTTGAATCAGATGGAGCAAGGTCAGAACAGAATCCTACACTGACTGACATGGTGGATAACCAAACTGTAACTGATCAATATGTGAAACAAGTGGATCTAAAAAACACTTTGACACAATTTTCAAAAAGCTCATGCAGCCACAATGCTTCACTATTTAAGAGACACAGGTTGCCTTAATATAGTAGGGTCCTCTGGCCCAGCCAAAAATCAATGGACTTTTGGTTTGCCCAGCGCATCCCTCACGGTGGATCCGGGCCAGACAACCCCAGCCTAATTCTCCTCTGGGTTTTGAAGATTCAAGCCCAAGTTTAGACCTTACATGCTTAACAGGAGGATCATGGGGATTTCCTTCTAACGAGCTATTTGTAGTTCACAAGTGTTCATTTGCTGAGTATATGCGAGCAGTATTAACTACATGACAGATATTTGCTGATTAATTATAAGTAATTAATCAGAGGAAGACATTATATGGATGAGTGCTTCTGGGAACTATCAATCATTAAACAGCATATAGGGGATTCAAATAATTAAAATGTGGTCCAAAGCACTAGCAGAGGATGTTTTTAACTTGCTTATTTGGACTTAGCAGCACCTACAATGTACCTCTGCCATTGGTGGCATCAGATTCCCAATAGATCCATCCACAAAGAGGTTGTGTATGTTGCTTGCAAGTGATGAAAACATTTTGGAAGGGCAGTGATTATTGATCGGATGGTGTGTTCAGTAGGAGGTAGTGCAAATGAGTGGGTTAGGGAGGAGTCTGACCCCACCATCTCACACCCAGTGCCGCATTGGGCAATTGGCAGGATGGTGGTGACTGTGGCTGTTGATCGTAATGGCGGCTGCTTTGGTGAGCCCAGTGCACCATCCTAAGGCAATCACTGAGGTTGGGTTGGTTCAGGAGGGGATTCAAACATGGGATTCAGCAGGAGAGCAGATGAAAGACCAAAGGGGTAGTAATGGTGGGAGGAAAGCTTTGTGATGGAGAAGGCTGTATATATTTATAAGATCTAAATATCCAAGGATATGTGTCCTGTCGAAAGGACAGGCAGATGGGCAAAGGGGACGGGGTTGCAAAGTTAGTCAGGAATGAAGTTAAATCGATAGTAAGGAGCGATATAGGATCGGAAGGCATAGAATCTCCATGGGGAGAGTTATGGAATCGCGAGTTGAGGAATCGCAAAGGTAAAAAGACCCTGATGGGAGTTATGTACAGGCACCTTAGCAGTAGCCAGGATGTGGGGCAGAAAATAAATCAGGAGATAGAGAAAGCATGTAAAAAAGGCAATATCACAATAATCATGGGGGACTTCAATATGCAGGTGGACTGGGAAAATCAGGTTAGTAGTGGATCCCAAAAAAAGGAATTTGTGGAAAGTCTAAGAGATGGATTTTTTGGAGCAGCTTGTGACAGAGACTACGAGGGAATGAAGGAATCCTTCGGGAGCAGTGACCACAATATGATAGAATTTACCCTATTTGGAGTATTGTAAGCAGTTTTGGGCCCTGTATCTAAGGTAGGATGTGCTGGCCTTGCATAGGGTCCAGAGGAGGTTCACAAGAATGATCCCTGGAATGAGGTGCTTGTCATATGAGGAACGGTTTGGGACTCTGAGTCTGTACTCGTTGGAATTTAGAAGGACGAGGGGGGGATCTTATTGAAACTTCTAGGATACTGCATGGCCTGGATAGAGTGGATGTGAAGAGGATGTTTCCACTTGGAGGAAAAACTAGAACCAGAGGCCACAATCTCAGACTAAAGGGACGATCCTTTAAAACAGAGATGAGGAGGAATTTCTTCAGCCAGAGGGTGGTGAATCTGTGGAATCTTTGCCGCAGAAGGCTGTGGAGGCCAAATCACTGAGTGTCTTTAGGACAGAGATAGATAGGTTCTTGATTAATAAGGAGATGAGGGGTTATGAGGAAAAGGCAGGACAATGGGGATGAGAAAAATATCAGCCATGATTGAATGGCGGAGCAGACTCAATGGGCCGAGTGGCCTAATCCTGCTCCTATGTCTTATGGTCTTATGATCTTATAAGGCATAAATAAATGGTGGCATTACTGAATGGCTCACAGGAAGAAGAGAAGGAGACAAGTATTCTTCATGAGAAAATTAAAGAATAGTGGAGTTCTATGCTCAGCACAGTCACTGCAACTAAGCAAATGGACATGGAGAGAATCTGATTCACAAAAGCATGAGAGATTTAGATGAAGCAAGAAGATGTCTTAGAATGAGGATAAAGGGTAAAGGAAATAATCCTTCCAGAACCTGAGTGTGAGGGACGAAAACTGTAATGAAATTAGGTTTGGTTGCAGGAGCGTAGAGGAACTTGGAGAAGCAACCAGAAAAAAACCGAGAGGCCCAGATTTGAAGTCAGTGAAGGAAAAAAGTAGATCTGGAAGCAAAGTATCAGCCAAAGTATAAATGGAAGTTTCTGCAGAAAGTCCAATGAAGTCCACGAAGTTGAAGAAGAAATAGAGAAATCCAGAGCCAGTGGTGCAGACACAAGAGTGATGAGGAACAGAGATGCGTCCAACAAAAGCCTAATTCAATGGAGCAGAAGAGGCAAGCTCAGGACAGTGAAGAGTTCGGCAACGAGAATAGGGTAAAGATTGAGGATGAGGAAACTTGTGCTGGAGTCCAGTGGAGACCAGGTTCACCAGGGTCTGTGTTAGAGAGTAAACAGCCAATGGAGAAAACAGAGGCAGAATTGATGATAGCTGAAAATGAGGAAGAAATTAGTTGAATGACGGACAATGAAGAAGAACATTGGAGACTGGGTAATTGATCGCACCATGACCAATGGCCTGCCCTGTAATTCCATGTGTTTTCTTTGCAGTGGTGTGTAACACCTGTTTTAGATTGGGACAGGCACAGGGGCAGGGCTGTTTGGACAGGGGCTGTTTAGCACAGGGCTAAATCGCTGGCTTTGAAAGCAGACCAAGGCCAGCAGCACACTTCGATTCCTGTAACAGCCTCCCCAAACAGGCGCCGGAATGTGGCGACTAGGGGCTTTTCACAGTAACTTCATTTGAAGCCTACTTGTGACAATAAGCGAAATGAAATGAAATTTTCATTTCATAGATAATTCCTTTCTGTGGAGTATCTCAAAATTCCTCAGACCTCAAACAACGCTGGATTAAAAAGGAATGAAGTAGATTCAATAAAATTGAAAGATATAAAATCACATGGAAACCAGTGGCATTGACCATTAAATTATATGTATATGGGGTACAGGTGAGGAGGAATTTCTTCAGCCAGAGGGTGGAGAATCTGTGAAACTCTTTGTCGCAGAAGGCTGTGGGGGCCAAATCACTGAGTGTCTTTAAGACAGAGATAGATAGGTTCTTGATTAATAAGGGGACCAGGGATTATGGGGATGAGAAACATATCAGCCATGATTGAATGGCGGAGCAAACACGATGGGCCGGATGGCCTAATTCTGCTCCTATGTCTTATGGTCTGAAAAACAGTTTTAATGACAAGGATGTACGGAATTGATTTGTAATGTAATAATGCGAATGCAACATGAATGATGTGGAACTGGTACAAATGAAGCAGATGAATGTTGTGACGGTAATGTGGAGTTATTGCAGTGGGATTTTCTTTGGAGCAATAAATCAGTCTGAGATGATAATCATTGGTGCTTCTTCTGAAGTGAATGGAAAGAATAACTGTAAGAACCGAACGGCTTTGAAAGCTTGAGAGAAATAAAAAGCTTAGCTGTATTTTTAGTGCAGAAGATAAATAATGACTGATCGCTATCTATTATGAAACAGATGGGAGGATGCGGTCAGTACCAGCACAGCGTACAGCCAGGATGTATCAGCTTTTCCAATCAGTCATGGGAAATGAACTGTCAGCATTGAGGCAAACAGAAATCCATGAAATTTAAAGGAGGCTCATGGTTAAGGACGGCATTCCTTTTCACTTGTTTTGGAGTTTGGGAGCTCAGAGGGTTGAATTTTCCGGGCCTTCCCGCGGGGCGGGTTCACCGGCCGCAGAATGGGTAAGCCATGCAAAGACGCCATAGACATCGGCGGGACCAGAAGTTCCCGCCTGTGGCTATTGACGAGCCGTCTCTGTCACCAGGAAACCTGCTGTGGGGAGGGTCAGGAAAATCTCACCCGGAATGTGTAAAAATGATTATTTACATAAGAACTTGGGAAAGTGTTCCATGTTACATCGGGGGATGGACTCTTCAATCATGAGCACAATCGCAGGGAGGATAAAAGAGCCGTGGAGCCCCACTGATTCATTTGTTTTAACTTAACCCTTTTCTACTTGTTCCAAATTACGGAATCACCTCTGATCAGGGCATTTAATAAAGCGATGACACATAGCACGGCATGTTGACTAAAATTAAGGCCCAATGTTGGCAGCATGGACAGAAATCTATTTAAACGGCAAGTTACAAAGATTGGTCTTTGACAGATGCATTTCAGACAGGAGCAGTGTCACTCGGGAGTCAATGTTCATGCCAATGGTGGAATATCAGTGGAGGTGACCCTTGACAAAGGGCCAACTGGACTAAACACGTTAGCTCTTTTTTCTCCCTACAGATGCTGCCAGACCTGCTGAGATTTTCCCGCATTTTCTCTTTTTGTTCAAATCCCTTTTCGAATTAAAGAAATCTAGGTAATTCAAACCAATCCAAACTCTTTCATGTCACTTTTCGGATTCACAAAGAACTTTTAAGGGGTGGAGTTTGATGGGTCCTTCAGGCACTAAAGGGTATCTGAGGTGGTCAAGGTAGGGTTAAAAGCTGAAACACCTTCTCCAAATAACAACCAACTGATTTGGAAATAAGCTAGTTGTTGCATGAGGTTTTCCCTTCAACTAAGAGGTGCATCTTTTCCTGTTCACTTGCTGCTGGTGACTTTTAAATCCATCAAGAGACTTTCAAAGACACTTTGTCAAGTCTTCGCCAACACATCTATTCTGAAAATCCCCTGAGGACTTCATCCAAAAAGAGCGAGTGTTTTGCTGTCTTCCCTCACTAGACACCTTACAGGAGTCACAAGTGCTTGTTCATGCACATCTTGCTCGGGGCCTTGTGCTTTGCAGGAGGAATGGAAGAAGGGAATGAGGTCAAGCAGAGTAGCATCAGCTGTCGAAAAAGAGAGGGATAGGAGGGGAGGTGAATTTGTTTCCCCCCTGGAGGAAACAGGACATCCCTCCTCCTCTGGGCATCCTCCACCAGGACCTCTTGTGCCATCTCTGTCTGCACACTCTCAGTCCCTGAGCCCTCCTGTAACCTGCCACTGTGCACCACTCATTGAATTCTGCAGCTTCAGAAGAAGTGGGTAATTGGAGTCCATATGTACTGCTCCACAGAAAATGTGCCTAATCGATGCGGGAACGCTAAATCTGCAGGTGTCTGTTTTAATGCCTCCAGGCAAGTTCTTTTTCTGGTAACCAGTAATTAGGCAAAATTGCATCCTAAAATCAGGCTCTCAAACTGATGTGTATTATTAGCACACCAACCATTTAGTGTTTGTTTTCATCCTCTCAAAAAAATAACCCTGGGACTCATTCAACTTTTTGGTTGCCCTTAAAGATGAGTATTTGATAAGTCCCAAGCAATTCAATTTAATGTAACCACTAGGGCTATCCCTGAGGACGCCAACCCCCCGCTAACATGGTTGAGCAGTACTTAAGCTACACTTGCCCAGCCAACCCCAGCCAGCTCGCAACATTGTCGCCGAGGAGACCGGCCCCAAGACTCAGGGACGCTGATCTGGGGAGGCTCCTAGATGCGGTGGCAGCCAGGAGGGATGTTCAGTTCCCCTGAGGGTCCTGGAGGGTGAGCCAAAGGCTGCCTGGGATGAGGTGACGGCAGCTGTCACCTCGGGGAACATGATCAGGAGGACTGGCCAGCATTGCAGGAAGAAGGTCAATGACCTATGCTGGGCAGCATGAGTGATTAGACACTAAAGCTCCCGCCTAAGGGAAGACCCACCCTCCAACTCCCCATGCGACGCCCAGCCCTCCCTCCACCCTCCCACTCAACCCCCCTGAACCCCGCCTTCACACCCCCTCTCACACCACTGTGAACCATGCATGTGGCTAACGATGCTCTCTGTGTGTGTCTCCTCAGGAAAAGCTTGTCCGTAATTGTCAGGAGAGGGCCCAGACTGGCAGTGGTGTGCCAGATATAACAATCCTCACCTCCTTCGAGGACCCCGGGCCCTAGAGGTGGCTGGTGTGGCTGAGGATAGATCGATCAGTCACGCAGAGGCTGGCGGATGCCGCAGAGGTGAGCACCCACCGTGCTCCACCCGGAGAACCTGTCAAACGTGAGTTGTTATTGCCTTACTGACTGACTGACCCATCCCTGCCCCTGACAACATGTCCATTCTCCTGCACGTCCTCCAGCTGATGGAGCCGGCCTATCCCGGGCGGCACCCTCTTCTGTCTCGGAGAAGAACACCTCGGAGGAGAGCTCCGAAGATGCAACCATGATTGCAGCACAGCTGTCATCCCCACCCTCCACGAGTGCAGATACACACACCTCGGTGGGACATGTTAGTGGATAGGCTTCAGGGCACAATCTGGTGAGCACCACATCGCTGATGATGCACATCAGGTGGAGGCAGGAAACCCCAGCCGAGCAGCAGTTGGAGAGCTGCTGGTTCCCAGGACCCAGCTGGATCCCAGCTTGATGCTGAGCCTGTGATACAGAGTTACCTAGAGCTGATGGAGACAATAGGGACCAATCAGGGCATTCAGAGGGAGATGTCAGGGTCACTCCAGCAGATCCATAGCCCCTTAGAGGAGTCCCAGAGGCTAGGGGTTCAGGAGATGGCGATGGCAATGAATGGCACCGAGGCCAACACTGCTAGGTTGGCAGCTGCAGTGGAGAGCCTGGTGCACGGCATCGGTAGCATGAGTGAAGGTGTCAAAAGCGTCGCGCAGTTGGTGACGGCGATGGCTGAGGGTCTCAGCAGCATGTCTGACTCACTGGGGATGTCACCCAGCAACAGCTGACATTGATCAGTTTCAATGGACATACCCCGCTCTCAAATGGGCATGGCCGAGGCGCTGCGCAGCTTGTCCCAGTCACTGAGGAGCATCGCCGAGGGCATCAACATAATGGTGTGGACCATGGGGAACCGCCAGGGCTGGCAGAGCCAGAAGATCCAGGGGCAGCTGGGGTTTGAGCCAGCTGCCCCTCCGTCCCAAGGTGAACTCCAGGACCCAATGGGCACTGGCTGGGAGGAGTGGGTGCCTGATGCCAAGCCGGACCCCCCCATGGAGTGGCAACGGTGGGCACCAGCTCCCCAGAGTTCCATTGATGAGGTTGCATCTCGCAGTCAGCACACGGGAGAGGGTGGCACGGCTGTTTATGTGCCACCGACAACTGAGCCGGGGCCCTGCTGCCCCAGAGCCCCCAGAGGATACCTGCCGGCAGCATCAAAGGCCAAGGGCGAGGAAAGCAGCTGGCAGCCTTCACCTCTGATGTGCATCCTGGGGAAACACCAGGACGTAGTGGTAGAGCGAGGAAGGCAAAGCACGTTGACGACCACTGAAGGCACCGGGGGAGGAGTAGGTAGGTGGGGAGGTGGGGGTTGGGGTGGGAGTGGGTGGCATCATTGGGAGTGCGTTTTTTTACAGCACATGAAACACTTTTCGCAAAACCATTATGATGCCTGTTACTATCTTCTGAAATGCAGTTGCCCCCATACCCTTTGCTTAATACCCCCACGTACTGCCCCCCACCAACGCTGGTTCACCTATCTGGTAGGGTCCCCCACCCCCCACTGCGTATTGGGGTGGCAAGCCCAGTGCCCCTGGGCTCTTTGCCTGTGAGCAAAGATGGCTACTCACCTCCTTGGCTCCCCACTGAAGCCCGTCCGCCAGGTTCACATTTTTCAAAAGGAGTACTAATCGGCGCCAGCGTGAGCACTTGCTGGGGAGGCCGCTGAATGACGGGTGGCTGTTGGATATGGGGTGGCTCTCGGTAATTGTATGGAAATGGGGCTTAAGTGGTGTTAATTGGTTTCTCGTCACGCTATGGCGAGATTCCGATTTCGCCTTGGGGAGCGGGCCGGTTGCATCGCAGACTGTTTGGTGCCTGGCCCGGATCTTGTTTATGGCCTCTCCTACTATTCACCGGCCTCATTACGCTTGAGCGAGACCGTAACGAGATCGGAGAATCGCGCCCTTAGTATCTAAAGATTAGAACAAAGGAGACAGAAAATTGTAGGAAGAATATCAATCAGGGTCCGGTTGCCAAAGGATTCGTGTAATGACCTGAAATCTGTATCATTACACTGATTCTATAACCTGTTTGTAGAAAACAAAAGTAATCATATTGATGTGTGACCCCAGCTGTTTATTCCAGAAGAAAATCAAGACGTGGGGTTTCAGTTTTACTGCTGGAATTTAAAACTGGCCTTGCAAGTCAGAGTGTCATCATTGAAATGCCCAAATGTACTTTCTTTTGAAACCAATGGAAAGCAATCAGACAGTTTCTATGACAATGCCTGACCTGCAATGCTGGTTTTCTGCTCCAGTGGCAAGTTGAACAGTACAGCCAGTCTACCCAGACACTGTAAAGTTAGAAGTGGTAGCCAGGATGCTGGGTAGGAAATATCTTCCAAGGTTCACACTCAATGCGTGAAATCTTACCATATTTCATCAAAGTGTTAGGCTCAGACCGAAAACCGGCATGTGATTTCTCCAGCACTACAGACCTGGGGCAGGATTCTACGACCCCCCGCCGGGTCGGAGAATCGCCGGGGGTGGCGTGAATCCCGTCCCCGCCGGCTGCCGAATTCTTCGGCGCCAGGGATTTGGCGGGGGCTGGAATTGCGCTGCGCCGGTAAGGGGCCGTTGACAGCGGCCTCCCCGGCGATTCGCAGGCCCGCGAAGGGCCGAGTGGCTGCCTGTTTTAGGCCGATCCCGCAGGCGTAAATTACAACAGGTACTTACCGGCGGGACCTGGCTGCGCGGGTGGCCTCCGGGGTCCTCGGGGGCGATCTGGCCCCGGGAGGTGCTCCCATGGTGGCCTGGCCCGCGATCCGGGCCCACCGATCCGCGGGCGGGCCTGTGCCGTGGGGGCACTCTATTCCTCCACGTCAGCCACTGTAACAGTCTGCGATGGTTGACACGGAGATGAACCCCTCCTGCGCATGCGCTGGGATGACGCCAGCACACGCTGGCGCTCCCGCGCATGCGCCAACACGCCCTGGCCGGCGGAGGCCTTTCGGCGCCGGTTGGCATGGCCCAAGCCCCTTCCACGCCGGCTGGAGTGGCGCAAACCACTCCGCCGCTGGCCTAGCCCCTGACGGTGCGGAGGATTCCGCCCCTTTGGGGCGGCCCGATGCCGGAGTGGTTCACGCCATTCCTTCGCGCCGGAGTTGCCCGTCCCGCCGATTCGCGGAGAATCCCGCCCCAGTTTTGTCTCCAGATCTTGAGCCACCCTGTGTAAAAGGAATAAGTGGGTGGAATTTACGCTGTCACTGGAGGTGAGGCCTGGAAGAAATGCAAGGCCGGCTCCACCTACTCAGTTTACTTCAACATACTCCACAGAGTTTGGGATGCCATCTTTAAAGGGCTCCCCGATCACACTGAATTGGAGCTCCCCATTTCACCATAGAGGTATCAGAACCTCCACCCCGTCTCCATCCGCACAATCATTGCGGCTCCCCCCCTCACCACCATGGAGATATTGCTGGTGTTCTCCCCCTCCCCACACTGCAAGCCCCCCCCACCACCATAACACACAACTGGAAATTCCACCCCCATTGGGCTCCCACAAGGGCGGCCTGCCCCTGACACTGCCCCTTGGCACAGGTTAGCACTGCAGAGGTGAGAAACCTTTGATTATAAGACCTCATAAAATCTTACCTCCCAAAAGGACTAGCCATCCAATTAGCTAGCAGAAAGATTGTAGCAACCATGGAAGGAGTGCTCACGCTGTGACCTCTCCGAGACTAATCAGCTTGCTAATCATATCACTACTTCATTCTTCTGCCAAGGAGGAGCATGAAGATACCAATTCTGCAACTTGGTATTAAATCAGCGTCTCAAGCACATGTCTATTTCGGGATTGCGGTGCAGGGCTGCTTCTCTTTGAGTGCATCAAGTAGCACACGTTTTGCACTAGTTTGTGCGGTTAGGTAAATAATCTGACGGCACAATTCTGTAACAACAGAGACTATTTGAAGTAATATGACATGCATATAGCATTAGCGTATTATGATGTAACTTCACAGATGTATGCCAATCAAGCACCAAGCATGCAACAAGGACAAGAAAAAACAAAACTAAATATACCAAAAGTGACCATGTGAAATAATGTTGCTGATATGTAAAAATAGTAACAAGATAAATTAATGCCAAAGTAGCTCTGTAGACAAATAGAAGAAGGTAATGAATTTTAAGAAATAGATTGCGTTACAGCTGAGTTTTTCAAAGTCAGGGATTGCGACCGCGGATGGGTCGTGGGCAAGTGTTGGGAGGGTTGCGGAGAGATCAGTCTCGCCGTTCCCGCGGTGGTCCCAATTGCAGGAGAAATGCCGAACAGCTTTTACATTGAGAATTGTGGCCACTGCCGCCTTTTAAATGGCGATACATTAGGCTGTGTGGAGTCTTCCTGCCAGAATTGGCAGCAGAGGGCAAGTCATGCACCCTACGTCAAATTGATGTAAAGCATAATCCCGGTATGTGCTTTTGGCGCCAAAGCAGAGTTGTTTCGATTTTGCAGCTGCTGGAAAGCAAGGTAAGTGAACTGTGAAGATTAATGGTTTTCTTAAAAGTAAGAGATGGCTTGAGACTCAAATAGGCAGTTTATCTACTGGACACAGTCTCACAGCAGAATCTGCTGGAGAGAGTTGCACAGGAGAGTCCAGAGTTGGTTAGAGCAATGGTAGTGTTAAGAGCTCCAGGGCCTCTGCTTAATGGCCCAGAAAATAAACTTAACTCAGAGCAAAGAAGGAAGAGATGATTTCTTGAGGTGGTTTTGTCAAATGTGACCATAGAATTTACAGTGCAGTAGGAGGCCATTCGGCCCATCGAGTCTGCACCGGCTCTTGGAAAGAACACCCGACCCAAGGTCAACACCTCCACCCTATCCCCATAACCCAGTAACCCCACCCAACACTAAGGGCAATTTTGGACACTAAGGGCAATTTATCATGGCCAATCCACCTAACCTGCACATCTTTGGACTGCGGGAGGAAACCGGAGCACCTGGAGGAAACCCACGGAGACACGGGGAGGATGTGCAGACTCTGCACAGACAGTGACCCAAGCCAGAATCGAACCTGGAACCCTGGAGCTGTGAAGCAATTGTGCTATCCACAATGCTACCGTGCTGCCCCAACAATGCAAATAAGGAGGCAAAGCCTATGTGTTGTATGCAGGGAGGTACTGGCAAATGAGAGAAGTTTCAGAATCTTGAAGAAAAGTGGTGTGTGAAAAATTATTTTTCAGGTTGAGATCGCAGAGTCAGTTATTAACTTTGAGCTGACTCCAAATTAATAGACTACGCTTCTGCGGCTTACCTGTAAAACCATATTAAAAACATGCCAAAAGCCCACGCGGCTATCAGCATTCTGGAGTAGCATCTCCCAGGAGTATCCAGTGCTGAGTAAAACACGCATTTTGTTGCTATTGCCCTTCACGATGACCTACATGTGTGAGGTTGAGTTTTCCGCTTTCATAACGATGAAGACGGCACAAAAGAACTGGCTGAAGTCTGCACCTGATATGCGCATTGCCCTCTCCTCCTTTGAACTGGACTTAAGAGAGATCATGAGGAGAAAGCTGGCTCCCCTTTCTCGTTACAGGGTAAGTGAACATGGTGTGTCACGAAGGTCAGTCGGTGCGTGTCGCAAGATTGACCAGTGTGGGTTGTGAATGTCGTTGGCTTGGTTCCTGAAGATTGGCTGGTTGCCAAATGTGTGTGGGGGAGGGGGGGGGTTGTTAAAAACACTGTGTTACAGTACAAGTTGAGAAAGTGACTAAGGTATAAGCATCCCCAATTCTTTTGGTTGGCAGTAGCAAAAGCATGTGATTATATAGAATAATCATTTTCGACTTGACACTTGATAAGGAGCATGCAATTTTGTAAGATATTGGATTTTCAAATATAATGTGCTAGGTGGTATAAGGGTCTTTATGAGGTTATCACTTTCTTGTCCTGTGATCATTCTTCTGCATTTGTTACTCACATCTCTTTGTCATATCTGAAAGATATTCTGCAACGATGGCACCATTGTTGCTTGGCTGGCTGACATTGTTTCTACAGAAATTAGGTTGGGAGTTCTCCAGGAGTCTGTCAATATTTTCAGGACTATCCCATGCAGAAAATAAATAAGATCTTGTTATTAAGTAGTGCCTGATTGTTTCCACGGGATGTACCAACATTGATTCGGAGCCAATTAGTTAATTTTGAAATGTAGCCACTGATGCTATGAGGGCATAACACTTCAAAGATTACATCGGAGATTTGAAAAAGTTGTGTACTCAGTAGTTGGCAAGAGATGTGTGTGAGTGTGCATCCCAAAGCCTTGCAATTGGCAGCTGCTGCTTTAGTTCCTGACAGGCTTAACTTATGAAAGAATGTTCCAGGCAATGAAAAGCAAAGTTGGAGCTTATTACTAAGATTGATCAATTGACTTTTGTCCCTTAGCCTGATCTCTTTGGATAATAAAACATAAGGTAAAGAACTAGAATAGTTGTGACTTTAAGGGTCTCTTCTACTAATAAGACTGCTGTCTATTTAAGGAAGAGACTATAAGCTGATAATCAATGTGACCATCTACTTACAGCCACAGATTATCAGCAAACTTTGTCCCTGTCACCACTCATCTGCTACGTAAACCTTCATTCATGCCTTCACTAACTCGAGACTTCAGTATTTCAGTGTACTCCTGGTCCGTTCCCACATTCTATCCTCTATAAACATGAGACCCTCCAAAACCTTGCTGCCTGTTTATTAATTTGTAACAAGTCCCATCCCCTATCACTCCTGTGCTCGCTGACCTACATTGTTTCCTGGTCAAGCAAAATCTTTATGTTAAAATTCTCATACTTACTTTCAAGGCCCTCCGTGGTCTGGGTCCTCACCAACCCTATAATCTCCTTCAGACTCCCAACCTTACAAGGGGCAGCAGGGTAGCACAAGTGGCTGGCACTGTGGCTTCACAGCGTCAGGGTCCCAGGTTCGATTCCCGGCTTGGGTCACTGTCTGTGCGGAGTCTGCACGTTCTCACCGTTTCTGCGTGGGTTTTCTCCGGGTGCTCCGGTTTCCTGCCAATGTCCAAAAATGTGCAGGTTAGGTGGATTGGCCATGCCAAATTGTCCTTAGTGTCCAAAAGGTTAGGAGGGATTACTGGGTTACAGGGATAGGGTGGAAGTGAGGGCTTAAGTGGGTCGATGCAGACTCGATGGGATGAATGGCCTCCTTCTGCATCGTATGTTCTATGTTATCGGCATTCCTCTAAAGTTGGCCTCTTGTGCATCCTCAATTTTTGTCGCTCCACATTTAGTGATCATGGGCGAAATTCTCCGGTCTCGGCGCGATGTCCGCCGACTGGCGCCCAAAATGGCGCAAATCAGTCGGGCATCTCGCCGCCCCAAAGGTGCGGAATGCTCCGCATCTTGGGGGGCCGAGCCCCAACCTTAGGGGGCTAGGCCCGCGCCGGACAAATTTCCGCCCCGCCAGCTGGCGGAAAAGGCCTTTGGTGCCCCGCCAGCTGGCGCGGAAATGACATCTCCGAGCGGCGCATGAGCAGGAGCGTTAGCGGCTGCTGACGGCATTCCCACGCATGCGCAGTGGAGGGAGTCTCTTCCGCCTCCGCCATGGTGGAGACCGTGGTGAAGGCGGAAGGGAAAGAGTGCCCCCACGGCACAGGCCCGCCTGCGGATCGGTGGGCCCCGATCACAGGCCAGGTCACCGTGGGGGCACCCCCCGGTGCCAGATCGCGACGTGCCCCCCCCCCCCCCAGGACCCCGGAGCCCGCCCGCGCCGCCTTGTCCCGCCGGTAAGGTAGGTGGTTTAATCTACGCCGGCGGGACAGGCATTTTAGCAGTGGGACTTCGGCCCATCCGGGCCGGAGAATCGCGGTGGGGGGGCCCGCCAACCGGCGCGGCGCGATTCCCGCCCCCGCCGAATATCCGGTGCCGGAGAATTCGGCAACCGGCGGGGGCGGGATTCACGCCAGCCCCCGGCGATTCTCCGACCCGGCGGGGAGTAGGAGAATCTTGCCCCATGCCTTCAGTTGACTGGGTCCCAAGCTCTGGAAAACCCTCCCTACATCTCTCTATCTCTCTATCTTATTTCCTCCGTTAAGACACTCCTCAAAACTTACCTCTTCGATCAAACTTTTGGTCACTTGAACTCATATCTCCTTATGTGACTTTGTTTTATAATGCTCTTGTGAAATGCCTTGGGCTGTTTCATTACATTATGAAGGTGCTATAAAAATATAATTTGTTGTTGCTATTGGATTCAACACAAGTGTATAGTAACAGTATGTTTGTTGCTTATGGCAGCAGCGTGTTTGTCATATATTTTTACTGTCATGTTTTGGAAGGAATAGCTTAATTTCCTGCTCCTGTTCTCTTTCCTGCAGATACATTACCTTTATTCCTGCCAGATAGGCATACTGATTGTCCTTCAAGTTTGTGTTATTACAATTATTTGAGTAATAAGCTAGGAACCAAATACACTATTCCCATCACAGATCATGAAGGACATCTGGGAATCATAACTTGCAATCATATCACAGCTGAAGGACAGTTAGGACTTGAATCCTGTATTCCCAACACAGATCTGCGGAACGGTCATAAATCATATTCTGTATTCCCGTGACAGAACAAATGAAGGTCAGGGATTGTATTGTACATTCCCATCAAGAATCCAAAGAGTAGTCAGTCAGCAATCAAACCCAGTATTTCCATCACAAAACAGTCAGATAATTGAGATATCAGTTCCTAGTCTTTGAACTACAGCAATGCTCTTTGAGGACTGAGGGTCAACCCAACCAGGGTGGTTGAGATTCATATATTTCAATTATAGTTACCTCGTTTATAATTTAGATTCCTGCACTTACCATTCTTTTCCAGTCTGTTTGTATGGTGGTTCAGTTCATTAACATGGCGGGGCGGGCGGGGGGGGGGGGGGGGGGGGGGGGGGGGGGATTTAGTCTGCGTATTACAAAATCTATCCATTGACTCTATCTACACCTCCCAATGCCTGGGGAAAGCGGGTAGCATAACCAAAGACTCCTCCTACCCAGCTTACTCACTCTTTCAACTTCTTCCATCGGGCAAGAGATACAAAAGTCTGAGAACACGCACAAACATTCAAAAACAGCTTCTTCCCCATTGTTACCAGACTCCTAAACGACCCTCTTATGGACTGACCTGATTAACACGACACTCCTGCATGCTTCACCTGATGCCGGTGTCTTTGTATTTACATTGTGTACCTTGCGTTGCCCTATTATGTATTTTCTTTTTATTTTCTCTTATTTTCATGTATTAAATGATCTGTTTGAGCTGCTCGCAGAAAAATACTTTTCACTGTACCTTGGTACACGTGACAATAAACAAATTCAATCCAATCCAATATATTATTTTCTATAACATGCAAATCGCTATATTTCACTGAATTTCCCCCAAATTCCTTTACGTTGTAAGGGAAATATCTGCCAAAATTGTGAGTCCACACCGGTTGCTTCTCTTTTCCTCTATTAGCCTGTTGGGCAGAGACCAGCCGGGAGAAGATATTTTGTGCTGATTTCCTCCCCACTGTCCTATTATGAGGCTCCATTCTATATGAATATAAATGAGAATTGCAAGGCTGTAACCAAACACGTTCCAATTCTGATATAACTATAGCATAACTTTGTAATCCATAGTAAGTGGAGCTCTACATAATATATGATCTCACCAATCTTCCACTCCTAATGAGTCACTTCATTCTCTGAGAACACATATTGGAAATCTGGCCATAAAAGGGTAAAATATGTGCATTTTAATTTCCTGTACAGTACATTCTTCTGGCAGTCAATGCTCCCTGCTAAATTCCAAAAGTGGCAAACTATCACGACTTTGTATTTTCAGGCAGCCGCTAAGCAACAGTTGTAAGGCACAAGGCATAGGGTTATGGAGTAATGAATCCAAGTAAAATCCCATAGGGCACGATCATCCGGCCAGATTGCGCCTGAAAAATGGCATGGTACGGCCGGTACATGTTGGGAGATTCCTCTTCCGGGATCTACCTGGCTCGCCATGCCTCACGAGATCTAACGCGATCTCGCAAGATGTCGCGATGTGAATTCTGCACATTGTGGGCGGGATCACTATTTTGGAAATCTGCATATTAGAGTGAGACAGCTGGTCTCATTCTAATATGCATTCCCCTAATCTACCTGTGGCATTGGGATCTCCATAAACGGGGTCTAGATGGAATGGCACTCATGGGGTCTCCCAGGGGATTGGAGGCCCCCAGGTTCTTGCCATCCGGGCATTGTGGCACCTTGGCACTGCTGGTGCCACCTGGGTACCCTGTCACCATCAGCCTGGCATGTTGGGATCAGGCCCAGGGATGCCCTGCCCCTATGTGGGAGGGCCTGAGGACCCCCTTATAGGTGAGTTGAGGCTTGAGGGGAGGTTCGGTGTTCATGTGGGAGGTGTACTAATCTCCTATTGTACTGAGGAGTTCCTGTGAGTGGAACTCCTCAGTGCAGGAAATGGGACTAAATGCGGCCTCTTCGGGAACTTCCTTGCTGAGGCCCCGAATCGAACCAGAGTCCCAATAGATGGCGTGGTGTTCCAAACGCATTTGTCACGGAACTATGTTCCAATTCGGTTAGATCACGGCCATTATTCCGACATTCCGTATTCTACTAAAATTAAGTCAGAGATTGACAAAGGCAGCGGTTGAGGTGTTGAATCCATAGATATTGCAGTTCGAAAGGAGGACATTTGGCCCGTCAAGTCTGCACTGGCCCTCTGAAAGAACACTCTACCTAGACCCACTCCCCCATCCTATCTCCATAATGATCCTAACCCCCTGTAATGATCATGGCCAGTCCACCTAACCTGCATACCTTTGGAATGTGGGAGGAAGCCAAAGCACCCTGTGGAAACCTCCACAGACTCGGGGAGATCATACAAACTCCACACACACAGTCACGCAAGGCACGGAATTGAACCCAGACCCCTGGCGCCGTGAATCACCAGTGCTAACCACTGTGCCACCATGGCACCATGTTGACTATGTTTTCTCTGGTGCTACCGGCACTTGAAATCGCCTTGGCATAAAAAGAATTTTGAAATGCTCTATAGAGATTTAGTATATTTTTTGATTCTGCTTTTCTCTTCTCTTGCTTCACAACTGTTGAGATTACACAGCTGGATAGAACATCCCCTTCCATTTACACTCTGTCGTGTTGGGTGTTCTGATGCACAAATGATCCAACACGGCTGTAGATGGTACAACTCTGTTTTATTGTCTTAACAATGGTAACAACTAACTGCTGGCTTGGGTGCGTGCTTCACCAGCTAACCTGTGGATCCAGCCCTATCACTATCTTAGTGAGGCACTCAGCACATGGTCTATGTCTGAGTGGCGCGCTGTGAGCTCTGTGCTCTGAGCTATCTCCTGGTAGAATGAGCGGGAACTGTGGTGTTCCCTGTTTTATAGTGCGTGTGCTCTCACTGGTGATTGGCTGCAATGTTATGTGTGTGCTGGTTGGTCCAACTACCTGGCCATCAGTGTGTGTGTGATTGCACCATGATATGCTGATGTGGATATCATGACACACTCCAGTCAAGTTATTGGTAGCGGAGGTTCACTCAAACAATAAAGGTTCAGCGTGCTTAGATCCTGAAGGAGACAATAAGCAACAACTGTAAGGCAAAAATAAACTGAAGAGCAAGCGAAGTATATGGCTGCACCTGATCAGACTCTGAATTAACAACTGATATGCAGCTAAGAAACAAAACTCTTTCCAACAAACGGTAGATGTACCAAGGGAATGTCTCTCATGAACCTCAAATGAATAAGACTGTTGTTCTTTAATTAGAAAAGCTTTATTATAGAGAGCAAAGAAATTGGCAATAATTGAAATCTGTATCTGATAATGACAGGCAAATAAACTAACGGAAGACTAGAAAGGAGAGTAATGAATGTCAAAACTGTGCCATTGAAATGTTAACTCCAAATACTCCAGTTATTAGGTAAATATACATTATCATTTTTACCTTGTATGAAGCATACTATCTTTAACTAATTCTCTCATCCAAATCATAACCCTGGGCATTATTTTTTTAATTTACCAAGGTGATGAAAACAAAAACATTCTTCGAGTCTCCATTTCTTCCTCATATTTTATTTTGATCTACCATTCTTTGTAATTCTCATACATTCCCTTTGTCTCACACTCTTTCATTCGAGTGTTTTCCATTTTTCTTTGCATCTCTCTATTTTGATCCCTAAACTCCCATGAGACGGAATTATTTTTAAAAATAAATTTAAAGTACCCAATTCTTTTTTTCCCCAATTAAGGGGCAATTTTGTGTGACCAATTCACCTACTCTGCACACCTTTGAGTTGTGGGGGTGAGACCCACGCAAACATGGGGAGAATGTGCAGACTCCACATGGACAGTGACCCAGGGCCGGGATCCAACCCCGGTCCTCAGCGCTGTGAGGTAGCAGTGCTAACTATTGTGCCACCCTGCCATGAGATGGAATTCTGTCTCTCCTTATCACTATTCTTTTTGAATGTTCTATGATTTGACACCTATTCATGCTATCTCTTCTCTCTTGTCGCACTGCTTCTGCTTGAGCCAAACCGATGTTGCCGATCTTTCAAGTGTGAAACAAGTTAGGCTTCAGTTGTCAGTACTTTGGCACCAGATAAACCTTGCTGAGTGAAGCAAAGCGTTTGGACAACTCCTTGTGCCTTTCCAAGTGCACTCATTTTCTGTCATGCACCATCTGTAAATATAATTCTCTATACATGATGAATATTTGTAAAACTGAGCATCTAAGTTGGTCGGAGATGATATTTTCTGTAATGCAATTTAAATCATTTGCTTGATTCTCAGAGTGATGTTTTACCACTTTCTCACAATCTCCTATTCAATGCAAGTGGGACACAGTGAGATAAAATTAAACATAATTGACACCGACAGTTCCATTTTCTCGGGAATGTATAATCAATATTTTGTTCTGCAGCAGGTCTATTTGGAAATGTTGACAGTGCCTTATCGTATAATGATGGTTGCCATCACCAATGATAGCTGCAACGTTAAGAGTTAGTTGCAAGCCTGAGATAGTTGTGATCAAAGAATGACATTTCAATTCCAAAAACAATGGCCTGAGTGTTAAAGAATGGCACTTCTCGTTCAGAATTTTCTATCAGATTCCTCAGTAAAGCAACAATAAAAACATAGGGGGCGAGATTCTCCACTCCCGCGCCAGTTGGGAGAATCGCCTGGGCCGCCAAAATTTCATGGGACGCTGGTCCGACACCCTCCCGCGATTCCCCCAAGCGGCGGGAACGGCCCCGTCGAGTTCCGCGGGCCGCAGGCCGGAGAATCGCCGGAGACACCCAAAATGGCGATTCTCCGGCAACCCCGCTATTCTCAGGCCCAGATGGGCCGAGCGGCCAGGCCAGAACGGCGGGTTCACACCAGCGCCGTCCACACCTGGTCGCTGCTGTCGGGAACAGCGCGGGAACGCTGGGGGGGGGCGGCCTGCGGAGTGGTGAGGGGGGATCCTGCACCGGGGGGTACCTCAAATGTGGCATGGCCCGGGATCGGTGCCCACCGATCGTTGGGCCGTCCTCTCTGAAGGAGGACCTCCTTCCTTCCGCGGCCCCGCAAGATCCATCCGCCATCTTCTTGCAGGGCGGACTCAGAGAGGACGGCAACCACGCATGCGCGGGTTGGCGCCGGCCAACCCGCGCATGCTGGGGTGACGCCAGTTATTTGGCGCCGGCCGCGTCATCTATGCGGCACCGGCTTTACGCGACGACAAGGCCTGGCACGTGTAGATGACGCGGCCCCGAACCTAGCCCATTGTCGGGGCCTGAATCGATCGGGATCAGGGCCGTTTCCTGTACCGGGGGGTACCTCAAATGTGGATGGCGAGCGATCCTTGCCCACCGATCGTCGGGCCGTCCTCTCTGAAGGAGGACCTCCTTCCTTCCGCGGCCCCGCAAGATCCATCCGCCATCTTCTTGCGGGGCGGACTCAGAGAGGACGGCAACCACGCATGCACGGGTTGGCGCCGGCCAACCCGCGCATGCGCGGGTGACGGCAGTTATTCGGCGCCGGCCGCGTCATCTATGCAGCGCCGCCTTTATGCGGCGACAAGGCCTGGCGCGTGTAGATGACGCGGCCCCGATCCTAGCCCATTGTCGGGGCCTGAATCGATCGGGATCGGGGCCGTTTCACGCCGTCGTGAACCTCGACGGCGTTCACGACGGCGTGGGCACTTCGGCGTGGGAGTGGAGAATCCCGCCCAGGATTTGGAGCAGTATGTGGAGCCATTTGAAGATATAAGTGGATGCTAAAAGATGCTGCTACAGAAGAGCAGAATAAAGGCCCCTTGGAGAGAACTTTACAAACCTATGACATCTACCACATGAAGGACATGTGCGGTGGACACCTAGGGAGTGCCACCACCTAGGTGCAAGTTCCTCTCCAATTCACATACCATCCTGACTTGCAATCATATCACCATTCCTTCACTGTCTCTGGGTAAAAATCCTGGAACTTTCTCTGTAAAAGCACTGGGTGGATCAACATCTTGTGGATTGCAGGGGTTCAAGATGCGGTTCACCGCCAACTTCTCAGGGGCAATTAGGGATGGACAATAAATGTTGGTCTTGCCAGAATTGTTTCCATCCCAAGGAAAAAAAAAACACAAGGATTCTGATAGTGGAAAAATAACCCATTCAAAAGGGCAAGCATCTTAGAGATACTTGCAACCATGTTCTTAATCTCATGTAAAGGAAAGGCATGTTTCTCTCCATAGTCTCCACCATCTAAATTTTCCCATAAAGTACTTAAAGCTTTTGTCTGTTTGAACAAACACGTTGCTCACTTGGGACCATCCTATCTGTGACACAAGTGGGTTTTGCAGAGTCAAAATCATAATTGTAGCTGCCTGAACTGTATCCACTATTAGGATGATCATTGCGAATTGGCTGCACCCTTGACTGGGAAGAAAACTGTTTTGAAACGGAAGTCTGTGGAATTCTAAAATCACTGAACCAAGTGTTCAATACATATGAAAACAGCAATATTATGCACAAAAAGTAATTCACTGAGAAATCTATGTGGGTAGGCAGTATATAGAATGTCGAGTGATAGCATTCAGAAGGGTTTAGATCAATGAAGCACTGGCTGAGAGAAAAATGGGAAATGGGTTTTAGCATGGAGCAAATGCGATAAGGCATTGAGGAAGCAGTGAATATGTAACATGAAAGGACCCTCAATTCAATCGTAAGGGGATACATCATGTCCTACCTTAAGAATACAATTAATGGCCATACCCTAAAATTGTCTGACTGATATGAAGCAGTTGTCACTGGGATAAATCATGAGGGCATTAGATTGCAGGTCATAATAAGTTACAGTGATATTGGACATGGATCCACTATGGTCACAGTACCTTAAAATAATTTTGAATATTAGAAAGAATTCATAGAAATCTAACAAGAATGATCCCAGACCTTAGGACCTAAAATATAAAGAAAGACTCAGATGACTTTACCAATTTTCACTGTGGAAAATAAGACTGAGAGGAACATAATATTAGCCTTTGGACAAATGAAAGATATAGATAACCAGAACAGTGGGCTCTATAGCTTGCACAGCGAGCATTTTAAGGTTCAATTTCAAAATGCACATGCCCCAAGCAAGGTTAGCGAATAATGAAAAATGTTTTCTCTCCCACAGGAGAGTGAACCTGTGAAACAGTCTACCAAAAAAGTAGTTCATTGTGGGTCAACAGATACCTTTGAAAAGGAACTGAATTACTATATGCTTAGGAAGGAGATTGATAGTTATTTAAAAAGAAGGATTTGCATTTATATTGCCCTTCTCTTGACCACTGGATGATTCAAAGTGCTTCACAGCCAATGAAGTACTTGTTGACGCATAATGTGTTTTTATATTCATTTTTACGGCCAGCATTTGTTGCCTAACCCTAATTAGCCTTGAGAAAGTTGTGGCGAGCTGCCTTTTTGAACCGCTGCAGTCCATGTGGTGTAGGTAAACTCATTGTGCTATTAGGGAGGGAGTTCCAGGATTTTGACCGAGAGACAGTGAAGGAACGGTGATATATTTCCAAGTCAGGATGGTGAATGACTTGGAGGGGGACTTCCAAGTGGGGGAGTTCCCAGGTATCTGCAGCCTTGTCCTTCTAGCAGGTAGCGATCATGGGTTTGGATAGCACTGCCAAAGGAGCCTGGTTGAGTTCCTGCCGTGCACCTTGTAGTAGATTCACACGGCTGGTGCCGTGCGTTGGTGGTGGAGGGAGTGAATGTTTGTGGAACGGGTACCACTCAAGCGGGTTGCTTGGTCCTGGATGGTTTCGTGCTTCTTAAGTGTTGTTGGAGCGACACTCATCCAGGCAAGTGGAGAGCACTCCATCACACTCCCAGTATGTTGATAGTGGGGGATTCAGTCATGGAAATGCCATTGCTTATCAAGAGTCGATGGTTTAATTATCTCTTATTGGAGATTGACATTGCCTGGCAATTGTGTGGCACAAATGTTACATGGAATTTGTCAACCCAAGCCTGGATATTTTCCAGGTATTGCTGCATTTGCATGTGGACTGCTTCAGTGTCTGGGGAGTCGGGAATGATGCTGAACATTGAGCAATCATTAGTGAAAATGCCCACATTTATGTTAAGAGGTATGTCATTGATGGAGCAGCTGAAGATGTTTGAGCCTAGGACACTACCCCGAGGAACTCCTGCAGTGATGTCCCGGGCTGAGATGACTGACCTCCAACAACCACGACCATCTTCCTTTGTGCTAGGTAAGAAACAGCCAATGGAGTGTTTTCCCCTGATTCCCATTGACTCCAGTTTTGCTAGGTCTCCATGATGTCAGACTCAATCAAATGCTGCCTTGATGTCAAAGGCAGTCACTCTCACCTCGCCTCTGCAGTTCAGCTTTTTTGTCCATGTTTGAACCAACGCTGTAATGTGATCAGGAGCTGAGTAACCCTGATGTTACCCAAACTGAGTGTCAGTAAGCAGGTTATTGCTAAGCAAGTGCCGTTTGTTGGCACAGTCGATGACCTCTTCCATCACTTTGCTGAGGATTGAGAGTAGACTGATAGAGTGGTATGTTGGATTTATGCTGCTTTTTGTGTATAGGATATAACTGGGCTATTTTCCACATTGTCGGGCAGTTGCAGCTATACTGGAACAGCTTGGCTAGGGGCATGGCAAGTTCTGGAGCACAAGTCTTCAGTACTAATGCCAGAATATTGTCCAGCATCCAGTACTTTCAGCCGTTTCTTGATATCACGTGGGATGAATCAAATTGGCTGAAAACTGGTATCTGTGATGCTGGGGCCTCTGGAGGAGGCCAAGGTGGATCACTCACTCGGCACTGCTGAAGCCTTGTCTCTTGAATTGACGTGCCGGGCTCCTCCATCATTGAGAATGGGGATATTTGTGGAGCCTCTGTGGTGTTGGGTGCTCTGGTGCACAGATGAGCCAACACAGTTATATGTGGTACAACTCTATTTTATTATAACTCTTATAATACAGTTCGTTCTGGATACTCTGCACGTGCTGTCTCCCTGAGTGTGTTTGGCAATAGATGTGTCCTGGTTCTCCTCTGCAGCTAATACTGACCACCGGGGGTCGTGTCTGTGCTTTTATATCTTTCTGTCATTGGTTGTGGTGCTGTGTGTTCTGATTTGTCTGTTGGTGTGTCTATCATGATGTGTGTGTTTGAATATCATGACATCCCCCCTTTTTACAAAGATATGTGCCTACGTGGTTATAAATATAATTGTGTCGTGAGTGCATCGAAGAGTGTGTGTGTGTGTTATGTACAGCGTGTGTATATGACGTAACTATTTACATGGGGCGATGTCGGGTGCGTCACACTAACAAGGTTGTACCATAACAAAACTTGGATGCGAGAGAAGAAAAAAAACTTGAACATTGGTCTGGTCAGACGATATCTGGAACAATAAACAACAACAGGTTATAATACAGAAGTGTTTGACTTTTTGAACGTATGAACAGCGTTATAAGTCCAGTCTAATGGGTGACCGCCTCAAGAATGGGCTGGTCCTCAAGCCGGTTCAGCTGTGGAGATTTGGTTCTGGTGGCGATGGAAGGGGCATGATCCGTGGCATCTCCACGAAGTCATCCTTGGGAACCAGTGGAGGATCCGGCGTGTGCGTACGGTTCAGTTGCGAGCGTGGAAGGCGGCGCAAAGCTCGCTGATTGCGCCTACGCACCAATCCATCCGCCCTGCATGCCAGGAACAAGGTGGAGTCTTTTTCTTTTTATGTTTGTGGTGGACGGCATCTTGTAGCCGATGGGTCGTTGCCATCGAAGTAGCACCATCACTAATATCATGCAAGGCGATGACTGTGCCAGATGTGGAAGTTGGCCGAGACCGTGTACGCTGGTTCCGGCCACCTGCTGTGCCGGAAGGGCGACTCCGCAGAGAAACGTCGAAGCATGTCGCCTTGGAGAGAGAATTGTTGCTCGCATCAACGTCTGGCGATGGCGCGAATTGGTGTGTCCATCTTGGACCGCCGGTGCTGGTTGCCACTGCCGACCCAGTGGGACTGCCACGCGATCCATTCCCTGTCGCCGTGGCATCCGCCGTCACCCTCAGCGTGCCATCACCGAGGCCGCGACACCGCCCGTCCGGAGCAAGGTCTGGCGTGCGCGAATCAGAGTCGGCGCTTGGCTGCTCCCCATCTGGAGTCCGGTCTGCCTTCCGTCGATGCCCCCCGTCCGGAGTCCCAACAGGTTCACTGGAGGCAGCCGAGATTCCCTGAAGCTGCACTTCTGGAGTCGGAACATGCAGGAATGCACCAACCAGTGGAGAGGGTCGAGCCATCGAGGGTGGAAGCGGTGCGCTGCCACCGCAGTCGTCAGTGGTCCCACCGTGATCGTCGAGTGCCTCGGTACGCACTAGGCGAGGTCTGTCACCTTGCACCTTTTGCATGGGAAGTGGGATGCTGTCGTCACTCGTCTCACATCCCGTGGATAGATCCTCATTAGCAGCTTGCTGTTCACTAGGGTTGGGTAAATTGTCAGAGTTTTCATCTGGTGGTGCACACCATGTCGGTGGGCTGTCATTGTCTTGCCGTTGTCCTTCATTTGGGCTTTTCTTCTTTGGAATTTTAAATCTTCCCCCAGACATTGCAGAACCTTGTTTATTACCCCCAAATTCTCCCATAGGTATGGTCTCGAATATAGGATCCAATGTTTCTATCGACATTGTACTATTTTCCAAAGAACATTCCGTTTCACTTTTCTTCTCAGGTGCCTCATGTGTATCTTTGTCTAATGTACATGCCTTCATGGTCTCTGGGTCTGATTTTGCTGGGACTGGCATGGTCACAGTCTCTCTTTTACTGTTCTCAATTGCCCACCTTATACTCCCCATACATAACTGCTTAATCACTGGGGTTAGTGTGGTACAATGGATAATCGGGTCGACCTTATCTGCATCTTCACCATTAGTGGAAAGCACACTTGGTTCACTTGACACTGCTGTGGGTTTTAAATTCGTTATCTGGCTACTCGATGTCGGTGTCCTCAGGATTCTTGCTCCAATGTTCTGCTCAATAATCAGTGGAGCGTGTATAGGTTCAATGCAATTAATGTTCCCCTCAAGGTTTGAAGAGTCATTACTGACTAACTGCTGGTCTCCGAAGTTGGGATTTTGCGGTGTTGTGTTGAAGGGAGACATTTGTCCCTGCTGTAGATATGATTCAGGTTGTGTTATTTCCATTACCTGAGGATCAATGTCTTGTCCATTTTTTCGATCCGTACTAAAACACTGCAATTCTCAGTCTGCTCCTTGCAAGTTAAACATTCAATTAATTTTGTTAGCAAATCCTCAGCATCCTTCTGTGGCCGTGCAGCATTATTAATCTCTGTTCGGCTATAATGATCCTGAAGGTCAGCGCATAAACCTTTTTTCTTCGGGCTTGGACGAGGCGATTCCTTTGGCTTGTCTTCAGTTGGGCTTGAACAGTCTTCAGCGCTGTGCCCTTCATTGTAGCATGAGAGACCGTCATGTTCATGCTGCTGTGTAGTGGAGCATGGTAGGCTGTTATAGCCTTCTTGCTGTTCACGTGAGCATGGCAGACTTGCATCGTCTGCCGCTGGTTGGTCAGGAGAGGTTGCTAGACCCTCATGGTCTTGTTCCTGCAAGGACTGCGCTCTGGAGTCTTGCGTTCCTTCCATCGTGGAGGCTGTCCACGAGCTCTCTGTGGAGGCTTGTGACACTGGAGTCACTTCTTGTTCGTGCAAGGACTGCGCTCTGGAGTCTTGCGTTGCTTCTATCGTGGAGGCTGTCCACGAGCTCTCTGCGGAGGCTTGTGACACTGGAGTCACTTCTTGTTCGTGCAAGGACTGCGCTCTGGAGTCTTGCATTTCTGCAATTGTGGAGTCTGTCCACGAGCTTGCTGTGGAAGCTTGTGACACTGGAGTCACTTCTGGTTCATGCGAGGACTGCACTCTGGAGTCTTGCATGTCTTCTTTCATAGAGTCGGGAACGTTGAGCGGGACGTGGACCACGCTCTGTGTGGCAGCAGGGCACTCTCCGTGTGCTTGCACCGCTCCCTGTCTGTTAATGTCAGGCTGCAGCATCATCCGGTACTGATAAGTTGGAACGTCATATCTGCTGGATTGAAGATCCTCAAATCCGAAAAATGAATCCGCATCTGCGTCGGATTCAATGTGGGGGCCGCCAATGTGCAACACGAAAGGTTCGTCCGAGTCATAGTCATATAGGACCACGGAGCTATCATTGGGCTCGCGAGGTCCGGAAACACTGTAAAGATCGTCATCGAAGTATTCAAGGTCGGAATCATCGGCTTGTGCGTAGGTAACTGCTTGTCGGAGGATTCTTCGGAGGTCAAATTCATCTCCTGGGTCAATTTGCGGCACTGTGCTGTCATTCCAGGTGAGGGAAGGTTGTTTTACAGCTTTAACAGATTTTTGTTTTTTTGATTTGGGACGTTTCCCTTTTAAATTGGATTTGGGACATTTCCCTTTTAAATTGGTGCAGTCTGGGGCCTCTGACATCCTGACGCTCGGTATGTAGCACGTAGGAAGCGACTGCGCATGCTCAGATTGCTGTTCCTTTACCGATGGCCGTTTTCTTGACTGCGCATGCGCAGCATCTCGCGCATGCGCAAACGAAACTTCCGGTTCTGCGCACTGCTCGCGCAACTGTGCTAGCGTTATACCTTTAGCAAGATGGCCGCCGACCTCGACCCAGCCTTCTCTGAGGCCCGGGATTTCGGCCTCTGGGAATTCGGGCTCCGGGATCCCAGCCACGAGGTGAGTACTGCAGCTTTTCTTACCTTTATGTGCCGATTGGATTGCGTTTTCTTCACAGTACTTGGAGAATTTGCCCAGGACTGCCTGGTAATCGTACCTTTGCTGCCTCCTGAAGAACCTGAACCTTCTGAATATTTCTCTTGCCCTTGCACCGGCGATGATGAGGAGAAATTCAATTTTTTCCCTATCATCCAGGTCTTTGAGTTCAGCTGCCACCAGGAACAATTCGAACATTTGCCGGAATCGCCGCCAGTTTTCGCGGAGGTCGCCGTGGCACTGGAGCGCCTGCGGAACCGGGAGCTCGTACATCATGCCTGGGCACTGCTGGTTGTCTGTGTACACTGAGGTATGCCGGCAGGTATCGATCCACTCCTGTACCATGTGGTGTTGGGTGCTCTGGTGCACAGATGAGCCAACACAGTTATATGTGGTACAACTCTATTTTATTATAACTCTTATAATACAGTTCGTTCTGGATACTCTGCACGTGCTGTCTCCCTGAGTGTGTTTGGCAATAGATGTGTCCTGGTTCTCCTCTGCAGCTAATACTGACCACCGGGGGTCGTGTCTGTGCTTTTATATCTTTCTGTCATTGGTTGTGGTGTTGTGTGTTCTGATTTGTCTGTTGGTGTGTCTATCATGATGTGTGTGTTTGAATATCATGACAGCCTCTTTCTGCAGTGAGTAGCTTGATTGGCCACGATTATTCCCGATTGGATGTGGCAGGACAGCAGAGTTTAGATCTAATGCGCTCATTTCGAAATCGCTTAGATCTATTACTTGCTGCTGATGTTGTTTGGCATGAAAATAGTCCTGTGTTGTAGCTTCAACAGGTTGACATCTCATTTCGATGCAAATTACAAACATTAAACACTTCTTCAAAAATGGGGGTAAGGATAAGCCCAGAATCTACAGACCAATCAGTTTAACTTTGGTGGTGGAAAAGTTCTAGAAATGATAATTTGGGAGAGATTGACAAATACAGGTTAATTAAGGAGAACCAGCAAGGACTTCTTAATGAAAATTGTGTTTAACTGACTTGCTAGAATTTTCCAATGAGGTAACAGAGACGGTAATGATGGACTTCTGAGAAGCGTTCAACGCATTGCACCCGGGATGGATCAGAACACGCTGGGTGAACAGCACAAAAAAAATCAAAACCGGAATTCGCGACGGGCGAAAACCATTTTGCGATTCAGCCGACCTGCTCCCAATGGCGGGTTCCAGATCACGCCCATAAATGGCGAGACTATCATTAATCCTTTTTTGCATTCATTTTAACATCATTAATAAGATTGAAGTCAACGGCTTGCTGGGAATTACCCGACTCCCCATAAGACCATAAGACATAGGAGCAGAGTTAGGCTACTCGGCCCATCGATTCTGCTATGCCATTCAATCATGGCTGATATTTTTCTCATCCCCATTCTCCTGCCTCCTCTCCATAATCCCTGATCCCCTTATTAATCAAGACCCCAGCGGGAAGTCATGCGGGTGTTGTTTAGTAACCCTTCTCAAAAACGTGAAGCTGGCGCAACGGCGACTGGGGGGAAGTGAGGAGGTAAGTAGCCATCTCCATTTTCCAGCATGCAGCTCAAGGGCACCAGAGATGCTGCCCTGGTGTTTTGAAGCGGTGTGGGTGGGGGAGGGGGCGTTGCATTTGTGAGGCGTTCGATCCATCTTTAAATATTGTGGCAACCCATAACAGGGCAACCACAACTGTTGCCTGTCTGTCCTACCAGACACTTCAAGAACAGAGCCCTGCTGAAGTTTCTATCCTGAAATTCAATTTCACTCCAATTGACTGTGAGCAGCCTCTAGCTTCACAGCTGAAGGTTACTTCAAATGTGGAATTAGCCTTGTTAGTTGTGATAGCACATTACACTCCTCAACTCTCAAGTACCTCCTCGAGGGTACATGAGCCATGTCTCAGAGGATGATTACTGCACTGCCTGTATGGCAAACTTTGAAGCCTTAACACAGTGCCTGAACTCTCAGCGTGTCATCACCATAGAGGCAGCTGCCAACAATCAAACACTAAAGAGCAGGGCTTCAGTACTGTGGATCGTCTAGCGACCAAAGGGTGTGGATGAGTGGGGCAGCTGAACATGTTCTCCCAGCAGAAGTCTGGGGTCTGGAGTCTAGTGGCTCCTGATGAGACCTGGGGTGAGTGTGCAGAGCAAAGTTTGCCAGCAGAAGAGGCTCGCTGGATGGTACTCTAAGAGAAGGCAGAACATGCGACGATGGGGAGGCTTTGGGGATTTGAGTCTCCCAGGATGGAAGCCCTAACTGATTGTCAGTCTCTCTACTTCTCCAATTCCGTACAGATATAACAGTGTTTGCTGTGGGGATCCCATGAAGGCTGCACTCCCTGATGAATGGATAATACCTATCAGCCAGTTGCCTAATGGGGCTCACCCATGCATGAGGGTGACAGAGGGACCCAAAACTGCGGTGCCAGAGTACAGAAATTTCATTTGAGCTCCACACTCTGATATATCCAACACAGAAACCCTCTATCAATACTCCAGAACACAAACTCACCCTCACCCCTGCAAAACGCCTGACTCCTCAGCCAGCGTTTGCTGCAGGAGCTTTTTATCTCACCCTTGCATGCAAAAAGAACAAATTTGGTTGGTCCGCCTGCCCATGTCATGCAGCGGGCTTAAAATTGCACGGGCAACGTTACATTTGTGATCAGTTGAGATTTTAAGCCCCTAAAATACATCTGTTATTATCAGCGGCGCGCTGCCGATCCACGCCTGTGTCCGCGACTGAAATGTGCGAGTGCTCGATCACTTTGGGATATTCATCTGATGTATGCACATCGCACGTGACATAATGATCTTCCGGGTCAGGTGTGCATACCTGGTCACCTTGAAATTATACCCATAGAGAAATTAGTGAAATGGGTGTATAACTGGCCGTTGAAGTTCAATTTGGAGAGATGTCGGAAGAACATGGAAAGGCAGTATGAAATGGAGAGTACGCTAAAGGGTATGCAGGAACAGAGGAACTTTGGTGTATATGTTCATAAGCAATTAAAGGTGGTGGGACAGGTTGGGATGCAGTTAACAAAGCACATCGTATCACAGGCTTTATTAATAGGGGTACAGAGTACAAAAGCAAGGATGTTATGTTCAGCCTGTATAAGACATTAGTTAGGCCTCAGCTGGAGTACTGCATACAGTACTGGATGTCATAATTTGAGAAGGAAGTGATTGGAGAGAGTGCAGAAGAAGGTTATAAGAATGATTCCAGCGATAAAAATCTTCAGTTATGAAAATAGTTTGTAGAAGTTTGGACTCTCCCTTGGAGAAAAGAAGGCTCAGAAGAGATCTGCTAGGAGTATTCAAAACCATGAGTGGCCGGGACAGAATACATTGGCAAAAGGATCGTGAACCCGAGGGCACAGATTTAAGGTAGTTGGTAAAGGAAGCAAAACGTTTCCACACGGTGAGTGGTTAGGGATGGTTCGAGTCTGAAATGTACATCCAAAGAGTACAGTGAAGGCGGGTTCAGTCGAGGCATTCAAAGGGAATTAGACGATTATTTGAAAAGAAACGTTGTGGAGGATTCCAGGGAGAAGGGCGGAGAATGGCACTTTCATTCACAGAGCAGGTGCAAACACGAGGGGCTGAATGGCGTCCTTCTGCTCTGTAACAATTTTATAGTTCCGTCCAGTATCACAAGGAAAATAGTGATCCCAGCTATGCCAGTTGGTATGATGTTAAAGTTACCCACAAATAATGTTCATTAAAAAAGTCAGTGTGTAATGTTGATTGTTTTTATTCAAAGTTGGTTAGTACATAAGTTAAATACAGTTCCCACCACTTACAACAGGCAAATTGTGTTTATGTCATTTGGTTACTACATACGGTTGACGGTAGAAGCATAATCGGTTATTGCAAAGAAACAGCCACCTGTTAGTTGAATGTAACTGACTACACACCTGTACCGCCAACCTCATCTGGTCACCAGGATGTTTTCTGCCCACAGTGGAAATAGTTCAGTTGCCAATTTAAAATCATCAAGATCGGCTGAAGTTTCCTCTTCCTGGCTGACTCTTGCAATTATTAACAGTTCCTCTGAATCAATATCAAAACTAAAATTCTCATCAACTCAATCACACTTCAATGAGATGCGAACAATGGATTGAAGTTGCTTGAATACCTGCCTTTGCCTCAAAGAGCAGAACTTTTTAAATTGATGAGTGCAGACAATAAAAGGGTGGTGAAGTACAAAGGAGTTGGCAATCTTCATAAAGTCTTTGTAATGGACTCCTCTATGGGTATATGATTTGTGCTATTTGTCCGATGTAGGGAGCTTCCAGTGATTAAGTGTGTACAGTTTAAGAGGTGCGGCCTGTATTATGTAGACCATGATCTGTACATAGGGTTGTCAACCCACCTGGATTGACATTTCCAGGAATCAAAGACGAATCTTCTGGAAGCTTCAACAAATAACCCTCGACCAATACAGTTAAAAAGGATGCTGTTTTATTTCACTTTCTTAGAACACTTTTTAGGAGTTAGAAAAATATTTGAGATGGTAAGAAAACTGGTGCATGACTGACAATTACAAATCATCCAATTGGAAAACAAGGTGCTTGATTTTCAGGCCTGGTCGAGGCTGGGAATGTAGGTAGATGAGTGTGAGGATTTGCACTGTTAATCAGTGTGCCAATTCCTTGGATCCATCCCACCTCTGAGGCAATTTACATGGAGGCGGGATAGAGAGGTCAGGAGGACTAACGACCCACAGGAAGTGGATAGTGGGTGTAGGAATTTAACAACCACTTCAAATCAGTTAAAAGGAGGCTGACAGGCAGTGGGGGGAAATTTTGCCTCCTGGAAATAAGTCCCCAATGGTAGGCCACAGGGTATAAGTCCCCAATGGTAGGCCACACGGTCCATGCTCCAGGCAGGCTTAGAGGCCCTGCTTGCCTAGATGCCGCATCAGCTGTGGGTTGCCCTGCAGTGAGGCTGCCCAATCCCCACAACAGTGCCGCCTGGCTACAATTTTTAGATTAAATTAAAATGATTTGGAGAGAGGGCACCATTTTGAAGCATTCTCTCTCTCATGTAACTTCCATTGAGGCCAGCTGTTCTTTTCAAGCTGAAAGTCTTCTGATTGGCCCTCCAGCCTCGAGCGGTGAGCCCACTTACTGACCATTAATTGGTCATCCTGGAGAAAATCAGAGTGATTTCCACGCAGTGTGGTTTATAGACCAGATGGCTGAAAATCCAGCCCAAACGATCTGCTTTCCAATTGGCGTGGGTGGTGTGCCATGTAGATGGACATGTCAAGAGGCTGTGTTGGATAGTTGGAGATGGGACGTCATGTGATGAACTTCCCAGTAGTACCAATCTCAGTCTATTTGTTTATTGCTATTCACTAGTCTGTTTTCTTTGTTATAAGTACCTACTTCATGGTTCATTATCAATATTCTAGAGGCCATTTTTAGTTCTGGGAAGATTATATTTTAACTGTGGAAAATGGGATGAATGCAAGTAAAGCAGGCTGAAGACTATTATTCAGAAAATGGTTGGGACCAAGTTGACTTAAGGAGTTAACAGCTGGAAAGTAAGATCATAAAACAGCAGATGGGCTTATTTAGCTGGAGCGGTGTCCACACCGCATGCAAAAAAATGCAGCCCAGAGAGTTGTTTTGTTTTGGGGGATAAAGCTACAATTAATTTAAAAGAATTCTGTGTGAGCTCTTGGAGGCTTACATCATCACACTGATGGATGGAGCTCAAGAATGTTATTGGGTTTCAATTTATCTGTGTTTTTTTGGCAGAGTTCTGAAGCAGGGAAAGATCATAGAACATAGAACATACAGTTAGCAGGCTTCAGGCAGCATAGGTGTTGCTGTTAGCTGGCTCTGTGTAGTTCGGGCTCATGCTCAGTCCCACGAGCCATTTTGAAAGTCCCGTGCAGACAGGGCTCAGGGAAAGTCCGGGGAGCTGAGAAGGTGGCAGAAGGTCACTGCCTCTGAGTTGGAAATGTTTAATGCTTAGAAGAAGCCCAGGTGTGTTCGACTATCTTTTGCCTGTCAATTCACACGTACCTCTTATTAACCCTGAATGTTAGAGCGTTAGGTATTGTAAATTGTTTCATCTTTTGGACCTTGTACAGTAAAGCCTATTTTTGTTTGTTCAATACTCGTGGAATCTCGGGGCTTTATTCACTGAGCAAGTGTCTTGAATCACAAACTTCTGACTACTTTATACAAAGTATTATTGGTCCCTAACTGGTATATACCAAAATCTGACGGTCGAGGGCAGTGTTTGCAAACTGTTTTTCCCCGAGACCTACTTTTGTCAATCAGCTGACCGTCGGGACCCATGCCGGCCGACCTTCGTAACCCATGCCATGTTCACTGACCATTAATGCGAAAGGGGAACCTGCTTGGTCCTCACAATCACTTGAATCAGGTTCAAAGGAAGAGAGGGCAATGTGCATATCAGGTGCAGACTTCAGCCAGTTCCTTTGTGCTGTCTTCACCTTAATAACTGTCTTGCTCATCTGTTGTACAGTGTACAGATATAAACATTTTATTAAAATATTTTTAATAAAGAAAATGGAAAATCCAAATTGTACATGTAGGTCGTCGTGAAGGGCAATTGCAACAAAATACTTGTTTTACTCAGCAGTGGATGCTCCTAGAAGATGCTGCTCCAGAAGGTTGACAGCCTCATGGGCTTTTGCCATGTTTTTAATGTGGTACCACAGGTCAGGTACAGTAGCATAGTCTTTTAATTTGGAGTCAGCTGTAAGTTATTGGCCCGTAATTTCCGGTTTGCGACGGAAAGCCATGGGCCGCCGATTCTAATACAAAAAATTACGCACTTCCCTGCACTCAGATATCGCGTCCAACCTTTCTTTTGGTGTGACAGCCTCGGGCATACAGTGCCTCGGTCTGTGCAGGCTCCAGCGTAACGCAGGAGGAGTGCAACCCTGCCCCCTTATGACACAGCCAGCTTGGGAATGCCCATTGAAGGCAGGCATTTCAACAGCTGATTTATATTCAACATATCAGGCAATATATTTAACACGTTTTTTAAAGGTATGTAAACTGCTGCATCAAAGTGCCAGGGACCTGGGTCCAATTCCAACCTTGGGTGACTGTGTGGTGTTTGTACATTCTCTCTATGTCTGCGTGGGTTTCTTCTGGGTGTCCTGGTTTCCTCCCACAGTCCAAGGGTGTTCAGTTTAGGCGGATTGACCAGGCTAAGTTTCCCCTTAGTGTCTGGTGATAGGGCGGGGGAGTGGACCTAGGTAGGGTACTCTTTCAGAGGGCTGGTGCAGACTCGATGGGCTGAATGGCTTCTTTCTGCTCTGCAAGAATTTTATAATTCTATTCCATGGTTCTAGGAAATCCATGCAGACACGGGGAGAATATTCAACACTACACAGTTACCCAAGGTCCCAATTCAACATGGGTGCTGGTGTTGTGAGACAGCAGTGCTAACCAGTGTGTAACCCATGTTATTATGTTTCTGCCTTGTTTACTTCAATTATCTTATTCATTTATAATTATCTCATAATTAAATGTTGTGTTTTGATGTTTGAATAAGACCTATGCAGAAGCTGGTAGCGTTCAACATAAAACATTTATTAGTAATATAAAACTTTGAAATCAGTAAACATTTTTTCATGATTTAAAATTTTTTTTTTTTACTTTCGAGTGCCCAATTCATTTTTTCCAATTAAGGGGCAATTTAGCGTGGCCAATCCACCTGCACATCTTTGGGTTGTGGAGGTAAGACATGGAGAATGTGCAAACTCCACACGGACAGTGACCCAGGGCGGGGATCGAAACTGGGACCTCGGCGCCGTGAGGCAGCAGTGCTATCCACTGTGCCCCGTGCTGCTCTTAAATCAGTTAACATTTAACCTAACTTTTAACTTTATCAGCTGAACAGTGACATTAAACTACCTCAAGTTTTACAAATTTCTTGCAATAAATACATTTTTTTAACTTAAACTCAGCAGTCAATAAAATATATTTTTCCACATAAACAAAATGGACGAGATTCTCCGAGCCCGCACCAGGTCGAAGAATTGCCGGGGTGGCGGCGTGAATCCCGCCCCCGCCGCTGGCTGCCGAATTCTCCGGGGTTTTGGCGGGGGCGGGAATCACACCACGCCGGTCGGCGGCCGCTGGTAGCGGCCCCCCCGGCGATTCTCCGGCCCGCGATGGGTCGAGCGGCCGCCCGTTTTCGGCCGTTCCCCCGTGCGCATGCGCTGGGATGGCGCCAGCACATGCTGGCGCTCCCGCTCATGCGCCAACCCGCGGAGGCCCTTCGGCGCCGGCTGGCATGGCCCCAACCCCGCCGGCACCAGCCTAGCTCCTGAAGGTGCGGAGGATTCTTCACCTTCCGGGCGGCCCGATGCCGGAGTGGTTCACGCCACTCCTCGGCGCTGGTACGGCCCGCCCCGCCAGGTAGGGGAGAATCCCGCCCCCTGGTTCTGTCTATTTTTAAAGATTAGGGAGGAAGGGAAAAGGAAGAGGGGAGGGTTTTGACATATCAATTGTTAATGTTACAAGCTCAAAGTCTGAAAACAGCAGCTGTAAAGGTACAGTGTCCTGACACACATCTCCTCTGACATCATTCTGGGATGTCCTTTGGCAGTACACTCTTAAGGGTGGGTAATTATTTTGCTGCAATAACTGTCAGAGAGATAGTTTACATTAGCTTACAGGAGGCTTACATATGTCAATGAAGGCATTAAACTTCGTTGAAGCATTTGAAGTAATCACTGAGGCTTGTAAGGATGAACATTATATCAGGGAGACTCTTAAACAACACAGCTTAAAATACATTGCAAAATCCAAATGTAGTTTAGCTCTGAATCAGCTGGGAGGACAGGTGATAACATTAGTGTCCTTGAAGGAGTCAATAGCACCAGTATCGAGATAATGATCACCTGAAACCAACTTTGCTTGGCCACCCATATTCTTAGGATGTCATAGCCCAATCGCCAAAGCAAATCTTCTTCACTAAGCTCAAGGAAGGATCCTGAACAAGAGGAGGACAAAGGAAGCTCTTCAAAGGCATCATGAAGGCTTACATTAAGGAATGGAACACAGAATTTAATGCCTGGGAGACTTTTGCTCAGAAGAGACCTACTTGGTGGATCCTCCTGACTGAAGGCTCACAATTCTTCGAGAACACCCTGAAAAAGAAATACCCGTGACCTAGCATCAAAGGACCGATCCCACCTTTTGGAAACCCCTGCCAAGTGAGTGATTGAAGATGTGGCTCTGGGATGCGCATGCTCGTACGCCCGCACTTCCTGTCATTACGCCGCACATGTGCAATGGACCAGCGACTTAAGTCACTGCCCGGAGAGGAAGTTATGGGCTCAACCTCAACCTCAAAAGGAATTTTGCACCCACCACATCTCTTTCAAAATCTGAAACTTCTCCTCTCATTTGCCAGTACTTCCTTGCATATAAGACACATGAGTTTTGCATCCTTATTTGTTTAGCACAATTGATAAAACCATATCTCAAGAAATCATCATTATACTATTTTATTCCTGTGTTAAATTTCTTCTTTGTAGGCTGTTAAACAGAGGCCCTGGAGCTCTGTAAAGACTAACACTTCTCTGCCCTGCCCTGGATTCTCCTGAGCAGTTCTCTCTAGCAGATTCAGATGTGAGATCCAGTCCAGTAGGTACAGTGCCCATTTGAGTCTATGGTTGTTTCTTCCTTTTAAGAAAACAATTCATCTTCACAGTGCTCTTGCCAGCAGCTAGAAAATGGAAGCAGCTCTGCTCCATGAGTTGGCACCAAAAACACATACGTGGAGGGCGCTTGACATCAAGTTTACATGTAGGGTGAGTGACCTGCTCTCCGCTGCTGCTTGTGGCCGGAAGAGTGCACACAGCCTCATTTAGTTTAATTTAAAAGGTGGCAGCGACCGCCATTCTCAATTGAAAGGTCAGTAGTAGCTGTTCGGTGCTTCTCATGCGATTTGGACCACAGAGGGTACGGCGCGCCCAATAGACCCTGACACCAGGCTGGACCCCACCTGCGGGTCGTGACCCTCAGTTTGAAAAATCTTGGCCTAGGATCATAACACCTTCCAAAACTATACACCGTAAACTCTCCATCTATTATTTGGAAACACCAGAGGCTGGATTCTCCCAGAATAGGACTATGTCCCTACGCCGGCATAAAAAAGCTGGTGTTTCACTCGTCCAATTCACTCACCTGCAGGGAGCTAGCAGGGACCCAGAGTGATTCACGCAGCTTTAGCTGCGGATACGTGCCCCCGCACTTCCGGTTTCGAGTCCGCGCATGCGCACGGTGGCAGCCTCTAGCGGCCGCGCCGAGCGGCATTGCGGACCCGGACTGCAGAGGCAGTGCAAAATGTAGGCCCCCCCCCGATTGGTCATGCATCTGAAGATCCAACCGGCCCGATCCGTCTCCCATCCGCCCATAAGGTCCCCCTGCCCCCCCCGGGTGCCCGATCCCCCCGCCCCCCACCAGGGTGGCCGCGGGCTGAGTCCGCAGCCACCACACGATCTTCCCAAACGGCAATAGGTTGTTAGAACCACGCCGTTGGGAACACGGCTGCTTGGAAGCGGAAAATCACTGGGCGGGCCTCTGGCAATGGCCCCCAGCCGCGCGAAGAACTCCGCGAACACACCGATTTTCGGGTCCCAGAGAATCACGAGACCGACGCGGGCACAATTTCGGCGTGAAATTGGATTCTCCGCCCCCCGCGCCAAGTATGATTTTGGCACTGTTGCTAATTGTGTTTCTCTTAATTTGGCTCTGAAGATGGCGGCCAATATGGTCGCCTTCCTTAATTCTAATTACGTTTGCTCTAGAGTCGCCTGGTATCTTTCGATATCGCCACAAGGTTCAAAATCGAATACTGATCAAAGACTCGATATATCAGTTAGTAAGTTCAAATTCAATGCTCATTTATTTACACACACAGTCAAATATACTCATGCATAAAACTCTACAAACTAAACTATCGCTACTGCTAAAGCCTATACTTAGCTTCGGGCGCCCACTCAGTCAGAGGAACAATGGCCGTGGTTCGGTTCTGAGGCTGCTGGGATCGAACTAGTATGGAATAACAGCTAAGAGCGTCTGTCTCATAGCGCGCGTTGACCTTGGATTTACTTGTTCTGATGTTGCTGTTGGGCAGGTCTCTCCTTGGTGAGAGCCGGAGCCAAGAGAGCGATTCTCTCTTGGGGGATCCTTCTTATACCCAAAAGGGGCTTCGCACGCTTTTGGGCGGGCCTTGAACTTGGCCCCAATTAATTGGGCTGTTTCCCAATCGTTCCTATCGATTTCCTCCAATAGAGGGGTGGGCGCCCTGATTGCTGGGCGTGTCCTAGGTGGCCGTTGGCCTGCTTTGTTCTGGTCTCCTCTGGCGCCGGGGTGTCTGCCTTGGTATTGTTTACTTAAATGTTACTCTTTTGTCCCCGGGGATGGCTTATTAGTATGGTAATGGTTTGCAGTATCGGTCTTGTCTGGGAGCTACGGCTCCAATCAACAGAGAAACCCTGCACCTGCTTGCTTTCTCAGTATTGTCCATTTTCCGTGCAATCTTTGCAAAGTGTCCATTTTGTAATCGGGAAGTGGGCATCCCAGATGGCTACACGCCCTCCTTGTGATCCTCAATGCGAAGCGTGAAGGATCACATCACTGCGTCGTCTTCGTTCTCTGACCAAGCGGGGCTCCCATAAGCAGTTCATTGGCTCTACACTACCCTATCCTACGAAATGCAATTCTTTACCTAAAATCATTTTACTTACATACATCAGTATAAAACTCTACGGGGCGCTATGACATTCAGGCATGCATTACAAAATTTAAAAAAACTGGAACCTCTAACTATCCTCAATAAACTAACTTCACTCAAACAATCAACAATAATTCTACAACATTTTAAATGTACAAATAGCAGCAACACAAGTTTCTCTCGCCTGGCAGTCAGGCACAGACGTTTACATTTCTTTACTGAATAAAACACACATAAAGAGAAGCGGATGCACTTTAATTCATGTCAAGGGTTCGGGGGTTTGGTGAAGTCCGAAAATAGGAGACCTAAACGTGTATACCGGGGTGCGAGAGCGGGAGGCTCTCCTTCGCCATTTTCTGATTCTAAGTGTCTGCACGACACTGCAAAGCATCGCCAGTACTAAGAGGGCTTCTACTATGTAGGATAGCGAATACCAGGTGATAAACTTATCACACCAGGTCGGGGTATCGGTAACTGTCTCGGGGGTAACTATCTCGGGGTTCTGTGTATGGCAGGGGTGGGAATCATTCCCGGCCTGTGTGGTAGGGGTCAGGGGGGTAGCGTCCACGTGCAACTGAAGGGATCCCACTAAGATCCAGGTGAACATGAAGGTTGTCTTCATCTTTCCGTCTTTCTGTCTTCTTTTTCATCCTCTGGAGTTCCTGAGGTTCCGGAGTTCTTTGGACACAAGCATAATATCTGTTATTATCTTGCTTAAGATCTCGTATGTCTGTCTGTCTGTCCTTTGTTGCCAATTACCCATTATGATTGGTCACCTTCTGTGACTCCCTCATTTCTTTCTAAACAAAATATTTGGGACAAGACATCCGAGAAAATACTGACATAGTGCGAGCTGCCTCGCAGCCTGTGCGATCTACCATTCTAGTGTTTGAGGATGTAAATAGCATACGGAAGCAACCTAAGGGTCGCCAAAAACAAACAAAAGAATTTCGAACTGCAAGTGCCAAAATGGGGTGCGTATGGGCCGCGGCGGGTAAGAAATGGGTGGAATTCCCGGGTAGGACGGTGATCAGTGCCGTTTGTGCTCTACCCGAGCATAGCTGACCAGAGGGGGGTCCTCAGGCAGGGTAGGGACCAGTGCCGTTTCTCCACTGCCTGAGCGACCGGCAAGAACAGGTAAAAATGTGGTCGTCGTGGGGGGCTGCATCTCGTGATCGAATCAGGAGAGTAGCTATGAGTGGCGTCTGTCGACAAACTAGTTCCTCTGAATGGTTGTCTGGGGACAAACTTGTTCCATTAACAGTAATTGGGCGTCAAAAGGGTGGTGGCGTGGGGCCATGGAAAAACTTGCAAATTTACAAACAACAAAAGTGTACATTAAACGAAGAACATACAACAAACATGGTGCAGGTGCCATCAGAAAGGACACCGTTTCTTTCCATCGGTTCCTTTTTTCCATCATCTGGACACCTCATTGCTCAGTAGCGAACAGGGTCGCAAAGGGATTTGTTTGGTGGAGGTCAGACTCTATGTCATCATCTTTTCCCGGCTGCCATACTATTGACTGGAGTAGTTTGGCTAAAGCTGCTTGGGGTGAATTGGGGTCCATCTCATCATTCCGGATAAGCCTGAACGAATTGTCTCGGTGCCAGAATCGTGTGACGAGGTTGGAGCTACTAGGTTGTAATCCTTAATTGTCGGGCGGTGGGTCTGGGTCAGGGGCTTTGATGTATGTGTTTTCGAAGAGGTCACTGGAATCATGCTCGGATTCGCTGGGAGTGGGGCCTGGTGTGGGGGTATAATTATAACGTGGCTGCCGTAATTGCTATCGCTATCACTGTCGCTGCTGGCTGAAGGAAGGGAGAGGCGGAGTCGTGCCTCTGGGGGTGGAGTTGAAGTTGTGTCTGAGGACGGGCTGGACTGGCTGGGGGAGGGTAGGAATACGGCATCTGTGGGCGGGGCGTGCTCGTCTGCTGCTGCGAGCAAGATGTGGTGTGAATGGTTGTTCTGCGAGCCATGAGCCTTAAGCTGGTTTATGTGAAACCACGCAGACTTGCCCCTTTGTATACCGAGGGGCTTACTTTGTCCGAAATGGAGTACGGTCCGGAAAATTTGGGGGAAAGGAATGAACTGGGATTGTATTGGGAAAGCATCACTTGCTGCCCTACTGCAAACTCGGTGGCATGTACCTTTTTGCCGAAACAAGCCTTGCTTTGTTTCTTCCTGGTCCCAAGTCCCATAGATGCTGCAAGTTGGGCTGCCTTTATGTTCTCAATTAACTGCTGTACAGTATTTTCATGCGTGAGGGCGGTGACTGCGGGGCTGGCCAAATCCAGTCCTAATAAATACTCTGTCCCTTTCATGGGACGTCCGGTCATGAGAGTGTGGGAGGGTATCCTGTGGACGTGGATACCGTGTTTCTTAAGAACATTAAAGCAAATGGGAGAACTGAATCCCAGGTGCTGTTGTCCTGTTGCACCATTTTCCTGAGAGTGGCTTTTAGAGTTCTGTTCATCCTCTCTACAATGCCGCTTGACTGGGGGTGGTAGGTTATGTGAAACTTTTGCCTAATTCTGAAAATTGTGAGGACGTTTTTCATTACTCGTCCTGTAAAATGGGAGCCTTGATCGGACTCTATACTGAGTGGGAGGCCCCAGCTTGTAAATATGTGCTGTGTTAGTATTTTAGCTGTTGTTTTGGCCGTATTCGTTCTCGATGGAAAAGCATCCACCCATTTTGTGAAGGTGTCGATGACCACCAACACATACTTATAACCATTTCTGCAGGGGGGTAGGGGTCCTATGTAGTTGTTGCTGCTAACTTTAGCCTTAGTTTAATTACTCTTGTTCTATCACCTTTGCTCTTGAGTCGCCAGGTATACCGCCACGTGGTTCAAGTCCGAGTAATGATCAATAATCCAACACACCGCTTAGTAAGAGTTAAATCAACGCACATTTATTATATACAGTAATCAATGCTTATGCATAAATTCTACTTCTAAGCTACTTCCTACAACTAACAGGCCAATACTTAACTTGGAAATGACCCACCAGGTCAGGGAAACGAATGGCCTTTCGTATGGGTTCTGAGCCTGCGGGATTCGAAGCTGGTACAGATCGATAGCTAGGAGCGCCTATCTCATAGCGAGCGTTGAAGTAAGACTTATGATTTGAGTGGCTGTTGCAGGAGGTCAGCAGAAGGGTGCAGAAGGCAGAAGGGGTTGCAGAAGGGTCGATTTGAACTTGGACTCTATTCTTATAGTCCCCAGGGGCTTCCCACCTTTTGGGGCGGACCCTGTACCTGGTTCCAAGTGATTGGACTTTGTCACAATCACTTGGTTCGATATTCTCCAATGCTGGAGCGATTCCTTGATCGATGGGCGGTTTTGAGGTGGTCGTTCACCTCCCTTTGTGTAGGCTCCTGTTGGCGCCGAAAAGTCTGGGTTGGCTTTGTGTGTCTAAATTGTTGCACATTGTTCCCGGGGATTGCTCATTAATATTCAGATGGCTGGTGTTTTGTTATGCTGATGGCTGCAGGTATCGATCTTGTCTGGCCTTCCCAGAGGCGAATACACAGTTTTACCTGCAGCTGCTTGTTTTAGTCCTGTTGGCTGATTTTCCCATCAGTCTTTTCCGTTCGCCATTTTAAATCGGGGTTAGCCATTCTAAATCGGGAGTTAGCCATTTTAACTGGCTATATAGTCTATCTGCAAATTTGTCCAGGGGCCATTAACAGGGTGGGTGTGACGAAGCTGAGCCTTTCTTGCATATCTGTTCGGATTGTTCTGGGCACAGATCAAGCAAATTTCAATGTAGTGAGTAACATCGGCTTTTAAATAAGGCCACCAGCAGAGCGGTCTAAGGTGGGTTAGGGTGGGTTCAATGCCTTGGTGTCCATGATTGTCATGGAACTGATAAATAATCTGGTTCCTGTCCTGGCTGGGAACTACATGAATGCCTTCTTTTAAAATTACACCGTCGTGTGTGGTGATTGTGTTTTTAAACTTGTCTTACGGGGCTGGGAAGGTTCCTTTTAAAATTTCCCTGAGTTTTTCATCTTCCTTCTGTGCCTTTGCTAGATCCTGAATGTTGGTCTGTGAGACCTGAACCGTGTGTACTGGGGTGCTCTCGGGGGGGTTCCAAATGTAACCATGTCTGGAACCTGCCTTCACGAGGGCGTCTGCTTTAACGTTACCAAGGGGGGAAGAACGGTGATGACTGTGAACCTTAATTATGCCATATTTTCTATTTTTGGCTGTCTCTAGGATATGTCGGAGTAATGGGGCTGAGGGTAATGGCTTTCTGTCTGCGGAAACGAATCCTCTAGTTTCCCACAGGGGTAGGAATTCCGTTAAGCTATTACAGACATACAAACTGTCCGAATAGATGTCTGCTGGGGTCGGAAACGGGTCGGGGTGGTCTACAATATAAGCGATTGCTGCCCGTTCTGCTACCTGCGAGCCTAAGTGTCCTGGCAACTTTAATGAAATCTCATCTAGGGCGTGTCCCTGCGCGTCCTCTACATAAATGCCGCAACCAGTAATTCTCTGTCCATTCAAAACTGTGGAGGAGCCGTCCACATTAATTTTCAGAGGTGCGCACTGTCTGTGGGCTGGGGTCTCTGGGGTGTATTACCTGCTTTCCTGGGGGCTGACTTAGGTATAAATGTTGCCTGTGTTGTGTTTTGTGGTGATGATCTCTCACTCGTGGGGTATCTGCATATTGCTAACTATCGGCTAGGAAGGTGTGGTCTTGGTTCTTTTGACTGTAATGTCCTGTCCCTGTAAAAGAAGGGTCCAACGGACTGCTCAGATTTGGCTGACTGTGCCATCTTTAAGTCGACCGTCTAATAATAGCTGTGTTGGGTTGTGTTCAGTGAGAATGGTGATGGGATTGAGTTCTGTAATGTAGGCGAAATACTGTATTGCCCAAAAAACTGCGAGCAGGTGCCTTTCGCAGGCAGAAAATCCTTGCTCGACTGGATCTAACACGCATGAGGTGTAATTGGTCATGGCGTTCCTGGAGGAGTACAGCCAAAAGGGTTCGCTCAGTGCTTGCAACTTCGATTGCGTACGGGGAAAGTGAATCTGGGACCTGTAATGCGGGGGCTGTGCTGAGGGTTCTTTTTAAAGCATCCACGGCATCCGTGTGCTGTGGAAGCCATTCCCAAGGTGCTTGCTTCTTGAGAAGGTCGGATAGGGGCGCTGCTTTTGTGGCGAAACCGTTGATATGGTTTCGGCAGTAGCCAACCAGTCCTAAAAATGACCGGAGGGCTGTTACGTTATGGGGAAGGGGCAATTTGATGATCGAGTCAATTCCCTTTTGCTTGATCTCACGTTTACCATGTGTGATTACTGTACCCAAGTAAATTACTTTTTCCTGCAAAATCTGGGCCTTCTTGGGGTTGACTTTATATCCAATTTTTTTTTAGGAGTGCAAGGAGTTCGGCGAAAAGCGAAATGTGCTCTCCTTTTGTGTCTGTCTGTAGTAGCAAGTCATCTACATACTGGACGAGACAATCGGGGCGGGAAAACTTTGCTAGTCCATTTGCCAGCTGCCGGTGGAAAATGGAGGGGGAGTTGTGGAATGCATGTCCACGTATACTGTTGTCCCTGGAATGTAAAGGCGAATTTGTACTGGCACGCTTTATCCAATGGGATGGACCAAAAGCCGTTGCTAAAGTCCAAAACCGAAAAAAGTTTTGACTGGAGTCCCTGTTTGAGCATGGTCTCGGGACTCGTGGCTACGGTGGGGGCTGCTACTGGGGTTACTTTGTTCAGTTCCCAGTAATCAATGGTCAGTCGCCATGATCCATCGGGTTTCCTGATGAGCCAAATTGGTGCGTTGTTTGTGGAGACTACTGATCTGAGTACGCCTTGATCAAGCAAACTCTCTATTACTTTTGAGATTTCTCCCTCTTGGGGAAAACTATACTGCTTTTGGGGTCTGGTGTCGGGACCTGTAATGTTTACCAAGCCAGCTATTTTGCCACAGTCGTGCTTGTGCTGTGCAAATGCTGCTTTGTGTTGCTGCAGGACTTCCCTAACCTGCTTGTCCTGACTAATGCCTCGAGGGTCGAACCAGAAGTCACCTGTTGAGCTAATTCCGTTTTCATAGTCTCCAACTGTGAGCGTGGCGGGGGCTCGTGCTGCCTTTGCCATTCTCCAAACACATTTATTAACTGGATCAAAAGAGAGGTTGAGCTCATAAAATCGATTCCTAGGATGTGTTCAGCTGTCTGGGGTAGATCGACCAAAACTACGGGGTGTTTAGTTGTAATGCTCCCTATTTGTATCGCTACAGGGGCTGTGATGTGTCCTTGTTGTAAATGACCTGTAAAGCCGCTGAGTGTGATGGTGTCTGTTGTGGGCCACCATCGCTGAAACATCGTGGAGGAATTGAGTGTGGTGCCTGACCCTCCTGTGTCCCAAATAAATTCTACGGCGTGTCCCTGGACTTTGCCTGCTATGACCGGTCTGCCGGACTTGTCCCAAAGGGTGACCCAAGTTGGGGAGCCCGAAGACCGTCAGTCGGTGCCGTTCATGTCAATGTTCTCTGAACAGGTGCTAAACGCTATGGATTGGCTTTGCCCTATTCTTATTTAGAGTGCCTGTCTGTTGGTTTCTCTACTGCTTTTGGGGCAAGTGCCTCGCAATTGTGCCAAGCAGGACACGATTGGTATCGGCTTGCGAGCTTTCCCTAAGCTCTTCTTGTGGATCTCTGACAGGTTCTCCCACCAAGTATGTCCTATACTCCCGAGACCTGTTTCATCATTCGCGCAGAATTCGCTCCAAAAGGGACCATCCTTTCCCTTTGAGGTACTTTCTGATTTCCTCTTCCCAAACGGGACACTGTCCTACTCTACTGGTCTCTGCGACCTCGAATTCCTGGGGGTTCATAAGGCGTTCCATTTGCCTTCATTGCCATTTTCTCTATCGGGGTTCTCTACTGAATTTGGAACAGGGGGTGATAAAGTGGTGATGTAAACACGGGTACGGCTTACACTAATTTCCGGCCTACAAAACCCCCGACAGTTTTACGCAACAAAATCTCTCAGGTTTACCTTATATCCCTGTTAGTACGCATGCATTAACACACTTCTGAATCTCGGAGGTTCGATCGGTATTGTTCTTACACTTGTGGTTTTTCTGTTTCTAATTGGATTCCAAATCAAATTTTGGGTTCTCTCAGAATGGTTAGGCCACTTCTAGGTTGAGTCCCATCAGATGTCGCCAGTAAATGTTGCTCATTGTGTTTCTCTTAATTTGGCTCTGAAGGTGGCGGCCAATATGGTCACCTTCCTTAATTCTAATTACGTTTTGCTCTAGAGTCGCCAGGCATCTTTCGATACCGCCACAAGGTTCAAAACCGAATACTGGTCAAAGACTCGATACACCAGTTAGTAAGTTCAAACTCAATGCTCATTTATTTACACACACAGTCAAATATACTCATGCATAAAACTCTACAAACTAAACTATCACTACTGCTAAAGCCTATACTTCGCTTTGGGCGCCCATTCAGTCAGAGGAACAATGGCCGTGGTTCGGTTCTGAGGCTGCTGGGATCGAACTGGTATGGAATAACAGCTAAGGTCGTCTGTCTGGTAGCGGCGTTGACCTTGGACTTACTTGTTCTGATGTTGCTGTTGGGCAGGCCTCTCCTTGGTGAGAGCTCGAGCCACAAGAGAGCGATTCTTTCTTGGGGGGATCCTTCTTATACCCAAAAGGGGCTTCGCGCGCTTTCGGTCGGGCCTTGACCTTGGCCCCAATTAATTGGGCCGTTTCCCAATCGTTCCTATCGATTTCCTCCAATAGAGGGGTGGGTGCCATGTTTTCTGGGTGTGTCCTAGGTGGCCATTGGCCTGCTTTATTCTGGTCTCCTCTGGCGCCAGGGTGTCTGCCTTGGTATTGTTTACTTAAATGTTACTCTTTTGTCCTCGGGGATGGCTCGTTAGTATGGTAATGGTTTGCAGTTTCGGTCTTGTCTGGGAGCTACGGCTCCAATCAACAGACAAACCCTGCACCTGCTTGCTTTCTCAGTATTGTCCATTTCCCCTGCAATCTTTGTAAAGTGTCCATTTTGTAATCGGGAAGTGGCCATCCCAGATGGCTACAGCGCGGGGCTGCGGAGAATCCAGCCCCAGTTGTCCGGAAATGATTTGAATGGACCCAAGTAACTCAAGGACTTGCCACCCAACTGTTCGGCACTACTTTGGGAGCAGAAACATTTGGATAAGTAAAACAAACTTTATTACTGCTTCATAATATTCTATCACTGTTCTAATTTTCAGCGAAATAATTATTTCTAGTGTTTTCCAGTTCACACACTTGTGATGAAGCATTCTGACAACAATGTATAATCCAGAAAATTCCAAAATCATGAGTTGACATAGTCTGAACTAGAGAGGTTACAGTGTGCAGCTCTTGGTGAAGTTTATTAAGTTGTAAACATTGATCTAGCGTTCCGCTCATTCCTAATAAAATGATGGATGAGTGCAATGATGATTCCCCAATCAACGAGTTTGTAAATTTGCAATATCACAAGTTGTGATAGACTTTGTTCTCATTTATCATCCACGCATACACTCCCAGTGAGAAGTAGCAGCCAGCAGACAACTAATTTACACCTTATCTGCCCTGAGGCATGAAAACCAAATATAACCTGCCAACAGTGACAATTGGTCTCTGGGCCAATTCCTAATTCAACACAAGCCAAAGACTGAACTTGGCAAAAGCCCATTAGTCCTTCAAACGATTCAAACCACTAAATAGAGACGTTACTGTCTCACTTTGTTTTTGCCTAGGTACCATGGGGTTTTATGTACCCTTGATAGCCCAGAAAGCTGAGAGATTTTTATTTTAATAGTACTTTCCTAGGCTATTACTAAAGTTCCTCTAAAACAGATCCAAGTATTTTACAGGAAAGAGCCGTGTGATACTTTGTGCAGTGCCACTTGTTTCTGGGCACTTTTAATATCAACTAAACTCAACTTAATTACAACGCTGAGCTGCTCTTGTTTTGCTATGAAGCAACAAATAGTGGCCTCACTTTATCAGACGAAACCCAACATCAATTACCAAGTAATTCCCTTAACCTTGTGTGTACAAGCCAGCTTGTGCATTGGCATGAATCTGCAATTAAAGAGCTAAATTAATACTTAAACCAGAAGAACAGATGGAAGAAATTCAGCTTAATTCACCTAAAGCATGAGAATGTCAACAAACTTCCCAGAATCCAGAAATTGCAAAGATTAATCAGACACACTTGGATCCAATGCTGAATATCAGTCTTCCAGCGTGGTTCAAACTCATTTTAGAGACACCTATATGATGCTACGATGAGGTTGATTGGAGACCATAGGTGTCCAGTGAATGATAAATTGAATGCACCAACAGTCAACTTGATTCATACTCATCTTTCCATCCTTTTGTGTAAAACTAGCGAAGGGAGATGCTGGAAATGTTGGGGAATGGTGGTGAACTCAACATTTGCGGTCGAATAAAAATGAAAAATGCGAGAAATAGTTGGGCAGGATCTGTGGGCAGAGAAAACTAGTTAACACTTCAGGTTGATGGCTGTAATACATTGAAAATTGCATTGTGTGTTTTGCCGATTTAGGACTGCCATATTGATGGTAGATCAAGAGGAAGACCAGAAGGAGAATGAAAGAATCCATGTTTTAACAGCACACACAGCAGTTATGCCTCTTGGAAACATAGAAACATGGAAAATAGGAGCAGGAGGAGACCATTCAGCTCTTTGTGCCTGCTCCATTATGATGAGGCTGATCATCCAACTCAATGGCCTGATCCCACCTTCCCCACCATATCCCTTCACACCGAAGTGCTATATCTAGCTGCTTCTTGAAAACACACAATGGGCGTGATTCCCCCGTGTCATTGTGGGAATATTTGTCGGGATGTTTCCCATTGGCTTTTTTTTTGTGAGATCCAGATTTCTTTTCACCCACACTTAGTTATTTTTTTTTGGCTAGGGGAGTTTCTCACCAGTCTAGCTCACCTTTAGAATTTTATTACTGCAGTGGGGACCTAAACCCGCAGGCTAGACTAGCTCCTCAGAGATAGGTGCCCCATTTTGATAGGCTGCCGCAATCTCTAAGTGAGCTTGAGGGTTCCCCACACCCTTACACCCCCGTCCATGGACAATGCCACCCCCCCCATTAGACATGGGCATCTCCCCATCCCCCCAAGTGAGCACACCCCGATATGGGGTAGGTGAGGGCCAACCCAGCTTTCGGGTTTTTTCTTTTCAGTGCTCCCCCCTTTCAGTCCCCCCTTTCAGGAACCCCCTCCCCTTCACCCCCCAACTTCCATGACACCTCTTCATATCCACCCTTCACCTCCCCTTTTCATGGGCTTTGCCCCCTTCAGACCCCAACCCTTGGCAGTGCCAACTTGGCATTCTGGCCCTTACAGTCTGGCACCTGGGCACTGCCCCTGACTCACTGGCAGTGCCAACATTGCACCCTGGCAGCACTGCCAGGGTGCTGGGATGGCACTGCCAGGGTGAGCACCAGGGCACTGCCCTTTGCTGTCCCCAACTACCTGGGGAGCTCCAATAGCCTCTGAAACCCTTAGAGTGGCCATCATGTCTGGTGGAGCCCATTACTAATTGGTGCACAGGTGAGGCCTCGCCGGTGTAGCCGGTGACTCAGTGGAATTGGGAGACTGCGGCCTCAAATCGGCCCTGTATATTTAAATGAGCCTAATGGATAATTTAAATATCATTACCTGGATCACGGCAGGCACTGCAGGTTGGGTGACTTCCACGTGGTTTGTGCCTGGCTTGAAGCCCATTTTGGGCCTCTCCCACAATGTTTCTGATGCCCGAGGATTGGCCCGAGCTCAATGCAAAATGAAAATTGAGCCCAATGTTTTAACCTCAATGACTTTCTGTAGTCGCAGATTCCACAGGCCAATCACTCTAGGTGAAGAAATCACTCCTCATCTCTGTCCTAAATGATCTACCCGTATCCTCAGACTGTGATCCCTGGTTCTGTACATCCCCACCATCTGGAACATCCTTCTTGCATCTATCCTGTCTAGTCTGGTTAGTATTTTATAGGTTTCTATGAGTTTCCCCCTCATTATTCTGAGCTCCAGTGAATACAATCCAAGATGACTCAATTTCTCCTCATACATCAGTCCCGCCATCCCAGGAATCAGTCTGATAAATCTTCTCTACACTCCCTCTAGAGCAAGAACATCCTTCCTCAGATAAGGAGACCAGAATATTGCACACAATATCCCTGGTCCATCCACGCTGACGCTACGACCAAGAAAGCACAGCAGCGCCTGTACTTCCTCAGGAATCTAAGGAAATTCGGTACGTCCACATTGACTCTTACCAACCTTTACAGGTGCACCACAGAAAGCATCCTATCGGGCTGCATCACGGCCTTGTATGGCAACTGCTCGGCCCAAGACCGCAAGAAACCTCAGAGAGTCGTGAACACCGCCCAGTCCATCACACAAACTAACCTCCCATCCATTGACTCTATCTACACCCCTTGGGAAAGAGGGCAGCATAATCAAAGACCCCTCCCACTCAGCTTACTCACTCTTCCAACTTTTTCCATTGGGCAGGAGACACAGAAGTCTGAAAACACGCAGAAACAGGTTCAAAAACAGCTTCTTCCCCGCTGTTACCAGACTCCTAAACGACCCTCTTATGGACTGACCTGATTAATACTACACTCCTGTATGCTTCATCCGATGCCGGTGCTTATGTATTTACGTTGTGTACCTTGTGTTCCCCTATTAATTATTTTCTTTTCATGTACTAAATGAGCTGTTTGAGCTGCATGCAGAAAAATATTTTGCACTGTACCTTGGTACACGTGACAATAAACAAACCCAATCCAACCCAGTCGTGGCTTCACCAAGGCCCTGGATAATTGCAGCAATACATCCCTGCTCCTATTCTGGAAACCTTTTGCAATGAAAGCCAACATACCATTTGCTTTCTTTTTAAAAAATAAATTTAGAGTACCCAATTCATTTTTTTTTCCAATTATGGGGCAATTTAGCGTGGCCAATCCACCTAGCCTGCACATCTTTGGGTTGTGGGGGCGAAACCCACGCAAACACGGGGAGAATGTGCAAACTCCACACGGACAGTGACCCAGAGCTGGGATCGAACCTAGGACCTCGGCGCCGTGAGGCATCAGGGCTAACCCACTGCACCACCGTGCTGCCCCCCATTTGCTTTCTTTACCGTCTGCTGCACCTGCGTGCTTAAAAAATCTTAACTTTTTTTTCTGTAATAATCCAGGAGACATGAAGGTGAATGTTTAAATAGATTTATTCTAAACTCAAAAGTAAATTCACACCCGCGGAGCACAACACAATGTCCCAACTTGGAACTAACCTGGCCTGGGTCTGGGACGACATTTAAAGGGCTCGGTGACAGGTCCCGGCTGTGCGGGCCTCCGCCCATTACCATGGGGACCCGTCCTCCACGAGTCCTATGGGTAGATCCATGAGTGATTTCCCGGTGATCCTCGTGTGGGTTACCACATCCCACCCCATCCCCCCAAGTCCAGATCTCTCCCTCACTCCTGCGACAATGATGTCTCTTTTGTCGCTTTGTGCATGGCCTTCAGCCCACCATCAGCAGATCTGCACCTGACGTGAAGCGGATGGGGGATCGTTGCTTCCTCGCCGAGCGCTGAAGAGCCACTGACGGGGGCTGTTTCTCGATGTTGACTTCCACCTGTGGGTCAGCCATCTCAGTTTCCATTTCTGAGCCCAAGTCTTCATCCTCTTGAGGACGACACTTGGGTTTAATATGGAGGTAGATCTAAGGACGTTGAGGGCGTTCCCCCCTCCTGCAGTAGTGGGTTCTCTGCCCTGAGATAGCTCACATGTTTTTGTATAGTTTTATGGTTTTCTCCCTGGTCTTGACCTTGTACGACATACATGGGACAGGTCTTTTACACTACCGTGGTGGGGCATGGTAGCACAGTGGTTAGCACAGTTGCTTCACAGCTCCAGAGTCCCAGGTTCAATTCCCAGCTTGGGTTATTGTCTGTGCTGAATTTGCACTTTCTCCCCGTGTCTGCGTGGGTTTCCTCCGGCTTCCTCCCACAGTCCAAAGATGTGCAGGTTAGGTGGATTGGGCATGCTAAATTGCTCTTAGTGTCCAAAAGGGTTGGGTGAGGTTAGTGGGTTACAGGTCACGGGGATAGGGTGGAGGTGTGGGCTTCGGTAGGGGGCAGACTTGATGGGTCAAATAGCCTCCTTCTGTACTGTAAATTCTATGATCTATGAACTCCTGGGATCCAAGGGGATCCATCACCGAAATTACGAACATCGATGGTATCTCCTGACCTAAAGACCCTGTTGAGTTGCTGGGTATTGTAATTTTGTTCTGGACCTCTTGTTTTGATTCCACCTAGGTTGGGAAAAAATAGACTGCATCTGGTCCCATCAGCAATTCCATTGGTGCAATCCCCATCGTAGTTATGTGGCATGGCTATGTAACTGAAAAGGAAGTGAGCCAATTTGATGTTGAATGAGCCAACGGCCTGTTTCTTCATGCTGCTTTTAAACACTTGGACTGCCCGTTTGACCAAGCCTTTGGAAGATGGGTGTTCTGGTGCCATTCGGATGTGTTCCATCCCGTTGGATTTCGAGAATGCCTGGAATTTTTCGCTGGTGAAGGGGGTCCTGTTGTCGGACACAAGGAAAACCGATATCCCAAGGATACAAAATGATACCGGAATTTCTCCATGGTAGCGCTGGAAGTTGTGGAGGTCATCCGATATTTATCCATCCCTTAGAATGGGCATCGGCCAAGATTAAAAACATTGACCCAATAAACAGCCCGGCATAGTCCATGTGTACCTGTACCCAAGGTCTCACTGGCCATTTCCATGGGTGTAGCGAGGCCGAAGTTGGGAGCTTCTTAATAAGCTGACAAAGGGGTTCAGGGGAGAAATGGGGATGAGAAAAATATCAGCCATGATTGAATGGCGGAGCGAACTCGATGGGCCGACTGGCCTAATTCTGCTCCTATGTCTTATGCCTTATGGTCTTCTGATTTTCCTGACAAGAAGTACATTGTTTTACCAAATGGGCCATGGGCCACCAGACGTAGTTCCTTGTGAGCATCTTCATTTTGGAGACTCCTGGGTGACCACTGTGTAGCTCCTTCAAGGTTGAACAGTGGCCTGGGCAAGGGACAACCAAAGAGTGATGCTGTCTTCCACGCTGAATTCTAGATATTTATATAGGAAGAGCTTTAGGACGTCTGTAGGGTGTCCTTGAATTCCGTCGCTTAGGATCACGTGGCGTAGTTTTGCCAGAATGGGGTCCTTCTGCGTTTCTGGGATTAGGTAGGTCAGATTTTTTTTGTGTCGGTGCAGATTCGAAGGGCCTCTTCTGCACTGTATCTACTGTGATTCTGCGTTCATGTCTGGATTTGCTTGGCGGATACAGGCAGGCTGTCCATAAAGTTTAAAGTCATGATAACTTTGTCCATTACTGGCGGGGGGTGTGGGGTGGGGGTTGCGAGCTTGTGGGCAGCGGTAGGTGACTCAGTGTGTCGGCTTCAGCTATGTGCAATCCTGGGTGGTGGTCAAAGAAGTGCTCATAAGCCGTGCACAATAGTCCCCAGGGTTGGGTCCGAGCCAAGGCAATGGGAGGGTTCGCTTTTTCCTCCTTAAAAAGGCCCAAATGTGATTATTGGTCCGTGATTATCATAAAATGTCGGATGTAAGCATCCAGATGCAATTTCTTCACTCCGACGGCCAGACCCTCCCTTTCAATTTGCACATAGCATCATTTCGCATCTGCCGGGGTTTGTGATGCGTATGCAATTGGTCGCTCTGTGCCATCGTCCATCAATGGGAGAGGACTACCCCGACTCTGTACAGAGAGGCATCACATGTTAGTACCAGAGGTCTTGTGGGATCATGGGGTTCCAGACTGTTGGATGATAGCAGCTGTTGCTTCACTTTTTACATAGAACATACAGTGCAGAAGGAGGCCATTCGGCCCATCGAGTCTGCACCGACCCACATTAATCCCTCACTTCCACCCTATCCCCGCAACCCAATAACCCCTCCCAACCCTTATGGACACTACGGGCAATTTTTAGCATGGCCAATCCACCTAACCTGCACGTCTTTGGACTGTGGGAGGAAACCGGAGCACCCGGAGGAAACCCACGCAGACACGGGGAGAACGTGCAGACTCCGCACAGACAGTGACCCAGCGGGGAATCGAACCTGGGACCCTGGCGCTGTGAAGCCACAGTGCTATCCACTTGTGCTACCGTGCTGCCCAAAAAAAGTCACTTTTGTGACTGTTTCATCCTGTGGCGCCTGCCACAACTACTTCTGGTTCTTCTTCAACAATACATGCAGGGGCATCAGTAAGGTGGTGAGGCTGGGGATAAATTTCCCATAATAGTTGATGGGGCATAGGATCAGTTCCCCTTCTATAACTTTTACTTTGTTCTCCACAGGGTGCCTTTATCAATGTGTGTTACCTCGCCCACCTTAAACACATACTTTTCCTGCTTGAGACGGATGCCCGCTTTGGAGAATCGATGTAGGACCTCCTCCAAGTTTGTCAGGTGTTCCTTTTCAGTGGCTCCTGTGATTAATCCAGGTACACTGCCACCCTAGGCAACCCTTGAAGGATATTTTCCATTAGGTCCTGGAAAATGGCACAAGCTGATGATATTCCAAATGGCAGACGGGCGTATTCGTATGACACCTTATGGGTGTTGATGGTGACATATTTTCTGGATGCTGTACCGAGCTCTAGCTGGAGGTACGCATGGTTCATGTCCAGCCAGATTTCTCTCCAGGTTTTCGATGCATGACATGGGGTACCGGTCAAGATGGGAAGATCTGTTGACAGTTTATTTATAGCCTCCACAAAGGCAGACCAACTTGCCGGGCTTTAATACAGGAGCTACTGGAGCAGCCCATTCTGCAAATTGTACTGGGCGTATAATAACAAGGCTCCCATACCTTGGTGAGCAAGGCATAGGGGACTGGTTGTGTTCTGAATTACGTAGGTAGGGCTTCAGGATCTGTGCAGATTTTTTGCCCTTTGCTCCTTTGATTTTGCTGAGGCCTTCCTAAAACACTGTGGGATATTTTCTGATAACTTCATATCGGCCACCAGTTCGTACTTTAGGAATTTTCTGCCAGTCCAATTGGATATTTTGCAAGCAGTCTCTGCCCAGAATATTGGTTCCTGATTCCTGTACGACTAATAGGAAGAGTCTGACCATCTGTTGCCCATGGGAGATCAGGGTCCTGGTTGTTCCTATGATTTATAGTGGCTCCCCTTTAGGCTCATTTAACTATGCGCTCGCGGGATTCTCCTGGCCCCCGGTATCTAACGACCATGCTTGCAAGACCGTGCCAGGGCGCGATTTAGTACTGGTTTCCAAAAACGTGAACCGGTCTTAATGGCACCTGAGGGGATGAGGTCGCCCAGGCCATTCGAGATCCTTGGATGGTCGGGGACAGGAACATAGAACATAGAATTTACAGGGCAGAAGGAGGCCATTCAGCCCTTGGAAAGAGTATCCCACTTAAGCCGCACACCTCCACCCTATCCCCGGAATCCAGCAACCCCACCTAACCTTTTTTGGATAGGAAGGGCAATTTAGCATGGCCAATCCACCGAACCTGCACATCTTTGGAATGTAGGAGGAAACTGGGGCACCCGGAGGAAGCCCACGCAGACGTGCAGGGAACGTGCAGACTCCGCACAGACATTGAACCAAGCCGGGAATCGAACCTGGGACCTTGGTGCTGTGAAGCAACCGTGCTAACCACTGTGCTACCATGCTGCCCTGTTACTCCCTCTGGTATGTGGGCACATTGGCACTGCCAGCCTGACACTCTGGCAATGCCACCCTTGTAGTGCCAACCTGGCACTGATAGTGTGCTGGTTGGCACTGCCAGACCTACAGGGGCATGGTTCATGTGCCAAGGTTGCAGTGCCAGGGTGCCTAGGTGGTGAATTTTCACTGCCAAGGTTCAGGCCCGGGGGGTGGTTTTATCAGATGGAGGAGGGGTGAGGAGTGTTGCCGGGGGCATCCTCCCCAAGGTTGTGGGGGAGGGGACGTCAACAATGGGGAGGGGACTGAAAGGAGGTGGGTGGGGAGGTCAGGGCAGCCAGACAAAATGGTGCCCTGATCTGCGAGGAGACTTTACTGCTGGGTTCGCCAGGCAAAACAATCAGCAAAGTGCCATTGAATAGCAGGGTGTTTTTCGGCACTGCAGCCGTCGAGAAACACTCCGCTAAACGCGCCCAAAACAGGATATAGATTTTTTTCCCCCCGATTAAATCATTCCCAAAGGTTCAAACAGATTTATTCCAAACACAAATGTAAAGTCACACCTGTGACGTACAGCTGAAGTGTCCCAGCCCGGAACTAACAGAACACCAGGTTTGGGTCTGGGAGGGCATTTAAAAGTCTCGGCAATGGGACCCCACTGGGTAGGCCTCCGCCAATTACCATGGGATTGCATACTCCTTGATCAATGAGTGATTCTCCATGGTCCTCATGAGAGTTATCACACTTTCCAAGAACTTCACATTGAACTTTCATCAGAACTGAATGTTCATCGACCTGAAACATTGGACTGCTTTTTTGTTTTGAGACCAGCATTGCAGGGTGAATTTCCAGTTCTCACCCTGTGCCAGCATAACCTTTCTAGGGATGGCCAATTAGTGGCCAGGGTGTGCGTTTATTTTCCATTTAAGGGCGGAGGGCAGGCTCTCAAGAAGTCTTACAACACCAGGTTAAAGTCCAACAGGTTTATTTGGAATCACAAGCTTTCGGAGCGTAGCTTCTTCATCTGGCTACGCTCCGCAAGCTTGTGATTCCAAATAAGCCTGTTGCACTTTAACCTGGTGTTGTCAGACTTCTTATAGAACATATGAATATAAGAAAGAGGAGCAGGAGAAGTCAATTCAGCCCCTCAAGCCTGCTCCGCCATTAAATACGATCATGGCTGATCTCATCTCAGCCTCATCTCCACTTTCCTGCCCACTCCTCATAACGCTTCTTTCCACTACTAACTAAAAAACGATCTATCTCCTTAAATTTGTTTCATGTTCAGGCATCAACTGCACTGGGGAAGAGAATTCAAAGATTCATGACCCTTTGAGTGAAGTAATTCCTCCTAATTTCTGTTTTAAATCTGCAACCCCTTAGCCTAAAACTATGGCCTCTCATTCTAGAATGTCCATCAAGGGGAAACATCCACTCTTTGTCTACCGTTTAGCATCTTATATACCTAAATTAGATCTCTCATTCTTCTAAACTCCAACGAGTGTAGGCCTAAACTTTTCAATCTCTCTTCAAAAGACACGTCCTTCATCCTTGGAATCAATCCAGTGAACCTTCTCTGAACAGTGTTATGTGCCAGGGTTTAGAGAACCCCAAAATGTATCATGGAGTTCTCCAGACCCACAACGTTTACTAGATTGCGGTATGGGGAACACACGGCCCATGCTACAGGTGTGGTACAGCAGAAATCGAAAATTATTTTTTTAAGCAAAACAATGTTTATTCTATGAACTCAAGTTAATCTTTTTAAAACATACAGTGAACATATTAGCAGCCATTAATTCAAATACAACCCCCAAAGAATACAACACAAAGTAATCCTTAAGCTTTCCTTTTAACATCCATAAAAAAAACCTTTTAACAGAAGTACACCAGGTTTAAATTCACTGCTGTGAACAGTTATCCCTCTGAATTTGCCAAATGATCAAGAGGTAGTCTTTACATGGCAGAGAGAACAACAGTACACCTGCTTTGGCTGGCTTCTGCTCCAACACTGAAACGAAAAAAAAAAAAAAACACAGACACACCCAAGCTTTTCTCAAAGTGAAACTAAAAAGCAGAGCCAGAGCTCAGCTCCACCCACACTCTGACATCACTGCAGTAACATGAGTCGACAAACATTTCTTAAAGTGCCATTCTCATGACAACAGCTTCTAAGGCAGTTACGTCCTTCTTGAAGTAAGGGGACTAAAACTGTACTTAGCACTCCAAGATGCAGTCTCACCAATGCTCTATACAGTTGCAACACTTCCCTACTTTTATATTCTATTCCATTATCAATGAATGCCAAAATCCCGTTTGCCTTCCTTATTACCTGCTGTACCTGGATACTAACTTCTTGCGATTCATGCACAAAGACACCCAGATCCCTCTGCAACAAAGCATTTTGATGTTCTCTCCATGTAGCTAATAATTGCCTTTTTATTCCTCTGACCAAAATGGATAACCTCATAGTTATCGACGTTAAATTTCATATGCCAGATTTTGGGCCACTCACCTAACCTATTTATCCATTTTCAAATGTATTATTTCCTCATTGCAACTTGCTTTCCCACCTATTTTAATTTCATCTGCAAAGTTGACTATAGTGTATTCCATCCCTGCATCCAAGTCATTAATGTAGATTGTAAATAATTAGGGGCCGAGGACCGAACCGTGTGGCACACCACTAGTTACAGTTTACCAACCAGAAAAAAAACATTTATCCCCACTCTTTGCTTTCTGTTGGTTAGCCAATCTCCTAACCAAGCTAATATATTACCACCTGCCCTGTGGAATTGGACCTTATGCTTTAACCCTTTATGCGGCAACTTATCAACTACCTTCTAGAGGTCCAGGTACACTACATCTACATATCCATTACTCATTTTGCTTGTACACCTTCGAAGAACTATAGCAAATTAGTTAAACATAATTTACCTTTCATGAAGCCGTGTTGACTCTCATGGGTTGAGTTTTGAGTTTCCAAGTGTCCTGTTACTACTTCCTTAATAATGGACAATTTCCCAATGGCAGATGTTAAGCAAACTACCTTTTGAACAGAGACGTTGCATGCAACTTTTCCAATCCACTGGAACCTTCCCAGAATCCAGGGGATTTTAGAATTTTATGACGAATACCTCCATTGTCTCTGTTGCTGCTTCCTTTAAGACCCTAAGATGTAGGCCTGGCTCTTGGGACCTGTCTGCCTTTATTCCCAATAGTTTTATCTGTACTTTTTCCCCAGTGATGGCGACTGTTTTAAGTTCCTCCTTTTGAACAACATCTGCATCACCTGTTACTCTTGAGATGGTGACAGTAATCCTGTACTGCAGCTAAACATTGGAATAGAATACCATGGGATGGATTCTCCGCTCCCCGATGCCGAAATCGCATTCAGCAACGGGGCGGATAATCCGTTTTGATGCCAGTATCAGGAGCGGTGCCGGTTTTTGTACTCTCCGCCCCCTGAAAAGCGGCGTACTCTAGGAGTACATCGTGCCGATTATCCATGGCCTCAGGTCATTGCCTGAGGACCGTCCCGCGATGCTCCGTCCGTGACTGGCCGAGTTTCCGACGGCATGGGACTCTCATGGTCTCACCCGTCCGGCAACCTCACGTGAACGCTGCGGACTCAAACCCGGGGCTGCCACAGTCGGAGGAGGGCCGATTCACGGGCGGGGGGCTTCATTTGTGGCTGGGGCACTGTGGGTGGGCGGTCAGGGGTGCACGAGCGGCCAATGGGGGGGCACTACTTTTGCGGTCCGAGTCCGCAGGCTGAGTCCACCATGGAGCAAGGCACGGCTGCTGCAGGCCGCTGCTGTGCGCATGGGCGCCCGCGGAGCCGGAAGTGCTTAGGGCCGCATTGGTATCTAGAGCTGTGAGCTGTTTTCACGCTGGCGTGGGGACTTAGTCTCTAAAACGGAGAATCCAGCTCCTTGTATTGGGTGCTCTATTCAACAGCTATCCTCACCAGCTCAGCACAGAAGCTCAAAAAATAAGCGCCAGATAAGGGAGCCAATACTGCCCATCAAGAGGCAGTATATGGTTGTGGGGTGGTTGTTGGGAGCTGAGATCATTGTCTGTCCAGTACCAGTCTTATGAACATACAAATAAGGGTCAGAGTGGGCCATTTGGCCCATCAAGCCTTCTCCGCCATTTAATAAGATCATGACTGATCTGCATCCCGCCTGCCCCAGATAACGTATCATCCAGTTGCTTACCAAGAATCTATCCATCTCTGCCTTAAAATTATTGTGTGGAGATGCCGGCGTTGGACTGGGGTGAGCACAGTACGAAGTCTTACAACACCAGGTTAAAGTCCAACAGGTTTGTTTCGATGTCACTAGCTTTCGGAGCGCTGCTCCTTCCTCAGGTGAATGAAGAGGTCTGTTCCAGAAACACATATATAGACAAATTCAAAGATGCCAGACAATGCTTGGAATGCGAGCATTAGCAGGTGATTAAATCTTTACAGATCCAGAGATGGGGTAACCCCAGGTTAAAGAGGTGTGAATTGTACCAAGCCAGGACAGTTGGTAGGATTTCGCAGGCCAGATGGTGGGGGATGAATGTAATGAGACATGAATCCCAGGTCCCGGTTGAGGCCGCACTCATGTGTGCGGAACTTGGCTATAAGTTTCTGCTCGGTGATTCTGTGTTGTCGCGGGTCCTGAAGGCCGCCTTGGAGAACGCTTACCCGGAGATCAGAGGCTGAATGCCCTTGACTGCTGAAGTGTTCCCCGACTGGAAGGGAACATTCCTGCCTGGTGATTGTTGCGCGATGTCCGTTCATTCGTTGTCGCAGCGTCTGCATGGTCTCGCCAATGTACCATGCTTCGGGACATCCTTTCCTGCAGCGTATGAGGTAGACAACGTTGGCCGAGTCGCACGAGTATGTACCGCGTACCTGGTGGGTGGTGTTCTCAGGTGTAATAGTGGTATCCATGTCGATGATCTGGCACGTCTTGCAGAGATTGCCATGACAGGGTTGTGTGGTGTCGAGGTCACTGTTCTGAAGACTGGGTAGTTTGCTGCAAACAATGGTTCGTTTGAGGTTGCGCGGTTGTTTGAAGGCAAGTAGTGGGGGTGTGGGGATGACCTTGGCAAGATGTTCATCGTCATCAATGACGTGTTGAAGGCTGTGAAGAAGATGACGTAGTTTCTCCGCTCCGGGGAAGTACTGGACGACGAAGGGTATTCTGTCGGATGTGTCCCATGTTTGTCTTCTGAGGAGGTCGGTCCGGTTTTTCGCTGTGGCGCGTTAGAACTGTCGATCGATGAGTCGAGTGCCATATCCCGTTCGTACGAGGGCATCTTTCAACGTCTGTAGATGTCTGTTACGCTCCTCCTCGTCTGAGCAGATCCTAAAATTATTGAAAGACTCTGCTTCCATTGTCTTTTCAGGAAGGAGAGTCCCAAAGACATATGACGACCAAACCGTTTGAGGACAATTGAGGAATTCCAGTTTTATTGCTCGTTCTAACCCGATCATTCCAGGTTGATCACTCACAGCATTTATCGCACACTGTCGGGAACTTATCTTTCTGACGACTTATATTCGTTAGTTCTATGGCTGAAGTTTAGTTCAAACCTCCAGATTTATTTTCTCTTTTCAGCTTACTATCTTTTATTAGCTCTCTAAGGTCCCTTTTCTTTTTCTTTTCTTTCACTTCTAAAAAATCTGAGATTTTATTGGTTTCCTCTAAACTCAACTCTGAGCCGTTATGTATTTGCTTCCAGCCCTTTCCTCCACCGAGTGGAATATTTCCCTTGCACCGTCCTGATCAGAATTGACTGCAGTGCCGACGATGCAACCCAGTGATCGTTTCAACATGATTGCCTTACACTTGTACTCCATCTGACAATGTGGCTGCTCTGTGGTAATAAAACTGATGTTACAAAAGGAAAAATATTGCAGATATTGGAAATCTGAAATGAAAATAGAAAATGCTGGAAAGGCTCAGCGTATATTTAAGGCAGCATCTGTGGAAGGGGAAACAGATGATGGGCGGAATTTTGAATTGGCCATGGAGATAGGATCTGTGGCGAACAGGCCCCCAATTTCCCACCATTGACAGTTGACAGGCATGTTGATCTCCTCACATGACCCAGTTATTCCAGGAGGATTGGGTGGGGGGAGAGCCAGCACAGGGGTTTGCGATAGCTGCACACCCTTAAGCCAATCTCCACACGGCGACTGGAATTTCCAGTCAGTGTGCGCTCCTCCAACTGAGGCTGAAACGCGGCCAAGAGATGAAGGGGATCTCCCAGTGGCAGGTCAGCGGGCGTGAAAGAGGCAGAGAGAGCTCCATCCAGCAACAAAACCTATCCCCACACCCTCCAGAGCCATTAGACTATAGCTGTCCAGTACCTTTCTTACGAACATACAAACACATGAAAAAGAAGCTGGTTTAGGCAATTTGGCCCCTCAGGCCACTTAATTAGGTCATAGCTGACCTGATGGCAACCTCAAAACTATATCCTCCTACCCCTGATACCCTATCATCCCCTTGCTTCCCATAAATCTACCCACCAGCACCTTAAAAATATTCAAAGACTCTGCTTCCACTGCTTTTTCACGGCTTAGTGTGCCCATCCGTCCAATGCCGGCATCTCCACATCATATGTTCTGTGACAGAGAACAATGTTGGACAAGTCATATTCAGAAGGGTACAATTTTTTCCGGAGAAATCCTTTGGTGAATCCCCAGGCTAAAGAATTTTTGGCTGCTGTTGAAAGGACCAATATGGGCACACTATCCTTTCATGAAAAAAGGAGAATTTTGTCAAGAATATTTTAGGCCAGTAGTCCTTTAAATATTGATTGAAGCATTGTATTTTTTATGTCCAAGCTTCAATGCAACAAAATGATCTTTCTCAGGAATTTTCCTTGCATCCACTCCCCTGCAGATTGCATTTCCCTCTTACTCTTAGGGAACCTGGGCAGAACCTTCTTAGGCCTTATATTCAATTGATCTGGGGTGTATTTGGCTTATTATAAAAGGTGCAGGTGCATTGTCCATCCATCAATAGAGTATGTAGTTAGTTGATGAAGCATCTGCATTTATCCAATAAATTGTCTGCTCTGTGTCTGATGTCCTGTCAGTTGTACCAGACATTAGAGTATTTCTTCCCCAGTTTCTAGTTGTGACCAGGGCTAATTTATTCAAATCAGCTTTATGAGTTTTAGATAGTCTGGGTCAAATAGTGTGGGAAATGCCAGAGTTAACACATGCACTAAAGGAGCTATTTGCAACTTGGAGCTTGTGTGGGGAGTTCATGTTGGAAATTCAGATGCTCAATGCCCATGATCTTTTGGCCATTATGGCCAGCAGCACTTCCTCAGTCATCACTGCTGCTCCTTCCTTGTGAAACAACTCACCCTGTGCTTCCTGTTCTTAATCATTGGAAGCTGTCAGATCAGATGCCTATTCAAGTGTGTTGTGAGATGGCCTATCTTCTTGCTTCTGAGGCAAGTTCCCATGATTAAGTCAGCATGCCTAGTTGGCAGTACAAAGCTTTACACCTACATTTACAATGTATTGATATACAAATAAATGTACACAGACCCGGCACACAGTTAGATTTCCTTCTGTTTGCGGGGCATGCAGGCAATGTACAACGTCCCAGCTGATGGCTTCCATTCTAACCACTTTGAAGGGGTTTTACTGGTAGAGTTTCCATCAACCTGTAATGTGTGCTCTCTTCTTTTTTGGAAGGTTTAAAAAAATTTTTTTTTTCCTTTTGTTTAAAAATAAATAAATTTAGAGTACCCACTTATTTTTTTTCTAATTAAGGGGCAATTTAGCATGACTAACCCACCTACCCTGCACATCTTTTAGATTATGGGGGTAATACCCACGCAGACATGGGGAGAATGTGGAAACTCTCCACGGACAGTGACCCAGGGCCAGGATTGAACCCGGGTCTTCGGTGCCGTGCCGCCCGTAGAAGATGAAGATAAATAGGCATTGAATGAGTGAATTATATATGTTGTATTTTTTAGGAAGTAGCAACACTGTTTTGTAGCCCTCCACGTGGCTTACCTGAAAGTAGAGTACCTTGAGAAAATCTGTGAGCATGTTTGAGAATGGACTGAGTGCATTTGGGCAGCACGGTAGCACAAGTGGGTAGCACAGTGGCTTCACAGCACCAGGGTCCCAGGTTCGATTCCCCGTTGGGTCACTGTGTGGAGTCTGCATGTTCTCCCCATGTCTGCGTGGGCTTCCTCCGGGTGCTCCGGTTTCCTCCCACAAGTCCAAAGACATGCAGGTTAGGTAGATTGGCCCTGATAAATTGCCCTTCGTGACCAAAAAGGTTAGGAGGGGTTATTGGGTTACGGGGATAGGGTGGAAGTGAGGGTTTAAGTGGGTCGGTGCAGACTCGATGGGCTGAATGGCCTCCTTCTGCACTGTATGTTCTATGTTCATTGCAATTGTCAGTGGTAGGTGTGAATTTTCATAATCAGTCTTGTTAATTGAATCCTTTCTAGATTCACCATTTTGATCTGTTATTTCTGAACTATGATGATTGCATTCCTTTCATTGAAGTGCAGCAAGTTTCTGAATCAGTCTTCAGCTAAGTATTATGAGCTGCTGAGACATATTTATCAGACACTTATGACTCATTTTGATTGCTATTAGTAGCTGCCCACATTCATGGCTGCCTCGATAGGCGTTATTCATGTTTATTCTGATTTCTCAGCATTATACTTTTCTTCAAGTCTGTCACCTTGTTTTCATATGTCATAAGAGATTTTCTCTGTGTGCGACACCACATTGTTTTTATCTGTGATGATGTCCCATCCATCTGCTTCATCCTCAGTAACCCCTTTCCTCTGCCGAGAGAACCTTGCAATGGTGTCATACAAATCTATTCTTATCTGAAGATTTTGAAGTGGAAATGTTGCTTCAGTGTGCCACCTCTATTTCTTCCAGACGTTCCATGAACCACAACTGGAGGGGTTCCTTTTTTTGTTTTGTATTTGTTCCTAATGTCACAAAGTGGTAGGATTCTATTAAAATGAATGTATTGTTTTTGCATAAGTAAAATCAAACTACCATGTACTTTGTAAATCATGTCTGGGCAGCAACTAAGAGAAATGAAGGAACAGGAAAGAATAAGGAACAGGGTGTTGTTTTGCAATTGATACATTTAGTAGTCAGAGTGGTGTGAGCCAGGAAGCAGGCTAGTCACAGATGAGATGTTGAAGAAGCAACAGCAGGAGATAGATGGACATCCAACCTCAGGAAACAGCTCAGCTGGAGATGAAGTGCTGAAGGCAAAAGCTAGTTTGTGCAAATGATCATGGGCGGGATTCTCCATCCTGCCACACCAATTTTCTGTTGCGGCGAGCCCCTGCCGGCAACGGGGTTCTCTGTCCCACCAGCCGGCTAAAGGGATTTCCCATTGCGGGCAGCCCCACGCCGTCGGGAAATCCCTGTGTGTTGGTGTGTTATGGAGAATCCTGACAGCGGAGAATCCAGCCCCATTTCCTTTGCTGAACCGATGACTATTCCCAAGTCCTGGTCACTTAGACCATATGGTGTGGTAGTCACTGGCTAGATTTGACCAATAGATTTATGGTTGTTGTTTGGGAAATGAAGGGGTCTCAGTAGAGTTTAGCATTATGGGGAAAACAGGTGCTTTTGGGTTTCCAGTCTTTGAGGGACTAAGTGCTTACTCAATGTGCCTAGGTATAAGATTGTTCTTTACAGTATTTCATTATCTTTCTTCTGCTTTAATGAATACTTTTATGGTTTTCTTGTTTAATTGTTTCATGAAAGAGAGATTTGCATTGTCACTGTTTCCACAAACGTTTCTCACTAATATCTAAAAGAAATACACCACACAAAACCAGTGTTTCAGGTTGGAACATCACCCGCACATAACATCAGCGGAGCTTTGTAGCACTGGAATAATCTCAAGCATTTGTGGCCCATCTCTAATTGCCCTTGAGGAGGTGGTGATGAGCTTCCTTCTTCAACTTCTGCAGACCACCAGTAATAAAAATCATCTTTATTAGTGTCACAAGTAGCTTACATTGACACTGCAGTGAAGTTACTGTGAAAACCCCTAGTCGCCACACTCCGGCGCCAGTTCGGGTGCACAGAGGGAGAATTCAGAATGTTCAATTGACCTCACAAGCACGTTTTTCGGGACTTGCAGTAGGAAATGAAGCACCCGGAGAAAACCCACGCAGATACGGGGAGAATGTGCAGATTTTTGCACAGACACAGTGACCCAATGTGGGAATTGAACCCGGGACCTTGGCGCTGTGAAGCAACAGTGCTAATCACTGTGCTACCGTGCTGCCCAGCAGGTACATCCACAGTGCTGTTAGGGAAGGAGTTCCAGATTTTGTTCCGAGGGTCAGTGAAGGAACAGTACTATTATTCCAGGTCAGGATGGGTGTGGCTTTGAGGAGAACCTGCGGGTAGTGGTGTTCCCATGTATCTGCTGCCTTTGTCCTTCTTGGTGGCAGAGATGTGGGTTTGGGAGGCACTGTTGAAGAAGCCTTGGTGAGTTGATGCAGTGCATGGTACACGTTACAATGACTGTATGTCGGTGGAGGGCGTGAGCGTTGAAGGTGGCGGATGGGGTGCTGTTAAGGTGGGCTTCTTTGTTCTGGATGGTGCCAAGCTTCTTGACTGTTGTTGGAGCTGCACTCATATCTAACCAAGTAGAGAATATTTCATCACATTCTTGACTTGTGCCTTGTAGATGATGCACAGGTTTTGGGCAGTCAGGAGGTGAGTTACTTGCCACCGATTTTCCCAACATCTGAAATGCTTTTGCAGCTGTCATGATATTCAAACACACACATCATGATAGACAGACCAACAGACAAATTAGCACACATAACACGACAGCCAATCACAGCCAAGGACAGAGACAGTATAAGACAAGGAACACGACACCTGGTGGCCAGTCCACCTAGAGACCAGGACAAGGACAGGACCTGATTAACAACACACTCAGGGAGTCACCACGTGCAGAGTATCAAGACAAATCTGTAAATAGCAAGTTGGAATAAAACAGCGTTGTACCAGTTGCAACCGTGTTGGTTCATCTGTACCTCAGAGCACCCAACACCACATGGTACCAAGTGAGTGGATCGATACCTGCCGGCAAATCTGCCATCCTGAGCCATGGACATCAACAACAAACCGCAGCAGTTGCAAGTCGCTGGGAACCTGGGCACCAACTGGAAGCTCTTCAAGCAGCGATTTGAACTGTACATGCGAGCCAACGAAAAACAGGGTGCCTCGGACGAAACAAAGATTGCCATGCTCCTCACTACCGCAGGTCAGCACGCCATCGATGTATACAACTCCTTGGTGTCCGCGGAAGGCGAGAACCAATCCAAATATGACACGGTCCTCCTCAAGCTCGACCAGCACTTCAACGTTGAGGTAAATGAAAGCTTTGAGAGGTATATCTTTCAGCAACGCCTGCAAGGTAAGGATGAGCTCTTTCAACCCTTTCTGACGCACCTCCGCATACTCGTGCAGTCCTGCGGTTACGGCAACACCTCAGAGTCCATGATCCGGGACCAGATCGCTTTTGTCGTTGCCTCCAGTGGCCTACGCCAGCAGCTTCTTAAAATTAAAGGCCTGACCTTAACATCTGCGGTGGAAGCCTGTGTCCTCCGTGAAAATGCGACTAGCCGCTTTGCCCAATTTCAGGCAACCGAATCGGCACGGAGGGGGTCCCTAGCGATCGAATCGGCAAGCCAGGCCGCCCACGAGGCCGAACGCATCCAGGCAATCGAGTACCTCCCGGCCCGCGGCCCGGACGAGGGCGGCCGTTTCGCGCGCTTTTCGAGGTCTCCCACGCTTGTGCGCGCCAAAACCAATGGCAACATCGAGGGATGCACTGCGCAGGCGCGCCCGATGCAAGACCGAACTGCGCATGCGCAGTGGCGTAACGAACGCCGTGACATCATGACGTGCGGCAACTGTGGAGCTGCACATTTAAAAGGGCAATGTCCTGCAAAAACCCGACAATGCCTACGCTGTGGCAAGATGGGCCACTAGGCTGCCTACTGTTGAGCGGTTCAACCGATGGATCCTACACATCTCCGACAACCTCGCAGATACGTCAGGACCGTCCAGCCCACACATCAGGACATCCAACCCAACGACACAGATGACCAAGATGCCTTCCGGGTTGAGGTCATTGATGTGAACCGCGTCAGCACCATTAATCCGGCCAATGAATGGAGTGCCACCCTGACGGTCAACCGATCGCAGCTCACTTTCCGCCTGGACACTGGCGCATCCGCCAACCTCATAGCGTATTCAGCATTCCATGCCATGAAGGTCAAACCACCTATCCAGCCATCCCGGTGCAAGATGGTCGACTACAACGGGAACCTTATCCCGGCCATGGGATCTTGCCAGCTCCAGGTGACACACAAAACGCACACGGCCACACTCTCGTTTGAAATAGTTGGCTCATCGAAGGATTCCTTTCTGGGCGCACAGGCATGTCAGGCTCTCCACCTTGTACAGCGAATTCTGTCTCTCTCTCTCTCCAGACGACACATCTGACTTCCCGGATGCTGAGTTCAACGCAAATCTACAATTGCTCCTCGTTCACAACCAGGAGGTATTTGAAGGCATGGGAACACTGCCATACACATACAAAATTTGCCTCAAACCGGATGCCATCCCGGTCGTTCACGCACCTCGCAGGGTTCCTGCGCCACTTAAAGACCGCCTCAAGCTGCAGCTGCAGGATCTCCAGGATCAAGGGGTCCTATCCAGGGTCACGGAGCCCACGCCATGGGTCAGCTCCATGGTGTGTGTCAAGAAGCCCTCTGGCGAGCTCCGCATCTGTATAGACCCTAAAGACCTAAATAATAACATTATGCGGGAACATTATCCCATACCTAAACGGGAGGAAATCACCAGTGAAATGGCCCAAGCCAAGATATTCACCAAACTGGATGCTTCTAAAGGATTTTGGCAGATCCAACTGGACCCGTCCAGCTGAAAGCTATGCACCTTTAACACCCCTTTCGGCAGATTCTGCTATAACCGGATGCCATTTGGCATCATCTCGGCATCCGAGGTCTTCCACAGAATCATGGAGCAGATGATGGAAGGCATCGAAGGGGTGCGCGTATATGTGGACGATGTCATCATCTGGTCCACCACACCGCAGGAGCACATACATCGTCTCCAACGCGTTTTTGCCCGCATACGGGAAAATGGCCTGCGCCTCAAGCGAGCCAAGTGTGCTTTTGGCCAGACCGAATTAAAGTTCCTGGGGGACCACATCTCCCGGTCAGGGGTCCGTCCGGATGCAGACAAGGTGAGCGCCATCACAGCCATGCCGCGGCCGGCCGACAAGAAGGCTGTACTACGATTCCTGGGCATGGTCAACTTCCTCGGGAAATTCATTCCCAACCTTGCCTCCCACACAACGGCTCTGCGCCATCTCGTAAAAAAATCCACAGACTTCCAGTGGCAACATACACACCAGCTGGAATGGGAGAAGCTCAAACACAAACTTGCCACGGCACCGGTGTTGGCGTTCTTCGACACGTCTCGTCCCACCAAAATCTCAACTGATGCCAGCCAATCCGGCATTGAAGCAGTGCTCCTGCAGAGGGATGACACGTCGTCATGGGCCCCAGTTGCCTATGCATCACGGGCTATGACCCCCACAGAGCAGCGCTACGCGCAAATCGAAAAAGAATGCCTGGGCTTGCTAACTGGTTTGGACAAGTTCCACGATTATCTATATGGTCTTCCACGATTCACGGTCGAAACTGACCACCGCCCCCTGGTCAACATAATAAACAAGGACCTGAACGACATGACCCCTCGCCTCCAGCGCATCCTACTAAACTCAGGAGGTATGATTTCCAACTGATCTACACTCCAGGGAAGGACCTCATCGTGGCGGATGCCCTATCCCGAGCAGTGAGTACACCACCAGATGTGGAGGGGTTTGTATGTCAAGTCGAGGCACAAGTGGCCTTGACAGCGGCAAATCTGCCGGCTAACGACTCCAGTCTGGCCCGCATATGCAGAGAGACAGCGGCCGACCCCCTTTTATAGCGAGTGATGCGCCACATGACGGAAGGTTGGCTCAAAGGGCAGTGCCCGCAGTTCCAAAATGTACGGGACGACCTAGCCACCATTGATGGGATCCTTCTGAAGCTAGACAGGATCGTCATTCCGCACAGTATGCGCCAGCTGGTTCTCAATCAAATACACGAAGGCCACTTGGGGGTCGAGAAGTGCAGACGGAGGGCCCGAGAGGCGGTATACTGGCCGGGCATCAGTGACGATATTGCCAACATGGTGCTCAACTGCACAACCTGCCAAAGGTTTCAGCCGGCGCAACATCCTGAGACGCTACTGCCCCATGAGCTGGTGACGTCCCCCTGGGCAAAGATGGGTGTCGACCTATTTCACGCGCTTGGCATGGACTATGTTATCATCATCGACTACTTCTCCAATTACCCAGAAGTCATACGCCTACACGATCTGACGTTGTCTGCGGTCATCAGGGCCTGCAAAGACACCTTTGCTCGCCACGGCATTCCGATGATTGTCATGTCGGACAATGGGCCTTGCTTTTCCAGCCATGAATGGTCGTCCTTTGCCGCCTCATATGGCTTCACACACGTGACGTCCAGCCCTCTGCATCCCCAGTCCAATGGAAAGGCGGAGAAGGGCGTTCACATTGCCAAGCGGCTCCTCTGCAAGGCTGCTGCTGCCGGATCGGACTTTCACCTCGCCCTGCTGGCCTATCGCTCGGCCCAGCTAGCCACGGGTCTCTCGCCAGCACAGCTGCTGATGGGTCGCACCCTCAGAACAACTGTGCCTTCCATCCTGGCACCAACAACAGACCATGCTACGGTACTGCATAAGATGCAACTGCAGCGTGATCGCCAGAAGAGTTCGTACGACACAAGGGCAACTGATCTTCCCCCCCTCCTGGCCCCTGGAGACAAAGTCCGCATTCATCTACCAGATGGTGGCTGGTCAGCACCTGCCGAAGTTCTCCGACGCGTGGCTCCCCGCTCATTCCTAGTACGCATGCCGGATGAATCCGTGCGTAGGCGCAATCGGCGAGCCCTTCGCCTCCTTCCACGCTCGCAACGGAACAGGACACAGGCGCCGGGTCCTCCACTGGTTCCTGATAGTGACTTCGTGGAGCTGCCACAGACCATGCCCCTTCCATTGCCACCCGTGGCCAGGCTCGCAACTCAGCCGGTGGTTCTCGACCCACCCTTGAGGCGGTCAACCCGAATTCGTCGCACACCTACTAGACTGGACTTATGAGACTGTTCACACGTCAAAGTTTAGCAACTATTGTATTTAAACATGTTACTGTTTTATCATTCCAGATCTCGTTTGACCGGACCACACTTCAAAGTTTTTTTCTTGTTTTGTTATGGTACGACCTCGTTAGCATGACACACCCGACATCGCCCCATGTATATAGTTACGACACATGTACATGCTGTAAATATCACGCACACACACTTTTAGCTGCACTCAGGACACATTCATATTTATAACCACGTAGGCACATAATCTTGTAAAAAAGGGGGATGTCATGATATTCAAACACACGCATCATGATAGACAGACCAACAGACAAATTAGCACACATAACACGACAGCCAATCACAGCCAAGGACAGAGACAGTATAAGACAAGGAACACGACACCTGGTGGCCAGTCCACCTAGAGACCAGGACAAGGACAGGACCTGATTAACAACACACTCAGGGAGTCACCACGTGCAGAGTATCAAGACAAATCTGTAAATAGCAAGTTGGAATAAAACAGCGTTGTACCAATTGCAACCGTGTTGGTTCATCTGTACCTCAGAGCACCCAACACCACAGATACATTCATATATCTGTAAAGTTACGGAACAGCTGTGGGAATATTTGAGAGCTGACGGAGCACCCTAGTTATTCCAGTTAACTGTTTTTAATCAGTAAAGTTGTATACTTGCAGATGTTTTTTCAATTAGCCATTCAGAATATTTTTAGTTACGATAATGCACCTGAAATACCAAAAAGAACTAAGGAATAATGTTGTGCATTTCTGTGGGAATTGTCATGGTTATTTTTGTTGAGCAGCAAGTGTACATTATAAAAACAATCAGTGATTAAAGTCTTTGCCTACAGTTGGGCCAATAAATTATATTTGTGCAGTTTTTAATATATTCTCTCAGAAAGTATAATTCACAAATACTCAAGGTTCAAGCGACAGCTTAGGTTTGAGCCCTGTGGGCTGGAATAGTATTTAATAATTCAGAATGTTTAACATAAGAGCACGGCAGTCAGAAGTAACATTTATCATGTGAGAACCCAACATATGAATGTTGTCGACAGGAATTAACACTTAACATATGAAAATATTTTACACATAAACAACACAACAGTAAGAACTAATAAAATAACGGCATGAAAGTTACATCTAACATTCAAGAACATGCAACATACTGACAGGAAGAAAGAATTTCTGGCGGTTTTGAAACAATCAACATAACATTGGGAACTCATGGGGGTAATTAATTTTTTAGTAGGTGCATGACCATGGTGGTGGGATATCATGCTCTGCAGTGCCGTAATGCATAATTCTGATTATGTTATTCAATATTTCAAATTGCATCCAATGCCCTGGAATAAATATTAGTTATATTATTTAAAATATACTTGCAGTGTAGCAGTGTATGTTTGTATAAATCACAGAAATTCATAGCACGAGGGGAATGGCTTTTCGCAGCACAAGATAACCAGAGCAACTGGAACGTGCCAAAATTATATTAGAGGCAGTGCCCTGGCACAGGTTGACACTTTCAGGTTGGGGCAGTGCCATTGGTGGGCCCGAGTGGAAGTCCCATGGTGGTGGTGCATCTACATGTGGAGGCCGGCGGTGATGGGGGGCTTGAAAGCAGACACTGAAGGGGGGTTATATTACCAACGATGAATGTGGGAAGGGGTGTATCGGGAATGAATGTCGGCTGGTGTGGAGGGGGGAGGAGGAACAGTTCCCGAGACCTGCGTTGTGTGTGCTGGGGGCCGTTACTCTGCAGCGCTGGTTGGGGCGCTCTTTAATGATAGCACCCGATCTGTTTGGAGCCAAGCCAGAGTGACGGTGTAAACCACGTCAACACTTGGTTCTGCCAAAGGGCCTCAAGGTTCTGTGAGATAGCTGATTTTTTTGTGAGGAAAGGTTGAGTAGGTTGAGTCTGTACTCATTGGAGTTTAGAAGAATGAGAGGCAACCTTATTGAAACATATAGAATTCTCAGAGGGCTTGACAGGGCAGATGCTGAAGGAATGTTTCCTGTTGCAGTAGAGTCCAGGACCAGAGGGCATCATCTCAGCATAAGGGGTCACCCATTTAAGTCAGGGATGAAGGGGAATTTCTTCTCCTAAACTGTGTGAATCAGTGGAATTCTTTTCCGCTGGGGCAACATGGTGGCGCAGTGGTTAGCACTGTTGTTTCATGGCACTGAGGACCTGGGTTTAATCCCAGCCCCAGGGCAGGTTGCACATTCTTCCTGTGTTTGTGTGGGTCTCACCCCCACAACCCAAAGATGTGCAGGTTAGACGTATTGGCCACGCTAAATTACCCCTTAATTGGGGGAAAAAATTGGGCAGTCTAAATTTATTAAAAGAAAAGGGAATTATTTTCTGCAGAGGGCTGGGTCATATAGAACATACAGTGCAGAAGGAGGCCATTCGGCCTATCGAGTCTGCACCGACCCACTTAAGCCCTCACTTCCACCCTATCCTTGTAACCCAATAACCCCTCCTAACCTTTTTCTTTGGGCCACTAAGGACAATTTAACATGGCCAATCCACCTAAACTGCACATCTTTGGACTGTGGGAGGAAACCGGAGCACCTGGAGGAAACCCACGCAGACACGGGGAGTACATGCAGACTCCGCACAGACAGTGACCCAGCGGAGAATTGAACCTGGGACCCTGGCGCTGTGGAGCCACAGTGCCATCCACTTGTGCCACCATGCTGCCTGGTCCTTAAGTATGTTCAAGGCTGAGATAGACAGATTTTTAATTAGTAAAGGAATCAAGGATTATGGGTATAAGGCAGGAAAGTTGGGTTGAGGATTATATCTGATCAGCCATGATTTCATTGAATGGCAGAGCAGCCTCGATAGGCTCAGTGGCCTACTTCTGCTCCTATAACTTATGGTCTATGGAACTGGAGAGTTCCATGCCAGTTTTCTGTGAGATCCTGACACTTAGCAGTTTTTGCTAAGATTCCACTTTGTTAAAGGCGGTGAGTCATTTCTATCCTTTCTCTGTTCCCATTCAAATGCTCTGCCCTTCCACACAGAGCAACATGACTCAAGTGTGGTGAGCATGGACAATGACTGTGCTGAATTGAGGGAGGAAAGTGGATATTTTTGTTCCAACTTTTCATACCAGGGATTGTATCTGGAATTATTGGGGATGGTGTTGCTTTCCGATGGGGGGGGGTGGGGCTGCACTGCAGAACACTCTCACTGTGCACAGACTTGCGTTAGGCAGCCCCTGCAAATATTGACCTACTCCTGAGGCTCCTCCACCCTAACTTCCAAAGGAAAGCCATTTAAAGGAATAAATAAATCGATTTAGCATTTAAAGGAATAAATAACAGTGCTACAATTATAGAAAATTACTTATATGGGGATTGAGTAACAGCAGGTACTAAAAAGTCAACAAACACAAAGAGGTTACATGGTTCTTCATGCCTGCCTTCAGATCTTGTGAAACCTCTACATTTCAGGGTGCAAGCCTTTTGTTATATTGGTTATTTATAGTAGTCGTAAAGAGCTGGGAACTAACTGGTACTTGGAAGTACATCCAGGGTGCCATATTTACTGCTACACTGAAATCAGGTGCCAAGCAACCTTTATCCATCAGCCACATTGAGAACTGCAAGACGTATACCTGAAGAAGCTCCAGCTTTTTGACTCCAAAAGTGTGTTTATTTCGAACTTCGGAAAACTAAAATAAATAACGCCCAGGCTCACCGCCATCCAAAGAATTGTGCAGAAAGCATGAATTTAGCATTTGTATTGCATTCTCAGAATGTCGTAAAGAATGTTATAACCAATTGAATTTGTTTTTGAAGGGCAATATGATGGGCAGCACGGTAGCACAGTGGTTAGCACTGTTGCTTCACAGCTCCAGGGTCCCAGGTTCGATTCCCGGCTTGGGTCACTGTCTGTTTGGAGTCGTTCTCCCCGTGTCTGCGTGGGTTTCCTACGGGTGCTCCGGTTTCCGCCCACAAGTCCCGAAAGACGTGCTGTCAGGTGAATTGGACATTCTGAATTCTCCCTCTGTGTACCCGAACAGGTGCTGGAATGTGGCGGCGAGGGGCTTTTCACAGTAACTTTGTTGCAGTGTAAATGTAAGCCTACTTGTGACAATAAAGATTATTATGATTATTATTACATCAGTCTGAACCACTAATATTTGTGATCCAAATGCCAAATAGCTAATCCTTACCCGAACCAACTGTGCTGCATACTCACTGCTTCCGAGGCACATTGCCAACTAACATTAAATTCAAAGGCACTTGTGCCTGTTGATCTACATAGAACAGCATTAAGTTGTATTAGCAGAGCGATAATGAGGGCTTGAAATAGAAATCTGCCATTGAAGCCAGATTTGAAACTTGATCTGTCCTGCAGAAATAATTTAATCCTCCATTTTGGGCACTGTGAGGCTATTTGAGTTTTGGATAGTCCGATTGCATCCTCACCTTCATATGGTTCGATTTCAGTAGCAACACACTTCAGAGCTCCAGGATCTCATTAAGCCTTTTATATTAATTCAGTTTTCTGCAATTCGAATGCAGGCTCTCTTCAAATGTTTGCAGACACAAAATTTTAATATTCTCGCCACTGCACCATGAAAATGGCTGGAAGTCAAATCATTTGAAAATAATAATTGTGATCTGTTCTCAGCAGAAAGATGTCAGGCTGTCAGCGAGACTACACAAAAAAAATGAAAGGGAATTGAACAATTACAGCAAGGTGCCAACTGTGGAATTGTTCTGTTTTATCAAATCCCTTACAGTTGGATTTACGACTGCCGCCTTTCTGACAACTTGTTAAATACTAGTGCAGCCTTGATAAGACATATTGCAATGTGATTGAGAGCTGGTACATCAGGCGCGGGATAATGAGTGCTCTGCACGTTGAGCAAATGTATGGCACGTTAAGAATCTTCCCTTTAACGATGAGTGCCCCGGACTGGAAAGAGTCTTTCCCCAGACAGGCGAACATTAAACTCAGTAGAAGAAATGTTGAGAGAGATTGAGAGTAGAAGAGCTAAAATATGTATTATGTGATCGTGCTTTCTGTGTTAAAAGGAGTTGGAACTTGGGTTGATCCAGGGCTACAGTTAGGACTTATAACATGTGGGGTGGCACGGTGGCACAGTGGTTAGCACTGCTGCCCCACAGCTCCAGGGTCCCGGGTTCAATTCCGGCCTCGGGTGACTGGCTGTGCGGAGTTTGCACTTTCTCCCGTGTCTGCGTGTGTTTCCTTCGGGTGCTCCGTAGGTGGATTGGCTATGTTAAATCGGCCCTTAGTGTCCAAAATGTTAGATGGAGTTACTGGGTTATGGGGATAGGGTGGAGGCGTGAGCTTCGGTAGGGTGCTCTTTCCCAGTACCGGTGCAGACTCGATGGGCCGAATGGCCTCCTTCTGCACTGTAAATTCTTTGATTCTATGACTGTGGGTCACTGTCAGGATTGTCGGTGAATGGGAGCTAATAATAGTTCCACTGGTTGGCATGCTGGTTCCCTGGCTTCATCCTGCTTCCAGGTCATTTTTGAGAGGCAAGATCTGGGGCTGGCAGGTCTAACAATCCATGAGTGGTGGGTTACCAATTGAGGTCAATTAAAGAAGGCTTGCTAGGATTTTGCAACCAACCTCCAGGCTCTCGCTAGCAGCCCCCTAGTTTAGAGTCCCTGCCTGCCTCTTAGGTATGAGGACCTCTGGCCCCCTGGCTTCAGGAACCTGTCTGCCATTCTTAACTGAATGGTAAACCTACCCTCTTGCTGTTGTCATGTGAGAGTACCTTTAAGAAATGGGTGTTTATAAATGGGTGTGTATATAAATATCTGTAGTGAGAGTACCTTTAAGAAATGGGTGTTTGTTACTGCAGTGATGTTAGAGAGTGGGCGGAGCTGGGCTGTCTGTCAGCTTTTTACTTTCGTTTTAGTCTGTTTGCTGCAGGGTGTGTTTTAGTTTCGTTTTCAGTGTTGGAGCTGAAGCCAGACAGAGCAGCTGTACTGTTGATCTCTGCCATGAAAAGACTATCTCTTGATCATTTGGTGAATTCAGAATTATAAATGTTTTCAGTAGTGACTTTAACCTGATGTGCTTCTGTTAAAAGGTGTTTGTTTTGTAAGTCTTATGGATGTTAAAAGGAAAGCTTAAAGGATTACCTAGTGTTGTATTCTTTGGGGGTTGTATTTGAATTAATGGTTGCTAAGATGATCACTATGTTTTAAAAAGGTTCACTTGAGTTCATAGAATAAACATTGTTTTGCTTTAAAAAATACTTTTCCATTTCTGCTGTACCACACCAGTGGAGTGGGCCGTGTGCTCCCCATACCACAATCTAATAAAGGTTGTGGGTCAGGTGAACTCCATGATACCTTTGGGGTTCTCTAAACCCTGGCCCGTAACACTGTTAATTGGCCACCCCATTGAAAAACAATGACTGACTTTTTCTCTCTGGGGGGGGAGTGTGGGGGGGTTGGGGGAGTGGGGGGGGTGGGGGGAGGGATTGGAACCTGAAAACAGCCTTGGTCTCTGTTTCCGACGCCCAGAAGGAAAATCTAGCCCGTGGTGTTAGAAGTTGGATTGAGAGATAGAAATTTGTCTGTTGCCATGGTGGATCAGCCGCCTGTTATGAGAAGCACCTTATACTCAGTTTCATTGCAGGTGTGTGTTTTACAGAAGAGACCAACACAATGGAGGGAATATTGCAGGAGCTGGTACAGACTACATGAGCCATGCAAGAGGCCCATGGGATTACACAATGCATAAGCACCCAGATCTTTGCGGCCCTGCTGTAGGCGACCACATGACTATTATTGAACCAGGTTGCTCAGAGGTGGGTAGATCATAATAGCAGCAATTCTGACTCTTGCGAGATTCGAATTGTACATATTGGACATGATCCACGGGCCAAACTGCACCCTAAAAGCAGTGTGCTGCGGCGCAATGTGGCCGTAAATGGCCGGAGACCCCACACCCGGAATCACTTTTTGGCAAATCTGCAATTAGAGCGAGACAGCTAGTCTCACTTTAATATGCAGTTCCCTGAGATAACCAAGGCATTGGGATCGAACCCCTTCGCTTTCGAGACCTCGGGTGAGTGTCATTCGGTACTGCTCTCCACAAATGGGGACCATATGGAATGGCACTCGTGGGGGTCTCCCAGGGGATTGGAGGCTTCTGGGCGCATGCCCTCTGGACAGGGTGGTACCTGATTCTGCCACCTGGGTGTCAGCCTGGCACTGCCAGCTGACAGAGGTAATACTGTGCACCTTCTGATTTCCATATTCCTGGTAGAGTTCTATCAATCTACACCAAATCTTCATTGATGGCACCACTTTTCTTTTATTCATTCATGGGATGTGGGTATCCCTGGTGAGGCCAACATTTATTACCCATTGAGAAGGTGGTGATGAACTGCTTTCTTGAACTGTTGCAGTCCGTGTGGTGTAGGCACACAGTGCTGTTAGGGAGGGAGTTATCGGACTTTGAACCAGTGGCAGGGAAGGAATGGCAATAGATTTCCAAGTCAGGATAGTGTGTGGCTTGCAGGGGAAATTCCAAATGGTGGTGTTCCCATGTGTCTTCAGCCCTTGTCCTTCCAGGTGGTAGCACTCGTAGGTTTGGAAAGTGCTACCGAAGGAGGTTCAGTGAGTTCCTGTAGTGTATCCTGTAGATGGTACAAACTGCTGCCAATGTTTGTTGCTAGTGGAGAGTGAATATGCAGAAGGTGTACAGATCAAGCAAGCTGCTTTGTCCTGGATGGCGTCACCTTCTTGAACGTTCACAGAATAATACAGTGCAGAAGAGACCCTTCGCCCCATCGGGTCTGCATCGACAATGTTGTTGGAACTGTACTCATTCAGGGAAGTGGAGAGTATTTTATCACAGTCCGGACTTGTGCCCCCTTGTAGAATGTTGAAAGGCTTTGTGGAGTCAGGTGGTGAGTTAAATGCTGCAGGATTACTAGTCTCTAGACTGCTCTTATAGCCACAGTATTTATATGGCTAGTCCAATTCAGTGTCTGGTCCATGGTAATCCCCAGGATGTTGATAGTGGAGGACCCAGTGATGATAATGCCATTGAATATGGAGGTTAGATTCTCACTTTTTGGAGATGGTCATTGCCTGGCATGAATGTTATTTGTCATTCCAAGCATGGATATTTTCCAGGCTTTGCTGAATTTGCACATGGGGTGCGTCAGTATCTGTGGTGTGTGAATAGTGCTGAACATTTGTGGAATCATCAGCAGACATCCCCACTTCTGACCTTATGATGGAGGGAAGTTCATGGATGAAGCAGCTGAAGTTGGTTTAGCCTAGGTCACTAACCCGAGGAGCTCCTACATTGATGCTTTGGAACTGGGATGATTGACCTCCAAACTGAACTGGGCTAGCCATATTAATACTGTGGCTACAAGAGCAGATCAAAGGCTAGGAATCCTGCAGTGAGTAACTCACCTCCTAACTCCCCAAAGCCTGTCCAACACCTACAAGACACATGTCAGGAGTGTGATGGAATACTCCCCACTTGCCTGGATGAGTACAGCTCCAACAACACTCAAGAAGCTCAACACCATCCAGTCCAAAGCAGCCTGCTTGGTTGGCACTCCTTCCACAAGCATTCACTCCCTCTCATCAACACACAGTAACAGCAGTGTGTACCATCTACAGGATGCACTGCGGGATCTCACCAAGGCTCCTGAGACAGCACCTTCCAAACCCACACAACTACCATCTAGAAAGACAAGTGAAGCAGATACATGGGAACACCATCACTTGAAAGTTTCCCTCCAAGTCACTGACCATCCTGACTTGGAAATAAATTGCCATTCCTTCACTGTTGCTGGGTCAAAAACCTGGAACTCCTTCCATAATATTCCAGTGTGTGTACATACAACACATGGACTGCACCACATGCTTCAAGAAGTCAGCTCACCACCATCTTCACAGGACAACAAATGCTGTGCTAGGTCTATTCGCCCCCCCCCCCCCCCCCCCAAATTCCCATGAATTTGTTTTGCTGGGCTATTTGATGTCACATTTGGTCAAGTGCTGCCTTGATGTCAAGGCCAATCATTCTCACCTCTTCTCTGGATGGCAGCTTTTTTGACCATATCTGAACTTTGGCTGTAATGAGGTCAGGAGTTGAGTGACTGGAACCATGGTAGAACACACACTGAACATCAGCGAGCAGGGTTTTGCTAAGCAATTGCTGCTTGACATCACTCTTGATTATCGCTTCCAACAATTTACTGATGATCAAGAGTAGGGACAGTAATTGGCTGGGAGATTGGTCCTCCTTACATATCTTGGCAAATTTCCACATTGCCTTGTAAATTCCAGTGTTGTAACTGTACAGGAACAGCTTGGCTAGGGTGTGTGGGAAGTTCTGGAGCTCATATGTTTAGTACTGTTCCAAGAATGTTTCCGGACTCATAGTGTTTGCAGTGTCAAAATGGCTTGAGCCATTTCTTTATATTATGTGGAGTGAATCGAATTGGCTGAAGACTGGCAGCTGTGTTGCTGGGGACCCCTGGAAGACACCAAGTTGGATCATCCATTCAGCACTTCTGGCTGAATATCATCGAAAATTCTTCAACCTTATCTCCACAAATATCCACATCTGCAATGGCCCCCAGTATTGAGGATGGCGATATTTGTGGAGAGACCTCCTCCACCCTCCTCCAGTGAGTTGTTTAATTATCCACCGCTATTCATGACTGGATGTGGCAGGATGGATTGTAGAGCTTAAATCTGATCTGTTTCCTGTGGAATCACTTAGCTTTGTCTATCAGGTGCAGCTTCTGCTGTTTAGCATGTCAGCCATTCTGCGTTGTAGCTTCACCGGGTTGACATCTCATTTTTTTTGGTAAGCTTGGTGCTGCTCCTGGCTTGCCTCTTCTTGTCCCTTCTGGTGCTTGGTGGTCCATCTGGTTTCACTCCTTCTTGTCTTGACGTTTTAGTGGTTTGATACAACTGAGTGGCTTGCTTGGCCATTTACGAGTCAACCTTATTGTTGTGTATCTGGAGTCACATGTAGGCAATGTAATGATATGTATAATCTTAGGAGAGTAAAGGGTTAACAAGATGATGTTCATGTATCTCAACACTAGATGGCATCACTGAGTAGCCTTGTAAAAGGCTGTGTCTCTAAGCATTCTGGAAGAAGCTTATGGTGGAGGATAATGAGAGGTTGAGATAGACTTAGTTGTATTATAAAGACATTATAAATTACTGAAGCATAAATTTAATACTGTTGTTTTGTTAGCTATTACTTAATAGAGTGCGCGAACCATTTAAAGTAGTGTAAAATAAACTAGCTTTGTTTTAAATACATAGCTTGATGTTCTTTGTAAACTACGACTTTTAGCTATCTTGGAGAACTATACAAGGAACATCACAGGCCAGGCTAGGTAAGGATGGAGGATTTCCTTCCTTAAGAGACATTAGTGAACCAGATTGGGTTTTCTCAGTGACAAGTGACAATGGATTCATGGTCATCATTAGACTTTTAATTGCAGATTTTTATTGAATTCAAATTCCACATTTGCCATGGTTGGTTTTGAACCCGGGGCACCTCGGGTCTCTGGATTACTAGTCCAACGACAATACCGTTACCTCTGCCACTACCTCCCCCTTGCAAAGATATCCAGTTGTAGGAGCTGTAGGAGCCCCAACATCCATTTATAAACATTGGTCTAAGCAGATAGTTGTGTAACTAAGGGGCAGCACGGTAGCATTGTGGATAGCACAATTGCTTCACAGCTCCAGGGTCCCAGGTTCGATTCTGGCTTGGGTTCACTGTCTGTGCGGAGTCTGCACATCCTCCCCGGGTGTGCGTGGGTTTCCTCCGGATGCTCCGGTTTCCACCCACAGTCCAAAGATGTGCAGGTTAGGTGGATTGGCCATGATAAATTGCCCTTAGTGTCCAAAATTGCCCTTAGTGTTGGGTTGGGTTATGGGGATAGGGTGTAGGTATTGACCTTGGGTAGGGTGCTCTTTCCAAGAGCCGGTGCAGACTCGATGGGCCAAATGGCCTCCTTCTGCACTGTAAATTCTATGACCCTGGTTGTTAGTTGGATTCTTAACATTCACGCAATCTTGTAAATTGTCTGAGTGTTTCAAATAGAATTAGAGAGAGGCACTTAGATGGATGTATAATTCTTGCCTTTGTTTATCCTGTGATATAAGAAAAAGTTAATGTCATGCAGGAGTAATTTGTACGGGAAAAGTTACTACATCTAAATTCCCATAACTGTTACGTTAAGAAGTACATTGCATAATTCATAACATTTGGTCGATGGTTAACTAGAAACATGCTCGATATGATCAAGCAATAGTTGAATAACTTGGTAGATTGGGACTGGAAGATATTGGGATTTTAAGATATTAAAATATATGCAGAAAATGGAATGCATCCACCATAACTCCATGATTTGCACAATATGTGAATTGATTTTGTGAAATCAAAAGCACGAAGTAGGGCACTTAACGACCATACAACATCCAAATAGAGCAGTGTTCTTTTGCATGCTTTGTAATGTCCCATTTACTATCTCCTAGGAACATTGTGTATGGTTCATCAAGAGTGCCATTCATCTAAATGACAATTAAGGGAGAGATTTTAACCCACTCAAAACCCATTCACTTGCAGAGTTAAAACTGTGCCCTCAACTGTCACAATATCATTTGAACCAGACACCAGCATAGTTACACATACTTAACATTGCAATGACATTGAGGAAGAAGCAGAGGAGACAAGCTAAGGACAGAAGAAATACAAGTAGCAGTAGTTCATATGGCCCCTTGAGCCTATTCAATAAGATCACATCTGACATTTTGTCTCAACTCCCACTTTCTTACCCTATCTCGATGTTCTCTTCATGAACTGGTGCCCTCTACATTCCCTACACATTACAGAACTGAACTCTCAGTTCATATTTACATGCCTAATTTGTATTCCTTTATCATGCAATTAAAACATTTCGGCTAACTGAATATATATTCAATATATCTGTGTGAGGACTCTTGTTTTATCTTCTTTTAATAAGACTCGATTGTCCGGTTGATTGGAGGTGTCGGAAATACAACTTTATTGCTAATCTTCACTTTAATACACTTGCTAAGAACTGAATCAAAACGTAGCAATAAAATATCAAACAATACATAAGTAGGTCAAATACAATGGCAAAGGAAAGCATTAAACATAAAAGCATAAAGAAATCACTTCAAACTAAATGAATAGGATGATCCAAGAATCCAGGAAGGCAGAAATTCAAACTTACTTTAAGGTGATCCTCATCTATGGTCTAGTTCCTCCTTTACTCTCATTGGTTTCCAATTCTCAGTTGAGACCTGCTGATTTGTTCAAATTGATGTTTGTTACGTAGAGGATGATTTATTAATCAAACATTGGCCATTACTTAAGATTGATTGGTGTACATCAAAGTTAGTTCAGCGTTTATTTACGCAGTCTCATGAAAATAGGTTTCTCATGCCACCGCTGGCCATAGACCTTGCTGTAACTAATTAGTTGATACATTATTGCTAAATGCACTGAAATACAATAGTCAATTCATTATATGAAACATTCACTGAAACAGTGTGTAAATTTCTACAGTCAAGACACGAGAGTTCAATAGCTGATTTATTATCTAAAACAGTGACTGTATTCTCACAGTTAAGACATTTTTAATAATTTCATTCTTTAGCTATGCATTAAATTAGCACCGAAATCCATGAATAAATCAATGAGCCAATAAATCAATAATCTATCAAACTTGTATCTAAGAAGATGACAGTCCCTTACGAGATTGTAAGGAACCGGATACCGCACTAATCATCTCTCAGATTTCAACTGGAAGTCTGTCAAAAAAGAGAAATGATATCGGCCGGAATTCTGGGTATTTATTGTTGCAATGCATTGGAGTAAAGTTTGTTTTTACTGAAAGCAGTCAAGTCAATGATTTCTAATGAAGTCATTCAGCACTTCAAACTGGTTCTGCCATTCAATTAGATCATGGCTGATTTGTACCTCAACTGTATTTACCTGCCTTTTATCCATATTGCTTAATATCCTTACCTAACAAAAAATTGTTTCGGCCTCAGAATCACAGAATAATACAGTGCAGAAGAGGCCCTTCGGCCCATCAAGTCTGCACCGACGCATGAAAAACACCTGACCTGCCTACCTAATCCCATTTGCCAGCACTTGGCCCATAGCCTTGAATGTTATGATGTGTCAAGTGCTCATCCAGGTACATTTTAAAGGATGTGAGGCAACCCACCCGCCTCTACCACCCTCTCAGGCAGTGTATTCCGTCATCACCCTCTGGGTAAAAAGGTGTTTCCTCAAATCCCCCCTAAACTTCCTGCCCATCACCTTGAACTTGCATCCCCTCGTAACTGACCCTTCAACTAAGGGTCACCCTGTCCATGCCCTTCAAAATCTTGTACACCTCTATCAGGTCCCCTCACTGGTACAAAAGGTGAAGTCACACGGGATCAGAGGTGAGCTGGCAAGATGGTACAGAACTGGCTAGGTCATAGAAGTGGAGATGCTTCATTCACCTGAGGAAGGAGCAGCGCTCCGAAAGCTAGTGATATCGAAACAAACCTGTTGGACTTTAACCTGGTGTTGTACGACTTCTTACCTAGGTCATAGAAGGCAGAGAGTAGCAATGGAAGGGTGCTTTTCTGATTGGAGGGCTGTGACTAGTGGTGTTCCGTAGGGATCAGTGCTGGGATCTTTGCTGTTCGTAGTATATATAAATGATTTGGAGGAAAATGTAACTGGTCTGATTAGTAAGTTTGCAGACAACACAAAGATTGGTGGAATTGCGGATAGCGATCAGGACTGTCAGAGGATACAGCAGGATTTAGATCGTTTGGAGACTTGGGCGGCGAGATGGCAGATGGAGTTTAATCCGGACAAATGTGAGGTAATGCATTTTGGAAGGTCTAATACAGGTAGGGAATATACAGTGTATGGTAGAACCCTCAAGAGTATTGACAGTCAGAGAGCTCTTGGTGTACAGGTCCACAGATCACTGAAAGGGGCAACATGAGTGGAGAAGGTAGTCAAGAAGGCATACGGCATGCTTGCCTTCATTGGCCGGGCATTGCGTATAACAATTGGCAAGTCATGTTGCAGCTGTATAGAACCTTAGTTTGGCCACAGTTGGAGTGTAGTGTTCAATTCTGGTCGCCAGAAGGATGTGGAGGCATTAGAGAGGGTGCAGAAGAGATTTACCAGGATGTTGCCTGGTATGGAGGGCATTAGCTATGAGGAGAGGTTGAATAAATTTGGTTTGTTCTCACTGGAATGAAGGAGGTTGAGGGGCGACCTGATGGAGGTCTACAAGATTATGAGGGGCATAGACAGAGTGGATAGTCAGAGACTTTTTCCCAGGGTAGAGCGGTCAATTACTAGGGGGCATACATTTAAGGTGCGAGGGGCAAGGTTTAGAGGAGATATATGAGGTAAGTTTTTTACACAGAGGGTAGTGAATGCTGGAACTCGCTGCCGGAGGAGGTGGTGGATGCTGGAACAATAGTGATGTTTAAGGGGCATCTTGACAAATACATGAATAGGATAGAAATAGAGGGATACAGACCCCGGAAGTGTAGATGTTTTTAGTTTAGACGAGCAGCACGGTCGGCGCAGGCTTGGAGGACTGAAGGGCCTGTTCCTGTGCTGTACTTTTCTTTGTTCTTTGTTCTCTGCTCCAGTGAAAACAACCTAAGCCTATCCAACCTCTCTTCATAACTTTAATGTTCCATCCCAGGCAACATTCTGGTGAATCGCCTCTGCAGCCCCTCCAGTGCAATCACATCCTTCCTATAATGTGGCGACCAGAATTGCACATAGTTCTCCAGATGTGGCCTCACCAACTTCTATACAACTCCAACGTGACCACCCTGCTTTTGTAATCTATGCCTCCCTTGATCAAGGCAAGCTTTAAAACTTTGGTGCTAAATATCTTCCAAAGCCAATTAAAAAATTCAATTAGATCAGTGGGCTGAATTCTTTACCTCACAATGCTGGTAGCGGAGTTACCGATGAGGTGGAGAATCTAGCGTCAGGGAGGCGCTGATCCGTTTCCGATGTTCTGGCCCTCCGCTAGAGTCAGGATCGAGGTTCGAACACCACGCTAGCAGGAGGATGCAAATGGATTTGCATCCACTTAGTGGGCTGGACACCATAGTCTCTGGGGCTGCGTGGTTCTCCAGGTCTCTGGGCCGGGAATCATGTGGGTGAGAATTACTACTGGTCTTGACAAACCTGGCCCTGATGAGGTGGACCTTGCGGTGGGACAAGGGGGTGATTCTTTCAGGGAGTTTCCATCGGAGGGCCACCCTTCCCCCCCCTCTACCCTGAATTCAAGACATGCCCACCCCACCCCCACTTGACTCCCCCATCAGAGATCCCTTAAACAAAGAATCCCCCACAGGGACCACCCCGCTGAGAGAAACTTCCATCAGGAAGTCCTCAAAAAGAGAAATCCCTGTCAGGAAGCCCCCCGTAAGCGAGATCCCTGTCAGAAGCCTCCACTACCCCCTCTCCCCCCCCCCCCATCCCCAGAAGAGAGACTCCCTTCTGGAAGCTTGAGAGCAGTCCAGACAGAGGCAGTGAAAAAAATCACCACTTTAGCACTCACCAGGGCAATACGTCTGGTGGCTCAGACACAGGAAGTAGCATGTGCGAATTCCTGGAAAGAGAAAACCAGTCAGTTGGGTTTAAACCCCTTCAGATCTGTAAGCCATTCATTCATTTCTCTTTGATATTGATTTTACTAGGCTGTGATTGACATCTTCCACACACCCCCAGCTATCAACATTGTTCCACTCATCTTCCTTCATGGTTCAGTAACTTTGAAGTGGTCTAACTGCAATGTTTGCAAACATCAAGCTTTGATTGACAGCTCCTGGACCACTTCAAATAGAATTAAGTGCTTTCCAATCACATCCCTTCATGGTTCAGTGACTTTGAAGTGGTCAGCTAGAAACTGACAGCACTTAACTCTGGGAATCGCTTCTAGCTGCCATTCAGCTTCCACGAGAGAACACATTCTCCCAAATGCAGAATCTTGCCCAGCATCTATGTCCTTTCGGGGAAGACGGTTCCAGAATTCCACTACCTTTGTGTGGAAAATATGCTTCCTTATTTCACTCCTACATGGTTTAGTTTACATTTTAAGATTATCCCCTATTTCTGCATTATTGAAATGAAAATGAAAATGACTTATTGTCACAAGTAGGCTTCAAATGAAGTTACTGTGAAAAGCTCCTAGTCGTCACATTCCGGCGCCTGTTCGGGGAGGCTGGTACGGGAATTGAACCGTGCTGCTGGCCTGCCTTGGTCTGCTTTAAAAGCCAGCGATTTAGCCCAGTGTGCTAAACCAGCCCATTATTTATCTCACTGGATTAAAATATTCATCTATAATCTACCCCATCAAGTCTCTTCAGCATTTTTAACCTTTTGATTAGACCACCTTTCAATCTGCAAAATGTAATGGAACATAAACCAAGTTGCTGCAACCTGTCCTCATAATTTAACCTTACAAGTCTTAGCATCACTCATGTAAATCTGTGCTAAATGTCTTCCAACCCCAATATTTTTCCTTGGACTAAAGTAAAATACTTTTGCTACAGCTATTAACCAAAACTCACTTTCACAGCTACATCACTTCCTCAGTCACTGTTCCCCAAAGAAGTTGGAGAAATACTGGAATGAAATATTCCTGTCTGTGTTTCATAGCCTGCTGATTCTAAAGATACCACAGGCATGTTTGCAGATCCCACAAATTTAGGAGATATTTTGAGTTCTATTGCGAGAGTAGGATGTTGCAACATGAGTGGGCAGACCAATGACAGATGAAGTTTAATGTGGACGTGTGTGTGATTATCTACTTTCGATGTGAGAAAGACAAATTTGTTCATGGGGAAAGACTAGGGACTGTGGAGGAGAAAGTGGCTTTAGATGCCCATATATGGAAGTTACTAAAAGATGCTGGACAGGTACAAAATTAATTAGAATAGCTAATTAAGACTTGACCTTTATCTCAAGGAAGTTTCAATTCAAAAATAAAGAAGTGATGCTTCAGTTGTGCAAATCCTTCGTCAATCCCCATCTGGAATAATATGGGGCGTGATTGAACTGCCACGTGGCACCTGTCAGACAGTGCGCCGCGGTGCAACGTTGCTGATAGAAGCCGGGAGACCCTGGGATCTACCGGGAAATCACCTGTAGGCAAATCTGCACATTAGAACAGGACAGCTAGTCACACTCTAATATGCAGTTGCCCGAGGCAGTGGGATCTATTTCCTTTGCCTCGGAGACTCAGGCGAGTGCCGTTCAGTACTGGTCTCCACAAATGGGGTCCAGGTGGAATGTGTGGTAATCACCACTGTTGTATATATTAGGAGATGTGTGGTAAGGCCCTGTACTACAGGTAAGGGGGTAGTCCCTGCCTGCTGGCTCCGCCCAGTAGGTGGAGTATAAATATGTGTGCTCCCTATAGAGCAGCCATTTCGCCAGCTGCTGTAGGAGGCCACACATCTTAGAGTAATAAAGCCTCAGTTGTATTCAACTCTCGTCTCTATGCAATTGATTGTGCATCAGAATGATACTTGAGGGGCCTCCCAGGGGATTTGGGGGCCCCAGATGATTACCCTCTGGGAAGGATGGCACCCTGGCATGACTGGTGCAACCCTGGCAGCATCTGCCTGGCATTGCTAAGGCACCCAGGTTGTACTGGCATGGGCATTGCCAGGGTACCATGTTAACACTGCCACGGTGCCTAGCTCGCATTTTCCGCACAACGGTGATCGGGCCTGGGGTGGGTGTTCTACGCAGGTGTTGGGAGGTGCCGGGTGGGGGGGGGGGAGAGCGGGGACACTCTCAGTGAGCTGGGGCTTGTGGGGGGGTGGGGTGGGGGGGGGGGGAGGGTGGTCAGGGTTGCGTCTGGGGCTCCAGGGATCAAGACGTTAAAAATGTCATTAAAAATGTCAATTCTTTTAAAATGGCATCCCGATCTCTCGCTACACTGAGGAGTTCCGGCGAGTGGTGCTCCTCAGTGCAGAAAACCGAGCTATGTGCACCCTCGGCCTTGCGTTCCCCGCTGAGGTCCCCTATCTAACTGGGGCGTGTTAAATAGCGGGGTGTTTCTCTGTGCTGTGAGCGCCAGGAAACACCCGGCTAAACAAGCTCACTATGGGACTTTGTTCCTATTTGGTTAAATCGCACTCGTGATATCTTTTAACCACAGAGCTTCAGGAAGGATAGAAAACTAGAAAATACTGATCAGGACATGCAGTATTGGTGGAGAGGGAAATGAGGTAACATTTCAAGTGAATGGTCTTTCATCATAATTGGTTCGAGGAAATGTCTGGGGTTGTCTGTGACACAGAAGAATTTGAAAAGTGAAGAGTGCAATTTTATTTGGAATCCACATGACAAGTTGGAGTCAGAGACAGTGGGTGTCATTTAGAGGAGTTTAAAGCAACTTTAGGCAGATGTAAAAGATCCCATGGCAGAAGAATGTTATTGGATCAACAGCCTGTCCAGTCACCTTTTCTGATGTCCCCGCAATTTTGTTCCTATTCAAATCAGATTCCCTTTACAATGTTATGATTGAATCATCTTCCATCAAATTTCATATCAGCAGAGGTTGTGCTTAAAAGAAAAATATCTTCTCACATTTCCTCTGGTTCTTTTGCCAATTGTCTCAATTTTGTGTCCTTTGATTACAGACCAATCTGCCGGTGGAAATAGTTTCTCCTTTCAGTATTTGATTTATGAAAATTTTCTATAATGTTGAACAGCTCCATTAAATCTGCCCTTCACCTCCTCTGCTCTAAAGAAACAATCTCAGCTTCTCTAACACCACATGACTGAATTTATTCATCGATGGTATCATACCGGTGACCCTCCCTTGTGATGACAAAAATTTGACATAATGGGCACGATTTACTGGCTGCACACCGCCAGAATCAGGACAGAAAACGGCCAGCGTCTCCCACGAGAGGCCTCTTCCAGCATTCCTGATGCTCATTACGCCCCACGGGATCTCGTGATCTGGATCCCTCCCACACACTTTTTAAAAAATATAAATTTAGAGTACCCAATGATTTTTTTCCAATTAAGGGGCAATTTAGTGTGGCCAAACCACCTAACCTGCACATCTTTAGGTTGTGGGGGTGAGACCCATGCAGACATGGGGGAAACTGCACACAGACATTGACCCGGGGCCGGAATCAAACCCAGTTAACAAGGCTCGCATCCAATTTAAACTGGACACCGGCGCATCGACGAACCTCATCTCGAAATCCGACCTTGACACCATCCGCGCTAAACCAAGCATTCTTCCACCGGCCTGCCAGCTCCTTGACTACAATGGCAGTGCCATAGCTGCCAGTGGCTCGTGTCAACTAGGGGTATCCAACAAGGCGATCAAGGCAACGTTACGATTTGAAATCGTCAGGCCTGACAGGGCGTCCCTGCTCGGTGCTCGCGCCTGCAAGCTCCTGAACCTGGTTCAGTGAGTCCACACCATGTCATCATCACCGGCGACAGCATCGCCCGATGGAAATTTGCAAGCCAACATAGACAACATTATCACGCAGTACCACAGTGTATTCGATGGAATGGGCATGCTCCCGTACCGATACAAAATACTGCTCAAGCCGAACGCCACCCCTGTAGTCCATGCACCACGCCGGATGCCGGGGCCCCTCAAGGATCGTCTGACAAAGCAACTACAGGACCTCCAAGACCAGGGCATCATCTCGAAGATCACGGAACCAACAGACTGGGTCAGCTCCATGGTCTGCGTAAAGAAGCCATCAGGGGAGCTCCGCATTTGCATTGATCCCAAGGATCTAAACCGCAACATCATGCGGGAGCACTACCCGATCCCGAAGCGTGAAGAGTTAACCAGTGAGATGGCTCATGCCAAATTCTTCACTAAGCTGGACGCCTCCCGGGGTTTTTGGCAAAGTCACATGCACGTTCAACACCCCGTTCGGCCGCTACTGTTACAACCGCATGCCTTTCGGTATATCTGCCTCCGAAGTGTTTCATCGCATCATGGAGCAGATGATGGAGGGTATCGAGGGGGCACGAATATACGTGGACGACATGACCATCTGGTGCACAACGGCCCAAGGACACATCGATCGCCTCAAGCAGGTCTTCCAGCGAATTCATGAACATGTCTCCAGCTCAACAGGGCCAAGTGCTCATTTGGTCAATCTGAAATAAAGTTTCTAGGCGACCACATCTCACAGCAGGGTGTGCGGCCAGACGCCGACAAGGTCTTGGCGATCAACGCCATGAAGACCCCGGAGGACAAGAAGGCGGTCCTCCGCTTCCTCGAGACGGTCAACTTTCTCGGGAAATTCATTCCCAATATGGCATCCCACACCACGGCCCTCCGCCATCTCGTCAAGAAGTCAACGGAATTCCAGTGGCTGCCCACACATGAAGTGGAATGGCATGAGCTGAAGGCAAAGCTCACCACAGCCCCAGTTCTAGCGTTCTTCGACCCAACCAAGGAAACCAAGATATCAACTGATGCAAGCCAGGACGACATTGGGATGGTGCTCCTCCAGCGAGATGACTCCTCGTCCTGGGCTCCAGTGGCATATGCCTCCAGGGCCATGACGCCCACTGAGCAACGGTATGCCCAGATCGAAAAGGAATGTCTGGGTCTCCTGACAGGAATAGTCAAGTTTCATGACTACGTTTACGGCCTGCCGAAATTCACAGTGGAAACGGACCACAGGCCTCTCGTCCACATAATCCAGAAGTATTTAAATTACATGATACCTCGGTTACAGCAAATTCTTCTTCGACTCCACTTCGACTTCGAACTTGTCTACACGCCAGACAAAGAGCTGATCATTGCAGATACCCTATCCCAGTCCATCACCACACCGTGTGAACAAGGTGACTTAATCTAAAAGGTGACTTCATCTGCCACATAGAAGCGCAAGTGCAATTGTGTGCCATCAACCTCCCAGCCTCTGACGAACAGGTTGTCCAAATTCATAAGGAAACGGCCAAGGATCCTTTACTGCAGCGTGTGATGCAGCACCTTACCCATGGCTGGCAGGAGGGACAATGTCCACAATTCTTTAATGTTAAAGACGAGCTGACGGTTGTGGAGGGAATCCTTCTGAAACTTGACAGGATTGTTATTCCTCAAAGCATGCAGGCTATGGTGCTGGGTCAACTCCATGAGGGTCACCTTGGAGTCGGGAAATGCCGACGCAGCGCTCGGGAGGCGGTTTACTGGCCGGGATTAACCAGGATATTGCCAACACGGTCCTCAACTGCCCCAACTGTCAGAAGTTTCAACCGGCTCAACCCAAGGAAACACTGCAACAGCACAAGATCGTGACCTCTCCATGGTCCAAAGTAGGTGCAGACCTTTTTCACGCCAAGGGGCGTGACTACGTACTCCTGGCTGACTACTTCCCAGTTACCTAGAAGTGGTGAAACTGTCCGACCTCACGTCGAAGGCGGTCATCAAAGCCTGCAAAGAAACGTTCGCCAGGCACGGGATACCGCTCACGGTAATGAGCGACAACGGTCCATGCTTTTACAGCCAAGAATGGTCTGATTTTGCACAGTCCTACAACTTCCGTCACGTTACCTCCAGTCCCCACAACCCGCAATCAAACGGGAAGGCCGAGAAAGGGGTCCATATTGTCAAGCGGTTGCTGTGCAAAGCTGCAGACTCAGGCTCCGATTCAACCTGGCAATGCTGGCATACAGGGCAACCCCACTGTTCACTGGGTTGTCTCCAGTGCAGATGCTCATGAATCGCACTCTGAGGACCACAGTTCCAGCCATCCATGTTCCAGACCTTGACCACCTCATGGTACTACAAAAAGTGCAGCAGTCCCGGGCCCAACAGAAGACCACATATGATGGTCATGCCACGGATTTACCTGAGCTGGCTCCAGCCGATCATGTTCGCGTCCAGTTGCCTGAGGGAGGTTGGTCAGCCACAGCTGTTGTTGTCAAACAAGTTGCCCCGAGGTCTTTCATTGTTCGCATGGCTGATGGCTCCCTGCTACGGCGCAACAGACGGGCATTGCGAAGAGTTACACGCCCACCACCTGACCGCAGTGCTCTGCCAGCTATCATGCTTCTTCCGGACGTACCCTGCCACGAGGCCACCGATCTGCCAGCGATCCTGCCGGCCCACGTGACCACCGCAATGGCAGCGATCCCACCTCTCCATGTGCAGGCGTCTCCTGGTCCACCTCTGCGGTGATCGACAAGAATTTGTCGGCCGCCACAAAGACTGAATCTGTAGACTAACTTTTGTAAATTTTTGTGACTGAATCCATCGACTTAACTCTTGTAAATATTGCTTAGTTTGCCATGTATCTGCACTATCGACACCTTCCCATGTATAAACGTTTGTTCAATCACCATTTGTATATAGTCAGGCATATATATATATACACACCTCGGTATTTATTTAACTAAAAAAAAAAATGGGGGAGATGTCATAATATCCACTCATGTATATAATGAGATGGAGACAGGCAGTGATTGACACATAGGATGACCAGTAAGCATACAACACAGCACAGCCAATCACCAGACAGGACACTACCACAATAAAGCCAGAGGGCACTAGGTTTCCCGCTCTCTCAAGACCCAGCTACTGAGACAGTCAGAGTCCACGAGCTAGCAAGCACAAACACCATGCAGTAGCTAGTCAGTCTGGTCAGGCTACTACAAGTTCACTAGTCAGATCAGTATAGTGTCGACCCACAGCTGAATATGTACAGCAGTTCATCTAGTTGAATAAAACAGTGTTGGATCTTCTCCTGTGTTAGACATCTGATTCTAACTTCCCTGCATCGAGTGCAGTCCACATCGAACCAACCTGCCTAACACATCACAGTCCACCATTTAAAAACAAAAAAAACAGCCGAGCAGGATATGATGCTAAGTACGGCCTCGCAGTGCCAGTCAACCTCAGGTCAGCTGACTTTAACACTCACTTATATTTGATTGCGTTTTTTGAGGGGGTGACCAAGAAGGTAGATGAGGGCAGTGCAGTAGACGTTGTCTACATGGACTTTAGCAAAGCCTTTGACAAGGTACCGCATGGTAGGTTGTTGCAGAAGGTTAAAGCTCACGGGATCCAGGGTGAGGTTGCCAATTGGATTCAAAATTGGCTGGACGACAGAAGACAGAGGGCGGTTGTCGAGGGTTGTTTTTCAAACTGGAGGCCTGTGACCAGTGGTGTGCCTCAGGGATCGGTGCTGGGTCCACTGTTATTTGTGATTTATATTAATGATTTGGATGAGAATTTAGGAGGCATGGTTAGTAAGTTTGCAGATGACACCAAGATTGGTGGCACAGTGGATAGTGAAGAAGGTTATCTAGGATTGCAACGGGATCTTGATCAATTAGGCCAGTGGGCCGACGAATGGCAGATGGAGTTTAATTTAGATAAATGTGAGGTGATGCATTTTGGCAGATCGAATCAGGCCAGGACCTACTCAGTTAATGGTATGGCGTTGGGGAGAGTTATAGAACAAAGAGATCTAGGAGTACAGGTTCATAGCTCCTTGAAGGTGGAGTCGCAGGTGGACAGGGTGGTGAAGAAGGCATTCGGCATGCTTGGTTTCATTGGTCAGAACATTGAATACAGGAGTTGGGACGTCTTGTTGAAGTTGTACAAGACATTGGTACGGCCACACTTGGAATACTGTGTGCAGTTCTGGTCAGCCTATTATAGAAAGGATATTATTAAACTGGAAAGAGTGCAGAAAAGATTTACTAGGATGTTGCCGGGACTTGATGGTTTGAGTTATAAGGAGAGGCTGGATAGACTGGGACTTTTTTCCTTGGAGCGTAGGAGGCTTATGGGGTGATCTTATAGAGGTCTATAAAATAATGAGGGGCAAAGATAAGGTAGATAGTCAACATCTTTTCCCAAAGGTAGGGGAGTCTAAAACTAGAGGGCATAGGTTTAAGGTGAGAGGGGAGAGATTCAGAAGGGCCCAGAGGGGCAATTTCTTCACTCAGAGGGTAGTGAGTGTCTGGAATGGGCTGCCAGAGGTAGTAGTAGAGGTGGGTACAATTGTGTCTTTTAAAAAACATTTAGATAGTTACATGGGTAAGATGGGTATAGAGGGTTATGGGCCAAGTGCGGGCAACTGGGACTAGCTTAATGGTAAAAACTGGGCGGCATGGACTGGTTGGGCCGAAGGGCCTGTTTCCATGCTGTAAACTTCTATGATTCTATGATTCTATATACTAGTGATAAATTGTAACACAACCATGATATCACTACAGGAAGCAATGGGGGGTGGAGGGGGAGAGAGGAGATTGGGGGATGGGGTCAAATAGATCGTATGGATCGGTGTATCGGATTTGGGAGCCATTCCTAGTCCTGGCCATTTTGGGGGGAGTGAAATTGAGGATCCCACAAGTCTACTTGCCCAACAGCACGGTGACACGGGGTTAGCACTGTTGCCTCACAGCGCCGAGGTCCCAGGTTTGATCCCGGCTCTGGGCCACTGTCCATGTGGAGTTTGCACATTCTCCCCGTGTTTGTGTGGGTTTCGCCCCCACAACACAAAGATGTACAGGTTAGGTGGATTGGCCACGCTAAATTGCCCCTTAATTGGAAAAAGATAATTGGGTAGTATAAAATTTAAAAAAAAGACTACTTGCCCAAAAAGGCTGCCAGGCAATTAGTCTCATTAAGATAAGCAAAATACTGCGGATGCTGGAATCGGGAACAAGAATAGAGAATGTTGGAAAAACTCAGCAGGTCTGGCAGCATCGAGAGTGATAGTATGTTTTCTCTCCTTACAGATACTGCCAGACCTCCTGCTGAATTTACCCAGAAGTCTCTGATCTAGTTTCATTAAGAGCTTTGTCAGAGGTAGGTTTAGAAGGCCAACTGGAATCTTCCAGTCGCCCTCCAGTTTCCTAATATGATGGGAGGGCAGGTCGACTGTCTGGAGGTGGGCACCCAGTGACAAGCTGTTTTGCTAGTGCTTCTGGCAGCCCGACAGGCCTTCCCTGCCTGGGTGGCATGGTGCATCCAAAGGCTGCACTGCAGAGAGGGGACAAACCTCCCCCCCCCAAACCCTCCCGTGCCCTCCTCTTTTCCACCCTAACCCACTCCCACCCCCCCTCTCACCCCCTGGCTCTTTTTTCTGTGTTTTTAATTCAGTTTTTAAAAAGGTGGCTGAGAGGTGTTCACCCAGTTACTTACCTATTACTCCAGCCGGGTACCTCACTGAAGTGGATTGGCACTTCAGCTTTGGGCGTCCAGCAACACGCTCATTTGGGTAGGGAACCCGCCTCCAAGCCGATTAAGGGCTCACCTATGTGAAAATGCAGCTTCAATCAGTTTCCCCTCCAGAGGTGGGTTTATCGTCTGAAAACAAATCCAGTTGCCATTTCCTGCATCTAAGGTGAACACAGTCCTCAGAGACAGAATTCGAGTTGTACATGGGACAGGACGTGGGCAGCCTTTCATCTCAAAAGTAATTTCTCAGAGACGGTATGAAAATAATTTAATTTGATATATGCTCAGTCAGCATGAATGATCGGGTTTTTATTCATACTCTGAAACATTTCACTTAATAAATTCTAAGTGAAAGCACCTCAGTTACACATTAATTAAACTCTATTTGTGCATATGGTAAACATGAGCTCAATTTATATCATCATTCAGCAATTACATTGCAATTGAATTTCTCTACTCATGATAATGATGGATAATCCTATGTGTTTTATGTTGCTACAGAAAAAACTAAAATAACTCTAAGTATTTAACAGCTTGAATTAGTTGCAAATCCTCCATTTCATTATAAAGGCATGGGAGCAGCTCCTTGGCCAGGATTTTTAGGATGGTGGGTTCCCCTTCCTGTCTTCTTTTCTTTGTTCTTTAAGATTGTAGTTTAGTCGGGCAGCATGGTCGGCACGGGCTTGGAGGGCCGAAGGGCCTGTTCCTGTGCTGTACTTTTCTTTGTTCTTTGAAGAGCCGATGAGGAACACATCCCACCAACACTCTTTGCCCCGCAGCCATTTAACACTCCAACAAGCATTAATTAATTGACTGGAGGCAGGACTTCTGAAATGGAATGAAAATGAAAATCGCTTATTGTCACAAGTAGGCTTCAAATGAAGTTACTGTGAAAAGCCCCTAGTCGCCACATTCCGGCGCCTGTTCGGGGAGGCTGTTACGGGAATTGAACCGTGCTGCTGGCCTGCCTTGGTCTGCTTTCAAAGCCAGCGATTTAGCCCTGTGCTAAACAGCCCCTACTTCTGCCGCTCACTTGGGAGAAAGTCCCACCTCCGAGAACTGCCGGCCTATCAGGTTGGCCCGCAGCTCTCTCATCTCCACAGTAGCTAGGACTGGGACTACAATCAGCCTCCAGAGGCGAAGTCCCAGGATTCCAGGAACATTTAAATTTTTGGGGGCTCTCAGGCCTGGGGGGAATGGGCAGAGGAGACATGACAGAAGTACTACAATAAATAGATAGAAATCATATATTATTAGGATATTATGCTATAGAATTGAGAAAATAGATACAGGCGAGCAGATAGCCATTTTTACCCGGAAGTCTTCATACACAATGGGCAGCACAAACCTTAGATTTAGACATTATTTCATTCATACCATCTGCAAGTATCACAGGGCCTCAGCCTTGTTGTAAACAGAAAAAAGCTTAATTGCGTGATTCACCAGTAAAAAGATTAACGATGACTCAGCTTGGTGGTGTTCCAATTATCTATTAACTAGACACTTGTAGAACTTAACAAAGTGAATCAGAATTGGACATGAACAGACAGCCCGTTTCAAAAATAAATATTGTAAACTGGAGAAGAAAGTAGCTGAAAAAAAACTCTATTTCTCTATCAAAAGTTTCAAATCACTTCATGAAAATATTGAAAAAAATAATAAAATGATATTAAAACAGATTTTAACAATCCCGGCTTCGGGTCACTGTCCGTGTGGAGTTTGCACAGTCTCCCCCTGTCTGCGTGGGTCTCACCCCCACAACCCAAAAAGATGTAGGTGAATTGGCCACCCTAAATTTCCCCTTAATTGGAAAAAAAATTGGGTACTCTAAATTTATTTTTTCAAAATTAAAACATATTTTAAGTAACATTGACCATCTATCGACTCTCAGTGATAACTAAAGAACAGTTTAACAATTGTTAGTATCCTGGACGAGAACCCACCAATTTGCACTCTGTAAGGCCATACGGCCATAAGTTTTGGAGCAGAATTATGTCATTTGGCCGATCAAGTCTGCTCCGCCATTCGATCATGGCTGATATATTTCTCATCCCTATTCTTCTGCCTTCTCCTGGTGACCCCTGATCCCCTTATTAATCAAGAACCTAACTATCTCTGTCTTGAAGACATTCAGTGACTTGACCTCCACAGCCTACTGTGGCATTTGGTTCCACAGGTTCACCACCCTCTGGCTGAAGAAATTCCCTCTCATCACAGTTTTAAAGGATAGTCCCTGCAGTCTGAGGATGTGCCCTCGGGTTCTAGTATCTCCTACTAGTGGAAACATTCTCTCCACATCCACTCTATCCCGGCCTGTATTCTGTATTCAGCATTCCTTTAAAAAAAAAAATTTAGAGTACCCAATTATTTATTTCCAATTAAGAGGCAATTCCAATAGCGTAGTCAATCCACCTAACCTGCTCATCTTTGGGTTGTCGGGGTGAAACCCACGCAGACACTGGGAGAATGTGCAAACTCCACACGGACAGTGACCCAGGGCCGGGATCGAACCTGGATCCTCAGTGCCGTAGGCAGCAGTGCTAACTACTGCGCCACCGTGTTGCCTATGTATTCAATATTCTGTAAGTTTCAATGAGATTCCCTTCTAAACTACATTGAGTACAGACCCAGAGTCCTCAACTGTTCCTCGTCTGACAAGCCCTTCATTTCCAGGATCATTCTTGTGAACTTCCTTTGGACTCACTGCAAGGCCAGCGCATCCTTCCTTAGATATAGAGCTCAAAACTGCTCACAATATTCAAAATGGGGTCTGACTAGAGCCATATGCAGCCTCAGTGGTACATCCCATTTCAGTATTCTAGTCCTCTCGAAATGAATGCTAACATTGCATTTGCCTTCCTAACTGCCAACAGAATCTTCATGTTAACCTTAAGAGAATCCTGAAGTAGGGCTGCCAAGTCCCTTTGTGCTTCAGATTTCTGAAGCCTATCCCCATTTAGAAAATAGTCAATGGATGCAACTTAACTAATTGGGAACAAAGTCCCCAAGCAACCGCATTCAGCCATGTGTATCCCAGTGCTCACAGCGCTGTATAAAACAGGACTCGCGTTTGATAAGGAGCCTCAATGGGGAACACGCGGCTGAGGTCGCACAGCCCTGTTTTGTACACTGAGGAGCTCAGCTCTCTGGACCTCCTCAGTGTAGCGAGAGATCGGTACACCATTTAAAAGTAGTGTCATGATCCCCAACACCACCGAGCCCCAAACTATGCCGCGCCCCCCTCACATCCCTCAACATTCACACAGAGCAGCCCCGACCCAATCGCACCTGCGCAAAAAATTCAAGCTTGGCAGTGCCAACCTGGCAGTACCCCCGCCAGTTGGCAATGGCACCTGGGCACCTTGGCAGTGCCAGGCTGGCACCAAGGTGGCACTGCCAGCGCATTAGGCTGGCAGTGCCAGGGTGCCACCCTGCCCAAAAGGCATGCACATGGGGGTGTCCGATCCCCTGGGTGACTCCCATGAGTGCCACTCCGCCTGGTCCCCGTTTCTGGAGATCAATACTAAACGCCGCTCGCACGAAGTCTCCGAGGCGAGGGAGATTGTTCCTACATCTCTGTATCCTGGGGAAACTGCACATTAAAGTGAGACTAGCTGGCTCACTTTAATATGCAGATTTGCTAAAATGTGATCCCGCCCACAATGTGCGAGATTCACATTGCAACATCTCGCAAGATCGCATTAGATCTCGCGAGCGTTGCAAGCTGGTTAGATCCTGGCAGCGAGGTCCCCGGCTTCTATCGGTCATGCTGTGCCATGGTGAGCTGCATTTCAAGCGCAACATGGCCATTAACTCGCGCCCTTAGTCTCTATTTTTACTTCCAAAATGCATAATCTCATACATTTCCACAATGTATTCCATCTGCCACTTCTTTGCTCACTTTCTTAGCCTGTCCAGATCCTTCTGCAGCCTCTCTACTTCCTCAACACTACCTGTCTCTCTATATATCTCAGCAACAATGCCCTCAGTTCCTTCTTCCAGATCATTAATGCATATCTTTAATTCCCACTCTCTGTCTTCTGCTGTCAGCCAATCCTCTATTCATGCAAGTACGTTGACCCTAATACTATGGGCTCATATCTTATTTAGTAGCCTCCTGCATGGTGTGGTAATATGCATATACATAATAATGTATATAGTTAGATATACGACCTCCAACCAGCAGGTAGCGACATGGATTCGCCATGACTCCAGAGATCGACAGTTGGTAGAATGCCATATCAGAGGGCAGTCGCACTAGAAGTAGGTCCAGGAGAATTCACTAATCGTTTTTGTTTGTATTACAGTTTCTTTACTTATCTTTCCATATGTTCATTTGTTAATAAATTATCTTACCAGTCAAGACCACATGTTCTGTGTGCATCTTTACCATGGCCAAAACACAGAACATAACACATGGCACCTTGTAAAAGGCCTTCTGGAAATCCAAATAGATCAAGTTCACTAGCTCTCCTTTGTCTAATCTACTGGTTACCTCCTCAAAGAATTCTAACAGATTTGTCAGGCATGACCTCCTCTTGATGAAGCCGTGCTGACTCAGCCCTATTTTACCATGCATTTCCAAGTACTCCTCAATCTCATCCTTAATAATGGACTCTAAAATCTTACCAACAACTGAAGTCAGGCTAACCGGCCTATAATTTTTCGTCTTCTGTCTCTCTCCCTTAAACAGGGGTGCTACATTTGTCATTTTCCAATCCTCTGGAACCCTCCCTGACTCCAGTGATTCTGGAAAGAGTACAAACAATACTTCCACAATCTCCTCAGTATCTCCTTCAGAATCCTGGGGTGCTGTACATCCAGTCTGAGTGATTTATCCACCTTCAGACTGTTCAGCTTCCCCAGCACTTCTCCTTAGTGATGGCCACTACACTCACCTCTGCCCCCAGACTCTCTTGACGTTCTGGTGTCTTCCACTGTGAAGACTGATGCAAAGCACCTATTCAATTCCTCTGCCATTTCTTTGTTCCCCATTATTACCTCTCCAGCCTCATTTTCCAGTGGTCCAATGTCTTTGTAGTTACCTTTACTCAATTGTAATACCATTATATTTGATTGCAGCTTCTCCCATTTAGCGGTCACTGCCCCCTAAGGGTTCCTTCACCCTAAGTTGCCTAATCAAACCTGCCTCATTACACATAATCAAATCCAAAATTGCCTGTTCCCTAGTAGGCTCTGTCACAAGCTGCTCCAGAAACCATCTCTTAGATATTCCACAAACTCCTTTTATTGGGATCCGCTACCAACCTGATTTTTCCAGTCCACCTGCACATTGAAGTCCCCCATGATTATTGTGATATTGCCTTTTTTATATGCCTTTTCTATCTCCTGATTTATTTTCTGCCTCACATGCTGACTTCAGCTAGGGGGCCTGTATATAACTCCCATCAGCGTCCTTTTTCTTTTGCGATTGCCCAACATCTACCCACACAGACTCTACACTCACTGATCCTATATCGCTTCTTGCTTCGATTTAACTTCATTTCTTATGAACAAGGCTTCCCCGCCCCCTCTCTGTGCATCTGCCTATCCTTTTAATAGGACAAATATCTTTTGATATTTAGATCCCAGCCCTGACCCCTTGCAACGGGACTGAATCCCAAAGCCTCAGGTACCTCAGGAATCTGCACATTAGAGTGAGGCTAACTGCCTCCTCTAATATGCAGATTTGCCAAAAAGTGATCCCACCCATTGTGGGATTGCATTGAATCTCACGAGGCATTCCGAGCCGGGTAGATCCTGAGAGCGGGGTCTCCCGACTTTCACTGACCACGCTGCGCCACGGCGAACTGCTTTTCAGGCACAGCGTGGCCGTTGAATTGCACCCTATATATATATTCCAATTAAACCAATCAGTCCTGAAGCAGTAAATAGACACTGTATAAGTCCCGTTGGGGCAACCAACATGCTGGTCCCTGGCCGGACAACTTTATACTACATTATTACTCCACCCACTAGCAGGGAAGCTTATATTCCATGAGTGCCATGGGGACATCAATCTGGGTATCCCAATGCACCTCTGTGATAAATATCACACTGACTGCAGAAGCAGATGAAGTAAAAGCTTTTGTAAGAATCAAAACAGTAAAATCTCATACAAATTTCTTCACATTGAAAAGAAAATGTACCAAACATAAATATAACTCAGTCTTAGACAAATTAAATTGCCTCAGACAATCAAAGTAATATGAAGGGCATAAATTAAACGGACCTTGGATTGTTAAACATAAATCCCTTTGTATTAAGAAACTGCAGCAGCAAAGAGAGAGGCCCACAACAGCATATAACCACTTCTGTTCGACCATACATTAAAACCTTTTGACACTCAAACTGTTATTAAAGTACTGATAAATTGCCTTCTGAAGACCGACTGTCATTCAGATAAAATAAACAGTTAATTTTGAGATAACATGGTATAGACAGCTTACTACAGAGATAAGGAACATCAGGTTACTCTAGAGAAAGGGAATGAAAATATATATAAGGGACAGATTTAAACGACTAACAATCCTTTCTTGCAGCGCTCCTGTTAAAGTTTTGTAGGTGATAGCCTTTTAGATATTGATGCACGATCAATTACACAAAGACGAGAGTAGGATGTAATCGAGGCTTTATTACACTGAGATGTGTGGCCTCCTACAGCAGCTGACGAAATGGCTGCTGTACTGGGAGCACAAATATTTATACTCCGCCTACTGGGCATTACCAGCAGGCAGGGATCTACCCCCGTACCTATAGTACATGGGCATTACCGTACAGCACCTATATCAACATCCTATATATACAATATACATCAGTGGTGACTACCACAGATATCCATGTTCAAATATATTTCTCTTTTAGAATGACAATCTGTGAATAGACTAACATTTTGTAGTCTCCCGCAACAACACCACATCGGCCTTCAAACTCTTCCGATGCGCAAAAGCTCTCACCCATTTTACTGGGCCCACCAACCTCCGCTCGCTTCATGCTACCAACCGGATCGGGGGTCTCTCTCACACATGTCATGTGAGAGTACCTTTAAGAAATGGGTGTTTAAGAAATGTACCTTTAAGAAATGGGTGTTTATTAGTGATGTCAGAGTGTGGGTTTTTTTACTTTTGTTTTAGGCTGTTTGCTGTAGGGTGTGTTTTAGTTTTGTTTTCAGAGCTGGATAGCTGCAGTCACAGCCAGAAGGGATATTAGTCTCTTTCTCTGTAATCTAAAAACTGTAAATCGATCCTTTGGTGATTTAAAACTAATAACTGCTCTCAGTAGTGACTTTAACCTGATGTGCTTCTGTTAAAATTTATTTTTTAAGTCTTATGGATGTTAAAAGGACAGCTTAAGGATTACTCAGTGTTGTATTCTTTGGGGGTTGCATTTGAATTGATGGTGCTAAGATGTTCACTGTATGTTTTAAAAAGGTTAACTTGAGTTCATAGAATAAACATTGTTTTGCTTTGAAAAAAAACTTTTCCATTTCTGCTGTACCACACCTGTAGAGTGGGCAGTGTGCTCCCCATACCACAATCTATTAAAAGTTGTGGTCAGGTGAACTGCATGATACACTTTGGGGTTCTCTAAACCCTGGCCCATAACACACACAACGTGAGGCGTTTAATTAGGTTGAAGGTCGGGACCCCGCAGGCAGTCAGGAGGATTACCTTCTGCCGGTCTTTCCCCTGATGCCGTTAGCCTGGGAAAAGTACCTCATTCGCTCAGTGTGCTGGGCCCAATCTTCCAGGCCTACATTGAAGGCCTCAAATTTCCCAAAGAGCAGCATTTTCCAAAAGTCTGTCCAACACCTTGCTGCATGGCAATACCCAGGAGCGGCTGGGATGTCCATAATTGGAATAACAGTTTCTTTGACCTCATTGCCAGTAAAGGATTCAGGAGGCCGAGTAGTCAAGTGAATGCTAGTTTATTCATGGTTAAATGAAACTGCCCTAAGGCGGTACATGCGCACACAGTGTTAGTCCCATTTTGGACTACCTACATGCCAGTCCCTGTCCGGGCCGGGCTTTATATACAAGATAATTATGAGCTCCAGCTGGCAGGCCTCCGTCCACTAACAGGGAAGCTTGTATTCTACAACTCCCATGGGAAGATCAATTAGTGTATCCCTGTGGGCCTCATGGGAGTTATTACAGGTTTACTTGCTTTTCTCTGTACAAAGAAATTCAGGAGCGGGCTGAAGCCCTGTTGTCAGACTAAAATCCTGCGACAAACTGCAAACTACAGACAGACTTGGCTCCTCTTAATTAAATCATATGGCATTCACTCCACTAAGATGTCCCATGATCTGTTATCCAGGACTATGTATCATCCCTCATAAAGTATCTATACCCCATGGATCCTCCAAAATTACAACAATGTTCTATTGGTAAACAAGTAAATGGTTCAAATCAATGGTTACCACACTTTTACATCCCCTTAATCACAGCTTTAGCAGACATACTGCCTGTCCTCCATTCTCTTGCTCCTCCTTGGGCTCTTCCTCCAGACCCTCCTGGACCGCGTCATCCCCCTCCTCAGACGAGGCTGCATGTCCCTCCTGCTCCTCCTCCTCCTCCAGCATGTGCTGCACGGCTTTGCCAGATTGTGGCAGGCACAGCAGATTGGATTTGTTTATTGTCACGTGTTCTGAGGTACAGTGAAAAGTATTTTTCTCCGAGCAGCTCAAACAGATCATTCAGTCCATGAAAAGAAAAGAAAATACATAATAGGACAACACAAGGTATACAATGTAAATACACAGACACCGGCATCGGGTGAAGCATACAGGGTGTAGTGTTAATCAGGTCAGTCCATAAGAGTGTCATTCAGGAGTCTGGTAGCAGCGGGGAAGAAGCTGTTTTTGAATCTGTTCATGCGTGGTCTCAGACTTTTCTATCTCCTGCCCAGTTGGAAGAGTGAGTAAGCCGGTGGGAGGGGTCTTTGATTATGCTGCCCGCTTTCCCCAGGCAGCAGGAGACCCTCTGGGGGTGAACTGCAGGTCACCGCCAGAGATGTCCAGGCAGTGTAACCACATTTTAGGCAGCCCGATGCACCGCTCGACAGCAGGGGTGGCAACGTGAGCATCATTCTATCGGAAATCCACCTCGGTCTCAGGCCTCTGCGCCGATGCCATCAGCCATGATCTCAGCAGGTTTCCCTTGTCCACTCCTCCACAAGCCAACCCATCATCCTAGGGTGATCCTCAAAGACACCGGGCATCTCCGAGTGCCCCAGAGTGTAGCTGTCATGCATACTCCCAGGGTAGCGGGCACACACATGCTTTATCCTCAGGCGGCGGTTGCATAGAATCTGAATATTCAGGGAGTGGAACCTCTTCCTTTTATTATAGGGCACTCCCTATTGGCCCCGTGCTCGCAGGGCGACATGTGCGCCATCGATCGCCCCCTGGACCTGGGGTATCTCGGCCATGGCAGCAAATCCTGCAGCCCGGGCATCATGGTGAACCTGGTCCAGGTCAAAGGTAATAGAGACTGATGCCCAGCATTCAAAGCACCATCACCACATGGATGCACCTGTGGGCAGAAGATTGGGATATGCCACACAGGTCCCCGCTCGAGCCCGGAATGACCAATGGCGTAAAGGTTTACAGCTGCAGGGACCTTCATGGCCACCAGGAGTGGGCATCCTCCACCTCCACGGGTGCTATGTCCGCGAGGAAGTGGCACAGATGCGATACTGTCTCTCTTTTGGGACGGAGTCTTCTGCAGTACATGTTGTCCGTCAATTCATGGAATGACCAACAATGTCTGCACACATTGGGATTTCGCTGGTGTCCCCTTCTGGGTCCCTCCTCAGCCTTACGGGCAACCGGGTCTTCAGGGTGGGCGGCGGCCCCTGAATCTTTGGTGCTGCCTCCAGCCTGAGTTGGCGATGCTGCCTTCTACGGCTTCTGCCATCTTGGCTATTGCGTGCAATGTGAGGGCAGCCTCAGCAGGATCAGCACCAGCAAACATTGTTGTACTTGAAAGGAATTGGAGAAGGAGAGAGACCTACAATCAGTTGGGACTTCCATCCCAGACGTTCAACTCCCCCAAGATTCCCCCACCCTTACCATGACTGTCTCTCCTCTCAGGGTACCATCCAGTGAGCCAGTTGTGCTGGCAAACTTTGCTCTGCACACTCAGTCCCGGCCACATCAGGAACCCCTAGACTCCAGATCTCTGCCGGGAATATTAGGGAGCCCGTGCTCAGCTGCCCTCCGCTCATCCACACATTTACACCTTGGCCGCAAGATGATCCTCAGTGGTGAAGCCTTGCTCTGCAATGTTTGCTTGTTGGCAGCTGCCTCTGTGGTGTTGATGTTCCTCGAGTTCAGGCACACTGTTCAGGCATCAAAGTTCGCTGGGCTTGCAGTACACTAATCACCCTCTGAGGCATGTGTGCCCTTGAGGAGGCACTTGAGAGTTCAGGAAAGTAAAGTGCTCTCACAGCTAACAAGGCTGATTCCTCATTTGAAATAGCCTTCAGCTGTGAAGCAAGAGGCTGCTCACAGTCAAAGGGGATGAAATTGACTTTCAGGAGACAAGCCGCAGCAGGGCTCTGTCCTAGGAGAGTTTGGTCGGACAAACAGGCAGCACTGTGGTTGCCCCTGTGATAGGTCTCCACAGTATTTAAAGATGGCTTGATGGCCTCACAGACACAAAGTCCCACATCCCCTATCCCAGGGGCAACTCCCGACCTGGAACACTTCAGCCCTCCGCCGACCAAGCCCAACCTCACTGAAGGCTCCCCAGCAATTGGGCAGGAGGTCTGGTGCCCTGGAGCTGCATACCGGAAAAGGAAATGGCTACTCATCTCCTCACTTCCCCTTAGCAGCCTTTGTGCCAGCTTCTTGTTTTTGAAAAGGCGTACGAAACGCCACCCGCGTGATTTCCTGGGAGGCTGCTGCTTTCAACTTCGATCTCGTTAATGTGATTGGAATGAATGCAAATTAGGGTTAATAGATATTCTCACCATGTCTGGGTGAGATCCGCAACTCGCCATCGGGCAGGTTGAATTGCAAAATGGTTCACGCCCAGCAAGAATCTAGATTTGGGCCTCTTCTGTTATTCATCCGGTGAACCTATATCCCTGTCGGGCGCATCGTAGTCTCTGAATCGCACCCCTGGTCTCCACAAGCAGAGACCAGGCGTGATGGCCACTCCGGGGTCTCAATGGCCATCAGAGCCCCAGGGATGGTTAGGGACAGGGCAGGGCAGTACTCTGGCACTCCCCTTGCACCTGGGCACCTGGAAATGCCAACCTCTCATCCTGGCAGTGCCAACCTCTCATCCTGGCAATGCCAACTTCCAGGGTGTCAGGGGCACTGCCATGGGTTGAAGCCTGAGGGGGTGGCATGCCCATGAAATGGGGGTGAAGGGGTGGCATGAAAGGGTGGAGGATGAAGGGTTGGAGTGGAAAAGGGGGGTCTGAAGGGGCTTCATAAATGTTGGGGTGTGTGAAAGGGGGCGGGGGGGCCTGAAAGGGGAGAGTGGCCCTGAGCGACTCCATAATCGGTGTGCTCACTTTGGGGCGCGGGGAGAAGGGTAATGCCCATATCTGTGCGGAGTGGCATTGTCTGTGTCTGGTGTTTGGAGGACCTTCAAATTTACTTAGAAATCAGGGGCGGGATTCTCCAATAATGGGGCTATGTCCCCACTCCAGCGTGAAAACGCGGGCGAATCACTCTGGACTTTTCTGAAGAAATCCCAAAGTGAATCTCCTACCTGAAGGGGGCTAGCAGGGTTCCAGAGTACTCCTCGCAGCTCTGGCTGCCGAAACAGGGCCCTGCACTTCCGGTTAATGCGCACGGTGGCACCAAAAAAGATAGCCCCCCCGAGATTGCATGCGCCTGCGGATCGGTGGCCCCCATCGATAGCCTGGCCATCTATGTGGCCCCTCCCGGTGAAGGATCCCCCCACCCCTCACCAGGGTGGCCATGGATTGAGTCCGCAGCAGCCACGCCGAGTTCCCGATGGGTGGGACCATGAGAGAACCATGCCATCGGGAACTCCTCCGGTTACACTTGGAGAATCGCCACGGGGGCCTCTGCCAATGGCCCCCTACCCTTGCTGTGTAGGCCGCGGCGCGCAATTCGCGGCGATTCTCCGGAGACTGGAGAATCACGGGAGCAGTGTCGCGCTGGATTTTGGCATCGACGCCCATTCACCGCCCCCACGCCGATTGCGATTTTGGCGCGGAGGCTCGGAAAATCTCGCCCCGGGTCATCATAGTGAGGAGCCAGTCTCACTGACGGGTTCTGCTCCGCACTGATGAAAAGATTTCTGGGTGAGACCGGGGATAAACTCCCCAAGCCCCAAAACGTGTCGGTGAATCCAGGTCTGAATCCTACCCAAATTGCCAGCGGGAAGCACCCTGCCAAACCCGCCCAAAATGACACTTTGGGTCAATCGCACCCTATATTTTTAAAATCTTTTATAGTCATTAATGTTGCGATATGCCTATCGATTTTAAAATGTATTGCAGGTTAAATGGTTCTTTATTAAATTTGTAAATAGGTTACCAAATTATAATATCCCTTTTAATTTTTCTATCAGCAGTTTTGAGAACCAACCTATCTTTTTTTTGGGAAGTGGGTAGATACAAATTTTTGAAGAGAGATCTTCGGATCCTTATAATATCCAGCTCATTACAATCTGGCCTATAAATTATTTAACAGGCTATCTGGAAGAAGGTAGTCATCTTCCTTGTCGGAGAAGTCATTCACTTTCTCAGACCCATAACAAGTGTCTGTGTAAGTGGCTATTTTGAACTCGAGCGATGATGATTATTAAGGGAATGCTGCCAATGTAGGGCAATCTTTATTGAGGCTATAATTCACTTCAGAGGATTAGGATGTTGGCAGAGAGGTCATGGAGGAGCGAGGCCCTGTAGTTACTGGACCTGAAGGGGTTAAGTTTAAAGACCGTGAGCGGGATTCTCCATCAGTGGGACCCTCCGTTTCGCTGTCAGTGCACTCACGCCTGCGGATTTCCCGACAGTATGGGGGTGCCCACAATGGGAAACCCCATTGGCCAGCTGCTGGGATGGAGGATCCCGCAGCCGGCAGGCACGCGCCCCACCAGAAAGCTGGTGCGGTGGGACGGAGAATCCTTCCCCATGAAGTTCAAAGTTAAAAGGCATGGAACAGCCCTGAAGTGGTCACTACTTAGCCACTAAGGGCCTCAAGTGGGAAAAGGGTGGGCCTACCAGCTGAGGCATTGCCCGCCCCAACATGAAACTGTGGAGAGGTTAGGATGGGTAGTAACCCAGTGGGAAGACCATCCAAGGAATTTTACGCTCACTGTCCCCCCGCCTACAAACCCATTGGCCGAAGTGTGTAATATCCTGCCTTATATTTCTATTTTCATTTCATTTTCATTTTCATTTTTTTCATATTTAGTTTAGCTAATGCACAGATTATAGGTAGGAAAGTATACTTCCTGAGAATTATATTGTGAAATGGGCACCACTCTTGCAATGTCCACGAGGAGATAGATAGATGTCAAACCATGTTCAAGAAGAGATAGGACTCCAGCCATATCAATGATGAAATGACCACAGCTAGCGATGAGAAGAGGCAGAATTCAAGTAGTAACTAAGAACAGGTAGGATTCCGGACTTGGTGAAGAATAGTCGTTGGCTTATTCTATTTATAATATAATAATCTTTATAATAATCTTTATTGAGCCAAGTAGGCTGACACTAACACTGCAATGAAGTTACTGTGAAAGGCCCCTAGTTGCCACATTCCGGCGCCTGTTCGGGTGCACAGAAGGAGAATTCAGCATGTCCAGCACGTCTTTCGGGACTTGTGGGAAGAACCTGGAGCACCCGGAGGAAACCTACGCAGACACAGGGAGAATTTTCAGACTCCGCACAGACAGTGACCCAAGCTGGGAATTGAACCTGGGACCCTGTGGCTGTGAAGCAACTGTGCTAGCCACTGTGCTACAGTGTTGCCCTATTGGGGTGTTCAAAAGAACATCTCAATCTCAGCAGAACACCTCAACCATTGTCACAAACCATTTGGAAGCTCTTAGCATAGTGTGCATTTCTGCTGAGATTATTGTGAAGCACGGATGCTTTAATGGTTACAGAGATCCTGAAAGAAACCTGTGGCAAAAAGGTTGAGTGCTGTCACTTGCTATGGACAGGAAGGGGTTAATTTAAGCATCCCTGATTTCTACTCTTACAACTCGTCCATAAACGGAAAGTTGCTTTTGATTTCTGAAGCTCCCTTTATCAGTGACGGTGTGTTTCCCTGCTTTTCACTTTGAAGTGTTCCAAACCTCGATTAATAATTCCACAGCAAACTCGAGATAAGATAAAAGCAGAGGGTTGGTTTATTTTACACACACACAACGTGGGAAAGGGGGTTTCGAAACCTCTGTCCCTTTTACACTCATACGTAAAAGAGGGGAAGGGAAGGAAAAGGGTACAGGGCAAGACAATTATAAAAATAAGAGATATGACTCTATGATGGCAGTAGCGTTGAATTACTCTTGAAGGCACAAATACAGAATTTCCAATGTTTCAGTCATTTATAATGTTGATGAGGTCCTGGCACTACACCTTGGCAGAGCTCTTTCTGCTTCTACCTGATCAGTGTTAAAATGGTTGACTGCCTGGTTCAGTTCCACTGGCAATATTACAAGTTCTAGCAGTTTGGGTGAGATCATGTGACATACCTCCCACTTCTTCTCCTGGGTGTTGGACAAACAGTGTATTTTCCTTGGTCTGGACTCGTAAGGTGTTTAATAGAGGAGTCAGGATCCCCTTTGGCCCATGCAGACATACCTTCTCCATTGGCTCGAGGTTTGCCTCATAAATGTAAAAATGTGTCAGTGAATTCCTTTGGAATTTGATTGTGAACAGTCACAGAGGACATTAGCACCACTTCAAAGATAATGCAGTCCTTGCTGGTTTTCTGGAGGTTAGAAATTCCTCTGGTGTGTGTCATGAACTTTCCTCTCAACAGCAGTAAAACAAATTGAGCAAAACATTATAGGATCTGAGATGTCTAGCAACAGGTAGATATCTGCCTAGAGACAGCAGTAGCATGTATTCCAAAGGCCCCAAGAGATGTGTCCTCTCCCAGTAATGAGTTTAGAAGACAGTTTAGGTTAGAATTAAATGCGAATAGCTTATGAGCAGAAACAGCTTAAAGCCATTTGGGAAGATCAATGAGACATACATCTGTTAATGCCTCTAGAAAAGGAAGCTGATAGAGGCAGAGAGCCAAATACTCAGAAGGCATCGTCAAAAAGTAACAAAGATATAATTGGCCAGACCCTCAGAAGCCAGCGACGTCAGTTAACACCGAGCAGCCTCAGGAAGCAGACAAGCCAGTTTTCCAGCTACCAGCCTCAGAGTCTTAGAGGCAAAGCATCGCAGAAAACCTTCGTACAGGCAGTTTAAATATCTTTGCTGTACTAGGAAAAGATGTTTCCCAGCCTTTGGGCATGGTTTAACAGCCTCTCGCGAGATTTACGACATTCAAGACATCTCGCGAGATTCAACCGAACCTTGCAAGACTTCGCGATCTGGATCTCACCCTCACTGGGCGTGATCCAGATTAACATATTTAAATGAACCATTAGACTCATTTAAATATGCTTTCACCAGATTCTCCCACTGCCCGGGACTGCACCTGGGAGACCTTGCCAGGGTGCCGTTTAGTACTAGTTTCCACAAACGTGGCTCAGTCGTAACGGCACCTGTAGGGAGGTCTCCCAGACCACCGGGTGGTCAGGAACAGGGAAGGCTGGCACTCTGGCAGGCCCACTGTCACCTGGGAACCTTGGCACTGCCAGGCTGGCACAGTGGCACTGCCAGGCTGGCAGGGGCACTGCCATGGTGCCAGTTGGCAGTGCCAAGGTGTCATGATAGCAGGTTGTCCATGCCAAGGGTTGGGATCGGGGGTGCCTTATCCACAAGAGGTGGGGTGAGGGAGGGCTCGAGGACCCCAGGAGAGCTAAGTCAGGTGAATTGTGGAGGGGGGTGGGGGGTGGTTCAGAGGTCACAGTGGGGTTGCTAACAGGGGTCAAAAAATGGAGGCTGCCTTTAAAAAGGCACCCCGATCTGCAAGTTGCCTTCCTGCACTGGTCAACTGAACTCCTTAGTGCAGGAAATGACTAAAGTGCGGCCTCGACAGGGCGTTCCTGGTAAGAAAAGAAATGGCAAAGTCCACTCGAAACAATTTGCTGAACACACCCGAACCAGACCCTGAAATGTTTTTGCTGGATTGCGCCCTTGATTATCAAGCCTGTACAGTGTGTTAACTATTAATTGGTGTAACTTATAGATTTATTCACTTTGGATGTTGTTTGGGGAAACGGGATAGTCTGAAGGAGCTCGGGAATCGTTGATATATTTTTGAATAAGGGCTACGTTCTACATAAACTGTGTGTGTGTGTGGAATAATTCATGTTCATTAATCATCACAGATCAGTCCCATCTGTGTGTATTTGTCTCTTCTTTACTTTAACAAATAGTTTTTAATAATTGTTACACAATGACTGGGCTGTTTATTCTCACTTATCTCCTCAAACCAAAATAAAACTATATACCCTCTCGAACTGATGTTCCAATTGCGATACTCTTTCAGACAACATCAGTGTGCTTCGTGACACATAGTGGGTCAGGGTTCATTTTTTAAATAAAAATAATAATTTTAAAAGACAGCCAGGTTGATGTAGATATATATTTTCCTTCCTGCCCTTGGACTGGGACACACTTGTCAATGCTAATTTCAGTGAATGACTTTGCCTCATAGTTGCAGTGCTGGTTCCAAAACTAGTTGTGCTGCTGTGACTAATAGTTGGCTCTGGTGAACCATCTGGTATGGGTTCTCTTGTTATACAATGTTTTTGGTCCTCATTTTCCTACAACATGCCCAGAATATCTGTAACTGTTGACACATACATCTATGCTGCTATTGAGACTGAAACCACTGAAATATTCATTGCAGCAATGCTGCTGTGCTCGGTGTTGGACCTGCGCTGACACTCCACTACCTTTACGATGGATATCATGTGGCTCATAGGCTAGACTGTATATTCTTCTTTAATTGGTGTTCAACAACCCTCTGACAAGCTGGTCCATTCTGTTCCATTAAATGAGCCAGAATTATAAAGGTGAATATATCTTTTAAGGGCTCAAGGAATTAGAGCTGAGGGTAGGCAAATCAAAAGTAAATAAAAGGCTCATCACATAGTCCACTGCTTCCTTGGACTTACTTATTGTTTGGTGAAGGAAGTTGATGCTGCTGCTGATGGAGAGAGACTGTTTAGTCCGCAGTACTTCATCCATGTGTATAACTTGAGCAGACAGCTCGACCTGCTTTTAGCCCTTGACTGTATTCAGCAATAACTTGAAAATGCAAAAATAATTTTAAAAGATTGATTCAGCGGGTCGCATTTAGTTTACGATAGCTCGGTAAAATCAATAAACTGACAATAGAAAATTACGCAAGTTCTTCGATACCGCTCCCCTTTTAGAAACAGTTTTAAAAAGCAGCAGGACAGCATTGCACTCCAGCAAAAGCAAAATGATTTTAATCATTTTGCTTCAGACACAAGACACCCACAGCTCATGCATTTGATCTGCTGAGATTGCTGCAATGTAGCGATCAGATCTGGGAAGAAGCCTGCAATGTGCACGTGTTCAATGTTTACCATCCTTTAGGTAATGAAGAGTTGTGTTCTGCTATATAAAATATTCATGCCCAAAGCAAAACTGATGATGATAAATACAGGTTGACATGAAAAACTTAAAATCAGCACTTTTCGCACATTGCGGTTTTTCTGTTTTGCTATTAAATTTGGACGAGGTTGTTCTGGACACATTGCTCTAACGAAGAAAATACATATTTCAATAGCTTGCAGCAGGACATGGTAAGAGCAGGGATTTAATTTGGAGCACTTTCTTGCCAACAGAAACTGTACAGTTGAGCAGATTAGTATTTCAATCGCCCTGCTGTGTCTTCTGGAGTCCCAACCCATCTTCGTGGGTTGGGACTTAATAATTCCTGACACATCCTCACTGTCAAGAAGGAACCAATGGCAGCAAGGAAGCACTGCAGTACGTGAGACCCACAGATGATTGAGTGACCACAGAGAACCCGAAAGGAGCCTGCAGCAAAACATTTCAGAGCTGTTACTATTTTAATGTTAAGGTCAGCAGATGGCTGATTTTGCCCCATACTTGCTTGTCTAGTTTAAGGGTGGCTGTGCTGTCTTGACTAGTGATTGATTTTGGTGGCCCATCTGCTATATCCTCCCAGGTTGTTCAGAGCTTCTGGTCCACTTCTTCCAACAAAACACCCACCTTTACTGGGAGTTCTTGATGCTGCTGTGTAGAATGAAACCACTGACATATTCTTTGAAATGCTGCTATGTCATGTATTGAACCCGTGCTGATTCTTCACTGCCGTCCTCGTGGATACCAAGTGGTTAAAATCCATGTGCATATTTAAATGGTGTTCAACAACCTACTTGCCAGTCAAAAACTTTTAATATCCATCCAGTTATATGAAGGGAAATAACCTAGATTTAGGAAGGTGGATATATCTTTTAAGCGTTCAGAGAGAGTCAAAGATCAGCCAATCAAGGGTGAATGACATAGAACCCATTGCAACACTAGAATAAACAAACATATGAATTAGGAGCAGGTCCCCTCACACCTGCTCTGCCATTCAATAAGATCACGGACGATCTGATTAACCTCAACTCCACATTCACCCCTACCCCTGATAACCTTTCACCCTCTTGTTTATCAAGAATCTATCTAGCTCTGCCTTAAATATATTCAAAGGGTCTGCTTCCACCGCCTTTTGAGGAGGAAAGTTCCAAAGGCTGATGACCCTCTGAGAGGAAAGAAATTCTCCTTATGGAACCATAGAAAAACAACTCTATTCAGGGCCCTCATCATTTTGTGCACCTCAATCAAGTCTCCACTCAGCCTCCTCTGAGGAAAACAACCCTAGCCTGCCGAGTCTTTCCTCAGCTCTGTCTTGAATGGGCGAGCCCTTATTTTTGAATGGTGAAAAGCCAATGAGGACTCAAAGGGGAAAACGCACCCTGAATACATGATTATTTTTATGGAGAGATAATGGCGTAGTTGTAATTTCACTGAACTAGTAGTCCAGTGATCCAGGTGAATGCTCAGGTGACACGGGTTCAAATCCCACCATGGTAGCTGGTGAAATTTAAATTCAGTTAAGAAATCTGGGTTTGAAAATTAGTCTTAGTAATGGTGACCATGAAACTGTCATTGATTGTGTAAAAATCCACCTGGTTCACTAATGTCCTTTCGGGAATAAGATCGACCATCCTTACCTGGTGGCTGACATGTGACTCCAGGCCAGTGGTTGATGTTTAATGGCTTAGCGAGTCACTCAGTTCAAGGATTGAGGGATGGGCAATGTGACGGCTACATCCCATGAAAGAATAAATATTTGAAGGGAGCTGTTATGACCGTAGCAGACATTGTTTGCTAAGCAAGCTAAATCCCAGAGGGACATTTATCTTTCTGATCATAACCCTTTTGTTGGGTGTTCTGAAAATACAGAAAAAAATCTACTGATCTCAGGAGCATAGAATTCCAGAAACAGTTTTTGGATTTTAAAAATTAAAAGGTTTATAAACAAGAAGGAAAGACAACTCAAGCACATATGATCAAATCTCAATGTTAAACCACCCCCTGCCCCACCTACCCCCCCAAAAAACCACTTGGTCAAACCACAGAAGTAAACACCTGCTGGGCAACACTCACTTATAGATTTTTAAATTATTACCAAAGCCAAAAACGAATGTAATTTTAATATAGTCACAAAATCCACTCTGCTACGGAAACCCAAGAAAACCTGGAAACAAGACTGCTTTCTGAAATAAATACTTTTCTGGATTCTGGATGGCTGCTTCAGATTTTGTACCTTCTCCTAGCACAGAGCTTTTCCAAGATCTCTTCCTTACACAGCCAATGGAATTCAGCTCGACATCTTCTGAAAGATCCTTTCTTTGGTTTATCTTTGATTCCATTGTCCTCAGCACCTCTTTGAACTCAACTTTTCCAAAACATAAAAATCTTTCATGTTTTCCTATTGCTTCCCCTTTTGGATCAATTAAAATGTAATAATCTACCCTTGCTTACTTAAGTAAGTTGTTTGTAAGTTGTTAATGTTCCTTACATCGTTTCAAATTTAAAAGCTGAAAAGCCAAGCCCCCATCTGCCTCCGAATGCACATTTTTAATCCTAACCTATTGAGTTATAGACCAACTTCACCATGGCCTCTTATTACAAATGTATGTATTTGGCACATAATTTATCAGCTCTCCAAGACAAATTGTCTCTACAAATGTTTCTCCAGCTTAATTAAACTGTTCACTTACAGACACACACACACACAATTTCCCCAAAATATTTTTCAAATTAACATCTATAATATACCATAAAATACATGTCACAGGTTGGGAAAGGAGGAAGCAAACAGTGAGATAGTGGCAGTTCTCATGCATGAACCTTCTGATTTGTCATGGTAACTTGGGTGGGATTGCAGAGAAGAATTTCCCCCCCCAATTCTGACTAAATAAATGTTCTGTTTTGCTAATGGCATAGATAACTGGCATTGACACTGGCTCAGGTATTTGCATTGAGACCAATCCAAATAAAGCATGTGGACTGCCAGCAATAATGATTGGGGCAGGCATCAGTGCTGGCATTGGAATAGATTCTGTAGGAGTACTGATAAGAGTTCTTGTACCTATATTAGTATTCACAAGAGTGCTGTTGCTTTTTCTATCATTCATACTGGCAAAGGTACTATCATGGGATTATTACATTTCAGTCGATACTTAAAAAGATTGGACACAAAAAAGTGGTTAACATAGCTGCTGCAAATCATGTGACTTTTGACATTTGGACGACAGATAGTATTAAGTCTCCCGAGAACACCTAATTGAATATGGTCACAGGGGATGGTATCTCACAGCTAATTATGGAATTTGCACACCTCATATTTTAAGGATGGGCCAAAACCTAAAGACTATGGAGTTTTCAGACAGCCTGTGACATACTGGACAATAGGGAAGACCAAAATCACATGTCATTGAGGTAACTGTATTACAATGTTCTCCTCCTTCAAAACAAGACTAGGTGGACTTCAGAAATGTTAATCCAGTGGCAGAGGCAGACTTACAATTAAACACACAGCACTGCAGAATGGGACCCCAGCCAAATGGGGGACCCCATACTGAGAAGTGATTGTGTGTGCCCCCAAAAGTGTAAGTCCGCCTCTGCTGCGAAGGTTCAGTGAGGTGAGGGGGAGGCGCTGTCTAAAGGCCATCGAGGGGGGCAGCATGGCAACTCTCGACCAGGTCTGGGCTGAGGAAAGTGGGCGGGCAAACAACCAAAAAGAACAGAGGCCACCATGTCAGATAGCCAGCAGCAACAGCCAGGCAGCCAGCCAGCCAGGAGTACACATGGTTATTAAGGGTCAATATTGTGTCTCGGTGAATCAGGGAGCAGAGGCCGATGGCGGTGTGGTGTCTGGACCAGAGCCAGAGACCAGCTGGACAGCAGGGCTGAGTGAGAGGCTGGGCTGGGCAGCAACCGGACCGGGCAACGAGGGTGAGATTTTGGCTTTCTGTGCCTTGCATTGTGAGCTGAGGGTGGGCAGGGTCTGGAGGGTACTGATATCATTAAGGGTGGTGCTGAACATAATTGTGGGTGGAGCTTGATGTCATTGGGGTCTGTGATCAACATTGGGGGTGTGGCTCAATGTCATTGGGGGTGGATTGCCACATCACCGAGGGAGGGCATGACGTGGGGCCTCAAAAGTGTACGTCCACCTCTGTTCAGTGGTCAGGAGATACAATCCAGTTCCAGAGACTGCATCCTTTATTAGCCCAGGACACAAAACATCATCAGAGCCATCAGTTGTCAGCCAGTCTCAGAATCAGACTTTGAAACCAGCTGCAAGTTATTAAGCAGCCAAAGCACTTGACCTGTTCAAATTTAAAGGTTCACCTGGGAACCAACCTGCCAAATATTTGACTACGAGAAACCTTGTAACCTCTGTGTACCCTTCACTTTACAAGACCCTTACTTCAACTTTAAATCATCAAATCCATTGAAGAAACCACAGGTCTGTCACGTGGAACACTGGAAATTGTACAACAAGACTGAATTAACTGTAATTTATAAAAGTGCACTATTTTTTATCTGTATCGCGTGTTTGTATTCAGAGTAAGTGTGAGAGAATAAATAATCTTTATTTAAAACTCGTGAAAGCTTGCTGCTGAATTGTTTAATTCGAATCCACGCTCAGAAGATAAGAAAAGCCACACATATTTCCACACAAAACACACTGATTATGGACAGTAACAGAGCAGGTACATTCTGCCTGTGGTGATAGAAATGTTCGTTTGTGATTTAATTAGCATGGACTGACAGAACTAAGCTCACAAAGACAAACCAAAATCTGAAACACCGTAGCTGGAATTTTGATTTGCTCAACATAAACATGACTCTAAATCAGGGAAGATTGCCTCTCTTTTGTTACTTCTGAAATATGTTATTACCAATCTTGGAGTATCCAGAGGGCTGGGGAGTTCTGAGTGGAATTGTAATCTGGATGATGGCAGGTTCAGAAGCTCCTCTATTGAGATGATAAGATTTTCAATGTGACACTTTTTAGGTGAATATCCTCACGTCATTTTGTGCTCTGTCATTTGGTGTAAATGTGTGGCTGAATTCTTTGTTTGGGAGACTATGTTCTCCCCCTGGAGCTGAATCACTGCTGGTTTGTGCTGGTCCTAGGAACAGTGTACAGAGGCAATTTACTCTCCCTTGCCATGCTAATTTATGCACGGTGGGGAGCGCAACGGATTCTGTTCCAGATCCCGCTCCTGGGCCACCGTTATGAGCAGGTAGCTCGCTAGCAAGGTCCCGCAGCAGGCCTCCCTCACCTCCACAATGCAAATCCTGCTCCCCCATTGAAATTAGGGGCATCGTTCCCCTCCCCCACTGTAGGAATTGTTGGGTCGTCGCCATCCCACCCACAGCATGCACATTTGAGGATGACCCAATCCACCCACCCACTGACCCCCGATCAGAAATCCCCTCGTCAGAGATCCTCCCAATCAGTTCCACCACCCCCATATGAGACACACCTCCCCCATCAATTTCCCCTGCCTGGACGTTAAAGAGCAGTCCAGGCAGAAACGGTAAAAAACCTTGGCCTTTTCACTTGCCTGTTCCTCACACCTGCTGCCTCAGACAGAGGTGCACAAAGCATAGAAAAGCAAAACCACATCACAAGGCATTAAACCCCCTCAGATTCTTTCATCTGCAAGGTTTCTATTCACTTTCAAAGAGGGAAAACTTTTTGTAGGCTGCAAATGATTGGGTACTATCTTCCAGACAGCCAGGTGACTGGGTTGTTTATTTTCATTTCCCTTCATGCTTGAATACATTTCAAGTACCCTGCTTTGAACTTACCCTAATGTTCAGACACATCTAGCTTTGATTGACAGCTCCTGACCACATCAAAAGCAGTTAAGTGCTTTCTATTGAGGAAAAGAGTAACTGTTAGATTTAAAAAAAATACTTTAAGGGGTGTGGGCATTGCTGGTTAGGTCAGCATTGATTGCCTATCCCTAGTTTCCCTTCAGAAGGTGGTGGTGAGTTGCCTTCTTGAACCTCTGCAGTCCCTGAGGTGTAGGTGCACCCATTGTGCTGTGAGGGAGGAAGTTCCAGGATTATGTCTCAGCGACAGTGAATGATCGGCGAGATATTTCCAAGTCAGGATAGTGAGTGACTTGGAGGAGAACCTACATGTAGTGGGGTTCCCAGTTATCTGCTGCTCTAGTCCTTCTAGATAGTAGTGGTCATGGGTTTGGAAGGTGCTATTTAAGGAACCTTGGTGAGTGCCTGTAGTGCATCTTGTAGATGGTGCACACGGCTGCCACTGATCGTCAGTGGTGGAGGGTTTGAATGTTTGTGGGAGGGGGAGTAATCAAACAAGCTGCTTTGTCCTGGATGGTGTTGAGCTTCTTGAGTGTGATTACGGCTGCACTCATCCTGGCAAATGGAGAGTATTCTAGTACACTCCTGACTTGAGCCTTGTAGATGGTGGACATGCTTTGGGGAGTCAGGAGGTGAGTTGCTCGCCATAGGATTCCTAGTGTTTGACCTGCCCTGTATTAATATGGCTAGTCCAGTTCAGTTTCTGATCAATGGTAACCCCCAGGATGTTAATTGTGGGAGATTCAGTGATAATAATACCATTGAATGTCAAGGGGCAATGGTTAGATCCTCTCTTGTAGAAGATGGTCATTGCCTTGCACTTGTGTGGCACAATTGTAATTTGCCACTTCTCCTCCCAAGCCTGGATATTGTCCAGGTCTTGCTGCATTTGGACAGGGACTGCTTCATTTTCTGAGTCGTCGCGAATGGTGCTGAACATTGTGCAGTCATCCCACTTCTGACCTACGTTGGAATGGAGGTAATTAATGAAGCAGCTGAAGGTGGTTGGGCCTAGGATACGACCCTGAGTAACTCCTGCAGTGATGTCCTGGAGTTGATATGATTGCAAATCCCTGTCTTCTTCTGTTGGCTGCCCCACTGAAATGCTCAACCGAATCCTCTGCTGTAGAGTTAATATGCAACCTTTCCCCCCAGTAAACTGGCATCTGCACCACACTGTTGACCGGGATCCTTGCTCCAGTCAATTGAGAGGCACAGCAACTTTATTTTTAAATCAAATCACATCTTTATTCGGAAAATGTAAAAAACTTCAACACTTATGACTGCGAGAAGGTTGATTCTCTTACACTGTATCACACACCCTCTAAGTCTACCACTATAAGTTTACAAGCATAGATTTTAACTGCTAATACTTATCTAATGAACCGATATGGGCATCACTACCCAATCGGGCTGGATCGGACTTCGTCAAGCTCAGAGCTTGAGGTCTTCTTCTTCGATCTTGCTCCTTGAGGTTCCTGATGAAATCTCTTTGTCTCTCCTTCTTATACAGGTCTCGCTGGTACAGATATCATTCTTCCATTTATGTGCTCACATTTATGTGCGCACTAATCAATCACTGTCCTTTCTGGTCATTAATGTTCATAGAATCGTGACTCACTCACGGGTCATATCTCTTCTCAGGAGCACAACACACAGGGGTCTGTGTTCCAATTACTTCATTGCAGGATGCCTGACCTTGGGACCAGTTGTTCTTGGGTTATTTTAATATTTCCTTTCCTCTTCCTGTCCATTTAATCATCGATTAGGATAAGCTTATTATCAGGGACACATAGAACCATAGAATTCCTACAGTGCAGGAGGCCATTCAGCCCATCGAGTCTGCACCAACCCTCTGAAAGAGCATGCTACCTAGGCCTACTTCCCTGCCATATAGGGCCAATTTAGCATGGCCAATCAACTTAACCTAATGTGTTGCTTTTCATCCAGCTAATTCATCATGGTCAGCATTTCTCCTGAAGACATTTATTGTCTAGTATCCTGCTCACTCTTTATCGCCAGTCGTAAAATCAAAGACATTTGTGATAACTCATATAGGTTACTTGCAGGTTGTGTAAATCACATATTCACAGTCTAAAGCCATTAATTCTGCTGGCCATATTCCTGAAGTTAGTTAGCCACTTTTCCTGTCAGGCCATAGCAATGTCCTTTTTTTGCTTGGCCATTTTGTATCAGGCTGTAAATGGCTGGCTACGACACTCACCCCCTTGCTACAAGTCACAGGTCGCTGGTGTCTTATCATGTGCAGATCCCACCTCTAATCTATCCTCAAACGTACACGCAGTGTCAGCATCTGAGGTGAAGGCTGTAAGTGTGAGAGCGAGTGACTTGTTCCTTTTTTATCTCTGTCTTTCGCCTCTGCCACCTCTTGCTGTTTCACCACTGTCTGGCCAGGCTGCAGCTCTCGGATACCTGAAAGGAGAAAGGCACAAGGATAAGGTTGTGGTGAGCAGAATGGCACAGAAAGCAGAAGGTGAATGCCTACAGTGTGTGAGGATGGTGTGGTGTGGTGCATTGAACAGCGTGTGAGGATGGTGTGGTGCATTGAGCAGTGTGTGAGGATGGTGTGGTGTGGTGCATTGAGAAGTATGTGAGGATGGTGTGGTGCATTGAGCAGTGTGTGAGGATGGTGTGATGTGGTGCATTGAACAGTGTGTGAGGATGGTGTGGTGTGGTGCATTGAGCAGTGTGAGGATGGTGTGGTGTGGCGCATTGAGCAGTGTGTGAGGATGGTGTGGTGCATTGAGCAGTGTGTGAGGATGGTGTGGTGAGGTGCATTGAGCAGTGTGTGAGGATGGTGTGGTGCATTGAGCAGTGTGTGAGGATGGTGTGGTGCATTGAGCAGTGTGTGAGGATGGTGTGGTGTGGTGCATTGAGCAGTGTGAGGATGGTGTGGTGCATTGAGCAGTGTGTGAGGATGGTGTGGTGTGGTGCATTGAGCAGTGTGAGGATTGTGTGGTGTGGTGCATTGAGCAGTGTGAGGATGGTGTGATGTGGTGCATTGAGCAGTGTGTGAGGATGATGTGGTGTGGTGTGGTGCATTGAGCAGTGTGAGGATGGTGTGGTGTGGTGCATTGAGCAGTGTGGGAGGATGGTGTGGCGTGGTGCATTGAGCAGTGTGTGAGGATGGTGTGGTGTGGTGCATTGAGCAGTGTGTGAGGATGGTGCGGTGTGGTGCATTGAGCAGTGTGTGAGGATAGTGTGGTGTGGTGCATTCAGCAGTGTGAGGATGGTATGCTGTGGTGCATTGAGCAGTGTGTGAGGATGGTGTGGTGTGGTGCATTGAGCAGTGTGAGGATGGTATGGTGTGGCGCATTGAGCAGTGTGTGAGGATGGTGTGGTGCATTGAGCAGTGTGAGGATGGTGTGGTGTGGTGCATTGAGCAGTGTGAGGATGGTGTGGTGTGGTGTGGTGCATTGAGCAGTGTGAGGATGGTGTGGTGTGGCGCATTGAGCAGTGTGTGAGGATGGTGTGGTGTGGTGCATTGAGCAGTGTGTGAGGATGGTGTGGTGCATTGAGCAGTGTGTGAGGATGGTGTGGTGTGGTGCATTGAGCAGTGTGTGAGGATGGTGTGGTGCATTGAGCAGTGTGTGAGGATGGTGTGGTGCATTGAGCAGTGTGAGGATGGTGTGGTGTGGTGCATTGAGCAGTGTGAGGATGGTGTGGTGTGGTGCATTGAGCAGTGTGTGAGGATGGTGTGGTGTGGTGTGGTGCATTGAGCAGTGTGAGGATGGTGTGGTGTGGTGCATTGAGCAGAGTGTGAGGATCGTGTGGTGCATTGAACAGTGTGTCAGGATGGTGTGGTGTGGTGCATTGAGCAGTGAGGATGGTGTGGTGTGGTGCATTGAGCAGTGTGTGAGGATGGTGTGGTCTGGTGCATTGAACAGTGTGTGAGGATGGTGTGGTGTGCATTGAGCAGCGTGAGGATGGTGTGGTGCATTGAACAGCGTGTGAGGATGGTGTGGTGTGGTGCATTGAGCAGTGTGAGGATGGTGTGGTGCATTGAACAGCGTGTGAGGATGGTGTGTTGTGGTGCATTGAGCAGTGTGAGGATGGTGTGGTGCATTGAGCAGTGTGAGGATGGTGTGGTGTGCATTGAGCAGCGTGAGGATGGTGTGGTGCATTGAGCAGTGTGTGAGGATGGTGTGGTGTGGCGTATTGAGCAGTGTGTGAGGATGGTGTGGTGCATTGAACAGCGTGTGAGGATGATGTGGTGTGGTGCATTGAGCAGTGTGTGAGGATGGTGTGGTGCATTGAGCAGTGTGTGAGGATGGTGTGGCGTATTGAGCAGTGTGTGAGGATGGTGTGGTGCATTGAACAGCGAGTGAGGATGGTGTGGTGTGGTGCATTGAGCAGTGTGTGAGGATGGTGTGGTGCATTGAACAGCGTGTGAGGATGGTGTGGTGTGGTGCATTGAGCAGTGTGAGGATGGTGTGGTGCATTGAGCAGTGTGTGAGGATGGTGTGGTGTGGTGCATTGAACAGCGTGTGAGGATGGTGTGGTGTGGTGCATTGAGCAGTGTGAGGATGGTGTGGTGCATTGAGCAGTGTGTGAGGATGGTGTAGTGTGGCGTATTGAACAGTGTGTGAGGATGGTGTGGTGTGGTGCATTGAGCAGAGTGAGGATGGTGTGGTGCATTGAGCAGTTGTGTGAGGATGGTGTGGTGTGGTGCATTGAACAGCGTGTGAGGATGGTGTGGTGTGGTGCATTGAGCAGTGTGAGGATGGTGTGGTGTGTTGCATTGAGCAGTGTGTGAGGATGGTGTGGTGTGCTGCATTGAGCAGTGTGTGAGGATGGTGTGGTGTGCTGCATTGAGCAGTGTGTGAGGATGGTGTGGTGTGGTGCATTGAGCAGTGTGTGAGGATGGTGTGGTGTGGTGCATTGAGCAGTGTGAGGATGGTGTGGTGCACTGAGCAGTGTGAGGATGGTGTGGTTCTGGTGCATTGAGCAGTGTGAGGATGGTGTGGTGTGGTGCATTGAGCAGTGTGTGAGGATGGTGTGGTGTGGTGCATTGAACAGTGTGTGAGGATGGTGTGGTGTGCATTGAGCAGCGTGAGGATGGTGTGGTGCATTGAACAGCGTGTGAGGATGGTGTGGTGTGGTGCATTGAGCAGTGTGAGGATGGTGTGGTGCATTGAACAGCGTGTGAGGATGGTGTGTTGTGGTGCATTGAGCAGTGTGAGGATGGTGTGGTGTGGTGCATTGAACAGTGTGTGAGGATGGTGTGGTGTGCATTGAGCAGCGTGAGGATGGTGTGGTGCATTGAACAGCGTGTGAGGATGGTGTGGTGTGGTGCATTGAGCAGTGTGAGGATGGTGTGATGCATTGAACAGCGTGTGAGTATGGTGTGGTGCATTGAGCAGTGTGAGGATGGTGTGGTGCATTGAGCAGTGTGAGGATGGTGTGGTGTGCATTGAGCAGCGTGAGGATGGTGTGGTGTATTGAGCAGTGTGTGAGGATCGTGTGGTGCATTGAACAGCGTGTGAGGATGATGTGGTGTGGTGCATTGAGCAGTGTGTGAGGATGGTGTGGTGCATTGAGCAGTGTGTGAGGACGGTGTGGTGCATTGAGCAGTGTGTGAGGATGGTGTGGTGTGGCGTATTGAGCAGTGTGTGAGGATGGTGTGGTGCATTGAACAGCGTGTGAGGATGGTGTGGTGTGGTGCATTGAGCAGTGTGTGAGGATGGTGTGGTGCATTGAACAGCGTGTGAGGATGGTGTGGTGTGGTGCATTGAGCAGTGTGAGGATGGTGTGGTGCATTGAGCAGTGTGTGAGGATGGTGTGGTGTGGTGCATTGAACAGCGTGTGAGGATGGTGTGGTGTGGTGCATTGAGCAGTGTGAGGATGGTGTGGTGCATTGAGCAGTGTGTGAGGATGGTGTAGTGTGGCGTATTGAGCAGTGTGTGAGGATGGTGTGGTGTGGTGCATTGAGCAGAGTGAGGATGGTGTGGTGCATTGAGCAGTTGTGTGAGGATGGTGTGGTGTGGTGCATTGAACAGCGTGTGAGGATGGTGTGGTGTGGTGCATTGAGCAGTGTGAGGATGGTGTGGTGTGTTGCATTGAGCAGTGTGTGAGGATGGTGTGGTGTGCTGCATTGAGCAGTGTGTGAGGATGGTATGGTGTGGTGCATTGAGCAGTGTGTGAGGGTGGTGTGGTGTGGTGCATTCAGCAGTGTGAGGATGGTATGGTGTGGTGCATTGAGCAGTGTGTGAGGGTGGTGTGGTGTGGTGCATTGAGCAGTGTGAGGATGGTATGGTGTGGTGCATTGAGCAGTGTGTGAGGATGGTGTGGTGCACTGAGCAGTGTGAGGATCGTGTGGTTCTGGTGCATTGAGCAGTGTGAGGATGGTGTGGTGTGGTGTGGTGCATTGAGCAGTGTGAGGATGCTATGGTGTGGCGCATTGAGCAGTGTGTGAGGATGGTGTGGTGCATTGAGCAGTGTGTGAGGATGGTGTGGTGTGGTGTATTGAGCAGTGTGTGAGGATGCTATGGTGCATTGAGCAGTGTGTGAGGATGGTGTGGTGCATTGAGCAGTGTGAGGATGGTGTGGTGTGGTGCATTGAGCAGTGTGTGAGGATGGTGTGGTGCATTGAGCAGTGAGGATGGTGTGGTGTGGTGTGGTGCATTGAGCAGTGTGAGGATGGTGTGGTGTGCATTGAGCAGCGTGTGAAGATGGTGTGGTGTGGTGCATTGAGCAGTGTGAGGATGGTGTGGTGCATTGAGCAGAGTGTGAGGATGGTGTGGTGTGGTGCATTGAGCAGTGTGTGAGGATGGTGTGGTGTGGTGCATTGAGCAGTGTGTGAGGATGGTGTGGTGTGGTGCATTGAGCAGTGTGTGAGGATGGTGTGGTGTGGTGCATTGAGCAGTGTGTGAGGATGGTGTGGTGTGGTGCATTGAGCAGTGTGAGGATGGTATGCTGTGGTGCATTGAACAGTGTGTGAGGATGGTGTGGTGTGTTGCATTGAGCAGTGTGAGGATGGTATGGTGTGGTGCATTGAGCAGTGTGTGAGGATGGTGTGGTGTGGTGCATTGAGCAGTGTGTGAGGATGGTGTGGTGTGGTGTGGTGCATTGAGCAGTGTGTGAGGATGGTGTGGTGTGCATTGAGCAGTGTGTGAGGATGGTGTGGTGTGGTGCATTGAGCAGTGTGTGAGGATGGTGTGGTGTGGTGCATTGAGCAGTGTGAGGATGGTATGCTTTGGTGCATTGAGCAGTGTGTGAGGATGGTGTGGTGTGGTGCATTGAGCAGTGTGAGGATGGTATGGTGTGGTGCATTGAGCAGTATGTGAGGATGGTATGCTGTGGTGCATTGAGCAGTGTGTGAGGATGGTGTGGTGTGGTGCATTGAGAAGTATGTGAGGATGGTGTGGTGTGGTGCATTGAGCAGGGTGTGAGGATGGTGTGGTGTGGTGTGGTGCATTGAGCAGTGTGAGGATGGTGTGGTGTGGGGCATTGAGCTGTGTGTGAGGATGGTGTGGCGCATTGAGCAGTGTGTGAGGATGGTGTGGTGTGGTGCATTGAGCAGTGTGTGAGGATGGTGTGGTGCATTGAGCAGTGTGTGAGGATGGTGTGGGGCATTGAGCAGTGTGAGGATGGTGTGGTGTGGTGCATTGAGCAGTGTGTGAGTATGGTGTGGTGTGGTGCATTGAGCAGTGTGTGAGGATGGTGTGGTGCATTGAGCAGTGTGTGAGGATGGTGTAGTGTGGCGTATTGAGCCGTGTGTGAGGATGGTGTGGTGTGGTGCATTCAGCAGAGTGAGGATGGTGTGGTGCATTGAGCAGTTGTGTGAGGATGGTGTGGTGTGGTGCATTGAACAGCGTGTAAGGATGGTGTGGTGTGGTGCATTGAGCAGTGTGAGGATGGTGTGGTGTGTTGCATTGAGCAGTGTGTGAGGATGGTGTGGTGTGCTGCATTGAGCAGTGTGTGAGGATGGTGTGGTGTGGTGCATTGAGCAGTGTGTGAGGATGGTGTGGTGTGGTGCATTGAGCAGTGTGAGGATGGTATGGTGTGGTGCATTGAGCAGTGTGTGAGGGTGGTGTGGTGTGGTGCATTGAGCAGTGTGAGGATGGTATGGTGTGGTGCATTGAGCAGTGTGTGAGGATGGTGTGGTGCACTGAGCAGTGTGACGATGGTGTGGTTCTGGTGCATTGAGCAGTGTGAGGATGGTGTGGTGTGGTGTGGTGCATTGAGCAGTGTGAGGATGCTGTGGTGTGGCGCATTGAGCAGTGTGTGAGGATGGTGTGGTGCATTGAGCAGTGTGTGAGTATGGTGTGGTGTGGTCTATTGAGCAGTGTGTGAGGATGGTGTGGTGCATTGAGCAGTGTGTGAGGATGGTGTGGTGCATTGAGGTGTGTGAGGATGGTGTGGTGTGGTGCATTGAGCAGTGTGTGAGGATGGTGTGGTGCATTGAGCAGTGAGGATGGTGTGGTGTGGTGTGGTGCATTGAGCAGTGTGAGGATGGTGTGGTGTGCATTGAGCAGCGTGTGAGGATGGTGTGGTGTGTTGCATTGAGCAGTGTGAGGATGGTGTGGTGCATTGAGCAGTGTGTGAGGATGGTGTGGTGTGGTGCATTGAGCAGTGTGAGGATGGTATGGTGTGGTGCATTGAGCAGTGTGTGAGGATGGTGTGGTGTGGTGCATTGTGCAGTGTGTGAGGATGGTGTGGTGTGGTGCATTGAGCAGTGTGTGAGGATGGTGTGGTGTGGTGCATTGAGCAGTGTGTGAGGATGGTGTGGTGTGGTGCATTGAGCAGTGTGTGAGGATGGTGTGGTGTGGTGCATTGAGCAGTGTGAGGATGGTATGCTGTGGTGCATTGAGCAGTGTGTGAGGATGGTGTGGTGTGGTGCATTGAGCAGTGTGAGGATGGTATGGTGTGGTGCATTGAGCAGTATGTGAGGATGGTGTGGTGCATTGAGCAGTGTAAGGATGGTGTGGTCTGGTGCATTGAGCAGTGCGTGAGGATGGTGTGGTGTGGTGCATTGAGCAGTGTGTGAGGATGGTGTGGTGTGGTGCATTGAGCAGTGTGTGAGGATGGTGTGGTGTGGTGCATTGAGTAGTGTGTGAGGATGGTGTGGTGCATTGAGCAGTGTGAGGATGGTATGCTGTGGTGCATTGAGCAGTGTGTGAGGATGGTGTGGTGTGGTGCATTGAGAAGTATGTGAGGATGGTGTGGTGTGGTGCATTGAGCAGGGTGTGAGGATGGTGTGGTGCATTGAGCAGTGTGAGGATGGTGTGGTGTGGTGTGGTGCATTGAGCAGTGTGAGGATGGTGTGGTGTGGGGCATTGAGCTGTGTGTGAGGATGGTGTGGCGCATTGAGCAGTGTGTGAGGATGGTGTGGTGTGGTGCATTGAGCAGTGTGTGAGGATGGTGTGGTGCATTGAGCAGTGTGTGAAGATGGTGTGGGGCATTGAGCAGTGTGAGGATGGTGTGGTGTGGTGCATTGAGCAGTGTGTGAGTATGGTGTGGTGTGGTGCATTGAGCAGTGTGTGAGGATGGTGTGGTGCATTGAGCAGTGTGTGAGGATGGTGTAGTGTGGCGTATTGAGCCGTGTGTGAGGATGGTGTGGTGTGGTGCATTCAGCAGAGTGAGGATGGTGTGGTGCATTGAGCAGTTGTGTGAGGATGGTGTGGTGTGGTGCATTGAACAGCGTGTGAGGATGGTGTGGTGTGGTGCATTGAGCAGTGTGAGGATGGTGTGGTGCATTGAGCAGTGTGTGAGTATGGTGTGGTGTGGTCTATTGAGCAGTGTGTGAGGATGGTGTGGTGCATTGAGCAGTGTGTGAGGATGGTGTGGTGCATTGAGCAGTGTGAGGATGGTGTGGTGTGGTGCATTGAGCAGTGTGTGAGGATGGTGTGGTGCATTGAGCAGTGAGGATGGTGTGGTGTGGTGTGGTGCATTGAGCAGTGTGAGGATGGTGTGGTGTGCATTGAGCAGCGTGTGAGGATGGTGTGGTGTGTTGCATTGAGCAGTGTGAGGATGGTGTGGTGCATTGAGCAGTGTGTGAGGATGGTGTGGTGTGGTGCATTGAGCAGTGTGTGAGGATGGTGTGGTGTGGTGCATTGAGCAGTGTGTGAGGATGGTGTGGTGTGGTGCATTGAGCAGTGTGTGAGGATGGTGTGGTGTGGTGCATTGAGCAGTGTGAGGATGGTATGCTGTGGTGCATTGAGCAGTGTGTGAGGATGGTGTGGTGTGGTGCATTGAGCAGTGTGAGGATGGTATGGTGTGGTGCATTGAGCAGTGTGTGAGGATGGTGTGGTGTGGTGCATTGAGCAGTGTGTGAGGATGGTGTGGTGTGGTGCATTGAGCAGTGTGTGAGGATGGTGTGGTGTGGTGCATTGAGCAGTGTGTGAGGATGGTGTGGTGTGGTGCATTGAGCAGTGTGTGAGGATGGTGTGGTGTGGTGCATTGAGCATTGTGAGGATTGTATGCTGTGGTGCATTGAGCAGTGTGTGAGGATGGTGTGGTGTGGTGCATTGAGCAGTGTGAGGATGGTATGGTGTGGTGCATTGAGCAGTATGTGAGGATGGTGTGGTGCATTGAGCAGTGTAAGGATGGTGTGATCTGGTGCATTGAGCAGTGCGTGAGGATGGTGTGGTGTGGTGCATTGAGCAGTGTGTGAGGATGGTGTGGTGTGGTGCATTGAGCAGTGTGTGAGGATGGTGTGGTGTGGTGCATTGAGTAGTGTGTGAGGATGGTGTGGTGCATTGAGCAGTGTGAGGATGGTATGCTGTGATGCATTGAGCAGTGTGTGAGGATGGTGTGGTGTGGTGCTTTGAGCAGTATGTGAGGATGGTGTGGTGTGGTGCATTGAGCAGGGTGTGAGGATGGTGTGGTGCATTGAGCAGTGTGAGGATGGTGTGGTTTGGTGCATTGAGCAGTGTGTGAGGATGGTGTGGTGTGGTGTGGTGCATTGAACAGTGTGAGGATGGTGTGGTGTGGGGCATTGAGCAGTGTGTGAGGATGGTGTGGCGCATTGAGCAGTGTGTGAGGATGGTGTGGTGTGGTGCATTGAGCAGTGTGTGAGGATGGTGTGGGGCATTGAGCAGTGTGAGGATGGTGTGGTGTGGTGCATTGAGCAGTGTGTGAGGATGGTGTGGTGCATTGAGCAGTGTGTGAGGATGGTGTGGTGCATTGAGCAGTGTGAGGATGGTGTGGCGCATTGAGCAGTGTGTGAGGATGGTGTGCTGTGGTGCATTGAACAGTGTGTGAGGATGGTGTGGTGCATTGACCAGTGTGTGAGGATGGTGTGGTGTGGTGCATTGAGCAGTGTGAGAATGGTATGGTGCATTGAACAGTGTGTGAGCATGGTGTGGTGTGGTGCATTGAGCAGTGTGAGGATGGTGTGGTGCATTGAGCAGTGTGTGAGGATGGTGTGGTGCATTGAGCAGTGTGAGGATGGTGTGGTGTGGTGCATTGAGCAGTGTGAGGATGGTCTGTGGTGTGGTGCATTGAGCAGTGTTTGAGGATGGTGTGGTGTGGCGCTTTGAACAGGATGTGAGGATGGTTGGTGTGGTGCATTGAACAGTGTGTGAGGATGGTGTGGTGTGGTGCATTGAACAGTGTGTGAGGATGGTGTGGTGCATTGAACAGTGTGAGGATGGTGTGGTGTGGTGCCTTGAGCAGTGTGAGGATGGTGTGGTGTGGTGCATTGAGCAGTGTGTGAGGATGGTTTGGTGCATTGAGCAGTGTGTGAGGATGGTGTGGTGTGATGCATTGAGCAGTGTGAGGATGGTGTCGTGCATTGAGCAGTGTGAGGATGGTGTGGTGCATTGAGCAGTGTGAGGATGGTGTGGTGTGGTGCATTGAGCAATGTGTGAGTCTGGTGTGGTGTGGTGCATTGAGTAGTGTGTGAGGATGGTGCGGTGTGGTGCATTGCGCAGTGTGTGAGGACGGTGTGGTGTGGTGTGGTGCATTGAGCAGTGTGAGGATGGTGTGGTGTGCATTGAGCAGTGTGTGAGGATGGTGTGGTGTGGTGCATTGAGCAGTGTGAGGATGGTGTGGTGTGGTGCATTGAACAGTGTGAGGATGGTGTGGTGTGGTGCATTGAGCAATGTGTGGATGGTGTGGTGTGGTGCATAGAACAGTGTGAGGATGGTGTGGTGTGGCGCATTGAGCAGTGTGTGAGGATGGTGTGGTGTGGTGCATTGAGCAGTGTGAGGATGGTGTGGTGCATTGAACAGCGTGTGAGGATGGTGTGCTGTGGTGCATTGAGCAGTGTGTGAGGATGGTGTTGTGTGGTGCATTGAGCAGTGTGAGGATGGTGTGGTGTGGCGCATTGAGCAGTGTGTGAGGATGGTGTGGTGGTGCATTGAGCAGTGTGAGGATGGTGTGGTGCATTGAACAGCGTGTGGGGATGGTGTGGTGTGGTGCATTGAGCAGTGTGAGGATGGTTTGGTGCATTGAGCAGTGTGTGAGGATGGTGTGGTGTGGCGTATTGAGCAGTGTGTGAGGATGGTGTGGTGCATTAACAGTGTGAGGATGGTGTGTGGTGCATTGAGCAGTGTGTGAGGATGGTGTGGTGCATTGAGCAGTGTGTGAGGATGGTGTGGTGCATTGAACAGTGTGTGAGGATGGTGTGTGGTGCATTGAGCAGTGTGTGAGGATGGTGTGGTGCATTAACAGTGTGAGGATGGTGTGTGGTGCATTGAGCAGTGTGTGAGGATGGTGTGGTGCATTGAGCAGTGTGTGAGGATGGTGTGGTGCATTGAACAGTGTGTGAGGATGGTGTGGTGTGGTGCATTGAACAGTGTGTGAGGATGGTGTTGGTGTGGTGTGGTGCATTGAGCAGTGTGTGAGGATGGTGTGGTGTGGTGCATTGAACAGTGTGTGATGATGGTGCGGTGTGGTGCATTGAACAGTGTGTGAGGATGGTGTGGTGTGGTGCATTGAACAGCGTGTGAGGATGGTGTGGTGTGGTGCATTGAGCAGTGTGTGAGGATGGTGTGGTGTGCATTGAGCAGTGTGAGGATGGTGTGGTGTGGTGCATTGAACAGCGTGTGAGGATGGTATGGTGTGGTGCATTGAGCAGTGTGAGGATGGTGTGGTGTGGTGCATTGAGCAGTGTGTGAGGATGGTGTGGTGTGGTGCATTGAGCAGTGTGAGGATGGTGTGGTGCATTGAGCAGTGTGTGAGGATGGTGTGGTGTGGCGCATTGAACAGTGTGTGAGGATGGTGTGGTGCATTGAGCAGTGTGTGAGGATGGTGCGGTGTGGTGCATTGAGCAGTGTGTGAGGATGATGCGGTGTGGTGCATTGAGCAGTGTGTGAGGATGGTGTGGTGCTTTGAGCAGTGTGTGAGGATGGTGTGGTGTGGTGCATTGGGCAGTGTGAGGATGGTGTGGTGTGGTGCATTGAGCAGTGTGAGGATGGTGTGGTGCATTGAGCAGTGTGTGAGGATGGTGTGGTGTGGTGCATTGAGCAGTGTGTGAGGATGGTGTGGTGTGGTGCATTGAGCAGTGTGTGAGGATGGTGTGGTGCATTGAGCAGTGTGTGAGGATGGTGCGGTGTGGTGCATTGAGCAGTGTGTGAGGTCGGTGTGGTGTGGTGCATTGAGCAGTGTGTGAGGACGGTGTGGTGTGGTGCATTGAGCATTGTGTGAGGATGGTGTGCTGTGGTGCATTGAGCAGTGTGTGAGGATGGTGTGGTGTGGTGCATTGAGCAGTGTGAGGATGGTGTGGTGTGGTGCATTGAGCAGTGTGTGAGGATGGTGTGGTGCATTGAACAGTGTGTGAGGATGGTGTGGTGCATTGAGCAGTGTGTGAGGATGGTGCGGTGTGTTGCATTGAGCAGTGTGTGAGGACGGTGTGGTGTGGTGCATTGAGCAGTGTGTGAGGATGGTGTGGTGCATTGAGCAGTTTGTGAGGATGGTGTGGTGCATTGAACAGTGTGTGAGGATGGTGTGGTGCATTGAGCAGTGTGTGAGGATGGTGTGGTGCATTGAGCAGTGTGTGAGGATGGTGTGGTGCATTGAACAGTGTGTGAGGATGGTGTGGTGTGGTGCATTGAACAGTGTGTGAGGATGGTGTTGGTGTGGTGTGGTGCATTGAGCAGTGTGTGAGGATGGTGTGGTGTGGTGCATTGAACAGTGTGTGAGGATGGTGCGTTGTGGTGCATTGAACAGTGTGTGAGGATGGTGCGGTGTGGTGCATTGAACAGTGTGTGAGGATGGTGTGGTGCATTGAGCAGTTTGTGAGGATGGTGTGGTGCATTGAACAGTGTGTGAGGATGGTGTGGTGCATTGAGCAGTGTGTGAGGATGGTGTGGTGCATTGAGCAGTGTGTGAGGATGGTGTGGTGCATTGAACAGTGTGTGAGGATGGTGTGGTGTGGTGCATTGAACAGTGTGTGAGGATGGTGTTGGTGTGGTGTGGTGCATTGAGCAGTGTGTGAGGATGGTGTGCTGTGGTGCATTGAGCAGTGTGTGAGGATGGTGTTGTGTGGTGCATTGAGCAGTGTGAGGATGGTGTGGTGTGGCGCATTGAGCAGTGTGTGAGGATGGTGCGGTGGTGCATTGAGCAGTGTGAGGATGGTGTGGTGCATTGAACAACGTGTGGGGATGGTGTGGTGTGGTGCATTGAGCAGTGTGAGGATGGTGTGGTGCATTGAGCAGTGTGTGAGGATGGTGTGGTGTGGCGTATTGAGCAGTGTGTGAGGATGGTGTGGTGCATTAACAGTGTGAGGATGGTGTGTGGTGCATTGAGCAGTGTGTGAGGATGGTGTGGTGCATTGAGCAGTGTGTGAGGATGGTGTGGTGCATTGAACAGTGTGTGAGGATGGTGTGGTGTGGTGCATTGAGCAGTGTGTGAGGATGGTGTGGTGCATTAACAGTGTGAGGATGGTGTGTGGTGCATTGAGCAGTGTGTGAGGATGGTGTGGTGCATTGAGCAGTGTGTGAGGATGGTGTGGTGCATTGAACAGTGTGTGAGGATGGTGTGGTGTGGTGCATTGAACAGTGTGTGAGGATGGTGTTGGTGTGGTGTGGTGCATTGAGCAGTGTGTGAGGATGGTGTGGTGTGGTGCATTGAACAGTGTGTGAGGATGGTGCGGTGTGGTGCATTGAACAGTGTGTGAGGATGGTGTGGTGTTGTGCATTGAACAGCGTGTGAGGATGGTGTGGTGTGGTGCATTGAGCAGTGTATGAGGATGGTGTGGTGTGCATTGAGCAGTGTGAGGATGGTGTGGTGTGGTGCATTGAACAGCGTGTGAGGATGGTATGGTGTGGTGCATTGAGCAGTGTGAGGATGGTGTGGTGTGGTGCATTGAGCAGTGTGTGAGGATGGTGTGGTGTGGTGCATTGAGCAGTGTGAGGATGGTGTGGTGCATTGAGCAGTGTGTGAGGATGGTGTGGTGTGGCGCATTGAACAGTGTGTGAGGATGGTGTGGTGCATTGAGCAGTGTGTGAGGATGGTGCGGTGTGGTGCATTGAGCAGTGTGAGGATGGTGTGGTGCATTGAGCAGTGTGTGAGGATGGTGTGGTGTGGCGCATTGAACAGTGTGTGAGGATGGTGTCGTGCATTGAGCAGTGTGTGAGGATGATGCGGTGTGGTGCATTGAGCAGTGTGTGAGGACGGTGTGGTGTGGTGCATTGAGCAGTGTGTGAAGATGGTGTGGTGCATTGAGCAGTTTGTGAGGATGGTGTGGTGCATTGAACAGTGTGTGAGGATGGTATAGTGTGGTGCATTGAGCAGTGTGTGAGGATGGTGTGGTGTGGTGCATTGAGCAGTGTGTGAGGATGGTGTGGTGTGGTGCATTGAGCATTGTGTGAGGATGGTGTGGTGCATTGAGCAGTGTGTGAGGATGGTGTGGTGCATTGAGCAGTGTGTGAGGTCGGTGTGGTGTGGTGCATTGAGCAGTGTGTGAGGACGGTGTGGTGTGGTGCATTGAGCAGTGTGTGAGGATGGTGTGCTGTGGTGCATTGAGCAGTGTGTGAGGATGGTGTGGTGTGGTGCATTGAGCAGTGTGAGGATGGTGTGGTGTGGTGCATTGAGCAGTGTGTGAGGATGGTGTGGTGCATTGAACAGTGTGTGAGGATGGTGTGGTGCATTGAGCAGTATGTGAGGATGGTGCGGTGTGTTGCATTGAGCAGTGTGTGAGGACGGTGTGGTGTGGTGCATTGAGCAGTGTGTGAAGATGGTGTGGTGCATTGAGCAGTTTGTGAGGATGGTGTGGTGCATTGAACAGTGTGTGAGGATGGTGTGGTGCATTGAGCAGTGTGTGAGGATGGTGTGGTGCATTGAGCAGTGTGTGAGGATGGTGTGGTGCATTGAACAGTGTGTGAGGATGGTGTGGTGTGGTGCATTGAACAGTGTGTGAGGATGGTGTTGGTGTGGTGTGGTGCATTGAGCAGTGTGTGAGGATGGTGTGGTGTGGTGCATTGAGCATTGTGAGGATGGTATGCTGTGGTGCATTGAGCAGTGTGTGAGGATGGTGTGGTGTGGTGCATTGAGCAGTGTGAGGATGGTATGGTGTGGTGCATTGAGCAGTATGTGAGGATGGTGTGGTGCATTGAGCAGTGTAAGGATGGTGTGATCTGGTGCATTGAGCAGTGCGTGAGGATGGTGTGGTGTGGTGCATTGAGCAGTGTGTGAGGATGGTGTGGTGTGGTGCATTGAGCAGTGTGTGAGGATGGTGTGGTGTGGTGCATTGAGTAGTGTGTGAGGATGGTGTGGTGCATTGAGCAGTGTGAGGATGGTATGCTGTTGTGCATTGAGCAGTGTGTGAGGATGGTGTGGTGTGGTGCATTGAGCAGTATGTGAGGATGGTGTGGTGTGGTGCATTGAGCAGGGTGTGAGGATGGTGTGGTGCATTGAGCAGTGTGAGGATGGTGTGGTTTGGTGCATTGAGCAGTGTGTGAGGATGGCGTGGTGTGGTGTGGTGCATTGAACAGTGTGAGGATGGTGTGGTGTGGGGCATTGAGCAGTGTGTGAGGATGGTGTGGCGCATTGAGCAGTGTGTGAGGATGGTGTGGTGTGGTGCATTGAGCAGTGTGTGAGGATGGTGTGGGGCATTGAGCAGTGTGAGGATGGTGTGGTGTGGTGCATTGAGCAGTGTGTGAGGATGGTGTGGTGCATTGAGCAGTGTGTGAGGATGGTGTGGTGCATTGAGCAGTGTGAGGATGGTGTGGCGCATTGAGCAGTGTGTGAGGATGGTGTGCTGTGGTGCATTGAACAGTGTGTGAGGATGGTGTGGTGCATTGACCAGTGTGTGAGGATGGTGTGGTGTGGTGCATTGAGCAGTGTGAGAATGGTATGGTGCATTGAACAGTGTGTGAGCATGGTGTGGTGTGGTGCATTGAGCAGTGTGAGGATGGTGTGGTGCATTGAGCAGTGTGTGATGATGGTGTGGTGCATTGAGCAGTGTGAGGATGGTGTGGTGTGGTGCATTGAGCAGTGTGAGGATGGTCTGTGGTGTGGTGCATTGAGCAGTGTTTGAGGATGGTGTGGTGTGGCGCTTTGAACAGGATGTGAGGATGGTTGGTGTGGTGCATTGAACAGTGTGTGAGGATGGTGTGGTGTGGTGCATTGAACAGTGTGTGAGGATGGTGTGGTGCATTGAACAGTGTGAGGATGGTGTGGTGTGGTGCCTTGAGCAGTGTGAGGATGGTGTGGTGTGGTGCATTGAGCAGTGTGTGAGGATGGTTTGGTGCATTGAGCAGTGTGTGAGGATGGTGTGGTGTGATGCATTGAGCAGTGTGAGGATGGTGTCGTGCATTGAGCAGTGTGAGGATGGTGTGGTGCATTGAGCAGTGTGAGGATGGTGTGGTGTGGTGCATTGAGCAATGTGTGAGTCTGGTGTGGTGTGGTGCATTGAGTAGTGTGTGAGGATGGTGCGGTGTGGTGCATTGCGCAGTGTGTGAGGACGGTGTGGTGTGGTGTGGTGCATTGAGCAGTGTGAGGATGGTGTGGTGTGCATTGAGCAGTGTGTGAGGATGGTGTGGTGTGGTGCATTGAGCAGTGTGAGGATGGTGTGGTGTGGTGCATTGAACAGTGTGAGGATGGTGTGGTGTGGTGCATTGAGCAATGTGTGGATGGTGTGGTGTGGTGCATAGAACAGTGTGAGGATGGTGTGGTGTGGCGCATTGAGCAGTGTGTGAGGATGGTGTGGTGTGGTGCATTGAGCAGTGTGAGGATGGTGTGGTGCATTGAACAGCGTGTGAGGATGGTGTGCTGTGGTGCTTTGAGCAGTGTGTGAGGATGGTGTTGTGTGGTGCATTGAGCAGTGTGAGGATGGTGTGGTGTGGCGCATTGAGCAGTGTGTGAGGATGGTGTGGTGGTGCATTGAGCAGTGTGAGGATGGTGTGGTGCATTGAACAGCGTGTGGGGATGGTGTGGTGTGGTGCATTGAGCAGTGTGAGGATGGTGTGGTGCATTGAGCAGTGTGTGAGGATGGTGTGGTGTGGCGTATTGAGCAGTGTGTGAGGATGGTGTGGTGCATTAACAGTGTGAGGATGGTGTGTGGTGCATTGAGCAGTGTGTGAGGATGGTGTGGTGCATTGAGCAGTGTGTGAGGATGGTGTGGTGCATTGAACAGTGTGTGAGGATGGTGTGTGGTGCATTGAGCAGTGTGTGAGGATGGTGTGGTGCATTAACAGTGTGAGGATGGTGTGTGGTGCATTGAGCAGTGTGTGAGGATGGTGTGGTGCATTGAGCAGTGTGTGAGGATGGTGTGGTGCATTGAACAGTGTGTGAGGATGGTGTGGTGTGGTGCATTGAACAGTGTGTGAGGATGGTGTTGGTGTGGTGTGGTGCATTGAGCAGTGTGTGAGGATGGTGTGGTGTGGTGCATTGAACAGTGTGTGATGATGGTGCGGTGTGGTGCATTGAACAGTGTGTGAGGATGGTGTGGTGTGGTGCATTGAACAGCGTGTGAGGATGGTGTGGTGTGGTGCATTGAGCAGTGTGTGAGGATGGTGTGGTGTGCATTGAGCAGTGTGAGGATGGTGTGGTGTGGTGCATTGAACAGCGTGTGAGGATGGTATGGTGTGGTGCATTGAGCAGTGTGAGGATGGTGTGGTGTGGTGCATTGAGCAGTGTGTGAGGATGGTGTGGTGTGGTGCATTGAGCAGTGTGAGGATGGTGTGGTGCATTGAGCAGTGTGTGAGGATGGTGTGGTGTGGCGCATTGAACAGTGTGTGAGGATGGTGTGGTGCATTGAGCAGTGTGTGAGGATGGTGCGGTGTGGTGCATTGAGCAGTGTGTGAGGATGATGCGGTGTGGTGCATTGAGCAGTGTGTGAGGATGGTGTGGTGCTTTGAGCAGTGTGTGAGGATGGTGTGGTGTGGTGCATTGGGCAGTGTGAGGATGGTGTGGTGTGGTGCATTGAGCAGTGTGAGGATGGTGTGGTGCATTGAGCAGTGTGTGAGGATGGTGTGGTGTGGTGCATTGAGCAGTGTGTGAGGATGGTGTGGTGTGGTGCATTGAGCAGTGTGTGAGGATGGTGTGGTGCATTGAGCAGTGTGTGAGGATGGTGCGGTGTGGTGCATTGAGCAGTGTGTGAGGTCGGTGTGGTGTGGTGCATTGAGCAGTGTGTGAGGACGGTGTGGTGTGGTGCATTGAGCATTGTGTGAGGATGGTGTGCTGTGGTGCATTGAGCAGTGTGTGAGGATGGTGTGGTGTGGTGCATTGAGCAGTGTGAGGATGGTGTGGTGTGGTGCATTGAGCAGTGTGTGAGGATGGTGTGGTGCATTGAACAGTGTGTGAGGATGGTGTGGTGCATTGAGCAGTGTGTGAGGATGGTGCGGTGTGTTGCATTGAGCAGTGTGTGAGGACGGTGTGGTGTGGTGCATTGAGCAGTGTGTGAGGATGGTGTGGTGCATTGAGCAGTTTGTGAGGATGGTGTGGTGCATTGAACAGTGTGTGAGGATGGTGTGGTGCATTGAGCAGTGTGTGAGGATGGTGTGGTGCATTGAGCAGTGTGTGAGGATGGTGTGGTGCATTGAACAGTGTGTGAGGATGGTGTGGTGTGGTGCATTGAACAGTGTGTGAGGATGGTGTTGGTGTGGTGTGGTGCATTGAGCAGTGTGTGAGGATGGTGTGGTGTGGTGCATTGAACAGTGTGTGAGGATGGTGCGTTGTGGTGCATTGAACAGTGTGTGAGGATGGTGCGGTGTGGTGCATTGAACAGTGTGTGAGGATGGTGTGGTGCATTGAGCAGTTTGTGAGGATGGTGTGGTGCATTGAACAGTGTGTGAGGATGGTGTGGTGCATTGAGCAGTGTGTGAGGATGGTGTGGTGCATTGAGCAGTGTGTGAGGATGGTGTGGTGCATTGAACAGTGTGTGAGGATGGTGTGGTGTGGTGCATTGAACAGTGTGTGAGGATGGTGTTGGTGTGGTGTGGTGCAGTGAGCAGTGTGTGAGGATGGTGTGCTGTGGTGCATTGAGCAGTGTGTGAGGATGGTGTTGTGTGGTGCATTGAGCAGTGTGAGGATGGTGTGGTGTGGCGCATTGAGCAGTGTGTGAGGATGGTGCGGTGGTGCATTGAGCAGTGTGAGGATGGTGTGGTGCATTGAACAACGTGTGGGGATGGTGTGGTGTGGTGCATTGAGCAGTGTGAGGATGGTGTGGTGCATTGAGCAGTGTGTGAGGATGGTGTGGTGTGGCGTATTGAGCAGTGTGTGAGGATGGTGTGGTGCATTAACAGTGTGAGGATGGTGTGTGGTGCATTGAGCAGTGTGTGAGGATGGTGTGGTGCATTGAGCAGTGTGTGAGGATGGTGTGGTGCATTGAACAGTGTGTGAGGATGGTGTGGTGTGGTGCATTGAGCAGTGTGTGAGGATGGTGTGGTGCATTAACAGTGTGAGGATGGTGTGTGGTGCATTGAGCAGTGTGTGAGGATGGTGTGGTGCATTGAGCAGTGTGTGAGGATGGTGTGGTGCATTGAACAGTGTGTGAGGATGGTGTGGTGTGGTGCATTGAACAGTGTGTGAGGATGGTGTTGGTGTGGTGTGGTGCATTGAGCAGTGTGTGAGGATGGTGTGGTGTGGTGCATTGAACAGTGTGTGAGGATGGTGCGGTGTGGTGCATTGAACAGTGTGTGAGGATGGTGTGGTGTTGTGCATTGAACAGCGTGTGAGGATGGTGTGGTGTGGTGCATTGAGCAGTGTATGAGGATGGTGTGGTGTGCATTGAGCAGTGTGAGGATGGTGTGGTGTGGTGCATTGAACAGCGTGTGAGGATGGTATGGTGTGGTGCATTGAGCAGTGTGAGGATGGTGTGGTGTGGTGCATTGAGCAGTGTGTGAGGATGGTGTGGTGTGGTGCATTGAGCAGTGTGAGGATGGTGTGGTGCATTGAGCAGTGTGTGAGGATGGTGTGGTGTGGCGCATTGAACAGTGTGTGAGGATGGTGTGGTGCATTGAGCAGTGTGTGAGGATGGTGCGGTGTGGTGCATTGAGCAGTGTGAGGATGGTGTGGTGCATTGAGCAGTGTGTGAGGATGGTGTGGTGTGGCGCATTGAACAGTGTGTGAGGATGGTGTCGTGCATTGAGCAGTGTGTGAGGATGATGCGGTGTGGTGCATTGAGCAGTGTGTAAGGACGGTGTGGTGTGGTGCATTGAGCAGTGTGTGAAGATGGTGTGGTGCATTGAGCAGTTTGTGAGGATGGTGTGGTGCATTGAACAGTGTGTGAGGATGGTATGGTGTGGTGCATTGAGCAGTGTGTGAGGATGGTGTGGTGTGGTGCATTGAGCAGTGTGTGAGGATGGTGTGGTGTGGTGCATTGAGCATTGTGTGAGGATGGTGTGGTGCATTGAGCAGTGTGTGAGGATGGTGTGGTGCATTGAGCAGTGTGTGAGGTCGGTGTGGTGTGGTGCATTGAGCAGTGTGTGAGGACGGTGTGGTGTGGTGCATTGAGCAGTGTGTGAGGATGGTGTGCTGTGGTGCATTGAGCAGTGTGTGAGGATGGTGTGGTGTGGTGCATTGAGCAGTGTGAGGATGGTGTGGTGTGGTGCATTGAGCAGTGTGTGAGGATGGTGTGGTGCATTGAACAGTGTGTGAGGATGGTGTGGTGCATTGAGCAGTGTGTGAGGATGGTGCGGTGTGTTGCATTGAGCAGTGTGTGAGGACGGTGTGGTGTGGTGCATTGAGCAGTGTGTGAAGATGGTGTGGTGCATTGAGCAGTTTGTGAGGATGGTGTGGTGCATTGAACAGTGTGTGAGGATGGTGTGGTGCATTGAGCAGTGTGTGAGGATGGTGTGGTGCATTGAGCAGTGTGTGAGGATGGTGTGGTGCATTGAACAGTGTGTGAGGATGGTGTGGTGTGGTGCATTGAACAGTGTGTGAGGATGGTGTTGGTGTGGTGTGGTGCATTGAGCAGTGTGTGAGGATGGTGTGGTGTGGTGCATTGAGCATTGTGAGGATGGTATGCTGTGGTGCATTGAGCAGTGTGTGAGGATGGTGTGGTGTGGTGCATTGAGCAGTGTGAGGATGGTATGGTGTGGTGCATTGAGCAGTATGTGAGGATGGTGTGGTGCATTGAGCAGTGTAAGGATGGTGTGATCTGGTGCATTGAGCAGTGCGTGAGGATGGTGTGGTGTGGTGCATTGAGCAGTGTGTGAGGATGGTGTGGTGTGGTGCATTGAGCAGTGTGTGAGGATGGTGTGGTGTGGTGCATTGAGTAGTGTGTGAGGATGGTGTGGTGCATTGAGCAGTGTGAGGATGGTATGCTGTTGTGCATTGAGCAGTGTGTGAGGATGGTGTGGTGTGGTGCATTGAGCAGTATGTGAGGATGGTGTGGTGTGGTGCATTGAGCAGGGTGTGAGGATGGTGTGGTGCATTGAGCAGTGTGAGGATGGTGTGGTTTGGTGCATTGAGCAGTGTGTGAGGATGGCGTGGTGTGGTGTGGTGCATTGAACAGTGTGAGGATGGTGTGGTGTGGGGCATTGAGCAGTGTGTGAGGATGGTGTGGCGCATTGAGCAGTGTGTGAGGATGGTGTGGTGTGGTGCATTGAGCAGTGTGTGAGGATGGTGTGGGGCATTGAGCAGTGTGAGGATGGTGTGGTGTGGTGCATTGAGCAGTGTGTGAGGATGGTGTGGTGCATTGAGCAGTGTGTGAGGATGGTGTGGTGCATTGAGCAGTGTGAGGATGGTGTGGCGCATTGAGCAGTGTGTGAGGATGGTGTGCTGTGGTGCATTGAACAGTGTGTGAGGATGGTGTGGTGCATTGACCAGTGTGTGAGGATGGTGTGGTGTGGTGCATTGAGCAGTGTGAGAATGGTATGGTGCATTGAACAGTGTGTGAGCATGGTGTGGTGTGGTGCATTGAGCAGTGTGAGGATGGTGTGGTGCATTGAGCAGTGTGTGATGATGGTGTGGTGCATTGAGCAGTGTGAGGATGGTGTGGTGTGGTGCATTGAGCAGTGTGAGGATGGTCTGTGGTGTGGTGCATTGAGCAGTGTTTGAGGATGGTGTGGTGTGGCGCTTTGAACAGGATGTGAGGATGGTTGGTGTGGTGCATTGAACAGTGTGTGAGGATGGTGTGGTGTGGTGCATTGAACAGTGTGTGAGGATGGTGTGGTGCATTGAACAGTGTGAGGATGGTGTGGTGTGGTGCCTTGAGCAGTGTGAGGATGGTGTGGTGTGGTGCATTGAGCAGTGTGTGAGGATGGTTTGGTGCATTGAGCAGTGTGTGAGGATGGTGTGGTGTGATGCATTGAGCAGTGTGAGGATGGTGTCGTGCATTGAGCAGTGTGAGGATGGTGTGGTGCATTGAGCAGTGTGAGGATGGTGTGGTGTGGTGCATTGAGCAATGTGTGAGTCTGGTGTGGTGTGGTGCATTGAGTAGTGTGTGAGGATGGTGCGGTGTGGTGCATTGCGCAGTGTGTGAGGACGGTGTGGTGTGGTGTGGTGCATTGAGCAGTGTGAGGATGGTGTGGTGTGCATTGAGCAGTGTGTGAGGATGGTGTGGTGTGGTGCATTGAGCAGTGTGAGGATGGTGTGGTGTGGTGCATTGAACAGTGTGAGGATGGTGTGGTGTGGTGCATTGAGCAATGTGTGGATGGTGTGGTGTGGTGCATAGAACAGTGTGAGGATGGTGTGGTGTGGCGCATTGAGCAGTGTGTGAGGATGGTGTGGTGTGGTGCATTGAGCAGTGTGAGGATGGTGTGGTGCATTGAACAGCGTGTGAGGATGGTGTGCTGTGGTGCTTTGAGCAGTGTGTGAGGATGGTGTTGTGTGGTGCATTGAGCAGTGTGAGGATGGTGTGGTGTGGCGCATTGAGCAGTGTGTGAGGATGGTGTGGTGGTGCATTGAGCAGTGTGAGGATGGTGTGGTGCATTGAACAGCGTGTGGGGATGGTGTGGTGTGGTGCATTGAGCAGTGTGAGGATGGTGTGGTGCATTGAGCAGTGTGTGAGGATGGTGTGGTGTGGCGTATTGAGCAGTGTGTGAGGATGGTGTGGTGCATTAACAGTGTGAGGATGGTGTCTGGTGCATTGAGCAGTGTGTGAGGATGGTGTGGTGCATTGAGCAGTGTGTGAGGATGGTGTGGTGCATTGAACAGTGTGTGAGGATGGTGTGTGGTGCATTGAGCAGTGTGTGAGGATGGTGTGGTGCATTAACAGTGTGAGGATGGTGTGTGGTGCATTGAGCAGTGTGTGAGGATGGTGTGGTGCATTGAGCAGTGTGTGAGGATGGTGTGGTGCATTGAACAGTGTGTGAGGATGGTGTGGTGTGGTGCATTGAACAGTGTGTGAGGATGGTGTTGGTGTGGTGTGGTGCATTGAGCAGTGTGTGAGGATGGTGTGGTGTGGTGCATTGAACAGTGTGTGATGATGGTGCGGTGTGGTGCATTGAACAGTGTGTGAGGATGGTGTGGTGTGGTGCATTGAACAGCGTGTGAGGATGGTGTGGTGTGGTGCATTGAGCAGTGTGTGAGGATGGTGTGGTGTGCATTGAGCAGTGTGAGGATGGTGTGGTGTGGTGCATTGAACAGCGTGTGAGGATGGTATGGTGTGGTGCATTGAGCAGTGTGAGGATGGTGTGGTGTGGTGCATTGAGCAGTGTGTGAGGATGGTGTGGTGTGGTGCATTGAGCAGTGTGAGGATGGTGTGGTGCATTGAGCAGTGTGTGAGGATGGTGTGGTGTGGCGCATTGAACAGTGTGTGAGGATGGTGTGGTGCATTGAGCAGTGTGTGAGGATGGTGCGGTGTGGTGCATTGAGCAGTGTGTGAGGATGATGCGGTGTGGTGCATTGAGCAGTGTGTGAGGATGGTGTGGTGCTTTGAGCAGTGTGTGAGGATGGTGTGGTGTGGTGCATTGGGCAGTGTGAGGATGGTGTGGTGTGGTGCATTGAGCAGTGTGAGGATGGTGTGGTGCATTGAGCAGTGTGTGAGGATGGTGTGGTGTGGTGCATTGAGCAGTGTGTGAGGATGGTGTGGTGTGGTGCATTGAGCAGTGTGTGAGGATGGTGTGGTGCATTGAGCAGTGTGTGAGGATGGTGCGGTGTGGTGCATTGAGCAGTGTGTGAGGTCGGTGTGGTGTGGTGCATTGAGCAGTGTGTGAGGACGGTGTGGTGTGGTGCATTGAGCATTGTGTGAGGATGGTGTGCTGTGGTGCATTGAGCAGTGTGTGAGGATGGTGTGGTGTGGTGCATTGAGCAGTGTGAGGATGGTGTGGTGTGGTGCATTGAGCAGTGTGTGAGGATGGTGTGGTGCATTGAACAGTGTGTGAGGATGGTGTGGTGCATTGAGCAGTGTGTGAGGATGGTGTGGTGTGTTGCATTGAGCAGTGTGTGAGGACGGTGTGGTGTGGTGCATTGAGCAGTGTGTGAGGATGGTGTGGTGCATTGAGCAGTTTGTGAGGATGGTGTGGTGCATTGAACAGTGTGTGAGGATGGTGTGGTGCATTGAGCAGTGTGTGAGGATGGTGTGGTGCATTGAGCAGTGTGTGAGGATGGTGTGGTGCATTGAACAGTGTGTGAGGATGGTGTGGTGTGGTGCATTGAACAGTGTGTGAGGATGGTGTTGGTGTGGTGTGGTGCATTGAGCAGTGTGTGAGGATGGTGTGGTGTGGTGCATTGAACAGTGTGTGAGGATGGTGCGTTGTGGTGCATTGAACAGTGTGTGAGGATGGTGCGGTGTGGTGCATTGAGCAGTGTGTGAGGATGGTGTGGTGCATTGAGCAGTGTGTGAGGATGGTGTGGTGCAGTGAACAGTGTGTGAGGATGGTGTGGTGTGGTGCATTGAACAGTGTGTGAGGATGGTGTTGGTGTGGTGTGGTGCATTGAGCAGTGTGTGAGGATGGTGTGCTGTGGTGCATTGAGCAGTGTGTGAGGATGGTGTTGTGTGGTGCATTGAGCAGTGTGAGGATGGTGTGGTGTGGCGCATTGAGCAGTGTGTGAGGATGGTGTGGTGGTGCATTGAGCAGTGTGAGGATGGTGTGGTGCATTGAACAACGTGTGGGGATGGTGTGGTGTGGTGCATTGAGCAGTGTGAGGATGGTGTGGTGCATTGAGCAGTGTGTGAGGATGGTGTGGTGTGGCGTATTGAGCAGTGTGTGAGGATGGTGTGGTGCATTAACAGTGTGAGGATGGTGTGTGGTGCATTGAGCAGTGTGTGAGGATGGTGTGGTGCATTGAGCAGTGTGTGAGGATGGTGTGGTGCATTGAACAGTGTGTGAGGATGGTGTGGTGTGGTGCATTGAGCAGTGTGTGAGGATGGTGTGGTGCATTAACAGTGTGAGGATGGTGTGTGGTGCATTGAGCAGTGTGTGAGGATGGTGTGGTGCATTGAGCAGTGTGTGAGGATGGTGTGGTGCATTGAACAGTGTGTGAGGATGGTGTGGTGTGGTGCATTGAACAGTGTGTGAGGATGGTGTTGGTGTGGTGTGGTGCATTGAGCAGTGTGTGAGGATGGTGTGGTGTGGTGCATTGAACAGTGTGTGAGGATGGTGCGGTGTGGTGCATTGAACAGTGTGTGAGGATGGTGTGGTGTTGTGCATTGAACAGCGTGTGAGGATGGTGTGGTGTGGTGCATTGAGCAGTGTGTGAGGATGGTGTGGTGTGCACTGAGCAGTGTGAGGATGGTGTGGTGTGGTGCATTGAACAGCGTGTGAGGATGGTATGGTGTGGTGCATTGAGCAGTGTGAGGATGGTGTGGTGTGGTGCATTGAGCAGTGTGTGAGGATGGTGTGGTGTGGTGCATTGAGCAGTGTGAGGATGGTGTGGTGCATTGAGCAGTGTGTGAGGATGGTGTGGTGTGGCGCATTGAACAGTGTGTGAGGATGGTGTGGTGCATTGAGCAGTGTGTGAGGATGGTGCGGTGTGGTGCATTGAGCAGTGTGAGGATGGTGTGGTGCATTGAGCAGTGTGTGAGGATGGTGTGGTGTGGCGCATTGAACAGTGTGTGAGGATGGTGTGGTGCATTGAGCAGTGTGTGAGGATGATGCGGTGTGGTGCATTGAGCAGTGTGTGAGGATGGTGTGGTGCTTTGAGCAGTGTGTGAGGATGGTGTGGTGTGGTGCATTGGGCAGTGTGAGGATGGTGTGGTGTGGTGCATTGAGCAGTGTGAGGATGGTGTGGTGCATTGAGCAGTGTGTGAGGATGGTGTGGTGTGGTGCATTGAGCAGTGTGTGAGGATGGTGTGGTGTGGTGCATTGAGCAGTGTGTGAGGATGGTGTGGTGCATTGAGCAGTGTGTGAGGATGGTGTGGTGCATTGAGCAGTGTGTGAGGTCGGTGTGGTGTGGTGCATTGAGCAGTGTGTGAGGACGGTGTGGTGTGGTGCATTGAGCAGTGTGTGAGGATGGTGTGCTGTGGTGCATTGAGCAGTGTGTGAGGATGGTGTCATGTGGTGCATTGAGCAGTGTGAGGATGGTGTGGTGTGGTGCATTGAGCAGTGTGTGAGGATGGTGTGGTGCATTGAACAGTGTGTGAGGATGGTGTGGTGCATTGAGCAGTGTGTGAGGATGGTGCGGTGTGTTGCATTGAGCAGTGTGTGAGGACGGTGTGGTGTGGTGCATTGAGCAGTGTGTGAAGATGGTGTGGTGCATTGAGCAGTTTGTGAGGATGGTGTGGTGCATTGAACAGTGTGTGAGGATGGTGTGGTGCATTGAGCAGTGTGTGAGGATGGTGTGGTGCATTGAGCAGTGTGTGAGGATGGTGTGGTGCATTGAACAGTGTGTGAGGATGGTGTGGTGTGGTGCATTGAACAGTCTGTGAGGATGGTGTTGGTGTGGTGTGGTGCATTGAGCAGTGTGTGAGGATGGTGTGGTGTGGTGCATTGAACAGTGTGTGAGGATGGTGCGTTGTGGTGCATTGAACAGTGTGTGAGGATGGTGCGGTGTGGTGCATTGAACAGTGTGTGAGGATGGTGTGGTGTGGTGCATTGAACAGCGTGTGAGGATGGTGTGGTGTGGTGCATTGAGCAGTGTGTGAGGATGGTGTGGTGTGCATTGAGCAGTGCGAGGATGGTGTGGTGTGGTGCATTGAACAGCGTGTGAGGATGGTATGGTGTGGTGCATTGAGCAGTGTGAGGATGGTGTGGTGTGGTGCATTGAGCAGTGTGTGAGGATGGTGTGGTGTGGTGCATTGAGCAGTGTGAGGATGGTGTGGTGCATTGAGCAGTGTGTGAGGATGGTGTGGTGTGGCGCATTGAACAGTGTGTGAGGATGGTGTGGTTCATTGAGCAGTGTGTGAGGATGGTGCGGTGTGGTGCATTGAGCAGTGTGTGAGGATGATGCGGTGTGGTGCATTGAGCAGTGTGTGAGGATGGTGTGGTGCTTTGAGCAGTGTGTGAGGATGGTGCGGTTAGCATTGAGCAGTGTGAGGATGGTGTGGTGTGGTGCATTGGGCAGTGTGAGGATGGTGTGGTGTGGTGCATTGAGCAGTGTGAGGATGGTGTGGTGCATTGACCAGTGTGTGAGGATGGTGTGGTGTGGTGCATTGAGCAGTGTGTGAGGATGGTGTGGTGTGGTGCATTGAGCAGTGTGTGAGGATGGTGTGGTGCATTGAGCAGTATGTGAGGATGGTGCGGTGTGGTGCATTGAGCAGTGTGTGAGGTCGGTGTGGTGTGGTGCATTGAGCAGTGTGTGAGGACGGTGTGGTGTGGTGCATTGAGCAGTGTGTGAGGATGGTGTGCTGTGGTGCATTGAGCAGTGTGTGAGGATGGTGTGGTGTGGTGCATTGAGCAGTGTGAGGATGGTGTGGTGTGGTGCATTGAGCAGTGTGTGAGGATGGTGTGGTGCATTGAACAGTGTGTGAGGATGGTGTGGTGCATTGAGCAGTGTGTGAGGATGGTGCGGTGTGTTGCATTGAGCAGTGTGTGAGGACGGTGTGGTGTGGTGCATTGAGCAGTGTGTGAGGATGGTGTGGTGCATTGAGCAGTTTGTGAGGATGGTGTGGTGCATTGAACAGTGTGAGGATGGTGTGGTGCATTGAGCAGTGTGTGAGGATGGTGTGGTGTGGTGTGTTGCATTGAGCAGTATGAGGATGGTGTGGAGTGGTGCATTGAGCAGTGTATGAGGATGGTGTGGTGCATTGAACAGTGTGTGGGGATGGTGCATTGTGGTGCATTGAGCAGTGTGAGGATGGTGTGGTGTGGTGCATTGAGCAGTGTGAGGATGGTGTGGTGTGCATTGAACAGTGTGTGAGGATGGTGTGGTGTGGTGTGACGCTTTGAACAGTGTGTGAGGATGGTGTGGTGTGGTGCATTGAGCAGTGTGAGGATGGTGTGGTATGGTGCATTGGGCAGTGTGAGGATGGTGTGGTGTGGTGTGGTGCATTGAGCAGTGTGAGGATTGTGTGGTGCATTGAGCAGTGTGTGTCGATGGTGTGTGGTGCATTGAGCAGTGTGTGAGGATGGTGTGGTGCATTGAGCAGTGTGTGAGGATGGTGTGGTGCATTGAGCAGTGTGTGAGGATGGTTGGTGTGGTGCATTGAGCAGTGTGAGGAAGGTGCGGTGTGGTGTGGTGCATTGAGCAATGTGAGGATGGTGTGGTGTGGTGCATTGAGCAGTGTGTGAGGATGGTGTGGTGCATTGAGCAGTGTGTGAGGATGGTGTGGTGCATTGAACAGTGTGTGAGGATGGTGTGGTGTGGTGCATTGAACAGTGTGTGAGGATGGTGTGGTGTGGTGTGGTGCATTGAGCAGTGTGTGAGGATGGTGTGGTGTGGTGCATTGAAAAGTGTGTGAGGATGGTGCGGTGTGGTGCATTGAACAGTGTGTGAGGATGGTGCGGTGTGGTGCATTGAACAGCGTGTGAGGATGGTGTGGTGTGGTGCATTGAGCAGTGTGTGAGGATGGTGTGGTGTGCATTGAGTAGTGTGAGGATGGTGTGATGTGGTGCATTGAACAGCGTGTGAGGATGGTATGGTGTGGTGCATTGAGCAGTGTGAGGATGGTGTGGTGTGGTGCATTGAGCAGTGTGTGAGGGAGGTGTGGTGCATTGAGCAGTGTGTGAGGATGGTGCGGTGTGGTGCGTTGAGCAGTGTGTGAGGATGGTGTGGTGTGGCGCATTGAGCAGTGTGAGGATGGTGTGCTCCATTGAGCAGTGTGTGAGGATGGTGCGGTGTGGTGCATTGAGCAGTGTGTGAGGACGGTGTGGTGTGGTGCATTGAGCAGTATGTGAGGATGGTGCGGTGTGGTGCATTGAGCTGTGTGAGGATGGTGTGGTGTGGTGCATTGGGCAGTGTGAGGATGGTGTGGTGTGGTGTGGTGCATTGAGCAGTGTGAGGATTGTGTGGTGCATTGAGCAGTGTGTGAGGATGGTGTGTGGTGCATTGAGCAGTGTGTGAGGATGGTGTGGTGCATTGAGCAGTGTGTAAGGATGGTGTGGTGCATTGAGGAGTGTGTGAGGATGGTTGGTGTGGTGCATTGAGCAGTGTGAGGATGGTGCGGTGTGGTGTGGTGCATTGAGCAGTGTGAGGATGGTGGGGTGCATTGAACAGTGTGTGAGGATGGTGTGGTGTGGTGCATTGAACAGTGTGTGAGGATGGTGTGGTGTGGTGCGTTGAGCAGTGTGTGAGGATGGTGTGGTGCATTGAGCAGTGTGTGAGGATGGTGGGGTGCATTGAACAGTGTGTGAGGATGGTGTGGTGTGGTGCATTGAACAGTGTGTGAGGATGGTGTGGTGTGGTGTGGTGCATTGAACAGTGTGTGAGGATGGTGTGGTGTGGTGCATTGAACAGTGTGTGAGGATGGTGTGGTGTGGTGTGGTGCATTGAGCAGTGTGTGAGGATGGTGTGGTGTGGTGCATTGAACAGTGTGTGAGGATGGTGCGGTGTGGTGCATTGAACAGTGTGTGAGGATGGTGCGGTGTCGTGCATTGAACAGTGTGTGAGGATGGTGTGGTGTGGTGCATTGAACAGCGTGTGAGGATGGTGTGGTGTGGTGCATTGAGCAGTGTGTGAGGATGGTGTGGTGAGCATTGAGCAGTGTGAGGATGGTGTGGTGTGGTGCATTGAACAGCCTGTGAGGATGGTATGGTGTGGTGCATTGAGCAGTGTGAGGATGGTGTGGTGTGGTGCATTGAGCAGTGTGTGAGGATGGTGTGGTGCGGTGCATTGAGCAGTGTGTGAGGATGGTGTGGTGTGGTGCATTGAGCAGTGTGAGGATGGTGTGTGGTGTGGTGCATTGAGCAGTGTGAGGATGGTGTGGTGCATTGAGCAGTGTGTGAGGATGGTGTGGTGTGGCGCATTGAACAGTGTGTGAGGATGGTGTGGTGCATTGAGCAGTGTGTGAGGATGGTGCGGTGTGGTGCATTGAGCACTGTGTGAGGATGATGCGGTGTGGTGCATTGAGCAGTGTGTGAGGATGGTGTGGTGCATTGAGCAGTGTGTGAGGATGGTGCGGTGTGGTGCATTGAGCAGTGTGTGAGGATGGTGTGGTGTGGTACATTGAGCAGTGTGAGGATGGTGTGGTCTGCATTGAGCAGTGTGTGAGGATGGTGTGGTGCGGTGTGGCGCATTGAGCAGTGTGAGGATGGTGTGGTGCATTGAGCAGTGTGTGAGGATGGTGCGGTGTGCATTGAGCAGTGTGAGCATGGTGTGGTGTGGTGCATTGGGCAGTGTGAGGATGGTGTGGTGTGGTGCATTGAGCAGTGTGAGGATGGTGTGGTGCATTGAGCAGTGTGTGAGGATGGTGTGGTGTGGTGCATTGAGCAGTGTGTGAGGATGGTGTGGTGTGGTGCATTGAGCAGTGTGTGAGGATGGTGTGGTGTGGTGCATTGAGCAGTGTGTGAGGATGGTGCGGTGTGGTGCATTGAGCAGTGTGTGAGGTCGGTGTGGTGTGGTGCATTGAGCAGTGTGTGAGGATGGTGCGGTGTGGTGCATTGAGCAGTGTGAGGATGGTGTGGTGTGGTGTGGTGCATTGAGCAGTGTGAGGATGGTGTGGTGTGCATTGAGCAGTGTGTGAGGATGGTGTGGTGTGGTGTGACGCATTGAACAGTGTTTGAGGATGGTGTGGCGTGGTGCATTGAGCAGTGTGAGGATGGTGTGGTGTGCTGTGGCGCATTGAACAGTGTGTGAGGATGGTGTGGTGTGGTGCATTGGGCAGTGTGAGGATGGTGTGGTGTGGTGCATTGAGCAGTGTGAGGATGGTGTGTTGCATTGAGCAGTGTGTGAGGATGGTGTGGTGTGGTGCATTGAGCAGTGTGTGAGGATGGTGTGGTGCATTGAGCAGTGTGTGAGGATGGTGTGGTCCATTGAGCAGTGTGTGAGGATGGTTGGTGTGGTGCATTGAGCAGTGTGAGGATGGTGCGGTGCATTGAACAGTGTGTGAGGATGGTGTGGTGCATTGAGCAGTGTGTGAGGATGGTGTGGTGTGGTGTGGTGCATTGAGCAGTGTGTGAGGATGGTGTGGTGTGGTGCATTGAGCAGTGTGAGGATGGTGTGGTGTGGTGCATTGAGCAGTATGAGGATTGTGTGGTGTGGTGCATTGAGCAGTGTGTGAGGATGGTGTGGTGCATTGAGCAGTGTGTGAGGATGGTGCGGTGTGGTGCATTGAGCAGTGTGTGAGGACGGTGTGGTTTGGTGCATAGAGCAGTTTGTGAGGATGGTGCGGTGTGGTGCATTGAGCAGTGTGAGGATGGTGTGGTGTGGTGCATTGAGCAGTGTGTGAGGATGGTGTGGTGCATTGAGCAGTGTGTGAGGATGGTGCGGTGTGGTGCATTGAGCAGTGTAGGAGGACGGTGTGGTGTGGTGCATTGAGCAGTGTGTGAGGATGGTGTGGTGTGGTGCATTGAGCAGTATATGAGGATGGTGTGGTGTGGTGCAATGAGCAGTGTGAGGATGGTGTGGTGTGGTGCATTGAGCAGTGTGAGGATGGTGTGGTGTGGTGCATTGAGCAGTGTGTGAGGATGGTGTGGTGCATTGAACAGTGTGTGAGGATGGTGTGGTGCATTGAGCAGTGTGTGAGGATGGTGTGGTGTGGTGTGTTGCATTGAGCAGTATGAGGATGGTGTGGAGTGGTGCATTGAGCAGTGTGTGAGGATGGTGTGGTGCATTGAGCAGTGTGTGAGGATGGTGCGGTGTGGTGCATTGAGCAGTGTGTGAGGACGGTGTGGTGTGGTGCATTGAGCAGTGTGTGAGGATGGTGCGGTGTGGTGCACTGAGCAGTGTGAGGATGGTGTGGTGTGGTGCATTGAGCAGTGTGAGGATGGTGTGGTGTGCATTGAGCAGTGTGTGAGGATGGTGTGGTGTGGTGTGGCGCATTGAACAGTGTGTGAGGATGGTGTGGTGTGGTGCATTGAGCAGTGTGAGGATGGTGTGGTGTGGTGCATTGGGCAGTGTGAGGACGGTGTGGTGTGGTGCATTGAGCAGTGTGAGGATTGTGTGGTGCATTGAGCACTGTGTGAGGATGGTGTGCGGTGCATTGAGCAGTGTGTGAGGATGGTGTGGTGCATTGAGCAGTGTGTGAGGATGGTGTGGTGCATTGAGCAGTGTGTGAGGATGGTTGGTGTGGTGCATTGAGCAATGTGAGGATGGTGCGGTGTGGTGTGGTGCATTGAGCAGTGTGAGGATGGTGTGGTGTGGTGCATTGAGCAGTGTGTGAGGATGGTGTGGTGCATTGAGCAGTGTGTGAGGGTGGTGTGGTGCATTGAACAGTGTGAGGGTGGTGTGGTGTGATGCATTGAGCAGTGTGTGAGTATGGTGTGGTGTGGTGCATTGAGCAGTGTGTGAGGATGGTGTGGTGCATTGAGCAGTGTGTGAGGATGGTGTGGTGCATTGAGCAGTGTGTGAGGATGGTGTGGTGTGCATTGAACAGTGTGTGAGGATGGTGTGGTGTGTTGCATTGAGCAGTGTGTGAAAATGGTGTGTGGTGCATTGAGCAATGTGTGAGGATGGTGTGGTGCATTGAGCACTGTGTGAGGATGGTGTGGTGTGGTGCATTGAGCAGTGTGTGTGGATGGTGTGGTGCATTGAGCAGTGTGTGAGGATGGTGTGGTGTGGTGCATTGAGCAGTGTGTGAGGATGGTGTGGTGTGGTGTGGTGCATTGAGCAGTGTGTGAGGATGGTGTGGTGTGGTGCATTGAAAAGTGTGTGAGGATGGTGCGGTGTGGTGCATTGAACAGTGTGTGAGGATGGTGCGGTGTGGTGCATTGAACAGCGTGTGAGGATGGTGTGGTGTGGTGCATTGAGCAGTGTGTGAGGATGGTGTGGTGTGCATTGAGTAGTGTGAGGATGGTGTGATGTGGTGCATTGAACAGCGTGTGAGGATGGTATGGTGTGGTGCATTGAGCAGTGTGAGGATGGTGTGGTGTGGTGCATTGAGCAGTGTGTGAGGGAGGTGTGGTGCATTGAGCAGTGTGTGAGGATGGTGCGGTGTGGTGCGTTGAGCAGTGTGTGAGGATGGTGTGGTGTGGTGCATTGAGCAGTGTGAGGATGGTGTGGTGTGCATTGAGCAGTGTGTGAGGATGGTGTGGTGCAGTGTGGCGCATTGAGCATTGTGAGGATGGTGTGGTGCATTGAGCAGTGTGTGAGGATGGTGCGGTGTGGTGCATTGAGCAGTGTGTGAGGACGGTGTGGTGTGGTGCATTGAGCAGTATGTGAGGATGGTGCGGTGTGGTGCATTGAGCTGTGTGAGGATGGTGTGGTGTGGTGCATTGGGCAGTGTGAGGATGGTGTGGTGTGGTGTGGTGCATTGAGCAGTGTGAGGATTGTGTGGTGCATTGAGCAGTGTGTGAGGATGGTGTGTGGTGCATTGAGCAGTGTGTGAGGATGGTGTGGTGCATTGAGCAGTGTGTAAGGATGGTGTGGTGCATTGAGGAGTGTGTGAGGATGGTTGGTGTGGTGCATTGAGCAGTGTGAGGATGGTGCGGTGTGGTGTGGTGCATTGAGCAGTGTGAGGATGGTGTGGTGTGGTGCATTGAGCAGTGTGTGAGGATGGTGTGGTGCATTGAGCAGTGTGTGAGGATGGTGGGGTGCATTGAACAGTGTGTGAGGATGGTGTCGTGTGGTGCATTGAACAGTGTGTGAGGATGGTGTGGTGTGTGGTGCATTGAGCAGTGTGTGAGGATGGTGTGGTGTGGTGCATTGAACAGTGTGTGAGGATGGTGCGGTGTGGTGCATTGAACAGTGTGTGAGGATGGTGCGGTGTCGTGCATTGAACAGTGTGTGAGGATGGTGTGGTGTGGTGCATTGAACAGCGTGTGAGGATGGTGTGGTGTGGTGCATTGAGCAGTGTGTGAGGATGGTGTGGTGAGCATTGAGCAGTGTGAGGATGGTGTGGTGTGGTGCATTGAACAGCCTGTGAGGATGGTATGGTGTGGTGCATTGAGCAGTGTGAGGATGGTGTGGTGTGGTGCATTGAGCAGTGTGTGAGGATGGTGTGGTGCGGTGCATTGAGCAGTGTGTGAGGATGGTGTGGTGTGGTGCATTGAGCAGTGTGAGGATGGTGTGTGGTGTGGTGCATTGAGCAGTGTGAGGATGGTGTGGTGCATTGAGCAGTGTGTGAGGATGGTGTGGTGTGGCGCATTGAACAGTGTGTGAGGATGGTGTGGTGCATTGAGCAGTGTGTGAGGATGGTGCGGTGTGGTGCATTGAGCAGTGTGTGAGGATGATGCGGTGTGGTGCATTGAGCAGTGTGTGAGGATGGTGTGGTGCATTGAGCAGTGTGTGAGGATGGTGCGGTGTGGTGCATTGAGCAGTGTGTGAGGATGGTGTGGTGTGGTACATTGAGCAGTGTGAGGATGGTGTGGTGTGCATTGAGCAGTGTGTGAGGATGGTGTGGTGCGGTGTGGCGCATTGAGCAGTGTGAGGATGGTGTGGTGCATTGAGCAGTGTGTGAGGATGGTGTGGTGTGCATTGAGCAGTGTGAGCATGGTGTGGTGTGGTGCATTGGGCAGTGTGAGGATGGTGTGGTGTGGTGCATTGAGCAGTGTGAGGATGGTGTGGTGCATTGAGCAGTGTGTGAGGATGGTGTGGTGTGGTGCATTGAGCAGTGTGTGAGGATGGTGTGGTGTGGTGCATTGAGCAGTGTGTGAGGATGGTGTGGTGTGGTGCATTGAGCAGTGTGTGAGGATGGTGCGGTGTGGTGCATTGAGCAGTGTGTGAGGTCGGTGTGGTGTGGTGCATTGAGCAGTGTGTGAGGATGGTGCGGTGTGGTGCATTGAGCAGTGTGAGGATGGTGTGGTGTGGTGCATTGAGCAGTGTGAGGATGGTGTGGTGTGCATTGAGCAGTGTGTGAGGATGGTGTGGTGTGGTGTGACGCATTGAACAGTGTTTGAGGATGGTGTGGCGTGGTGCATTGAGCAGTGTGAGGATGGTGTGGTGTGCTGTGGCGCATTGAACAGTGTGTGAGGATGGTGTGGTGTGGTGCATTGGGCAGTGTGAGGATGGTGTGGTGTGGTGCATTGAGCAGTGTGAGGATGGTGAGTTGCATTGAACAGTGTGTGAGGATGGTGTGGTGTGGTGCATTGAGCAGTGTGTGAGGATGGTGTGGTGCATTGAGCAGTGTGTGAGGATGGAGTGGTCCATTGAGCAGTGTGTGAGGATGGTTGGTGTGGTGCATTGAGCAGTGTGAGGATGGTGCGGTGCATTGAACAGTGTGTGAGGATGGTGTGGTGCATTGAGCAGTGTGTGAGGATGGTGTGGTGTGGTGTGGTGCATTGAGCAGTGTGTGAGGATGGTGTGGTGTGGTGCATTGAGCAGTGTGAGGATGGTGTGGTGTGGTGCATTGAGCAGTATGAGGATGGTGTGGTGTGGTGCATTGAGCAGTGTGTGAGGATGGTGTGGTGCATTGAGCAGTGTGTGAGGATGGTGCGGTGTGGTGCATTGAGCAGTGTGTGAGGACGGTGTGGTTTGGTGCATTGAGCAGTTTGTGAGGATGGTGCGGTGTGGTGCATTGAGCAGTGTGAGGATCGTGTGGTGTGGTGCATTGAGCAGTGTGTGAGGATGGTGTGGTGCATTGAGCAGTGTGTGAGGATGGTGCGGTGTGGTGCATTGAGCAGTGTGTGAGGACGGTGTGGTGTGGTGCATTGAGCAGTGTGTGAGGATGGTGTGGTGTGGTGCATTGAGTAGTATGTGAGGATGGTGTGGTGTGGTGCAATGAGCAGTGTGAGGATGGTGTGGTGTGGTGCATTGAACAGTGTGTGAGGATGGTGTGGTGCATTGAACAGTGTGTGAGGATGGTGTGGTGCATTGAGCAGTGTGTGAGGATGGTGTGGTGTGGTGTGTTGCATTGAGCAGTATGAGGATGGTGTGGAGTGGTGCATTGAGCAGTGTGTGAGGATGGTGTGGTGCATTGAGCAGTGTGTGAGGATGGTGTGGTGTGGTGCATTGAGCAGTGTGTGAGGACGGTGTGGTGTGGTGCATTGAGCAGTGTGTGAGGATGGTGCGGTGTGGTGCACTGAGCAGTGTGAGGATGGTGTGGTGTGGTGCATTGAGCAGTGTGAGGATGGTGTGGTGTGCATTGAGCAGTGTGTGAGGATGGTGTGGTGTGGTGTGGCGCATTGAACAGTGTGTGAGGATGGTGTGGTGTGGTGCATTGAGCAGTGTGAGGATGGTGTGGTGTGGTGCATTGGGCAGTGTGAGGATGGTGTGGTGTGGTGCATTGAGCAGTGTGAGGATTGTGTGGTGCATTGAGCACTGTGTGAGGATGGTGTGCGGTGCATTGAGCAGTGTGTGAGGATGGTGTGGTGCATTGAGCAGTGTGTGAGGATGGTGTGGTGCATTGAGCAGTGTGTGAGGATGGTTGGTGTGGTGCATTTAGCAATGTGAGGATGGTGCGGTGTGGTGTGGTGCATTGAGCAGTGTGAGGATGGTGTGGTGTGGTGCATTGAGCAGTGTGTGAGGATGGTGTGGTGCATTGAGCAGTGTGTGAGGGTGGTGTGGTGCATTGAACAGTGTGAGGGTGGTGTGGTGTGATGCATTGACCAGTGTGTGAGGATGGTGTGGTGTGGTGCATTGAGCAGTGTGTGAGGATGGTGTGGTGCATTGAGCAGTGTGTGAGGATGGTGTGGTGCATTGAGCAGTGTGTGAGGATGGTGTGGTGTGCATTGAACAGTGTGTGAGGATGGTGTGGTGTGTTGCATTGAGCAGTGTGTGAAAATGGTGTGTGGTGCATTGAGCAGTGTGAGGATGGTGTGGTGTGCATTGAGCAGTGTGTGAGGATGGTGTGGTGTGGTGTGGCGCATTGAACAGTGTGTGAGGATGGTGTGGTGTGGTGCATTGAGCAGTGTGAGGATGGTGTGGTGTGGTGCATTGGGCAGTGTGAGGACGGTGTGGTGTGGTGCATTGAGCAGTGTGAGGATTGTGTGGTGCATTGAGCACTGTGTGAGGATGGTGTGCGGTGCATTGAGCAGTGTGTGAGGATGGTGTGGTGCATTGAGCAGTGTGTGAGGATGGTGTGGTGCATTGAGCAGTGTGTGAGGATGGTTGGTGTGGTGCATTGAGCAATGTGAGGATGGTGCGGTGTGGTGTGGTGCATTGAGCAGTGTGAGGATGGTGTGGTGTGGTGCATTGAGCAGTGTGTGAGGATGGTGTGGTGCATTGAGCAGTGTGTGAGGATGGTGTGGTGCATTGAGCAGTGTGTGAGGATGGTGTGGTGTGCATTGAACAGTGTGTGAGGATGGTGTGGTGTGTTGCATTGAGCAGTGTGTGAAAATGGTGTGTGGTGCATTGAGCAGTGTGTGAGGACGGTGTGGTGCATTGAGCACTGTGTGAGGATGGTGTGGTGTGGTGCATTGAGCAGTGTGTGTGGATGGTGTGGTGCATTGAGCAGTGTGTGAGGATGGTGTGGTGTGGTGCATTGAGCAGTGTGTGAGGATGGTGTGGTGTGGTGTGGTGCATTGAGCAGTGTGTGAGGATGGTGTGGTGTGGTGCATTGAAAAGTGTGTGAGGATGGTGCGGTGTGGTGCATTGAACAGTGTGTGAGGATGGTGCGGTGTGGTGCATTGAACAGCGTGTGAGGATGGTGTGGTGTGGTGCATTGAGCAGTGTGTGAGGATGGTGTGGTGTGCATTGAGTAGTGTGAGGATGGTGTGATGTGGTGCATTGAACAGCGTGTGAGGATGGTATGGTGTGGTGCATTGAGCAGTGTGAGGATGGTGTGGTGTGGTGCATTGAGCAGTGTGTGAGGGAGGTGTGGTGCATTGAGCAGTGTGTGAGGATGGTGCGGTGTGGTGCGTTGAGCAGTGTGTGAGGATGGTGTGGTGTGGTGCATTGAGCAGTGTGAGGATGGTGTGGTGTGCATTGAGCAGTGTGTGAGGATGGTGTGGTGCGGTGTGGCGCATTGAGCATTGTGAGGATGGTGTGGTGCATTGAGCAGTGTGTGAGGATGGTGCGGTGTGGTGCATTGAGCAGTGTGTGAGGACGGTGTGGTGTGGTGCATTGAGCAGTATGTGAGGATGGTGCGGTGTGGTGCATTGAGCTGTGTGAGGATGGTGTGGTGTGGTGCATTGGGCAGTGTGAGGATGGTGTGGTGTGGTGTGGTGCATTGAGCAGTGTGAGGATTGTGTGGTGCATTGAGCAGTGTGTGAGGATGGTGTGTGGTGCATTGAGCAGTGTGTGAGGATGGTGTGGTGCATTGAGCAGTGTGTAAGGATGGTGTGGTGCATTGAGGAGTGTGTGAGGATGGTTGGTGTGGTGCATTGAGCAGTGTGAGGATGGTGCGGTGTGGTGTGGTGCATTGAGCAGTGTGAGGATGGTGTGGTGTGGTGCATTGAGCAGTGTGTGAGGATGGTGTGGTGCATTGAGCAGTGTGTGAGGATGGTGGGGTGCATTGAACAGTGTGTGAGGATGGTGTGGTGTGGTGCATTGAACAGTGTGTGAGGATGGTGTGGTGTGGTGTGGTGCATTGAGCAGTGTGTGAGGATGGTGTGGTGTGGTGCATTGAACAGTGTGTGAGGATGGTGCGGTGTGGTGCATTGAACAGTGTGTGAGGATGGTGCGGTGTTGTGCATTGAACAGTGTGTGAGGATGGTGTGGTGTGGTGCATTGAACAGCGTGTGAGGATGGTGTGGTGTGGTGCATTGAGCAGTGTGTGAGGATGGTGTGGTGAGCATTGAGCAGTGTGAGGATGGTGTGGTGTGGTGCATTGAACAGCCTGTGAGGATGGTATGGTGTGGTGCATTGAGCAGTGTGAGGATGGTGTGGTGTGGTGCATTGAGCAGTGTGTGAGGATGGTGTGGTGTGGTGCATTGAGCAGTGTGAGGATGGTGTGTGGTGTGGTGCATTGAGCAGTGTGAGGATGGTGTGGTGCATTGAGCAGTGTGTGAGGATGGTGTGGTGTGGCGCATTGAACAGTGTGTGAGGATGGTGTGGTGCATTGAGCAGTGTGTGAGGATGGTGCGGTGTGGTGCATTGAGCAGTGTGTGAGGATGATGCGGTGTGGTGCATTGAGCAGTGTGTGAGGATGGTGTGGTGCATTGAGCAGTGTGTGAGGATGGTGCGGTGTGGTGCATTGAGCAGTGTGTGAGGATGGTGTGGTGTGGTACATTGAGCAGTGTGAGGATGGTGTGGTGTGCATTGAGCAGTGTGTGAGGATGGTGTGGTGCGGTGTGGCGCATTGAGCAGTGTGAGGATGGTGTGGTGCATTGAGCAGTGTGTGAGGATGGTGCGGTGTGCATTGAGCAGTGTGAGCATGGTGTGGTGTGGTGCATTGGGCAGTGTGAGGATGGTGTGGTGTGGTGCATTGAGCAGTGTGAGGATGGTGTGGTGCATTGAGCAGTGTGTGAGGATGGTGTGGTGTGGTGCATTGAGCAGTGTGTGAGGATGGTGTGGTGTGGTGCATTGAGCAGTGTGTGAGGATGGTGTGGTGTGGTGCATTGAGCAGTGAGTGAGGATGGTGCGGTGTGGTGCATTGAGCAGTGTGTGAGGTCGGTGTGGTGTGGTGCATTGAGCAGTGTGTGAGGATGGTGCGGTGTGGTGCATTGAGCAGTGTGAGGATGGTGTGGTGTGGTGTGGTGCATTGAGCAGTGTGAGGATGGTGTGGTGTGCATTGAGCAGTGTGTGAGGATGGTGTGGTGTGGTGTGACGCATTGAACAGTGTTTGCGGATGGTGTGGCGTGGTGCATTGAGCAGTGTGAGGATGGTGTGGTGTGCTGTGGCGCATTGAACAGTGTGTGAGGATGGTGTGGTGTGGTGCATTGGGCAGTGTGAGGATGGTGTGGTGTGGTGCATTGAGCAGTGTGAGGATGGTGTGTTGCATTGAGCAGTGTGTGAGGATGGTGTGGTGTGGTGCATTGAGCAGTGTGTGAGGATGGTGTGGTGCATTGAGCAGTGTGTGAGGATGGAGTGGTCCATTGAGCAGTGTGTGAGGATGGTTGGTGTGGTGCATTGAGCAGTGTGAGGATGGTGCGGTGCATTGAACAGTGTGTGAGGATGGTGTGGTGCATTGAGCAGTGTGTGAGGATGGTGTGGTGTGGTGTGGTGCATTGAGCAGTGTGTGAGGATGGTGTGGTGTGGTGCATTGAGCAGTGTGAGGATGGTGTGGTGTGGTGCATTGAGCAGTATGAGGATGGTGTGGTGTGGTGCATTGAGCAGTGTGTGAGGATGGTGTGGTGCATTGAGCAGTGTGTGAGGATGGTGCGGTGTGGTGCATTGAGCAGTGTGTGAGGACGGTGTGGTTTGGTGCATTGAGCAGTTTGTGAGGATGGTGCGGTGTGGTGCATTGAGCAGTGTGAGGATTGTGTGGTGTGGTGCATTGAGCAGTGTGTGAGGATGGTGTGGTGCATTGAGCAGTGTGTGAGGATGGTGCGGTGTGGTGCATTGAGCAGTGTGTGAGGACGGTGTGGTGTGGTGCATTGAGCAGTGTGTGAGGATGGTGTGGTGTGGTGCATTGAGTAGTATGTGAGGATGGTGTGGTGTGGTGCAATGAGCAGTGTGAGGATGGTGTGGTGTGGTGCATTGAGCAGTGTGTGAGGATGGTGTGGTGCATTGAACAGTGTGTGAGGATGGTGTGGTGCATTGAGCAGTGTGTGAGGATGGTGTGGTGTGGTGTGTTGCATTGAGCAGTATGAGGATGGTGTGGAGTGGTGCATTGAGCAGTGTGTGAGGATGGTGTGGTGCATTGAGCAGTGTGTGAGGATGGTGTGGTGTGGTGCATTGAGCAGTGTGTGAGGACGGTGTGGTGTGGTGCAATGAGCAGTGTGTGAGGATGGTGCGGTGTGGTGCACTGAGCAGTGTGAGGATGGTGTGGTGTGGTGCATTGAGCAGTGTGAGGATGGTGTGGTGTGCATTGAGCAGTGTGTGAGGATGGTTTGGTGTGGTGTGGCGCATTGAACAGTGTGTGAGGATGGTGTGGTGTGGTGCATTGAGCAGTGTGAGGATGGTGTGGTGTGGTGCATTGGGCAGTGTGAGGATGGTGTGGTGTGGTGCATTGAGCAGTGTGAGGATTGTGTGGTGCATTGAGCACTGTGTGAGGATGGTGTGCGGTGCATTGAGCAGTGTGTGAGGATGGTGTGGTGCATTGAGCAGTGTGTGAGGATGGTGTGGTGCATTGAGCAGTGTGTGAGGATGGTGTGGTGCATTGAGCAGTGTGTGAGGATGGTTGGTGTGGTGCATTTAGCAATGTGAGGATGGTGCGGTGTGGTGTGGTGCATTGAGCAGTGTGAGGATGGTGTGGTGTGGTGCATTGAGCAGTGTGTGAGGATGGTGTGGTGCATTGAGCAGTGTGTGAGGGTGGTGTGGTGCATTGAACAGTGTGAGGGTGGTGTGGTGTGATGCATTGAGCAGTGTGTGAGGATGGTGTGGTGTGGTGCATTGAGCAGTGTGTGAGGATGGTGTGGTGCATTGAGCAGTGTGTGAGGATGGTGTGGTGCATTGAGCAGTGTGTGAGGATGGTGTGGTGTGCATTGAACAGTGTGTGAGGATGGTGTGGTGTGTTGCATTGAGCAGTGTGTGAGGATGGTGTGGTGTGGTGCATTGAGCAGTGTGTGAGGATGGTGTGGTGCATTGAGCAGTGTGTGAGGATGGTGTGGTGCATTGAGCAGTGTGTGAGGATGGTGTGGTGTGCATTGAACAGTGTGTGAGGATGGTGTGGTGTGTTGCATTGAGCAGTGTGTGAAAATGGTGTGTGGTGCATTGAGCAGTGTGTGAGGATGGTGTGGTGCATTGAGCACTGTGTGAGGATGGTGTGGTGTGGTGCATTGAGCAGTGTGTGTGGATGGTGTGGTGCATTGAGCAGTGTGTGAGCATGGTGCGGTATGGTGCATTGAGCAGTGTGTGAGGGTGGTGTGGTGTATTGAGCAGAGTGTGAGGATGGTGTGGTGCATTGAGCAGTGTGTGAGGATGGTGTGGTGTGGTGCATTGAGCAGTGTGTGAGGGTGGTGTGGTGCATTGAGCAGTGTGTGAGGATGGTGTGGAGTGGTGCATTGAACAGTGTGTGAGGATGGTGTGGTGTGGTGCATTGAGCAGTGTGAGGATGGTGTGGTGTGGTGCATTGAGCAGTGTTTGAGGATGGTGTGGCGCATTGAACAGTGTGTGAGGATGGTGTGGTGTGCATTGAGCAGTGTGTGAGGATGGTGTGGTGTGGTGCATTGAGCAGTGTGTGAGGATGGTGTGGCACATTGAACAGTGTGTGAGGATGGTGTGGTGCATTGAGCAGTGTGTGAGGATGGTGTGGTGTGGTGCATTGAGCAGTGTGTGAGGATGGTGTGGTGTGGTGCATTGAACAGTGTGGATGGTGCGGTGTGGTGCATTGAGCAGTGTGTGAGGATGGTGTGGTGCGGTGCATTGAGCAGTGTGTGAGGATGGTGTGGTGTGATGCATTGAGCAGTGTGTGAGCATGGTGTGGCGCATTGAGCAGAGTGTGAGGATGGTGTGGTGTGGTGCATTGAGCAGTGTGAGAGGATGGTGTGGTGCATTGAGCAGTGTGTGAGGATGGTGTGTGGTGTGGTGCATTGAGCAGTGCGAGGATGGTGTGATGTGGTGCATTGAGCAGTGTGAGGATGGTGTGGTGTGGTGCACTGAGCAGTGTGTGAGGATGGTGTGGTGTGGTGCATTGTGCAGTGTGTGAGGACGTTGTGGTGTGGTGTGGCGCATTGAGCAGTGTGTGAGGATGGTGTGGTGCATTGAGCAGTGTGTGAGGATGGTGTGGTGGTGCATTGAGCAGTGTGTGAGGATGGTGTGGTGTGGTGCATTGAGCAGTGTGTGAGGATGGTGTGGTGTGGTGCATTCAGCAGCGTGTGAGGATGGTGTGGTGCATTGAGCAGTGTGTGAGGATGGTGTGGTGTGGTGCATTCAGCAGCGTGTGAGGATGGTGTGGTGTGGTGCATTGAGCAGTGTGTGAAGATGGTGTGGTGTGGTGCATTGAGCAATGTGAGGATGGTGTGGTGCATTGACCAGTGTGTGAGGATGGTGTGGTGTGGTGCATTCAGCAGTGTGTGAAGATGGTGTGGTGTGGTGCATTGACCAGTGTGTGAGGATGGTGTGGTGTGGTGCATTCAGCAGTGTGTGAGGATGGTGTGGTGTGGTGCATTGAGCAGTGTGTGAAGATGGTGTGGTGTGGTGCATTGAACAGTGTGTGAGGATGGTGTGGTGCATTGAGCAGTGTGTGAGGATGGTGTGGTGTGGTGCATTCAGCAGTGTGTGAGGATGGTGTGGTGCCATGCATTGAGCAGTGTGTGAGGATGGTGTGGTGCATTGAGCAGTGTGTGAGGATGGTGCGGTGTGGTGCATTGAGCAGTGTGTGAGGACGGTGTGATTTGGTGCATTGAGCAGTTTGTGAGGATGGTGCGGTGTGGTGCATTGAGCAGTGTGAGGATGGTGTGGTGTGGTGCATTGAGCAGTGTGTGAGGATGGTGTGGTGCATTGAGCAGTGTGTGAGGATGGTGTGGTGTGGTGCATTGAGCAGTGTGTGAGGATGGTGTGGTGTGGTGCATTGAACAGTGTGGATGGTGCGGTGTGGTGCATTGAGCAGTGTGTGAGGATGGTGTGGTGCGGTGCATTGAGCAGTGTGTGAGGATGGTGTGGTGTGATGCATTGAGCAGTGTGTGAGCATGGTGTGGCGCATTGAGCAGAGTGTGAGGATGGTGTGGTGTGGTGCATTGAGCAGTGTGAGAGGATGGTGTGGTGCATTGAGCAGTGTGTGAGGATGGTGTGTGGTGTGGTGCATTGAGCAGTGCGAGGATGGTGTGATGTGGTGCATTGAGCAGTGTGAGGATGGTGTGGTGTGGTGCACTGAGCAGTGTGTGAGGATGGTGTGGTGTGGTGCATTGTGCAGTGTGTGAGGACGTTGTGGTGTGGTGTGGCGCATTGAGCAGTGTGTGAGGATGGTGTGGTGCATTGAGCAGTGTGTGAGGATGGTGTGGTGGTGCATTGAGCAGTGTGTGAGGATGGTGTGGTGTGGTGCATTGAGCAGTGTGTGAGGATGGTGTGGTGTGGTGCATTCAGCAGCGTGTGAGGATGGTGTGGTGCATTGAGCAGTGTGTGAGGATGGTGTGGTGTGGTGCATTCAGCAGCGTGTGAGGATGGTGTGGTGTGGTGCATTGAGCAGTGTGTGAAGATGGTGTGGTGTGGTGCATTGAGCAATGTGAGGATGGTGTGGTGCATTGACCAGTGTGTGAGGATGGTGTGGTGTGGTGCATTCAGCAGTGTGTGAAGATGGTGTGGTGTGGTGCATTGACCAGTGTGTGAGGATGGTGTGGTGTGGTGCATTCAGCAGTGTGTGAGGATGGTGTGGTGTGGTGCATTGAGCAGTGTGTGAAGATGGTGTGGTGTGGTGCATTGAACAGTGTGTGAGGATGGTGTGGTGCATTGAGCAGTGTGTGAGGATGGTGTGGTGTGGTGCATTCAGCAGTGTGTGAGGATGGTGTGGTGCCATGCATTGAGCAGTGTGTGAGGATGGTGTGGTGCATTGAGCAGTGTGTGAGGATGGTGCGGTGTGGTGCATTGAGCAGTGTGTGAGGACGGTGTGATTTGGTGCATTGAGCAGTTTGTGAGGATGGTGCGGTGTGGTGCATTGAGCAGTGTGAGGATGGTGTGGTGTGGTGCATTGAGCAGTGTGTGAGGATGGTGTGGTGCATTGAGCAGTGTGTGAGGATGGTGCGGTGTGGTGCATTGAGCAGTGTGTGAGGACGGTGTGGTGTGGTGCATTGAGCAGTGTGTGAGGATGGTGTGGTGTGGTGCAATGAGCAGTGTGAGGATGGTGTGGTGTGGTGCATTGAGCAGTGTGTGAGGATGGTGTGGTGCATTGAACAGTGTGTGAGGATGGTGTGGTGCATTGAGCAGTGTGTGAGGATGGTGTGGTGTGGTGTGTTGCATTGAGCAGTATGAGGATGGTGTGGAGTGGTGCATTGAGCAGTGTGTGAGGATGGTGTGGTGCATTGAGCAGTGTGTGAGGATGGTGCGATGTGGTGCATTGAGCAGTGTGTGAGGACGGTGTGGTGTGGTGCATTGAGCAGTGTGTGAGGATGGTGCGATGTGGTGCACTGAGCAGTGTGAGGATGGTGTGGTGTGGTGCATTGAGCAGTGTGAGGATGGTGTGGTGTGCATTGAGCAGTGTGTGAGGATGGTGTGGTGTGGTGTGGCGCATTGAACAGTGTGTGAGGATGGTGTGGTGTGGTGCATTGAGCAGTGTGAGGATGGTGTGGTGTGGTGCATTGGGCAGTGTGAGGATGGTGTGGTGTGGTGCATTGAGCAGTGTGAGGATTGTGTGGTGCATTGAGCTCTGTGTGAGGATGGTGTGCGGTGCATTGAGCAGTGTGTGAGGATGGTGTGGTGCATTGAGCAGTGTGTGAGGATGGTGTGGTGCATTGAGCAGTGTGTGAGGATGGTTGGTGTGGTGCATTGAGCAATGTGAGGATGGTGCGGTGTGGTGTGGTGCATTGAGCAGTGTGAGGATGGTGTGGTGTGGTGCATTGAGCAGTGTGTGAGGATGGTGTGGTGCATTGAGCAGTGTGTGAGGGTGGTGTGGTGCATTGAACAGTGTGAGGGTGGTGTGGTGTGATGCATTGAGCAGTGTGTGAGGATGGTGTGGTGTGGTGCATTGAGCAGTGTGTGAGGATGGTGTGGTGCATTGAGCAGTGTGTGAGGATGGTGTGGTGTGCATTGAACAGTGTGTGAGGATGGTGTGGTGTGTTGCATTGAGCAGTGTGTGAAAATGGTGTGTGGTGCATTGAGCAGTGTGTGAGGATGGTGTGGTGCATTGAGCACTGTGTGAGGATGGTGTGGTGTGGTGCATTGAGCAGTGTGTGTGGATGGTGTGGTGCATTGAGCAGTGTGTGAGGATGGTGTGGTGTGGTGCATTGAGCAGTGTGTGAGGGTGGTGTGGTGTATTGAGCAGTGTGTGAGGATGGTGTGGTGCATTGAGCAGTGTGTGAGGATGGTGTGGTGCATTGAGCAGTGTGTGAGGATGGTGTGGTGTGGTGCATTGAGCAGTGTGTGAGGGTGGTGTGGTGCATTGAGCAGTGTGTGAGGATGGTGTGGAGTGGTGCATTGAACAGTGTGTGAGGATGGTGTGGTGTGGTGCATTGAGCAGTGTGAGGATGGTGTGTGGTGCATTGAGCAGTGTGTGAGGATGGTGTGGCGCATTGAACAGTGTGTGAGGATGGTGTGGTGTGCATTGAGCAGTGTGTGAGGATGGTGTGGTGTGGTGCATTGAGCAGTGTGTGAGGATGGTGTGGCGCATTGAACAGTGTGTGAGGATGGTGTGGTGCATTGAGCAGTGTGTGAGGATGGTGTGGTGTGGTGCATTGAGCAGTGTGTGAGGATGGTGTGGTGTGGTGCATTGAACAGTGTGGATGGTGCGGTGTGGTGCATTGAGCAGTGTGTGAGGATGGTGTGGTGCGGTGCATTGAGCAGTGTGTGAGGATGGTGTGGTGTGATGCATTGAGCAGTGTGTGAGCATGGTGTGGCGCATTGAACAGAGTGTGAGGATGGTGTGGTGTGGTGCATTGAGCAGTGTGAGAGGATGGTGTGGTGCATTGAGCAGTGTGTGAGGATGGTGTGTGGTGTGGTGCATTGAGCAGTGCGAGGATGGTGTGGTGTGGTGCATTGAGCAGTGTGAGGATGGTGTGGTGTGGTGCACTGAGCAGTGTGTGAGGATGGTGTGGTGTGGTGCATTGAGCAGTGTGTGAGGACGGTGTGGTGTGGTGCATTGAGCAGTGTGTGAGGACGGTGTGGTGTGGTGTGGCGCATTGAGCAGTGTGTGAGGATGGTGTGGTGCATTGAGCAGTGTGTGAGGATGGTGTGGTGGTGCATTGAGCAGTGTGTGAGGATGGTGTGGTGTGGTGCATTGAGCAGTGTGTGAGGATGGTGTGGTGTGGTGCATTCAGCAGCGTGTGAGGATGGTGTGGTGCATTGAGCAGTGTGTGAGGATGGTGTGGTGTGGTGCATTCAGCAGCGTGTGAGGATGGTGTGGTGTGCATTGAGCAGTGTGTGAAGATGGTGTGGTGTGGTGCATTGAGCAATGTGAGGATGGTGTGGTGCATTGACCAGTGTGTGAGGATGGTGTGGTGTGGTGCATTCAGCAGTGTGTGAAGATGGTGTGGTGTGGTGCATTGACCAGTGTGTGAGGATGGTGTGGTGTGGTGCATTCAGCAGTGTGTGAGGATGGTGTGGTGTGGTGCATTGAGCAGTGTGTGAGGATGGTGTGGTGTGGTGCATTGAGCAGTGTGTGAGGATGGTGCGGTGTGGTGCATTGAGCAGTGTGTGAAGATGGTGTGGTGTGGTGCATTGAGCAATGTGAGGATGGTGTGGTGCATTGACCAGTGTGTGAGGATGGTGTGGTGTGGTGCATTCAGCAGTGTGAGGATGGTGTGGTGTGGTGCATTGAGCAGTGTGTGAGGATGGTGTGGTACATTGACCAGTGTGTGAGGATGGTGTGGTGTGGTGCATTGAGCAGTGTGTGAGGATGGTGTGGTGCCATGCATTGAACAGTGTGTGAGGATGGTGTGGTGTGGTGCATTCAGCAGCGTGTGAGGATGGTGTGGTGTTGTGCATTGAGCAGTGTGTGAAAATGGAGTGGTGCATTGAGCAGTGTGTGAGAATGTTGTGGTGTGGTGCATTGAGCAGTGTCTGAGGGTGGTGTGGTGTGTGATGAACGGTTACTGCCTTATGATCATGTAAGGTGATGTCCACTTTAAGACCGGGCTTGTAACCCTGGGGACTCCGCCCCTGGCTCCGCCCATCTGGGAGCCATACATAAGGGCTGCCTCATGGTCTGTAACAGTCAGCTCTCGTCTCTAGCTCTGGCATATTTATTAGTCTAATAAATCCTTCTTTACAGTTCAATCTCCAAGTGTCATTATTGAGGGTACCTCAATTTATTAGACTAAACTAGATTCAGGATGGACGCAGGCCTAAAACCAGAGAAGCTCAATCTGGAAGCACTAACGCCGGAGGCGAAGGAAATTTTTAAATACTGGCTGCGGTGCTTCGAGGCCTACCTGGACTCCGCAGAGACTCCCATCCTGCGGCCACGCAAGCTGCGTCTACTCCACGCCCGGGTGAGTCACAGAATCTCCGGCACGCTCGAAAAGGCGACGACGTATGAGGAAGCGATCGAGTTGCTCCGCAAGCGGTTTGTCAAACCCATCAATGAGGTGCACGCCCGGCATCTGCTCTCTACCTGCCGGCAGCGCTCGGGGGAATCGCTCGACGAGTTTGTTGAGAAACCCACCGCGCTTGCCAGGGACTGTGACCATCAGGATGTGACAGGGGAAATCCATATGAACATGCACATCAGGGACGCTTTCGTGTCCGGCATCCGCTCGACCTCCATCCGGCAGCAACTGCTCGAAAACGGGGCAAAAGACCTCCAGGAGACGCTAACGCTCGCCTCCTTGCTGGAGGTGGCCCGACATAACGTGGGTACGTACCCCGCGGACTCTGCCAGCCCCCCCGGACTTCCTCAGACTCAACCGTATTACAGGCCTACGCCACGCGGCGACCCGCTCACCATGGGGGCACACCACGCTACTTCTGCGGGCAGGGCCAGCACCCATGCCCACGCTGCCCAGCCCGCCCGCGATCTGCAGCAACTGCGGGAAGAAAGGGCACTTTGCGAGGGTCTGCCTGGCCAGACCCAGGGGCCAGAAAAACAAAGAACAGCCGGCCCAAAAATCAGGCTCTCAGGCCCGCAGGCCTCGCAATGCTGCTGCGCACCGACCCGACACGCCCTCTTCTGACGCGTCATCAGCCTCGTGCGAATCATGGGAGCGGCCATCTTGTCGGTGGCCATTTTACGAGTCCGACTCGGCTGACGACTCCGACTACCCGCGACTGGGTGCGATCACCCTCGATGAAACTCGACCAAAACACCTGCAGAACTCTATGATGCAGGTCCAGGTCAACGGGCGCGACACTACATGCCTCTTCGACTCCGGGAGCACGGAGAGCTTTATCCACCCTGAAACGGTAAGGCGCTGCTCCCTACGCACCCATCCCGCATCCCAAACCATAGCCCTCGCATCTGGGTCCCACTCGGTACAAATCACGGGGTACTGTATTGCGGATCTCTCAATCCAGGGTGCCAAATACACCCGTTTCAAATTTTATATCCTCCCTCACCTCTGTGCCCCCTGCTGCTCGGACTGGATTTTCAGTGCAGCCACCGAAGCCTGACACTGAAGTTCGGCGGACCCTTGCCCCCCCCTCACGGTGTGCTGCCTTGCGACACTGAAAGTCGCACCCCCTCGCTATTCGCTAACCTCACTCCTGACTGTAAGCCCGTCGCCACCAGGAGCCGGCGCTACAGTGCCCAAGATATGGCTTTTATCAAGTCAGAGGTCCAGCGTTTACTGGGAGAATGGGTCATCAAGGCTAGCAACAGCCCTTGGAGAGCGCAAGTGGTGGTAGTCCGGTCCGGGGAGAAGAAACGGATGGTCGTGGATTATAGCCAGACCATAAACCGATTCACGCAGCTTGATGCTTACCCTCTTCCTCGCATCGCGGAAATGGTAAATCGGATCGCCCAATACCGAGTCTTTTCCACGGTCGACCTCAAATCTGCCTACCACCAGCTCCCCATCCGACCAAAAGACCGCCCCTATACTGCCTTTGAAGCAGCCGGCCGGCTTTTCCACTTCCTCAGGGTCCCCTTTGGTGTCACAAATGGGGTCTCCGCCTTTCAAAGGGCGAGAGACCAAATGGTGGACCAGTACGGTTTGCGGGCTACATACCCGTACTTGGACAATGTCACCATCTGCGGCCATGATCAGCAGGACCATGACGCTAACCTCAAAAAGTTCCTCCAGACCGCCCGAGCCCTTAACCTGACCTATAACGAGGGCAAATGCGTTTTCCACACCACCCGGCTGGCCATCCTCGGCTATGTCGTGGAAGACGGGGTCCTAGGTCCCGACCCCATACACCCCTTAAGGAACTCCCTCCCCCCCGCAGCCTCAAGGCCCTCAAACGGTGCTTGGGGCTTTTCTCCTATTACGCCCAGTGGGTCCCCAAGTATGCGGACAAAGCCCGCCCACTCCTAAAGACCACCACTTTTCCCCTCTCGGATGAGGCTCAATTGGCCTTCAACCGCATTAAGGCCGACATCATCAAGGCCGCTATGCACACGGTGGACGAAACTATCCCTTTCCAGGTAGAGAGCGATGCATCAGACATTGCCCTGGCTGCTACCCTCAATCAAGGAGGCAGACCAGTAGCGTTCTTCTCCCGAACCCTCACCGCCTCCGAGGTTCGACACTCTGCAGTCGAAAAGGAGGCACAAGCCATTGTGGAGGCTGTACGGCGCTGGAGACACTACCTAGCCGGTAGGAGGTTTACCCTCGTCACCGACCGATGGTCGGTCACCTATATGTTCGATAACACGCAACGGGGCAAAATAAAAAAACGATAAAATTTTGAGGTGGACGATCGAACTCTCCACCTACTCGTACGATATCAAGTATTGTCCAGGGGAGCTCAACGAGCCCCCAGATGCCCTGTCCCGCGGCACATGCACATTGAGCAGTGTGAGGATGGTGTGCTGTGTGGCGGGGTGGCGGGGTGCATTGAGCAGTGTGTGAGGATGGTGTGGTGCATTGAGCAGTGTGTGAGGATGGTGTGCTGTGTGGCGGGGTGACGGGGTGAATTGGGCAGTGTGTGAGGATGGTGTGCTGTGTGGCGGGGTAACGGGGTGCATTGAGCAGTGTTTGAGGATGGTGTGCTGTGTGGCGGGGTGACAGGGTGCATTGAGCAGTGTGTGAGGATGGTGTGCTGTGTGGCGGGGTGACGGGGTGCATTGGGCAGTGTGTGAGGATGGTGTGCTGTGTGGCGGGGTGACAGGGTACATTGAGCAGTGTGTGAGGATGGTGTGCTGTGTGGCGGGGTGACGGGGTACATTGTGCAGTGTGTGAGGATGGTGTGCTGTGTGGCGGGGTGACGGGGTACATTGGGCAGTGTGTGAGGATGGTGTGCTGTGTGGCGGGGTGCATTGAGCAGTGTGTGAGGATGGTGTGCTGTGTGGCGGGGTGCATTGAGCAGTGTGTGAGGATAGTGTGCTGTGTGGCGGGGTGCATTGAGCAGTGTGTGAGGATGGTGTGCTGTGTGGCGGGGTGCATTGAGCAGTGTGTGAGGATGGTGTGCTGTGTGGCGGGGTGCATTGAGCAGTGTGTGAGGATGGTGTGCTGTGTGGCGGGGTGGCGGGGTTCATTGTGCAGTGTGTGAGGATGGTGTGCTGTGTGGCGGGGTGACGGGGTACATTGGGCAGTGTGTGAGGATGGTGTGCTGTGTGGCGGGGTGGCAGGGTACATTGAGCAGTGTGTGAGGATGGTCTGCTGTGTGGCGGGGTGCATTGAGCAGTGTGTGAGGATGGTGTGCTGTGTGGCGGGGTGACGGGGTTCATTGTGCAGTGTGTGAGGATGGTGTGCTGTGTGGCGGGGTGCATTGAGCAGTGTGTGAGGATGGTGTGCTGTGTGGCGGGGTGACGGGGTTCATTGTGCAGTGTGTGAGGATGGTGTGCTGTGTGGCGGGGTGACGGGGTACATTGAGCAGTGTGTGAGGATGGTGTGCTGTGTGGCGGAGTGGCGGGGTTCATTGAGCAGTGTGTGAGGATGGTGTGCTGTGTGGCGGGGTGCATTGAGCAGTGTGTGAGGATGGTGTGCTGTGTGGCGGGGTGCATTGAGCAGTGTGTGAGGATGGTGTGCTGTGTGGCGGGGTGCATTGAGCAGTGTGTGAGGATGGTGTGCTGTGTGGCGGGGTGGCGGGGTACATTGGGCAGTGTGTGAGGATGGTGTGCTGTGTGGCGGGGTGGCGGGGTACATTGGGCAGTGTGTGAGGATGGTGTGCTGTGTGGCGGGGTGCATTGAGCAGTGTGTGAGGATGGTGTGCTGTGTGGCGGGGTGACGGGGTGCATTGGGCAGTGTGTGAGGATGGTGTGCTGTGTGGCGGGGTGCATTGAGCAGTGTGTGAGGATGGTGTGCTGTGTGGCGGGGTGCATTGAGCAGTGTGTGAGGATGGTGTGCTGTGTGGCGGGGTGCATTGAGCAGTGTGTGAGGATGGTGTGCTGTGTGGCGGGGTGGCGGGGTACATTGGGCAGTGTGTGAGGATGGTGTGCTGTGTGGCGGGGTGGCGGGGTACATTGGGCAGTGTGTGAGGATGGTGTGCTGTGTGGCGGGGTGCATTGAGCAGTGTGTGAGGATGGTGTGCTGTGTGGCGGGGTGACGGGGTGCATTGGGCAGTGTGTGAGGATGGTGTGCTGTGTGGCGGGGTGACGGGGTGCATTGAGCAGTGTGTGAGGATGGTGTGCTGTGTGGCGGAGTGGCGGGGTACATTGAGCAGTGTGTGAGGATGGTGTGCTGTGTGGCGGGGTGCATTGAGCAGTGTGTGAGGATGGTGTGCTGTGTGGCGGGGTGACGGGGTGCATTGAGCAGTGTGTGAGGATGGTGTGCTGTGTGGCGGAGTGGCGGGGTACATTGAGCAGTGTGTGAGGATGGTGTGCTGTGTGGCGGGGTGACGGGGTACATTGAGCAGTGTGTGAGGATGGTGTGCTGTGTGGCGGGGTGCATTGAGCAGTGTGTGAGGATGGTGTGCTGTGTGGCGGGGTGCATTGAGCAGTGTGTGAGGATGGTGTGCTGTGTGGCGGGGTGACGGGGTACATTGTGCAGTGTGTGAGGATGGTGTGCTGTGTGGCGGGGTGACGGGGTACATTGGGCAGTGTGTGAGGATGGTGTGCTGTGTGGCGGGGTGACGGGGTGACGGGGTGCATTGAGCAGTGTGTGAGGATGGTGTGCTGTGTGGCGGGGTGACGGGGTTCACTGTGCAGTGTGTGAGGATGGTGTGCTGTGTGGCGGGGTGACGGGGTGCATTGGGCAGTGTGTGAGGATGGTGTGCTGTGTGGCGGGGTGACGGGGTGACGGGGTGCATTGAGCAGTGTGTGAGGATGGTGTGCTGTGTGGCGGGGTGACGGGGTTCATTGTGCAGTGTGTGAGGATGGTGTGCTGTGTGGCGGGGTGACGGGGTACATTGTGCAGTGTGTGAGGATGGTGTGCTGTGTGGCGGGGTGCATTGAGCAGTGTGTGAGGATGGTGTGGTACATTGAGCAGTGTGTGAGGATGGTGTGCTGTGTGGCGGGGTGCATTGAGCAGTGTGTGAGGATGGTGTGGTACATTGAGCAGTGTGTGAGGATGGTGTGCTGTGTGGCGGGGTGACGGGGTTCATTGTGCAGTGTGTGAGGATGGTGTGCTGTGTGGCGGGGTGACGGGGTGCATTGTGCAGTGTGTGAGGATGGTGTGCTGTGTGGCGGGGTGACGGGGTGCATTGGGCAGTGTGTGAGGATGGTGTGCTGTGTGGCGGGGTGGCGGGGTACATTGGGCAGTGTGTGAGGATGGTGTGCTGTGTGGCGGGGTGGCAGGGTACATTGAGCAGTGTGTGAGGATGGTGTGCTGTGTGGCGGGGTGACGGGGTGCATTGAGCAGTGTGTGAGGATGGTGTGCTGTGTGGCGGGGTGCATTGAGCAGTGTGTGAGGATGGTGTGCTGTGTGGCGGGGTGGCGGGGTACATTGGGCAGTGTGTGAGGATGGTGTGCTGTGTGGCGGGGTGACGGGGTGCATTGTGCAGTGTGTGAGGATGGTGTGCTGTGTGGCGGGGTGGCGGGGTACATTGTGCAGTGTGTGAGGATGGTGTGCTGTGTGGCAGGGTGACGGGGTGCATTGAGCAGTGTGTGAGGATGGTGTGCTGTGTGGCGGGGTGACGGGGTGCATTGGGCAGTGTGTGAGGATGGTGTGCTGTGTGGCGGGGTGACGGGGTGCATTGTGCAGTGTGTGAGGATGGTGTGCTGTGTGGCGGGGTGCATTGAGCAGTGTGTGAGGATGGTGTGCTGTGTGGCGGGGTGACGGGGTGCATTGGGCAGTGTGTGAGGATGGTGTGCTGTGTGGCGGGGTGGCGGGGTACATTGGGCAGTGTGTGAGGATGGTGTGCTGTGTGGCGGGGTGCATTGAGCAGTGTGTGAGGATGGTGTGCTGTGTGGCGGGGTGACGGGGTGCATTGAGCAGTGTGTGAGGATGGTGTGCTGTGTGGCGGGGTGCATTGAGCAGTGTGTGAGGATGGTGTGCTGTGTGGCGGGGTGGCGGGGTACATTGGGCAGTGTGTGAGGATGGTGTGCTGTGTGGCGGGGTGACGGGGTGCATTGTGCAGTGTGTGAGGATGGTGTGCTGTGTGGCGGGGTGGCGGGGTACATTGGGCAGTGTGTGAGGATGGTGTGCTGTGTGGCGGGGTGCATTGAGCAGTGTGTGAGGATGGTGTGCTGTGTGGCGGGGTGACGGGGTTCATTGTGCAGTGTGTGAGGATGGTGTGCTGTGTGGCGGGGTGACGGGGTACATTGTGCAGTGTGTGAGGATGGTGTGCTGTGTGGCGGGGTGCATTGAGCAGTGTGTGAGGATGGTGTGCTGTGTGGCGGGGTGGCAGGGTACATTGAGCAGTGTGTGAGGATGGTGTGCTGTGTGGCGGGGTGACGGGGTGCATTGAGCAGTGTGCGAGGATGGTGTGCTGAATGGTGTAGTGCATTGAGCAGTGTGTCAGGATGGTGGTGCAGTTGGTAGCAGCGACATTTGAAGGCACATTCACACCACTCATCTGAGATCATTCGAACTTCTAATGACACGGGGCGGGATTCTCCGTTGCCCGACGCTGATATCGTAATCGGCGATCGGGCAGAGAATCCATTCCGACGCCGGAATTGGGCCTGGCGCCGGTTCGACCTCTGCCCCCTCCAAATCGGCATCATCATGATGCGCGCCACGCACAGTCGCCATGCCGTTGGCGCCTCATCTGCCGGCCAACTCGCGATGCTCCGCCCCCGATGGGCCGAGTTCCCGATGGGGCGGGGCACGTGTCCCCACAAAAATCGGGAATACAACGTGGCGGCTGCGGACTGTGTTCAGCGCTGCCACACTCGACCGGGATCTGTGCCGCTGGCCAGGGGGCTTCAGTGAGGGCTGGTGGGACTGGTGGATGGTGGCCAGGGGGTGGGCTGTCGGGTCGCAGTTTGCGGGTCAGGTCAGCGCACGGCCAACGCCTTGTTACACGGCGCAACCGCTGCAGGTCGTCAGCCCTGTGCTTGCACGGGCCGGGACCCGGCCATTTTCTGCGCAATCTGCGGGCTAGCTCCTCACCGGTACCGAAATCGGTGAGGGGTTTGTAGCGATTTGACAGTCGCGAAATACCACGGATCGCACGCCGGCGTCGACACTTAGCCGCAGAAACGGAGAATTCCGCCCATGGTATCCAGGTCCCCAGAGGCTAGACTCCTGACATTGACATCCACGGAATCTGGTTCTATTGCCTTTGCAAAATGTGTCTGGAGGGGCCTCTGGCCCCATGTGAATCCTCCTCTTCACTTCCTGCACCAAGGCCTTCATTCAGTGCATCATCAAAACATCTTGGAACCTGCACCCTGTCATGTTGTGCTTTTCCGGTGTCTGCAACAGGCCATAATGCCTTTTAGAAAAATTTCCAGCATCTACCCTAGCCAAAATGCATTTCCCTTTAAGAGGTTCTGAGTGGCTTTATGTGGCACAGGATAGCTTGAACTTGTGCTAGTTTCTCATGAATTTGAGCAGCCAGCTCAGGCGTGGAGCTACTCAATGGTGCATTTATTGCCATCTGCATTGAGTGCTGCGATCATTTAAATCAGCAGGCAGCATGAAATTTGTGTGTTACTGGTATCGGTAACAATGGACACAGGTTAATCGGCCATTGGGATCCCAGGCCTGTTTCTGTGGTTAGTAAACGTCATAGAAATAATTTATTGTGATTTGGCTTTAGTGCTACAGCTTCCTGATGGAATTAGCTACAGATTGTTTATCCATAAGGTTTTAAGGTTCCCATAAAACTTATTTCTGAAATACAGTGAATTTTTGAATCTGTATCTTCTCCTGAATTGCCACAGCTCTCCATTTCAGTCTTATGCCAGACTATGGTGTCTCACAAAATTGTATTTCAGACTCATTATCAAATCACCATCAACAATTTTGATGCCCCCAGCCTTTTCACTGGGAATAAGGTAGTCATTTCATTTCCTCTGACCCATTTCCAGAATCCATTCGGAGTTCATGTATGTTTTCCACTTTTGCTGCCTTCATCATGTATGATGAAAGAAATCGAGACTGGATTTTCACGGAGTCAGGAAGATGCCAAGGACCTTTGAAAGTGGCAGCTAGGGCCTGGATGTGGAAGTTGCACACCCATTCCCGACGTCCAATTTTTGCCACACACGGGGAAGGAAGCAGGGTGTGAATCACACAGGAGGGAGCCCAAAATCAGCAGGGTCATTCGAATTTAGTGCTGAATTCAAACAGACTCCATTTTGGCTGCTGCAAAGATCTTAACCTGCACTGTGGGAGTCACAAATTGATGGAGTAGACATAAACATTCTTGAAGGGTGGATAAGATCTGTTTCAGAGACAGTGGGCTGGATTGTCCATAGCCCAGCGCTGAAATTGCAGGTGAATCTGAGGAAGGAGCAGCGCTCCGAAAGCTAGTGACATCGAAACAAACCTGTTGGACTTTAACCTGGTGTTGTAAGACTTCTTACTAAGTTTCTGAAGGCATGGCTACCAGAGACCAGAGTCAGAAAAAGCATAGTTTGAGTAATAGTCTGGAAGATTATCAAGATAGTGAGGGGAAAGCGTTTAAAGGAATTTAAAAACAAGGAGGCAAATATTAATTTTCAGGATTAAATTTGAGGGTAACCAATGTCGGTCAGCAAGAACAATGTGATATTCATGCAGTGGGATAGGATATGGGAAATGGTGAAAGATGGGAGACTGTACAGGAGAGCATTGGAAGAATTGATTCTTGCAGTGACAAAGGCATGGGTAAGGATTTCAGCAACAGATGAATTGAGGTAGAAGCAGCAGTACCAGGGACAGGAATCATGAACCTTGTTGCTTCTCTTTCCAGGCCCCCTTTTTCCACCCCTCCTTCCGCCACAACTTAATCCCGCCCTCAGTCATGCATGATATTTTACCCCCTTTCAAGGTTCACTAATTCGCCAACCACAGAAAGGAGCAAGTAAAATGATGATGCTCATTTTTGGCATCTGGTTATAGATATCGTCTGAAATATATGCAGCATAGTTCATTTACATTAAGAGCAGCAACGATATAGTGCAGTGTTAGTTTGCGCGCATACTTTAAGTGATCCCACCATGACTATTAAGCAAACCAGAGAGTTCAAAATTTACTTCATCAGCCTCATGTAATATTGTTAATTTGATTTTTAATTAATCCTATTGGATATTTATGACACTGTACAGGTGGCTGCACCAACCAAGAGTAACATGTTCTGCACATTGCACCGAAGGAAACTGGTTATAGTAAATTCATATTTGGGGGAAGGATTCAATAATTGCAAATCCAGATAAACTGCACAAAATCTTTTTTATTCTGTAGAATAATACCTCCTGCCTGGGTGCATCATATTATTAAATATAATTAATTTATCGAAGGGTATAATTGGATTCTATTTTATCACTAACCTCACAGGGTAGAATGATCAAATGACAGTTGAACAACCTAGGTCTTCACTGTAAGTGAGAAGTGTTGGAGCCCTCAGGTGTCTCTGTGAGGCACAATTCATAAGAAGCGAAAAAACAAAAACTGAATGGTTCACAAAGACTCTGCTAATTGTTGCTTCCCACTACAATATGTTTTCAATAAAGTAAGTCGCCATAGCCCCAAATGACCATACAATGTTCTATCCTTTGAGGCGGAGAGCTGACTGGTAATGGTTTAACCTTAGGATTACCACACCTCAGGCAAGAGGCCAGGTTGAGAAGGCAGGACCTTCATGAATAACCTCAGCCGGTATGGAATTGAACCCTCATTGTTGGCCTTGCTCTGCATCGCAAACCAGTGGTCTACATTTTACTAGTCGCTGCACCCCAAAATAACTTAATTGGCTATAAAGCAATTTGAGAAATTGTGAAAGGCACTGTATAAATAGCGGTGTTGTCTTTCTTTCATTTCACCTGAATATAGTAAACAGAGTTATTGTAGCAATGGTGAAATTGGAGGCTCAATGCTTATTCTCAAAGGATAATTAATCACAGAGCGATCAACTTACGTTTCGAAAGTGACTAGAAAGCATTTACTACATTTATAAAACAATTCAACCCTGTAGTTAACACAACCTTACCATTCTGACTTCCCTGCCACCAACCTACAATAAAATGACATCTGCCTCTCTTACGCGAAGACACTATCCCCAAGATTTGCCAGGCAACTACCGGCAGCTTAAGAAAAATGTACAGTCGATTCATTTGCTGATCTGAATTTTTCCAGAGAGGAATGATATCAGCTATGTAAATTCAGGACCAGCTTAACTTAAAAACTGGATTGTTTCCCCTTCTCCTAGAAACTGTCAAATTGCTTGTATGCTGAATTTACAGCCGAAAATGGAAGAAAATGTAATTAACAAAGAAGAAACTCCAACAACAAGAAACCAGTGACACCACCCACCACACCTGCCACCTCCATCCATACCAATCCATCCCTTCCACCCTCCCCAACACACCCAACCTCCCCTAACCATCTTCAACACTCTCCCCACCCCTCCGCGCGGCATCCAACTGGCTCTACAATGGAGATCTGACGTATCCACTTTTCAACCAAGAATTCTCTCGGTTGCCGCACTGCCGCTGACCTTCGGGCCGTGGCGTGGTTTTTCTGAATGGACTTTTCGGAAAGAAAATCAGAACCACAAAGTTTTCCGAAAGTGGCAAGCAGAAGCAACAACTCGGTGAAATTGATCTGACACCGACCGACTGGCTTTATAAAAGATCAAACCTCAACCTGAGGGTTCTGATTTTATTTTCGGTTGGTTTTTCAGGTCAGAGGTTCTGCCCCTGGCTGCTCAGGATGGGGGATCAACGCGAAACTCCATTTAGAGAAAGGAAGTCGCCCACACCACGACCCCCTCCCCTTTCCCCCCACCCCCCTCCTTAGTCTCGGATACCGCCTGTACGCCCCTCATCTGGGCCCTGAATAGAAGCAAAGGTGGGTGGCATTAAAGAGAGGGACAAATCTGCTGTTGTGAAATCTATCCACACATAATTCTTAAAGCAGTATATTATTGAGTGATGTCTAAGTACTTTCCACTCACTAAAGATCTTACTCATTCATACAAATGGCAGCATGGTAGCACAGTGGTTAGCATGGTTGCTTCACAGCTCCAGGGTCCCAGGTCCAATTCTCAGCTTGGGTCACTGTCTGTGTGGAGTCTACACGTTCTCCACGTGTCTGCGTGGGTTTCCTCCGGGTGCTCCGGTTTCCTCCCACAGTCCAAAGATGTGCAGGTGAGGTGGATTGGCCATGCTAAATTGTTCTTAGTGTCTAAAATGGTTAGGTGAGGTTACTGGGGTACAGGGATAGGGCGGCAGTGTGGGCTCAGGTAGGCTCTTTCCCAGGGCCTGTGCAGACTCAATGGGCCGAATGGCCTCCTTCTGCACTGTAAATTCTATGATTCTATGAAATGTTCTTTTATTTTAACAGATTTGTAGTGCAGCCTTTTCTGTATGCCTCTTAAGTCATTACCAGTGTCATAAATCTCTTTGTTCCTCAACAGTTCTGTTCCATTTTTTTTCACATCCCCACGATTAACAGTTTATTAAAAGGTAGCATGGTTCCTGTATACTTTTCATAAAGAATTATTATTATGAATGATTAGGCATAGTCAAGTGGTGACTAGATTTAGACTCGGTACAGGTTGAGTCCTGTGATGCTATGGCCAGAACGTATGCTAGTCCAACTATGTATCAATTATGCTTCATCCGCTTTTGGCACAGTTCAACGTCCACTATTTCAACTTATTTATTTAATTTGGTTCATATACCCTAGTTCTGTACACATCTCATTTTATCATACTGTTTTGGCGAAATGTTATTCTCTTTTAGGAATGTCATCAACACAAATTTTTTTATGCTCTACGCCTTCTTCACCTTTCTTCCTGAAGTCAGGTCCCCCTCACAGCAACACAATCTCCACCATGGGTAGGGTAAGGAGGCAGGTCCCGAATTCATCCCAGCCGGAACAGGGATCGAACTCCGTGCTGTTGACACCAGTCTAATCCAGAACAGTACCCCTCCCCCTTCCTTGGTCATCAAGCCATGGATTGGCACTTGATCCTGGGTCTTCTGGCTCAGAGGCAGGATAACGCCAAAGAGCATTCCTCATCTGACTTTGCCTTGTGCAAAGATTTGTTCAACTTTGCATGTGATTCAGAATAGCCAATTGGGGATTAATGCACACTGTTGAATGAATAAGAAACTTGCATTGATCATCAGGATTAATTTCACATTCGAGAAATATTGTGTGGCATACCATAAGTCTGCTTCTGTTATATTAATGAAATTAATAATAATAATAATAATCTTTATTGTCACAAGTAGGCTTACATTAACACTGCAATGAAGTTACTGTGAAAAGCCCCCAGTTGCCAGATTCCTGTTTGGGTACACAAAGGGAGAATTCAGAATGTCCTAATTACCTAATAGCACATCTTTCGGGACTAGTGGGAGGAAATTGGAGCACCCAGAGGAAATCCACGCAGACACGGGGAGAACGTGCAGACTACACACAGATAGTGACCCAGCCGGGAATCGAACCTGGGAACCTGGCACTGTGAGCTCTGAGTGATTGGACAGCAGTGGGCTCTGAGTGATTGGATAGCAGTGCTCCAAGTTAGTTGTGGCATCATCTGAGGTTGTGTGACCTCTGGCATCAGAGGACACACTTTAGAGAGGCCACCTTCTTTAAGGACCTTCTTGAACCGCAGTCCATATCGTGTAAGTATACTCACACAGCTGTTAGGGAGGGGGTTCCCAGATTTTAACTTATGACATTGAAGGAATGGTGATATATTTCTAAGTCAGGATGGTGAGTGGCTTGGAGGGGAACTTCCGGGTGGTGGTGTTTCCATGTATCTGCCACACTTTGTCCTTCTAGATGTTAGTGGTCATGGGTTTGGAACGTGCTGTTTAAAGAGCTTTGATGAGCTCCTGCAGTGCATATAGTAGATGGTACACGCTGCTGCTATTGTTCGTCAGTGGTGGACAGAGTGAATACTTGTGGATGGGGTGCCAATTAAGCGGGTTGCTTCGTCCTGGATGGTGTTGAGCTTCTTGAGTATTGTTGGAGCTGCACTCATCCAGGCAAGTGAAGATTATGCCATCATACTCCTGAATTATGCCTTGTTGGACAGGCTTTGGGGAGTCAGGAATGGAGTTACTCTCCCCAGAATTCCCAGCCCCTGAGCTGCTCTTGTAGACACAATATTTATATGACTGGTCCAGTTCAGTTTCTGCTCGGTGGTAGCCCCCAGAATGTTGATAATTGGGGGATTCAGCAAATGTAATGCAATTGAATATGAAGGATATTCTCTCTTGTAGGAGATGGCCATTGCCTGGCACTTGTGTGGCCTGTGCCGTACTTTCCAGATTGTTACTAGGCCACACGTGGGTGCAGATTAGAAGGATCATTGCTTAGTCTTGGTTCAAATCCTGACAAGCCAGCTAGGATAAATGCTACCTATGTCTGGTGGCTGTAGGGGTCTTGTGAAATGAGTTCATGCGGTCCTAATCTAATGAGTGGGAGCCTAAAGGACAGAAATTTCCTTAATTCAACACTAATTGGTAATGTCGCTCAGTCTGCCTAGGGGATGCTTGACATGAAAAATGAAAATAAAATGCCATACTGATGCAATAGGGGCTTTTGTTTCCTGAAGTTGTTGCAAGAGAACTTAATTTTGAGTCTGGCAAAACCCGGGAGGGTTTAATGCTGACATTGTGGGGAAAATGTTCCATTTGCAAGGCTGACTTGCTTGACATTAATGGCCAAAAAACATGCTTTGAAGAATCTTTCATGGTAATTTCAAAGTTACTGAAGAAAATAAACTATTAACATGTTTGGACCATCAGCTGAGGAATGAGAATGGGAAAGACTGGAACAAACATATTGCAAATAATTCATTTCTTCACTTTTTAAACTGGGGTTTTATCAGCTTTCTTCAATGCCTGATTTTCAGGTTGAAGTGTCACTGGTTGGGACTTAAGCTTGATCAGCGGAAAAGCAAAGAAATACCTTGCTGAACTCGGGATTCACACTTAATTACCTTCACGATTAGTCAGAGTGAAGAACACAGATATGTGAATGACCAGAAAATTTGGTGTGCAGATTTTCGGCAAGCCATCCAAGTTCAGGGACCCAGGCCGCCCAAATCTCACAGGTAGCAGAGATTCCTTGGCTCGAAGCAACCTCGCTGAGTACAAGGGAAAAGGCAAATGAAACTTTGTTTCTTCAAGTTCCTATTACTGACAGGAATGTTTTCTCTAGAAAAAATGAAAACAGAGAATGCTTGAAAAACTCAACAGCTCTGGCAGCATCTGTGGAGAGAGAGAAACAGACTTAACGTTTTGAGTACATGTGATTCTCCTTCAGAATCCAGAACCCAGGGTGAAATTCTCCGACCCCCCGCCGGGACGGAGAATCGCCGGGGGCTGGCGTGAATCCCGCCCCCGCCAGTTGCCGAAGTCTCCGGCACCGGAGATTCGGCGGGGGCGGGAATCGCGCCGCGCCGGTTGGCGGGCCCCCCCGCTCGATTCTCCGGCCCGGATGGGCCGAAGTCCTGCCGCTAAAATGCCTGTCCCGCCGGCGTAAATTAAACCACCTACCTTACCGGCGGGACAAGGCGGCGCGGGCGGGCTCCGGGGATCTGGGGGACAGGGCGATCTGGCCCCGGGGGGTGCCCCCACGGTGGCCTGGCCCACGATCGGGGCCCACCGATCCGCGGGCGGGCCTGTGCCGTGGGGGCACTCTTTCCCTTCCGCCTCCGCCACGGTCTCCACCATGGCGGAGGCGGAAGAGACTCCCTCCTGCGCATGCGCCGCCCGGAGATGTCATTTCCGCGCCAGCTGGCGGGGCACCAAAGGCCTTTTCCGCCAGCTGGCGGGGCGGAAATTCGTCCGGCGCGGGCCTAGCCCCTCAATGTTGGGGCTCGGCCCCCAAAGATGCGGAGCATTCCGCACCTTTGGGGCGGCGCGATGCCCGTCTGATTTGCGCCGTTTTGGGCGCCAGTCGGCGGACATCGCACCGTTTCCGGAGAATTTCGCCCCCAGTTCTGAAGAAGAGTTGTACAGACCCGAAACTCTGTTTCTCTCACTGCAGATGCGGCCAACCTGCTAAGCCTTTGCAGCACTTTCTGTTCTGATTTCTGATTTCCTGCATTTACATTTGCTTTTATTTTGATGTTCTCCCCACATTTTCTTTCTTGTGCACGGCCTGTTCATTTCAAAACACAGGCATGTGCGGTATCTTGAGGGGCTTGCATACCCACATGCACAGGGTAGCAGGAACATTTGCTGACAGTAGTGCTCCATTTTCCATAGACTCTAATATACAGAAATTTGTTCTGGCCACTGTGGGCAGTCACCATAGACACATTCTATTTAAATACATTTCCAATATGATTACTGTGAATTAGGTAATGCTGGGGTTAGTCAGCTCAGTTGGTTTGATGGCTACTGTATTGTGCAGTATTATTTATAGCAGTGTGTGTTCAATCTCCTTACTGGCTGTGGTAGTCCATGGAAGCTGCCTTCTTGTCTTACAACATGCTTGTTGGGAAGTGTCCCTGATGCTATGCATAATCACGTCTCTCTCAAGAATGGAGAGAGATGCCTTTGATCCAATGTGGACAAAGGCTAATTACCTTACATTACATTAAGTAATTAATCCCTCCATGTGAGTTGGAAGTCAATTTGTAGACACTTTGGGCAGGATTCTCTGGCTTCCTCGAGGCATGTTTCTGGGTGCGGGAGGTGGCCCGCTGTTGGTCGATGGCGGGACCTTCAGGTTACGCTGCAATAAATGGGATTTGTTATTGATTCCACCCATACCACAGGCAAACCCACGGCGGAGTACACCGTCAGAGGGACCAGAAGATCCCGCCAACGTGAAGAGTCGAAAGATCTCGCTCTTTGTCATGACAGTGGAGTCATGGTCCCAAATTACTTATGGACATGTGGAACTTTTGAGTAAGACAACTATTTTTTAATAAGGACATGCACGCACAAACAGGCTGAGACAGCAAAGGAACCACTTTTTGGAAGATCCCATTTTTTATTTCTTAGAATTCCTACAGCACAGAGGAGGCACCTTCCTCTGAAAGTGCAGCCGACCTAGGCTCAATCTCCTGCCCGATCCCCATAACCCACCTAGCCTACACGTTCCTGAACGCTAAGGGAAAATATTAGCGCGGCCAATTCAACTAATCAGCACATCTTTTGACTGTCGCAGTAATACGGAGCACCTGGAGAAAATCCACGCAGAGAAATTGCAAACTCCACACAGACAGTCACCCAAGGTCGGAATTGAACCCGGGTCCTACTGTGCCGCCCAAAGTGGATAACACTTGACCAACTAGTCCAGGGAGAAAGGAATGTCGTAGCAATTTTCCGACAGAGACACTTCAAAGGAAGAAGTGCAATGCAAAAACTGAACTGTAATCTCCTGTGGAAATAATGGAGGCTGACTACCATCTCAGCAGAAACCACAGACAGAATGTTATGCTCCATCCCAAAGGCGGATTCTGAAACTTGCAGGGGTGGGGGTGGTGGTGTGTGTTGGGGGGGGGGAGGGAGGGATGGACACATCAACCCAGATGCAATTTTATGCTTGGGTGGGCAGGGCATCAGGTGGGAAACACATCCTTTCACCTATTAAGACCATTAAGTGGCCACTTAATGGCCACTTAAGGACATTTTCCAATCTAGCCTCAATGGGAGTTGATGGGAAAACAGAGAAAAAAACGTCCTCCACCTCAGGCGGGAAGGGAGAGGGTGCACCTCAATTTGAAGGTCCCTCAGAAGTTGGGTGCCCTCCCTTCCAGGACCTTGGAACTCTGGTCACCCCCACCCCCCAGCCTATCTCCTGAAACTACTATTGTCCCCCCCTCCCGATCCGCCTAAGGCCTCCCCCAACCTTCCTGCTCCGAGACCTCCTATGTTGTGTTGCCCTATTATGTATTTTCTTTTCTTCCCTTTTCTTCCCATGTATTTAATGATCTGTTGAGCTGCTCGCAGAAAAATACTTTTCACTGTACCTCGGTACACGTGACAATAAACAAATCCAATCCAATCCGGTATTTACTTTTTCAACGATTTCGGAACTTAGTTCCAGGCAGACCACTGCAGTACAACTTCTGGCCACTGAACCGCTGTGACTGTGATTTGGGGGGGCATGGTGGCACAGTGGTTAGCACAATTGCTTCACAGCTCCAGGGTCCCGGATTCGATTCCTGGCTTGGGTCACTGTCTGTGCGGAATTTGCACTTTCATCCCGTGTCTGCGTGGGTTTCCTCCGGGTGCTCCGGTTTCCTCCCATAGTCCAAAGATGTGCAGGTTGGGTGGATTGGCCATGACAAATTGCCCTTAGTGTCCAAAAAGGTTGGGTGGGGTTACTGGGTTGCGGGGATAGGGTGGAGGTGTGGGCTTGGGTAGGGTGCTCTTTCCAGGGCTGGTGCAGATGGGCCGAATGCCCTCCTTCTGCAATGTAAATTCTGTGACTGGCTGGGATGGAGAGCTGTCAGCCAATCTGATTGGCCAACAGGACTCTCGGGCAGGAGTTTCATCCAATGGAAGGAAGAGAAGTCCCGCCCACTGACAATCAATGCTCAAGTGAATGTTAAGTGACATTGGGCTTCTGAGTGTAAGCGGTCGCGCGTTACCTGCCGACTCTCAGGATGGTGAGCGCCAATCATGCACCATCTTAAAATTCTACCCCATCTCCTGTGAATTATATCACTGTCTGTGGACATGATATGAGTTGAAAGGAAGGAATTACAGGAATACACAAGAAAAGGGATTAAAGACAAACCATAACCCTGGTCTCTGCCTGGTAGTCTGATGTTCTAGTTCTACTGCGTGTTGTAAAGATCAGGGGCGGGATTCTCCGAGCCTCTGCGCCTAAATCGCGGATTCTTTGGTCCCCGGGGTAGGGGGCCATTGACAAAGGCCCCCGGGGCAATTCTCCAAGTGTAACTGGCCGAGTTCCCGACAGCGTGGGTCTCTCATGGTCTCATGGTGGGGGCTGGGTGGATCCTTCACCGGGGGGGGGGGGGGGCCTCACAGACGGCCAGGCTATCGATCGGGGGCCACCAATCCGCGGGCGCGCGTGATCTCGGGGGGGGGGGGCTATCTTTTTGGTGCCGGTCCGTGGTGTGGGTCCACCATGTCGCGCGGGGCGGTCGACGCAGGCCGTCACCGTGCACATGCGCGGACCCCCCGACAGGAAGTGCAGGGCCCCGTATCAGCAGCCGGAGCTGCGAGGAGTACTCCAGGGCCCTGCTAGCCCCCTTCAGGTAGGACAATCACTCTAGACTTTCTTCAGGAAAGTCCAGAGTGATTTCCCCGTGTTTTGACGCAGGAGTGGGGACATAGCCCCATTATTGGATAATCCCGTCCCCGAGCTAGAGAACAGCCAGTAGGCATCCCTGCACTTACAGGTAAAACATTTCTCTCTCTCGCTGATTGCTGAAAACAAGTCAAGTCAGCAAAGCCACGGTCAAATTGAAACAGGACAACGTTTTTCAGCTAACTTGCAGAGCCAAGGATCTCTAAACCAACTGCTGAACTGCCAAAGTCAACGTTATTAGAATCATCCAACTTAACGGCTGCAACATTTCACCATTTACACCTAATGGGAAAGCTAAAGACATCCGTATATCTTTTTTAACTTTTAGTTTTGGACTCGCACACAGATTCGTATTGAGGAGTATATGTGTTGCGTTTTTTCTTATTCCTGCGATTTAATAACTAATAAACTCACTCTTTCTTTAGCTCAAGAAAGTCTGGTTAAATTAGTTCCATTTAAATCATTAATACATTGGTTTGGGAAAAGGATATCCACGAGGTAAGAGATCCTTTTTATTTTAAGCATGTTGCAACTAACTAAGGGGGTTGAATAAAGATGGGGGCCAGTTCATTCAATCTCATCCAGAAACATAACAATTTGGGGTATCCCGCCTGGAATCATAACAAATTGGGGGACCATGCCTTAGGATTAGTTGTAACAATTTGTTGGTATTGAACTGCAAGTAATTTGTAAAGCCAAATTCTCTACGATTCTGAATGACTAATCAATGTCACCATCCTGAGTCATAGAATGATAGAATCCCTACTGTGCAGAAGGAGGCCATTCGGCCCATCTAGTCTGCACTGACCCTTGGAAAGAGCAACCTGCCTCGGTCCAATCCCCCACCCTATCCCCCGTAATCCAGTAACTTCACCTAACCTTTGGACACTAAGGGGCAATTTAGCATGTCCAATCCACCTAACCTGCACACCTTTGGACTGTGGGAGGAAACCAGAGCACCTGGAGGAAACTCACGCAAACACGGGGAGAAAGTGCAAACTCCACACAGACAGTCACCCAAGACTGGAATTGAACCTGGGTAACTGACGCTGTGAGGCAGCAACGCTAACCACTGTGCCCCAGTATCACCACACCCTCTTTGGGTCAAGTGCTTACTATCATATGACTCAAGTCAAAGCATAGCTTTATAACTATACAGTAATATTCACTATTAGAATGATGGGCAATTGGATGTCCTTTGGTAGCTTCCACCATTGATACTTTTAAATTGCCTGCCAAAGAAATTCTCAGGCTGATTGCCAGCCCGTTGAACCTCTTTCATTCAAACCTCATTGAGGCCTCACCCAATTTAGCTTCTTGACTTGGTTTGGCCTTACCACGCTTGCACTTCCCATGTTAAAATTTGCCTCACCATCAACTCCTTCTGCTGCACCATTCATGACTGCTGGCTCAACTACTGTCCTTCCCACCGCCTCTGATAAATTCATTACATTGCCACCTCTTCACTGCTTTAAAATCTCTTCAAAGCTCTCTTAACTTCTCTAATTTCCTCCTTTCCCCATGTATTGTTTACCATATCCTTCCACTTCTTATTGTGGTGCACTCTGAGATGTCTGGCTGTGTGTGAACGGTGTTATATAAATGCAAGATTTCATTGTGACATGAAATCTCCCAGATGGTCCTTTAATTGTATATTAACGTAGATAATATAGATTTATTGCTTATCATTGCTCATTCTTTTCAAATTCAGACAAGTTTATTTGAATCCTGTGTTTTGGGGCTCTTTTTTTTATTTGTCAATTAAAATATGTTGATTCTTTTATTCCCTGGCATGTTACACACAACCTTCAGCTATCATAGAACATTTCGGTTGGCTTAATCGGCTTCAGGTAAATAATTTGTTGCAGCGTCATCATTTATTAATGCAGCCATTCCAACCTTTGGAATTCGGAAAATGTTTGCCTCAGCAGTACTGTCTATCCAGATTAAATCATCCTGAAATAAGCTCTCGAGTTTGTGCAGTTTCTGCGTATTGCTTGTAAATGTACCAGGGCTATGATCAACAAAAACAGAAAATCTCAGCAGGCCGAACAGCATTTGTGGAGAGAGAACGGAGTTAACATTTCGAATCTGGATGACTCCTCGACAAAGTCCTATGACCACCCTGGCTGCCCACCTAAGATTTAGGTTTACTGGTGCACTGTCAGGCTGGCACTGTTGGATAATTTCTGCAATTTGCCGACTTACCATTTTTATAATTTCTCTCATTACATCAAAGTTATTGCCTGTGTTATAACCCGCAGAAAATCTATGGGGTTGGACCAATCGGTCTCCCTAGGAGTCTCGTCGAATACAAGGGGTGGAGGTCCCATCAACGGAGTCATGGACACTAAATATAAAAGCTCGGCCTGAGTGGAAGCCAAACAGAGAAGTCCCGATTTGGACCTGTGTGTAATGTGCAAATAGTTTCTTGTTCAATAAACAAACAGTTTCTTTTAGTTAAAAGCAAATAACTGTGGATGCTGGAATCTGAAACCAAAAAGAAAATGCTGCAAAATCTCAGCAGGTCTGGCAGCATCTGCAGGAAGAGAAAAGAGCGAATGTTTTGAGTCCAGATGACCCTTTGTCAAAGCGAAAGGCTTTGATCAAGGACGCTATCAAGAAGCCGAAGCCTTTAGCTTTGACAAAGGGTCATCTGAACTCGAAACATTAGCTCTTTTCTCTCCCCACAGATGCTGCCAGACCTGCTGAGTTTCTTTTAGTTTCTCGTTGGACTTCTCTGTGGAAGCAATATTGGCGATGAGGATAAAGTGGAGCTGCAATCGGCTCAGCTAATCGTTGGAAACCAGGCCATCTCCATGTGTACTACTGGGGGAAGTTTTGCAGGACTTTCAAAATGCCCCTCTTCTGAAAATTGAATGTATTTGATGCGAGTATAGAAAATTGGACACAATGCATAGAATGTATGCACTATTTTTTTAAGATTAATGCAGTATTTGGTGATGAGCGCCAGACAGTGCTGTTCTTGACTGCCTGTGGAGCGACCACTTTCAGTGTAATCAAAAGCCTGATGTGTCCCACATCCCCAGATACCAAGTCATTTGAAGAGTTGGTGATGTTAGTGGCAGACCATTATGACCACGGCCATCGGTCATCATGCAAAGGTACCGTTTTAACAAGACTGAAAGAACCCGGGGAGTCTGTAACCTAGTTTTTGATGCACCTCAGGAAACTGACATAATTGTATGGGTATGGCCTTGTTCCCCCTGAACTGTGGATTCAATAACATAGCGACTCAATGGAGCTTATTCGCCGAGCCACTGCTAGATTTAAGGAAGTTTGTGGACACCAACGGCCCACCCAACCCTCCCCACTCCCCAAGGGAGCATCCCCCCAGGCGACCCCTAACCCTCCCTCCACCCACCTCCCACTTCAATTCTCCCTCCACCCATCCCTTCAACCCTCTCTCCACCCCAACCCTTCCTTCGCAACCCCCCCGCCTCACAACTGTGAACCACACATGTTGAGAGAGAGTGCAGAGAAGGGAGTTCAAGAGTTGCAAGAAATGGAAGTCAATAGCCTGGGATGTGCCCCCTCCTGGTGTATTGAACCCCCGAAAATGGGAACCCCCCACGCTACCAAGGAGCCCAAATGGCACTGCCAAGCCAGCAGGAGTGCCATGGGCCAAGGGGTGAGGTAGGCCACGACCATGAACGGAGGGTGTATCAAGAGTGAGGCTGTGCAGGGCAGGTAAGAAGGGGCCTTTCAGAGGGTGAAGGGATGATAGGTGGGGGTCCTGGAAGGGAGGGGATGCTGTAAGGGGGCTTGGGGAGACCTGAAGAGGGGTGCCCCCAGAGACCCCATAGCAGGGTGTCCTCACTTGGGAGATGTGGATTAGCGCCCATATGTGTGGGGGGGGTGACATGACCCATAGGTGGGCAGTGTGGGGGACGCACAAGCTCACTTAGAGATCGGGGCTGCATTTCAACATGTCGGACCGATCTCTGAGTTCAGCTCTCCAGTGCTACATGAAATTCTAAGGGCGCGATTCTAGCGGACAGGAATTGTCACGGGTTTCCCAACACTCGGCCCAGCGAGGCCGGCAACACTATTCAACGTTAATTGGTCCACTTAATGAGGACTCACGGGCTTCCCGCCAGAATGCCGGCTCGCCAGCTGATTCGCCGAGACGGCGTTCGCCAGCCCCCTGCTAACAAGGTCGAGCAGCACTTAAGCTGCACTTGCTCAGCCAACTCCAGCCAGCTCGCAATAATGGCACCGAGGAGACCGAACCTAAGTTTCAGGGATGCTGGACTGGGGAGAATACTGGACGCGGTGGATGCCAGGAGGGATGTCCTGTTCCCTCGAGGATCCCGGAGAGTGAGCCAGAAGGCAGAAAGTGCTGCCTGGGATGAGGTGGCGGCAGTAGTCATCTCGGAAGTGTAACCAGGAGGACTAGTCTCCAGTGTTGGAAGAAAATCAACGATCTACACTGGGCAGCATGAGTGAGTAGACACCAACGGCCCACCAAACCTTCCCCACTCCCCAAGGGAGCATCCCCCCAGGCGACCCCTAACCCTCCCTCCACCCACATCCCACTTCAATTCTCCCTCCACCCATCCCTTCAACCCTCTCTCCACCCCAACCCTTCCTTCGCAACCCCCCCGCCTCACAACTGTGAACCACACGTGTGACTAACGATGCCATCTCTATGTCTTCCCAGGGAAAGCTCGCCCATAATCGGCGGGAGAGGGCCCAGGCTGGCGGTGGGGTGCCAGACTTGAGAATCCTCACCTCCTTCGAGGTGAAGGCCGTGGAACTGACTGGCGTGATCGAGAACAGGGCGGTCATCAACGCGAAGGCTGGCGGACGCCGCAGAGATGAGGAACCACCAGGCTCCACCCGGAGGACCTGTCAAACGCGTGTAGTGATTACCTTACTGACCGACCCATCCCTCCCACTGACAGCAGATCCATTCTACCACAGGTCCAGCAGTTGACGGGCACGGCCCATCCCGGGCGGCCCCCTCTCCTGACCCTGAAGAGAACATCTCGGAGGAGAGCTCCGAGGATGCAACTGTTATAGTTGCGGCACAGCTGTCATCCCCACCCCCCACCAGCGCAGATACATACACCTCAGTGGGAAATGTTAGTGGACAGGCTTCTGGGGCACAATCTAGTGAGCACCTCACTGCTGCTGATGCACATCAGGTGGAGGCAGGAATCCCAGATGAGACAGCAGTCAGAGGTCTGCTGGATCCCTGGACCCAGCTGGGTCCCATCCTGATGCTGAGCCTCGGGAAGTGGGTTACCCCGGGCTGATGGAGACAATAGGGAGTGGCGAGGACATTCAGAGGGAGATGTCAGCTTCACTCCAGCAGATCTATAGCCGATTGGTGGAGTCCCAGAGGCTATGGGCGCAGCAGAAGGCGCCGGCAATGAGTGCCACCGAGGCTAGGGTGGTGACCGCAGTGGAGAGCCTGGTGCACAATGTCGGCGCCATGAGTGAAGTTGTAAAAGGTGTTGCAATGTTGGTGATGGCCATGGCTGTGGGTCTCGGCAGTATGGCTGCCTCACTGGGCGAGGTCACCCAGTACCAGGCTGACCTTGATTAGATTTTGCGGGACATCTCCTGCTCTCAGATGGGAATGGGTGAGGCTCTGCGGAACTTGCCGCAGTCGCAGGTGGGCATTGCTGAGACGCGGCAGAGCATGCCCAGTCACTGAGGAGCATCACCGAGGGCATTGCCATGATGGTGCGGACCATGGGGAACCGCCAGGCTGGCAGAGCCAGACGATGCAGGGGCAGCTGGGGCTCAAACCAGCTATAATAATCATCTTTTTTAGTGTCACAAGTAGGCTTACATTCACACTGCAATGAAGTTTCTGTGAAAACCCCCTTCTCGCCACATTCCGCGCCTGTTCAGGTACAGAGAGAATTCAGAATGTCCAAATTACCGAAAGCACATCTTTCAGGACGTGGGGGAGGAAACCGGAGCACCCGGAGGGAACCCGCACAGACACGGGGAGAAGGTGCAAACTTTGCAAAGACAGTGACCAAGCCGGGGATCGAACATGGGACCCTGGTGTTGTGAAGCCATAGTGCTAACCACTCTGCTACCATGCTAACCCTCCGTCTCAAGGTGAACCCCAGGGCCCTATGCGCACCGACCGGAAGGAGTGTCAACCTTGACCCATCCCATGGAGTGCCGATTTCCTCCCTTGCCTTCCTCAGTATTCTATGGTAGATTCCATCAGACCCTGGAGACTTATCTACTTTAATGCTTTTTAAGATGCTCAACACCTCCTCTTTATTAATATCAACATGACTCAAAATATCTACACACTCTACCCTATGCTCCTCATCCACCAAGTCCTTCTCTTTGGTGAATTCTGAGGCAAAGCATTCATTTAGTATCTCTCCCAATTCGTCTGGTTCCATACATAGATTCCCTCCAATATCCTTGAATGGACCAATCCTTTCTCTGGCTACCCTCTTGCTCTTTACATATGGATAAAATCCGTCAGGATTTTCCTTAATCCTGTTTGCCAATGACATTTCATGACCCCTTTTAGCCTTCCTAACTCCTACCTTAAGTTATTTCCTACTTGCTTTATATTCTTCAAGGGCTTCATCTGTCCCAAGCCTTTTCGACCTTACAAATGCTTCCTTTTTCTTTTTGACAAGGTTCATAATATCCCTTGTGATCCAGGGTTCCCTATACTTGCCACCCTTATCTTTCGTTCTCACAGGTATACATGCCGGTCCTGAATTCTAATCAACTGACACTTGAAAGCGTTGTGGTGTATATGGATTTCAGTAAAGCGTTTGATAAGGTACCCCACGGTAGGCTATTGCAGAAAATACGGAGGCTGGGGATTGAGGGTGATTTAGAGATGTGGATCAGAAATTGGCTAGCTGAAAGGAGACAGAGGGTGGTGGTTGATGGGAAATGTTCAGAATGGAGTTCAGTTACAAATGGCATACCACAAGGATCTGTTCTGGGGCCGTTGCTGTTTGTCATTTTTATCAATGACCTAGAGGAGGGCGCAGAAGGGTGGGTGAGTACATTTGCGGACGACACTAAAGTCGGTGGTGTTGTCAACAGTGCGGAAGGATGTAGCAGGTTACAGAGGGACATAGATAAGCTGCAGAGCTGGGCTGAGAGGTGGCAAATAGAGTTTAATATAGAGAAGTGTGAGGTGATTCACTTTGGAAGGAATAACAGGAATGCGGAATATTTGGCTAATGGTAAAGTTCTTCGGAGTGTGGATGAGCAGAGGGATCTAGGTGTCCATGTACATAGATCCCTGAAAGTTGCCACCCAGGTTGATAGGGTTGTGAAGAAGGCCTATGGAGTGTTGGCCTTTATTGGTAGAGGGATTGAGTTCCGGAGTCATGAGGTCATGTTGCAGCTGTACAAAACTCTGGTACGGCCGCATTTGGAGTATTACGTACAGTTCTGGTCACCGCATTATAGGAAGGACGTGGAAGCTTTGGAGCGGGTGCAGAGGAGATTTACCAGGATGTTGCCTGGTATGGAGGGAAAATCTTATGAGGAAAGGACTTGAGGTTGTTTTCGTTGGAGAGAAGAAGGTTAAGAGGAGACTTAATAGAGGCATACAAAATGATCAGGGGGTTAGATAGGGTGGACAGTGAGTGCCTTCTCCTGCGGATGGAAATGGCTAGCATGAGGGGACATAGCCTTAAACTGAGGGGTAATAGATATAGGACAGAGGTCAGAGGTCGGTTCTTTACGCAAAGAGTGGTGAGGCCGTGGAATGCCCTACCTGCAACAGTAGTGAACTCGCCAACATTGAGGGCATTTAAAAGTTTATTGGATAAGCATATGGATGATAATGGCATAGTGTAGGTTAGATGGCTTTTTGTTTCGGTGCAACATCGTGGGCCGAAGGGCCTGTACTGCGCAGTATCGTTCTATGAAAGCGTCCCACATGCCGGATGTTGATTTTCCCTCAAACAGCCTTGCCCAGTCAACACTTTCCAGATCCTGCCTAATGCTGTTGTAATTAGCCTTCCCCCAGTCTAACACCTTCACCTGAGGACCACTCTTGTCCTTATCCATAAGCAGCTTAAAACTTACAGAATTATGATCACTGTTCCCGAAATGATCTCCTACTGAAACTTCAATCACCTCATTCCTTTCTCGCGTGAAAATAGTTTTTTGTTTATTCAGTAAATTGTTTATTTTAGCCTCTCATGTGGACTCCTCTGTGGACACAATAGTCTGGTACTGAGCTCAGGACAGGAAGGGGCCATGGGTGGGGATGGGGTGGTGGGGGGGAAGAGGTAGAGATCAGTGGCATCATTATGTTATTGCTGGACTAGTAACCCAGAGACCCAGCATACTACGTTGGGGACCTAGGCCCCAATCAGACCATAGCAGATGGTGGAATTTGAATTCAATAAAAATCTGCAATTAAAAGCCTAATAATGACCATGAAACCATTTCAATTGTTGTAAAATCCCATCTGCTTCACTAATGTTCAAATATGTGCAGGTTAGGTGGATTGGCCATGATCAATGCACAGGGTTACGAAAATAGGGCAGGGGAATGGGTTGAGGTAGAGTGCTCTTTCGGAGGTACCGTGCAGACGATGGGCTGAATAGCCTCCTTCTGCACTGTAGGATTCTAGGAAGGAAACCTGTTATCCTTCCCTGGTCTGACCTATGCATTATCCTAGAACCACAGCAATAGGGTTGACTCTTAAATTCCCTCTTAAATGGGCAATAAATGCTGGCCCAGCCAGAGACGCCAACATCCAATGAATAAATTGAAGTTCTTCCGATAGCCAGCAAGACTAAATTACACTTCAAATAGTTAATCCTGGAGTGGGAGAAGCTTATTGCCTAGTGATAAGGGATATTTGACATAATGGGGAAATGGCAGGGACATTAAACAAATACTTTACATCTGTCTTCATGGCAGAAGATACAAAACAATATTCTGGAAATAATAGGGAATAAAATTTCCATTGAGAATGAGGAACTAAAGAAATCAATACAAAGGTATAGGCCAGGATGGTGGCGGCCCCGTCTACAGAGTAGATCTGGCTGCTCAATCTCTCTTTAATTAAAGATTTGACAAAGAGTCATCCAGATTCGAAACATTAGCTCCTTTCTCTCTCCACAGATGCTGTCAGACCTGCTGCGATTGTCCAGTAATTTGCTGCTTTTGTTTCAGATTCCAGCATCCGCAGTAATTTGTTTTGACTTTAAGCCAGTTCCCTGGGGGAAAAATCTAGCCCCTTGGATCTGAATCACAAAATATGACATTGAAGTATTTTCAACTATCTCTTTTTAGAAGGTAAACTGAAATTGGCTTTCAAATAGTTGCCTCACAAAAATCAATATTTCAGACACATGAAAATAATATAAGCAAGACGGCACTTAAAATGCACATTGCAACAAAAATCTGCAAATAAAGACTTCCATTTTAAAAGCCCCTTGCTCCCAAACCAAATTTGCTGTGAATGAAAAAAACAGGGCAAACGTTCCCTTGGAATGTTTTACAGCATTCATAGAATGAGAATTTACAGTGCAGAAGGAGGCCATTCGGCCCATTGAGTCTGCACCGGCTCTTTGAAAGAGCACCCTACCCAAGCCCACACCTCCACCCTATCCCCATAACCCAGTAACCCCACCTGACACTAAGGGCAATTTTGGACTCTAAGGGCAATTTAGCATGGCCAATCCACCTAACCTGCATATCTCTGGACTGTGGGAGGAAACTGGAGCACCAGGAGGAAACCCACACACACACGGGGAGAACATGCAGACTCCGCACAGTGACCCAGCCAGGAATTGAACCTGGGACCCTGGAGCTGTGAAGCAATTGTGCTAACCACGATGCTACTGTGCTGTACTCACCCATTGTGGTGAGTGTTCACTTAAATATTTCTGCAGGGAAAGTAGAGTCTTAATGAGGTGAAAACATTAGATGGAAGCTAACATTTTGGCACAGAACACACAACAGACTGCTAAGCTGCACCCCAATAAGAAATTGGTGAAGAGCCTGCACTTCCTTTTCTAAAATCCTTTTTCATCCATTAGTTAACTGCTATCCTGCACAGTTCACACAATTTGTGTCCTGCAATCAACAGTGACCCCCTTCTCTTTTTCAATATCAGAATTGAACCAATCAATTGAGCATGGCATTACACTTTTCACGTGCAACACCAAAGTGTGACCAGCACTTTGTAAACCTCGACGTGTGACAGATGCTAGGCTGTTTATTTATAAAGACAAAAGTTTATGCCACATCGCAGCCTGTGATTATTCGGTCAATAAAAAATGGAATGGTGGTTATTGCTGAGGCAGAGGAAAACTGTACATTTATCATGGGCTTTAGAAAGGTTTATGAGCCACAAGCTTAACAGTAATCCAATCTGCGACGAACCATTTCCAAAGCAGAAGGACTAGACAAGTTGAGTTTCCTGTTTATTGCCATACACACAAACATCGAGCTCCCTCGAAGACATGGCTAAATATTAAGGTTTACACTTGCTACTTTCCGATGGTTGTTCAATCAATAAGATATCACTGTGGATTTGCTGCTGTGTAAATAAATCTCCGGGGGAAAAGGAAATCACATTTATCGAAGACTATTACAAAATTAGACGAAAACATTAATCAAATAATAACAAAAAGCATTTCATTATCAATAAGCAGAAATACGTGTCAGCAGGATTTTTTAGTAAACATAATAGAACAGTGACTGATGCAAACACAATAATCTCAACAATTCTCAAAGCCACAATAACGTTCTATTTGTGTGTGTAAGCCACCTCCAGACAGATGGATAATTGAAGCAGGAATGACTCTTGGATCTCTGATCAGCGATATCTTCTCTGTCTTTGTAATTTAAGGAAAGATACATACAAATTGGAATTCATAATTGTAAAGAATCTGTTGTATTCTAACTAAAATATTCTTGCTGTTAGTTAAATACCATTCCAGCATTGGAGAATTATGTGCACCACTTTCTTTGTGTAGGGATCATAGAGATTACGAGTTCAGAAGAAGGCTAAGCATCTCATTCCTGTGCTGGTGCTTGCTTTCAATGAATGAAATGAAATGAAATGAAAATCGATTATTATCACAAGTAGGCTTCAAATGAAGTTACTATGAAAAGCCCCTAGTCGCCACATTCCGGCACCTGTTCGGAGAGGCTGTTACGAACTTATGCATTCTCCTGACTTCCCCCATATCCGTTTTCATTCTTTCCTTTTTGAATATTTCTTCAGGGCAATCCCTTCATCTTCCATTCTCTCACCAGTTTTTCACTATCACCGTATTCCCTCACTGCAGCACAGTTCTATGACAGACGAGCAAATGTTATGGCTTTTAGCTTGAAGCGAGTTTTGTACTTCATTCTTTTTGTCAGAGGACCCATTTCTGTTTGTGGTTTGCCACACATAGTCTGCTCTGTGTGGGCATGACTTAAACATATTTTTGATTCACATTAAAGCATATTTTTCAGCGAATACGGCCCGTGTTGCTTGCTTGAACTTTTATGTGAGTAAAAAATGCACGCCTGAGGTGAAAAATTGAGGCTGCTTCCTAACGCGTGCATTTCTTGGAAAAGAGGGGTTGACTTATATGGTGATCTAGGCCTACACATGATTTTTGGTGCAGAAAAGATGGGATAGTTTTATAGGTTGGGTAATTAAAATTCTCCAGCTGCTAAAGTGGGATTTGAATTCAAGGCTGGGATCTTTTTGAGGTGGCTTCTCCATGACTGAGTGGGTTTCCTCCGGTTTCTTCACACAGTCCAAAGATGGGCAGGTTAGGTGGATTAGCCATGCTAAATTGCCCATTAGTGTCCATAGATGTGTAAGTTAGGTGGGGTTACAGGGATGAGGCGGGGGAATGGGCCTAAGTGGGTCGTTCTTTCTGGGCAGACTCGATGGGCCGAATGGCCTCCTGCCCTGTAGGGATTCTATGGGTTCTATGGACATGGGCTGGAAATGGAGAGCAATCCCACTTCAGAAGGCACCCAATTAAGGACAGCAGCCCACCACCCAGATCCGCCAGTGTAATCAGAAGTCTGGCACTGCTAGCACTGGCCACTCTGGAGATGCACCAGCAGGATGATGAAGCATCACTAGTTCTGCACCCTCAAAGCCTGGCATGGAGGCAAATGTGGAAGACAATGCAACCACTGCCATAGGGTGGCCCCTTCCTGGGCCAAAGAGTGCCCATAATAGAGGGCCCCACGTGAGCCTGCCACTGTAGGTGTACAGTCTGCACTGTAAATTCTATGATAAAAGGCCACCAAAGTTATTTCTGTCCATTCTCAATCCATGTATTGTTTACCTTGCTTACGAGAAGTGTTGTTCAGCCTCCTGCCTAATCCCATAGGATGGGTTCAGATAGTTTTAAACATTAATTAATCTACATCTATAATTTATGTTTTGCACTGAGTGCTGAATTTGGTGCATTTGAGTGCTATAGTGAGAGTTTGGTGACTGAGGGAGTATAAGGCTTCATTTTTATCTAAAGTCTAGTCTTTCTTTTATTTAGTTAATTAACTTAAAAGTTGCTGTTTGATTTAGAAGAAGGTGAATTTTCAATCAGCTTTAAACAAAGCTTCTACTTGGCACTTGCAGCTGGAGCTTGTTAATTAGTTAATTGGATTAGGCCAGTTTTCAGAGGCTAGATTCACAGTATAAAAGTGATCCCCTACAGTGCAGACTTTGTTTGCACTGAGTGCTGAATTTGGTGCATTTGAGTGCTATAGTGAGAGTTTGGTGACTGAGGGAGTGCTGAATTTGGTGCATTTGAGTGCTATAGTGAGAGTTTGGTGACTGAGGGAGTGCTGAATTTGGTGCATTTGAGTGCGATAGTGAGAGTTTGGTGACTGAGGGAGTGCTGAATTTGGTGCATTTGAGTGCTATAGTGAGAGTTTGGTGACTGAGGGAGTTAGGTGAGGAGGGAGTAAGGTGTTCCTTTCATTTTGTTTCCTACATTTCCGCAAAGAGTGAGAAGAGAGCCAGGAGTTTACAGAGAGTGCAGCTGACTGGGAGCAGAGTCGGAGGGCGGAGATCCAGTTGGTCCACAGGGCAGCTATATTCTGTAAGGTAAGAGGGGATGGAGGCTAGGCCAGTTGCATGCTCCTCCTGTAGGATGTGGGTGGTGAGGGATACCACCAGTGTCCCCGCTGACTATACCTGCGGGAAGTGCACCCAAGTCCAGCTCCTCAAAGACCGTGTTAGGGAACTGGAGCTGAAGCTGGACGAACTTCGGATCATCTGGGAGGCAGAGTGGGTGATAGAGGAGAGTTACAGGGAGGTAACCACACCCAAGGTACAGGACAAGAATAGCTGGGTTACAGTCAGAGGAAAAGAAACAAACAGGCAGGCAGTGCAGGGATCCCTCGTGGCCGTTCCCCTTCAAAACAAGTATACCGTTTTGGATGCTGTTGGAGGGAATGACCTACCGGGGGAAGGCCCTAGCGGCCAGGTCTCTGGCACTGAGTCTGGCTCTGGGGCTCAGAAGGGAAGGGGGGAGAATAGAAAAGCAATAGTTGTAGGAGATTCAATGGTTAGGGGAATAGATAGGAGATTCAGTGGTCGCGAGCGAGACTCCCGGAAGGTATGTTGCCTCCCGAGTGCCAGGGCCAGGGATGTCTCAGATCGTGTCTTCAGGATCCTTAAGGGGGAGGGGGAGCAGCCAGAAGTTGTGGTGCACATTAGTACCAACGACGTAGGTAGGAAAAGGGGGTGTGGAGGTAATAAACGAGTTTAGGGAGTTAGGCTGGAAGTTAAAAGTCAGGACAGACAGAGTTGTCATCTCTGGTTTGTTGCCGGTGCTACGTGATAGCGAGGCTAGGAATAGGGAGAGAGTGCAGCTGAACACGTGGCTGCAGGAATGGTGTAGGAGGGAGGGCTTCAGGTATTTGGATAATTGGAGCGTATTCTGGGGAAGGTGGGACCTGTACAAGCAGGACGGGTTGCATCTGAACCAGAGGGGCACCAATATCCTGGGAGGGAGGTTTTCTAGTACTCTTCGGGAGGGTTTAAACTAATTTGGCAGGGGAATAGGAACCGGATTTGTAGTCCAGCAACTAAGGTAGCCGATATTCAGGACGCCAAAGCGTGTAATGAGGCAGTGGGGAAGGGAACACTGACAAAGGAGAGTACTTGCAGGCATGGAGATGGGTTGAAGTGTGTATACTTCAACGCAAGAAGCATCAGGAATAAGGTGGGTGAACTTAAGGCATGGATCGGTACTTTGGACTACGATGTGGTGGCCATCACGGAAACTTGGATAGAAGAGGGGCAGAAATGGTTGTTGGAGGTCCCTGGTTATAGATGTTTCAATAAGATTAGGGAGGGTGGTCAAAGAGGTGGGGGGTGGCATTGTTAATTCGAGATAGTATAACAGCTGCAGAAAGGCAGTTCGAGGAGTATCAGCCTACTGAGGTAGTATGGGTTGAAGTCAGAAATAGGAAAGGAGCAGTCACCTTGTTAGGAGTTTTCTATAGGCTCCCCAAAAGTAGCAGAGATGTGGAGGAACAGAGTGGGAAACAGATTTTGGAAAGGTGCAGAAGTCACAGGGTAGTAGTCATGGGTGACTTTAACTTCCCAAACATTGAGTCGAAACTCTTTAGATCAAATAGTTTGGATGGGGTGGTGTTTGTGCAGTGTGCCCAGGAAGCTTTTCTAACACAGTATGTAGATTGTCCGACCAGAGGAGGGGCAATATTGGATTTAGTACTTGGTAATGAACCAGGGCAAGTGATAGATTTGTTAGTGGGGGAGCATTTTGGAGATAGTGACCACAATTCTGTGACTTTCACTTTAGTAATGGAGAGGGATAGGTGCGTGCAACAGGGCAAGGTTTACAATTGGGGGAAGGGTAAATACGATGTTGTCAGACAAGAATTGAAGTGCATAAGTTGGGAACATAGGCTGTCAGGGAAGGACACAAGTGAAATGTGGAACTTGTTCAAGGAACAGGTACTACGTGTCCTTGATATGTATGTCCCTGTCAGGCAAGGAAGAGATGGTCGAGTGAGGGAACCATGGTTGACAAGAGAGGTTGAATGTCTTGTTAAGAGGAAAAAGGAGACTTATGAAAGGCTAAGGAAACAAGGTTCAGACAGGGTGTTGGAGGGATGCAAGATAGCCAGGAGGGAACTGAAGAAAGGGATTAGGAGAGCTAAGAGAGGGCATGAACAATCTTTGGCGGGTAGGATCAAGGAAAACCCCAAGGCCTTTTACACATATGTGAGAAATATGAGAATGACTAGAGTGAGGGTAGGTCCGATCAAGGACAGTAGCGGGAGATTGTATATTGAGTCTGAACAGATAAGAGAGGTCTGGAACGAGTACTTTTCTTCTCTTTTTACAAATGAGAGGGGCCATATTGTTGGAGAGGACAGTGTGAAACAGACTGGTAAGCTCGAGGAAATACTTGTTAGGAAGGAAGATGTGTTGGGCATTTTGAAAAACTTGAGGAGAGACAAGTCCCCCGGGCCTGACGGGATATATCCAAGGATTCTATGGGAAGCAAGAGATGAAATTGCAGAGCCGTTGGCAATGATCTTTTTGTCCTCACTGTCAACAGGGGTGGTACCAGGGGATTGGAGAGTAGCGAATGTCGTGCCCCTGTTCAAAAAAGGGACCAGGGATAACCCTGGGAATTACAGGCCAGTTAGTCTTACTTCGGTGGTAGGCAAAGTCATGGAAAGGGTACTGAAGGATAGGATTTCTGAGCATCTGGAAAGACACTGCTTGATTAGGGATAGTCAGCACGGATTTGTGAGGGGTAGGTCGTGCCTTACAAGTCTTATTGAATTCTTTGAGGAGGTGACTAAGCATGTGGATGAAGGTAAAGCAGTGAATGTAGTGTACATGGATTTTAGTAAGGCATTTGATAAGGTTCCCCATGGTAGGCTTCTGCAGAAAGTAAGGAGGCATGGGATAGTGGGAAATTTGGCCAGTTGGATAACGAACTGGCTAACCGATAGAAGTCAGAGAGTGGTGGTGGATGGCAAATATTCAGCCTGGATCCCAGTTACCAGTGGCCTACCGCAGGGATCAGTTCTGGGTCCTATGCTGTTTGTGATTTTCATTAATGACTTGGATGAGGGAGTTGAAGGGTGGGTCAGTAAATTTTCAGACGATACGAAGATTGGTGGAGTTGTGGATAGTGAGGAGGGCTGTTGTCGGCTGCAAAGAGACATAGATAGGATGCAGAGCTGGGTGAGAAGTGGCAGATGGCGTTTAACCCTGAAAAGTGTGAGGTTGTTCATTTTGGAAGGACAAATATGAATGCGGAATACAGGGTTAACGGTAGAGTTCTTGGCAATGTGGAGGAGCAGAGAGATCTTGGGGTCTATGTTCATACATCTTTGAAGTTTGCCACTCAAGTGGATAGAGCTGTGAAGAAGGCCTATGGTGTGCTAGCGTTCATTAACAGAGGGATTGAATTTAAGAGCCGTAAGGTGATGATGCAGCTGTACAAAACTTTGGTAAGGCCACATTTGGAGTACTGTGTACAGTTCTGGTCGCCTCATTTTAGGAAGGATGTGGAAGCTTTGGAAAAGATGCAAAGGAGATTTACCAGGATGTTGCCTGGAATGGAGAGTAGGTCTTACGAGGAAAGGTTGAGGGTGTTAGGCCTTTTCTCATTAGAACGGAGAAGGATGAGGAGCGACTTGATAGAGGTTTATAAGATGATCAGGGGAATAGATAGAGTAGACAGTCAGAGACTTTTTCCCCGGGTGGAACAAACCATTACAAGGGGACATAAATTTAAGGTGAATGGTGGAAGATATAGGGGGTTGTCAGAGGTAGGTTCTTTACCCAGAGAGTAGTGGGGGCATGGAATGCACTGCCTGTGGAAGTAGTTGAGTCAGAAACATTAGGGACCTTCAAGCAGCTATTGGACAGGTACATGAATTAGGGTAGAATGATATAGTGTAGATTAATTTGTTCTTAAGGGCAGCACAGTAGCATTGTGGATAGCACAATTGGTTCACAGCTCCAGGGTCCCAGGTTCGATTCCGGCTTGGGTCACTGTCTGTGCGGATTCTGCACATCCTCCCCGTGTCTGCGTGGGTTTCCTCCGGGTGCTCCGGTTTCCTCCCACAGTCCAAAGATGTGCAGGTTAGGTGGATTGGCCATGATAAATTGCCCTTAAGTGTCCAAAATTGCCCTTAGTGTTGGGTGGAGGTGTTGACTTTGGGTAGGGTGCTCTTTCCAAGAGCCGGTGCCGACTCAATGGGCTGAATGGCCTCCTTCTGCACTGTAAATTAAATGATAATCTATGATTAATCTAGGACAAAGGTTCGGCACAACATCGTGGGCCAAAGGGCCTGTTCTGTGCTGTATTTTTCTATGTTCTTTATTCTATGTTAAAGCCATTTTCACTGCTCTTAACATCTTTTTGTTATACAGAACTCCTCTGACTGTTTTCAGCAACCCACATCCTTACAATATTTCATCTGTTCTAACTTCACTTCCAATATGTTAACATTCTTTTGCTAATGTTGTTTTCACTTCGCCTATTAGTATTGCTTCTGTCATCTTTGACAATAGTTCCATACGGTACGTACTTGCAACACAGTATGACCCTCTGAGGATTCTATTTGTCGTTCTCCACTTCTTGAGCTATTTTGACAAGATAACTTACAGATAGATTCACACAGGATCCTGCCGTAGATAGAAAGCAGGGAGATAACAGGTTTACACAAGCACAATAAGGACAAGTCACAAAACAAATGTTGAAAGATTCAAAACCACGGGTTACAACAACAATGTACAAACCATATGTACCACACAGTCCATGAGGTATTCGTTTTGCAAAGTATTCTGAGTAACAGAGTCAATTCTGCATGGCTGATTCAGTTTTTGTTTATTTCTTTTCTTTTGCTTTTTTTTATTTGTCAGCACTGAGGGATGTATTTTTTTTCTTATTTGCATATCCAGTGCTGAACGCTAACATGGGCCATGAGGGGGAAACCAAGGGAGAATCCCAACAGGTTCACCCCATCCTGGGACTATTGCCTTGATTTCCTGAAATGTTGATGTTGATGTTCAAATAATGCTGTCAAAATAACATTCATTGGGAAATCTGGGATGATGCATGGTTATTGTGGGCACCGTTATTGAGGGCACAATTCAACTGGAAAAAATCTATGGCTACACCGCACCGGAAAAGCAGCTCGCCGCGGTGCAGCATGGCCATTGAAAGCCGGGAGACCCAGCTCCCGGGATCCGCCCGGTTCCCATCGCCTAGCGAGTTCCAACGCAATTCCGCGAGACGTTGCAAGGTGAATCCCGCCCACAATGGGCGGGGTCACCTTTTGGCAAATCTGCATATTAGAGCGAGGCAGCAAGCCTTACTCTAAAGTGCAGATTCCCGAGGCACCTGAGGTTTTGGAATTTAATCCCTTCGCGTCAGGGACCACAAATGGGGACCAGAGGAAACTGCACTCATGGAGGTTTCCAAGGGAATTGGAGGCCCCCAGTGCATACCCTTTGGGCAGTGTGGTGCCCTGGTACTGCTAGTGCCACCTGGGTACCCTGGCAGTGCCACCTATGTGCCAAAATGGTGGTGCTGAGGAGGCACTGCGAGCTGGCAGGGGCAATGCCAGGGTGCCAGTTGGCACTGCCAATGTGCCAAGCTGGAATTGTCTGTGCGCCCACGATTAGGTTGGGGTTGCTCGGTGTGGGTGTTCGGGGGTGCATTGGGGGCAAGGGGACCCTCTCATATTGCGTTCGGATAGGGGGTCGGGGTTCGGGACGTCATTAAAAATGGCATCCCGATCTCTCGCTACAACAGGGAGTTCCGACGTGCGGCGATCCCTATTGTAACAAACGGGGCTATGTGCGGCCTTGACTGCTCATTCCATGCTCAGGCCCCTTATTCAAAACAGGTGCGTTGAATAGCCATGTGTTTCTTGGCATTGTGAGTGCCAGGAAACATACGTCTAAACGGGCTTGCTTGGGGACTTTGTTACCTTTTGAACAAAGAACAAAGAAAAGTACAGCACAGGAACAGGCACTTCGGCCCTCCAAGCCCATGCCGACCATGCTGCCCGACTAAACTACAATCTTCTACACTTCCTGGGCCCGTATCCCTCTATTCCTATCCTATTCATGTATTTGTCAAGATGCCCTTAAATGTCACTATCGTCCCTGCTTCCACCACCTCCTCTGGTAGCGAGTTCCAGGCACCCACTACCCTCTGCGTAAAAAACTTGCCTCGTACATCTACTCTGAACCTTGCCCCTCGCACCTTAAACCTATGCCCCCTAGTAATTGACCCCTCTACCCTGGGGAAAAGCCTCTGACTATCCACTCTGTCTATGCCCCTCATAATTTTGTAGACCTCTATCAGGTCGCCCCTCGACCTCCATCGTTCCAGTGAGAACAAACCCAGTTTATTCAACTGCTCCTCATTGCGAAGATTGCGCCGTATGTCCGGTTTTGGGCACATTTAGCAGGGTGTTTCTCGGTGGCTGCAGCACCAAGCAACACCCCACTTTTGACAGCACTTTGCCTTTTTTTGGCCTTGGGGATTTTCTCTCCGCCAAGACATCACTTGAGTCATTTCCTGCTGCCGAGCCCATTTTGTCTGCTTGCCCGAATCTTTCCACCCCTGGGTCACTGTCTGTGCGGAGTCTGCACATCCTCCCCGTGTGTGCGTGGGTTTCCTCCGGGTGCTCCGGTTTCCTCCCACAGTCCAAAGATGTGCAGGTTAGGTGGATTGGCCATGATAAATTGCCCTTAGTGTCCAAAATTGCCCTTAGTGTTGGGTAGGGTTACTGGGTTATGGGAATAGGGTGGAAGTGTTGACCTTGGGTAGGGTGCTCTTTCCAAGAGCCGGTGCAGACTCGATGGGCCGAATGGCCTCCTTCAGCACTGTAAATTCTATGATTCTATGATTCTTTCAGCCACCACCCCCCTCGGTTTCAACCCACCTCCCCATTTCAAGCCCCTCCTCCCAAACTTGGGGGGCCCCCAGGAACACGCCTCCTCCTTCCTCCACCTGGTAAGCCTCCCCAGGCCCCATACCTGTACGTGCCATCCTGGCATCTGAGCATCTTGGCAGTGCCAGCTGGACACCCTGGCAGTGCTACCCTGGCACAATGGCATTGCCCCTGCCAGCTGACAGTGCCACCTCATGTGTCAGGGTGGCACTGCCAGGGTGCCTGTGTGGCACTGCCAGGTTGCTATGTTCACAGTGTCAAGGTGCCCAGTTGCCAGAGGAAATGCTAGGGTGCCACCCTGCCCTGTCCCCAACCATCCGAGTGTCTCTACTGGCCTGGGAGATCCCCCCAGTGCCACCACAACTGGTCCACATTTGTGGAAACCAGTACTAAACGGCGCCCTGGCGAGGCCTTTAGTATTGGGTGCTGGGAGAATCGCATGAACACATATTTAAATGTGAGTAATGGGTCATTTAAATATGCAAATCTGGACAAGCCTAGTGAGGGTGAGATCCAGATCATGACATCCTGCGGGATTTTGTTAATTCTCGTGAGATTCAGTGGCCTCGCCCCAACATCAAGTAGGGCACGACGAGGTCGCTGACTCACACCCTGTATTTCTTTGGCCATTATCACTACCACTTGTTCGTTCCCAACATTATGAACTCATGGCTTGCTTTTTAACTCCCGCTGCAACTGGGATCATAGACGGGCAGCAGCTAAAAATATGTGTGCCTGCCCGTGTGTTCACTGGCCATTTTCACAGGTGATATACAAGGTGGGTGGCAGGATTAGCTGTGCAGTGGGTAACCAACCCAGCTCATTAAGGGGCTGTTATGATTCTGTCACTCATCAAAGTTTGCACACTGTAGGTCAAAATTCAGTGTTGCACATGAAAAGTGTTATGACATGCTCGACAGATTGGTTTAAATCTGATATTGAAAAAATGAGGTCACTGTTGACTGCAGGATGCATTGCAGATGCACAGTCTGTGGTTAGAGATTTGCTGGTTGTATACCTGCGGTACTGTTCTTTTGAGCACTGTTCCCCACTAGGACGAGTTCAACAGAGAATCATCCCAAAAATCTTTTCCCTAATAACCACATCTATTGTTTTCAGTATTTTAAACACACTTCTCTAGTGTCTCCTTTTTCTGGCAAAAAAGTTGAATGTCATTGCTCCGTAATGGATTGTCTAAGAGCTGGAATCATTGCTGGTGACTCTTCTCTTAAATCTTTCCAATGTTCCAATATCTGACAGGACAAAAATGAAACAGAGTTTAGAAAGGTTGTTCAAACTCATCTCACATAGAGCTCTCACCACCAGTAGAGAGTGTTGTCCTATCAGTCTGAATTTGATTCAAATACAGATTCTAGAAATGAAAGAAAGAGTTCTAGGCAAAAATGTGTTGTCAAAAATTGCTTCAGTATATTCTGCAGGGTTGTTCTGTGTTAACTCTTGTCAAAAATTGCTTCAGTATATTCTGCAGGGTTCTTCTGTGTTAACTCTTGTTACATCAAAGATTTGCTGCAAGCGTTTGTCATGAAGTCTTGGAAGAATATATAGTTAAAGTCTGGATATTGTTGATCAGGGGTTAGTTAGCTCAGTTGGCTGGACGGCTGGTGTGTGATGTGGAGCCACGCCAACAGCATGGGTTCAATTCCTGTACCGGTTGAGGTTATCCATGAAGGCCCCATCTTCTCAACCTTGCCTCTCGCCTGAGATGTGGTGACCCTCAGGTTAAACCACACCGAGTTAGCTCTCTCCTTCAAAAGGGGAGTGAGAGCAGGGTATGGTCCTCTGGGACTATAGCGACGTTGATTATTAACTGAATTATTTTGGACTGTAGTCATTCACTTTGCAGTATGTCACCAATCTCTGAACAGTCCCCTTTTTTGCTTTTAGTGGTTGCTAAGTTAACTGGGGAAATAATTAGAACTGGGCTCACAATGGAATATTATGCAACTTTGTAATATCTGTAAATTATCTGTGAGCCCAAGTTAAATGCCTAGTAAGCAGAACACAGGTGCATCTTTGCAATGTGGAAGCATTAGGCATTGTGTACCGTGATTGACATGATTTGAGAATGATAACTTGGCCTGTAATTTGTGAACCACTTTGGATATTAACCATCAATAAAAATACTCAATCCTCAGCTGGATCTCCAATTAGTCACAGCACATCAAACTTGACCTTGCCCATATGTGTTGAATGAATCATTAACAAAGAACACAGTTGGTTCAATTGAAAAAGGTGACTTTTTGAAAAAGTATTCTTGGTGTTCACTATCAGATATTTGTTAGGCAGAGGTTCTTACTGTGACAAATCTTCAATTAACTTCATACACTTGTGTGTACACAGAAGAGTATGATCATCAGAGGATAAAAGGGGCAAAGATTAACTGGAACATTTATGCAAAGTAACAGCAATGATGCTGGGAAATAAATCTAAAGGGGTCACAATATTCAAAGAACAAAGAACAATACAGCACAGGAACAGGCCCTTTGGCCCTCCAAGCCTGTACCGGTCAGGATACCACCCTTGGCCAAAACCTTCAGCACTCCTAGTGCCGTATCCCTCTATACCCATCCTATCCATGTATTTGTCGAGATGCCTTTTGAACACCGTTAATGTATCTGCTTCCATAAGCTCCACTGGCAATGCGTTCCAGGCACTCACCACCCTCTATGTAAAAAAACCTGCCTCGCACATCTCCTCTAAACTTTGTCACACGGACCTTAAACCTATGCCCCCTGGTGACTGACTCCTCCACCCTGGGAAAGAGTGCCCGCCCATTCACTCTATCCATGCCCCTCATAATCTTGTAGACCTCTATCAGGTCACCTCTCAAGCTCTGTCGTTTTAATGAAAACAGTCCGTGTCTATTCATCCTCTCCGCATAGCTAACACCTTCCAGACCAAGCAACATCCTGGTTAACCTCCTTTGCACCATCTTCAAAGTCTCCACATCCTACTGGCAGTGTGGCGACCAGAATTGTGCACAATATTCCGAGTGCGACCATACCAAGGTTCTATACAACTATAGCATGACTTGTCAGTTTTTATACTCGATGCCCAGTCCAATGAAAGCAAGCATTCCATATGCTTTCTTGACTACCCTGTCCACTTGTGTTGCCACTTTCAAAGATCTGTGGACCTGCATGCCCAGATCTCTCTTACTTTCTATATTCCTAAGAGTTTTGCAATTTAAGGTATATTTCCCCTCTATGTTAGACCTACCAAAATGCATTACATTACATTTGTTTGGATTAAACTCCATTTGCCATTTCTCTGCCCAAGTCTCCAACCTATCTATGTCCTGCTGTATCCTTTGACAATCCTCAACCCTATCTGCTACTCCACCAACCTTGGTATCATCCGCGAACCTACGAATCAGATCAGCTACATTTTCCTCCAAATCATTTATGTATCCTACAAACAACAGCAGCCCCAGCACAGATCCCTGTTGAACGCCATTAGTCACAACTTTCCATTCAGAAAAACATCCTTCTACTGCAACCCTCTGCCTTCTGTGACCGAGTCATTACATTTTGTGCTGTTTAATGGCCAAGTGTCGCAAACATTGTAGCCATACTGCTCAGGCTCTCTCAGGCCAACATCCTCAGTTTTGAGGCACCGGTTATAGCTAAGGAACTACACCGGGCAGGCCCCATCATCTGCACGCCTGAGAGAAGAGTCCCAAAACAAGCTCCCTACTCCGAACTTAATCAGGGCAAGCGGTTACCAGGAAGGCGAAGGAAAGGTTTCAGGTTGGTCCTCAAAGCTTCCCTCAGAAAAAGTACAACCGATATATGAGAATCTCTTGCTCAAAACCATGAAAACCAGAGAAGAAGCTCTTGCAAAGGTGCAAACCATTCCGAGTGTCTTTGGTAGACCCAAGTGGAGACAAGTGCAAATAGCGGAAGGAGCATATCAAAATCGGAGCAGTCCATTCACATGCCCACCTGTGGCAGAGGGTGTGTATCCAGCATTTGACTTTTTAGTCACCTCAGGACCCATAGCCCTGGAGTGGAAGAAAGTCGTCCTCAGTCCTGAGGGACTACGATGTGGAGATGCCGGCGGTGGACTAGGGTGAGCACAGTAAGAAGTCTAACAACACCAGGTTAAAGTCCAACATGTTTGTTTCAAACACTAGCTTTCGGAGCACTGCTCCTTCCTCAGGTGAATGAAGAGGTATGTTCCAGAAACATATATATAGACAAATTCAAAGATGCAAGACAATGCTTAGAATGCGAGCATTAGCAGTTAATTAAGTGTTTACAGATCCAGAGATAGGGGTAACAGGGGTAACCCCAGGTTAAAGAGGTGTGAATTGTGTCAAGCCAGGACAGTTGGTAGGATTTCGCAAGCCCAGGCCAGATGGTGGGGGATGAATGTAATGCGACATGAATCCCAGGTCCCGGTTAAGGCCGCACTCATGTGTGCGGAACTTGGCTATAAGTTTCTGCTCGGCGATTCTGCGTTGTCACGCGTCCTGAAGGCCGCCTTGGAGAACGCTTGCCCGGAGATCAGAGGCTGAATGCCCTTGACTGCTGAAGTGTTCCCGACTGGAAGGGAACATTCCTGCTTGGTGATTGTCGCGCGATGTCCGTTCATTCGTTGTCGCAGCATCTGCATGGTCTCGCCAATGTACCACGCCAGCAAACTACCCAGCCTTCAGAACAGCGACCACGATTCCACACAACCCTGCCATGGCAATCTCTGCAAGACGTGCCAGATCATCGACATGGATACCACCATTACACATGAGAACACCACCCACCAGGTACGCGGTACATATTGGTGCGACTCGGCCAACGTTGTCTACCTCATACGCTGCAGGAAAGGATGTCCCGAAGCGTGGTACATTGGCGAGACCATGCAGACGCTGCAACAACGAATGAACGGACATCGCACGACAATCACCAGGCAGGAATGTTCCCTTCCAGTCGGGGGACACTTCGGCAGTCAAGGGCATTCAGCCTCTGATCTCTGGGTAAGCGTTCTCCAAGGCGGCCTTCAGGACGCGCGGCAACGCAGAATCGCCAAGCAGAAACTTATAGCCAAGTTCCGCACACATGAGTGTGGCCTCAACCGGGACCTGGGATTCATGTCGCATTACATTCATCCCCCACCATCTGGCCTGGGCTTGCGAAATCCTGCCAACTGTCCTGGCTTGACACAATTCACACCTCTTTAATCTGGGGTTACCCCTGTTACCCCTATCTCTGGATCTGTAAACACTTAATTAACTGCTAATGCTCACATTCTAAGCATTGTCTTGCATCTTTGAATTTGTCTATATATATGTTTCTGGAACATACCTCTTCATTCACCTGAGGAAGGAGCAGTGCTCCAAAAGCTAGTGTTTGAAACAAACATGTTGGACTTTAACCTGGTGTTTTAAGACTTCTTACTGAGGGACTACCTAAGAGAGAGAAGAGAAACATATTATGGCACTTGCAAGAAGAATGATTTCACAAAATTATCAGGTGGACCTATTAATGCTATCCATTTGTCAATGTAGTTCACAGGTTAAAACATAAATCATGATTATTTATTACTTGACATTACTTTTTTTAAAACTATGCTTGATTTTTCACTCACTGAATGAATGAATCTGAGAAAGAGAGAAATGACACAAGTCTGGAAAACACAACTTTACAACATTGCCTCGTACTGTCCTTACCTCACCATAGCTGCTGTTAAAACTCTTATTCATGCTGATTTAGACTTTACTTTTTCAATGGTATCCTCCCATTCTAAAAGCTGTAAGGGGAAAATAAACATCAGGGCCGGGATTCTCCCCTACCCGGCGGGGCGGGGGGTCCCGGCGGGATGGAGTGGCGGGAACACTCCGGCGTCGGGCCGCCCAAAGGTGCGGATTTCTCCGCACCTTTAGGGGCCAAGCACTCGCCTTGAGGGGCTAGGCCCGCGCCGGAGTGGTTTCCGCTCCACCAACTGGCGTGGAAGGCCTTTGGCGCCACGCTAGCCAGGCCCGAAAGGACTTCGCCGGGCGGCAGAAGTCCGCGCATGCACGGGAGCGTCAGCGGCCGCTGACGTCATCCCCGTGCATGTGCAGGGCGGGGTGTCTCTTATGCGTCGGCCATCGTGGAGGCTGTGGCCGAGGCGGGGGGAAAAGAATGCCCCCACGGACAGGCCCGCCCGCGAATTGGTGGGCCCCGATCGCGGGCCAGGCCACCATGGGGGCACTCCCCGGGGCCAGATCGCCCCACGCCCCCCCCAGGACCCCGGAGCCCGCCCGCGCCACCAGTCCCACCGGGAAGGTAGGTGGTTTGATTCACGCTGGCGGGACTGGCATGTCAGCAGCGGGACTTTGGCCCATCGTGGGCCAGAGAATCGCCGGGGGGTGGCCCGCTGACTGGCGAGGCGCGATTCCCGCCCCCGCCGAATATCCGGTGCCGGAGAATTCGGCGGCCGGCGGGGGCGGGATTCACACTAGCTCCCGTCGATTCTCCGACCCGGCGGGGGATCGGAGAATCGCGCCCCCGGTCACTGCATAGTCACGCATATCCTCGTTCCTTGCACTACATCCTGATTGCCCAATCCCCCTGACCTACATTGTCTCCCCGTCTCCAATGCATCACATTTAAAATCTATTCCACAAATTTCCATAGCTCCATTGGAATCATAGAATCCCGACTGAAGAAGGAGGTCATTTGGCCCATCGAGTCTGCACTGACCCTCCGAAAGGGCACCCTTCCTCGGCCCAATCCACAGCCCTGTACCTGTAACCCTACCTAACCTTTGGACACTAAGGGGAAATTTAGCATGGTAAATCCACCTAACCTGCACATCTTTGGACTGTGGGAGGAAACCGGAGCACCCAGAGGAAATCCACACAGACACGGGGGAGAATATGCAAACTCCACACATAGTCACCCGAGATTGGAATAGAACACGGGTCCCTGGCGCCCTCTTATAATGAATGAATATCAAGCAAGACACTGGAGCTCTGTGTTAACCAAGCCTCAATATTCAACAGCATAATAGCTTAAAATACCCAGTCCATCATTAAATCATAACTTTTAAACATTTGAATCCTGCAAAATGTACCCATGGCAATTATTGCATTATATCCAACAGTGATATGAAATGGTAGGGATTAGTTTTAAGATTGCACTGCAAATGAATATAATACCTATGGCTATATATTATGCTTTTTCAATATTATTGTTTTTTGGATTTCAATTAAAAAAATAAATGAGATGGAAAATATAATTCCTTCACAAAAGAATTAATTGTCTATTGTCTGAATGGAACAATGCCAAACATTATACACATTATATATGTTTGGTATGGGCATTCATGCCTGCAATTCCTTATCTAGAGAACTATTGACTTTAATTGTGTCACAGCAGAAACACCAGATGACCAATTGATTTTCTTCACAGAAAGAGAAGGTGATTCTGGTACAGAGTGGACACATTCCCATGACTGAGAAAGGTGGCGCATTCACAGCTAGATCTTCCAGGCTGACTAAAGGTACAGAGCAGAATTTAGTTCCTGTAATGGGAGTTCCCTCACGCAGCCTACCCCTCTGCAACCCCCTGGTCCTAACAGCTGAACAAATGGTAGAAGACCCATGTTACATAGAACAGAGAACAGTACAGCACAGTCCAGGCCCTTCAGCCCACGATGTTGTGCCGACCATTTATCCTAATCTAAGATCAACCTAACCTACACCCCTTCAATTTCCTGCTGTTCATGTGCCTGTCCAAGAGTCGTTTAAATGTCCCCAATGACTCTGACTCCACCACCTCTGCTGGCAGTGCATTCCACGCACCCACCAATCTCTGTGTAAAGAACCGACCTCTGAGATCTCCCCTATATCTTCTTCCAATCACCTTAAAATTATGTCCCCTCATGACAGCCATTTCCGCCCTGGGGAAAAGTCTCTGGCTATCCACTCTATCCATGCCTCTCATCACCTTGTACAGCTCTGCCTTCTTCACTCCAGTGAGAAAAGCCCTAGCTCCCTCAACCTTTCTTCATAAGACATGCCCTCCAGTCCAGGCAGCAACCTGGTAAATCTCCTCTGTACCCCCTCCAAAGCATCTACACTCTTCCTATAATGAGGCGACCAGAACTGGACACAATATTCCAAGTGTGGTCTAACCAGGGTTTTATAAAGCTGCAGCAAAACCTCACGGCTCTTAAACTCAATCCCCCTGTTAATGAAAGCCAACACACCATACGCCTTCTTAACAACCCTATCAACCTGTGTGGCAGCTTTGAGGGATCTATGTACGTGGACCCCAAGATTCCTCTGTTCCTCCACACTTCCAAGAATCCTGCCTTTAACCCTGTATTCAGCATTCCTGTTTGGGAGGCACGGCACTATTTAAATATAATCAGGCATTTAACAGGCTAGTGTCTGGTCTCACATTGGATTAAATCCCTAGCTGGGTAAAATGCCGTTGCTGGAAATGATCTGATGCCTTCATCAGGGGAGTCAGGTGAGTGAGGAAGGATGGGGGCTGCAGATGTGAGGTTGCTGGTGAATAGGAGGAATATGGAATAGGATGCAAGGGCAGGGGTTGGCTTTTCGCAATAATCCCTTCCTGAAGCCAGTTACCTCAATCAGGCACTGAGTACTTGTCAATGGGTACTCCCTGAGAAGCCACTGACAATCCTTGAGTGACCTTTGGGAGCCATGGGAGACTCGGGCAAGTAAAGTTACATCCCTGGGCCATCACTAAATCCTGGTGCCTTGTTTATTTATGACCTTGTCTAAGTTGTAAACTCCTTTTTAATTCCCTTTGAAATTTACCAACAGACCACAATATACCTTCTTTATCTCCTAATGCAAATTTCTACCCATTTACCTGTCTTATTTACCTGTGGAACATCCAACTCCGCCCTATTCACTTCAAATGCCTGCCTTTCACCCTAGACCCTTTGATATAATAAACCTTGAGCACAGCTATCTTCAGTTTAATTAAATTAGTCACACACAAACATCTTTTAAAGTGCCTATGCCAATGGTCAAGGGGACATTTGATAGAGGTGTTCAAAATCATGAATGCAGACTTCGCACAGACAGTGACCCAAGCTGGAAATCGAACCTGGGACCCTGGAACTTTGAAACAACATTGCTAACCACTGTGCCACGCCCCACGGTTTTGTTAGACTAAATAAAGAGAAACTGTTTTCAGTCGCAGAAGGGTCAGTCACCGATCTGAAGTGATTGACAAAAGAACTAGAGTGGACTTGAGGATTTTTTTTAGACAGAGAGCTGTTGCAATCTGGGATACAGTGTCTGAAAGGATGGTGGCAGCATTCAATAATTATATTCAAAAGAGAATTGGGTAAACACTTAAAGTTAAAAATGAATACAAGGTGATGGAGAAAGAGGTGAGTGGGATTAATTGATTAGCTGTACCAAAGAGCTGGCAAAGGCACATTTGACTGAATGACCTGCTTCTGTGCTGTGCTCTATGAAAGAAATAACCAAAATCAGACAGTTACCCCAAGCTATAAGTGTCCGAATATAGCATTAGTGGAAGTTTAGCAGGATGTCCATAGTCTCTTCCCAGAAACAGTGTTCTGTCAGAGAAGATCTTCAGAGGGGGAAAGGCATAACATTTTTATTTTGTGAAGCTCTATTCCCTCTGTTGTGCATATTACAATCTGGAATATGAGGCAGGGGTCTCTTTCAGATGGTTGGTGCCGACTAGATGGGCTGAATGGTACCCTTCTGCGCTGTAGGGGCTTTGTGGAAGTCACTCCTTCATCTGCCGATAGAGCTTTGAAAAATCAAATTATGGTATCTTCAAAGAGATTGTGACAACTTTCCCAAACAATCCAAAACACAGATTTCACGAGTTTAATTGAACAGAGCTCTGAGCAACCATCTTCATTTCAAAATGCGTTGGGTTAAATAGCATTGAGTAAATATTGGAAATTTACACAGCAGCACTCCCCCAAGCATATCTGAAATAAGAAATTATGTTTGCTTTTCATAAAACAGAAATTTGACTTTGAATATTACTTCAGGTGCTGCCTCTGCAAATTTGACGTCAATCCATTATGTAACAAGCTGGTCGGAGGCTACATTTAAACAAGAGGAATTAATTGTATTGAGTTTGTTATATCTGTGTGCTTTTTAATCAGCTGTACAGCTTACAAACAATTTTGCCTTTTTTCATAGCTTATTAAACATAGAATCATGTTATGGCCCACAAGAGGTATCATTTCATAGATAGCTGTTTTCATGAAAGATGCTCAACATGCAAGCAAGTGAGTAAAATCACCTCTGGGGTAGATTTTCAACTTGCTAAATGGGTGTAAAGCTGGTGTTGTCTTTCCATGACAGGAAATGTCTGATTTAAATGCCATGGAAATCTATGGAAATAATAATCAGGTTGCTTCTATAATTGCTGGGCAATCGGCAATGTCAGCTTTATACCCAGGGAGCAAGTTGCAAATCAATCCTCCTAAATGTTTCCTTCACTGGGATGGTTAAGTTTGAATGTACATCCCAAGTAATCAGCAACATCCTCTATACACATATGGCCAATTTAAATACTTTTTAATGTGCGAGCCTCTTGATAGCTGTTTTGTACTGTGTTTGAGAGTCGCTTCTGCTATATTGTACTTCAATTCCAGTGGCAGAAGTCTCCAACCGCAAGTCCACAGAATGATATAAAATTTAGAGTACAGACCCAGGCCATTTGGATTAGATTGGATTGGTTTATTGTCACGTGTACCGAGGTGCAGTGAAAAGTATTGTTCTGCGTGCAGCTCATACAGATCATACTGTACATGAAAAGAAAATACATAATAGGGCAAACATAAAATACACAATGTAGTACATAGACACAGAAATCAGGAGTGTAGTACTACTCAGTAGAGAAGATGTGTGAAGAGGTCAGATCAGTCCATAAGTCCATGAGAGGGTTATTTAGGAGTCTGGTAACAATGGGGAAGAAGCTGTTTTATGAATCTGTTAGTGCGTGTTCTCAGATTTTTGTATCTCCTGCCCGACGGAAGAAGTTGGAAGAGTGAGTAAGCAGGGTGTGATGGGTCTTTGATTACGCTGCCCGCTTTCCCAAGGCAGTGGGAGGTGTCGACAGAGTCAATGGATGGGAGGCGGGTTGGTATGAAGAACTGGGTGGTGTTCGCAACTCTGTAGTTCCTTCTGATCTTAGGCCGAGCAGTTGCCATACCAGGCTGTGATGCAGCCTGATAGGATGCTTTCTATGGTGCACCTGTAAAAGTTGATAAGAGTCAATGTGGACATGCCAAATTTGCTTAATTTTCTGAGGAAGTATAGACGCTGTTGTGCTTTCTTGGTCGCAACATGGGTGGACCAGGACAGATTTTTGGTGATGTGCACACCTAAGAATTTGAAGCTGTCAACCATCTCCACCTCAGCCCCGTTGATGCAGAGAGATGTGTACAGTACTGTATTTCCCAAGTCAATGACTAGCTCTTTAGTTTTGCTGACATTGAGGGAGAGATTTGGCCCAGTTGGTCTATGCTGTCGTTTATGCTCCATCGAGGTCTCCTCCCATCCGTCTTCATATCAACACATCAGCATAACCTTCTATGCCTTCCTCCCTGATGTGTTCATTTATTTTCTCCTTAATTGTGTGTGCTTTCCCCTCAACTAGCAAAGTGCTGTGAACTATGAGGAGGATAGTGTAGAATCTCAAATGGACATAGACAGGTTATTGGAATGGCTGGATGAGTGACAGATGAAATGCAATGCAGGGAAGTGTGAAGTGATTCAATTTGGTCAGAAGAACGCAGAGAGACAATACAATATAAAGGGTATAATTCTAAATACGGTGGAGGAGCAAAGTGAACTGGATGCATATGTCTAAATCATTGAAGGTGGCAGGACAGGTTTAAGGCACAGTTACTAAAACATATGCAGCGGAATTCTCCATCGGCGGGATCTTCTGCTCCGCCTGCAATACACCCAATCCCTCGGGTTTCCCAACAGCGTGGAGTGACCACAATGGGAAATCCTATTGGCCGGCTGCCGGAATGGAGTATCCTGCTGCCGGCAAGGGTCCGGCGTGCAGGAACATTAGGCTGGCAGACCAGAGCATTCTGCCCATGGTATCCTGGGTTTTATCAATAGAGGCATATAGCACAAAAGTAAGGAGGCTACATTAAACCTGTACAAAACACTAGTTCAGCCACAACTGGAGTTTTGTGAAACAACTGGAGTTATCTGTGTCATGATATTCTTATAAACATATCATGGTGCAATTACACACACACACTGATGGACAGATCAACGGACCAATCAACACACATGCAACATCACAGCCAATCACCAGTGAGAGCACACGCACTATAAAACAGGGAATACCACAGTTCCCGCTCATTCCAGCAGGTGATAGCTCAGGGCACAGAGCTCACAGCGTGACACTCAGACATACACCATGTGCTGAGTGCCTCTCTAAGATAGTGTTAGGGCTGGGTCCACAGGTTAACGGGTAAAGTACGAACCACAGCCATGAGTTAACAGATGTTGTTATCAAGAGTAATAAAACAGAGTTGTACCATGTACAACCGTGTTGGTTCGTTTGTATAGCAGAACACCCAACACGACAATCTGAAAAGGAAAAAAAGAATCAGGACTACAAGGAATAGGCTAGGCAGTGGTACTAGGTGAGTTCCTCTTCCAGAGGATCCGCACAGACAAGATAGGCCAAATAACCTCATTCTACGCTGTGTAACCATGATATGAATCTAGCCATTCCTTCAGTAGTGTATTCTACATTCTAGCTACTAAGATCAGGAATAAGAAGGGTGCAGTCACAATGTTGGGGGTATACTACAGGCCACCCAACAGCCGGCGGGAGATAGAGGAGCAGATAGGTAGACAGATTTTGGAAAAGAGTAAAAACAACAGGGTTGTGGTGATGGGAGACTTCAACTTCCCCAATATTGACTGGGACTCACTTAGTGCCAGGGGCTTAGACGGGGCGGAGTTTGTAAGGAGCATCCAGGAGGGCTTCTTAAAACAATATGTAAACAGTCCAACTAGGGAAGGGGCGGTACTGGACCTGGTATTGGGGAATGAGCCCGGCCAGGTGGTAGATGTTTCAGTAGGGGAGCATTTCGGTAACAGTGACCACAATTCAGTAAGTTTTAAAGTACTGGTGGACAAGGATAAGAGTGGTCCGAGGATGAATGTGCTAAATTGGGGGAAGGCTAATTATAACAATATTAGGCGGGAACTGAAGAACATAGATTGGGGGCGGATGTTTGAGGGCAAATCAACATCTGACATGTGGGAGGCTTTCAAGTGTCAGTTGAAAGGAATACAGGACAGGCATGTTCCTGTGAGGAAGAAAGATAAATACGGCAATTTTCGGGAACCTTGGATGACGAGTGATATTGTAGGCCTCGTCAAAAAGAAAAAGGAGGCATTTGTCAGGGCTAAAAGGCTGGGAACAGACGAAGCCTGTGTGGCATATAAGGAAAGTAGGAAGGAACTTAAGCAAGGAGTCAGGAGGGCTAGAAGGGGTCATGAAAAGTCATTGGCAAATAGGGTTAAGGAAAATCCCAAGGCTTTTTACACGTACATAAAAAGCAAGAGGGTAGCCAGGGAAAGGGTTGGCCCACTGAAGGATAGGCAAGGGAATCTATGTGTGGAGCCAGAGGAAATGGGCGAGGTACTAAATGAATACTTTGCATCAGTATTCACCAAAGAGAAGGAATTGGTAGATGTTGAGTCTGGAGAAGGGGGTGTAGATAGCCTGGGTCACATTGTGATCCAAAAAGACGAGGTGTTGGGTGTCTTAAAAAATATTAAGGTAGATAAGTCCCCAGGGCCTGATGGGATCTACCCCAGAATACTGAAGGAGGCTGGAGAGGAAATTGCTGAGGCCTTGACAGAAATCTTTGGATCCTCGCTGTCTTCAGGGGATGTCCCGGAGGACTGGAGAATAGCCAATGTTGTTCCTCTGTTTAAGAAGGGTAGCAAGGATAATCCCGGGAACTACAGGCCGGTGAGCCTTACTTCAGTGGTAGGGAAATTACTGGAGCGAATTCTTCGAGACAGGATCTACTCCCATTTGGAAGCAAATGGACGTATTAGTGAGAGGCAGCACGGTTTTGTGAAGGGGAGGTCGTGTCTCACTAACTTGATAGAGTTTTTCGAGGAGGTCACTAAGATGATTGATGCAGGTAGGGCAGTAGATGTTGTCTATATGGACTTCAGTAAGGCCTTTGACAAGGTCCCTCATGGTAGACTAGTACAAAAGGTGAAGTCACACGGGATCAGGGGTGAACTGGCAAGGTAGATACAGAACTGGCTAGGCCATAGAAGGCAGAGGGTAGCAATGGAGGGATGCTTTTCTAATTGGAGGGCTGTGACCAGTGGTGTTCCACAGGGATCAGTGCTGGGACCTTTGCTCTTTGTAGTATATATAAATGATTTGGAGGAAAATGTAACTGGTCTGATTAGTAAGTTTGCAGACGACACAAAGGTTGGTGGAATTGCGGATAGCGATGAGGACTGTCTGAGGATACAGCAGGATTTAGATTGTCTGGAGACTTGGGCGGAGAGATGGCAGATGGAGTTTAATCCGGACAAATGTGAGGTAATGCATTTTGGAAGGGCTAATTCAGGTAGGGAATATACAGTGAATGGTAGAACCCTCAAGAGTATTGAAAGTCAAAGAGATCTAGGAGTACAGGTCCACAGGTCATTGAAAGGGGCAACACAGGTGGAGAAGGTAGTCAAGAAGGCATACGGCATGCTTGCCTTCATTGGCCGGGGCATTGAGTATAAGAATTGGCAAGTCATGTTGCAGCTGTATAGAACCTTAGTTAGGCCACACTTGGAGTATAGTGTTCAATTCTGGTCGCCACACTACCAGAAGGATGTGGAGGCTTTAGAGAGGGTGCAGAAGAGATTTACCAGAATGTTGCCTGGTATGGAGGGCATAAGCTATGAGGAGCGATTGAATAAACTCGGTTTGTTCTCACTGGAACGAAGGAGGTTGAGGGGCGACCTGATAGAGGTCTACAAAATTATGAGGGGCATAGACAGAGTGGATAGTCAGAGGCTTTTCCCCAGGGTAGAGGGGTCAATTACTAGGGGGCATAGGTTTAAGGTGAGAGGGGCAAGGTTTAGAGTAGATGTACGAGGCAAGTTTTTTACGCAGAGGGTAGTGGGTGCCTGGAACTCACTACCGGAGGAGGTAGTGGAAGCAGGGACGATAGGGACATTTAAGGGGCATCTTGACAAATATATGAATAGGATGGGAATAGAAGGATACGGACCCAGGAAGTGTAGAAGATTGTAGTTTAGTCGGGCAGTATGGTCGGCACGGGCTTGGAGGGCCGAAGGGCCTGTTCCTGTGCTTACATTTCTTTGTTCTTTGTTCTTTGTTTGTTCTTTGTACTCATTGGATAAAATAAGTTTTTCTTGAAATTCCTGTCTGATTTATTAGTGACTATGTTCTCTTCATGTCCTATTTTGGTTCCCCATCCCCTCCCTAACACGAAACTAGAAACATCAATATTTGTAAAAGCACAGCCCTGTTATCAATTACATTTAATATGTATAAAAGCAAAATTCACTACCATCCACATCCATTGTAGGTCTAAGGTGGTTTGCTGAAAGGCAAAAAAATACCAGGTACACATGAGGCCATACATGGAAGGCAGTGGTGTAGCGGTTTTGTCACTGGGCTAGTAATTGAGAGACACAGAGTAATGCTCTGGGGACCCTGGTTCGAATCCCACCGTGACAGATGGTGAAATTTGAATTTGACAAAAAAAGTAGAATTAAAAGTCTAATGATGACGATGAAATGATTGTTGACAAAACCCATCTGGTTCACTACCTTGTCTGGCTACATGTGACTCCAGTATGGTTGACTCTTTAATGCCCTCGGATGAGCAATAAATGCTGGTCCAGCCAGCAATGCCCAATCCTATGAACACAGTAAAACAAAAATTTAAGCTGGACCTCTCCAGCACCAGAAGACCACCCTTGTGGACTGGGCAGGAACCATTCTTGATAAACATAAAGATTTCCATAACTCAATAGTTGCGAGCATCGTCAAAGGCCCTGCAGCTGTCCCAATTTAGTTGGAATATTTTTTCAAGTTCAATTAAAATATTCAGGTTCATGGACATTCAGACCATTTATTGTAACAGCAAGAACTAGAAGCCTGCATCCTTGAGCTGTCTTATTTTCAGAAATGATTTTGAAATGCTGCTGATTGTTAGTGAGACTTGATTTTCCGTGACAGTTGATCAAGGTGTGTAAAGTAATTGATGGTAGTTGATGCATATTTCTAATAGCTAAGTTGATTTTTCTTCTTCGCAGTGGTTTACAGTAAAAATGGAATTCCATACCTTGTCTCACGACTAAACTAAAAAAAACTTTGAAATTAATCTGTGTGGAGATATTCACGTTCTTGTTAAACTCATTTTAATGGAGGCAGTAACTCATTTATTTATTCACCTGCATCAATATTCAGACTCATCTTTGCTTAAGTCACTGTGGGCTAATTGGTTTTTGGAGGTAACGCCCCTCATGATTTGTCTTAGGCTGGGTGATGACACAGAACTCCAGGCGCCCCGCTTTACTCCCACAGTCCAAAGATGTGTCGGTTAGGTGCGGTTACGGGGATATGGCGGGGGAGCTGACCTAGGTGGGGTGCTCTTTCAGAGAGTCGGTGCAGATTCGATGGGCCAAATGACCTCCTTCTGCACTGTAGGAATTCTGTGATTCTATGAACTGTCAGTGACATGAATGGCAACCGGCTGTTCCTGTATTTCTCCATTAATGCGGGAGATCAGCACCTTAGGATTTCCACCTCCCCAAGTGCACCGCGGATTTCTGCTGTCTTCTAGATTTCCACGAGCAATAGGTTTCCCTTCAGCAGCTAATTATTATTCTGCTTCGAGAAGGAGCGAGATGAGGTTCAGAAAGATCAGTGCAGGAACCCGGGCTGATCGGGCATCCTAAGGAATCACTGTTCGCTACCCACTGTTAGGCTTGACACTGTGCCTGCAGGTCCAGGCTGGGCTAATGTAGTGTTGTTCATTTGCTTTACTCTCACCCTTGATTTATGGAGTTTGGTAATATGTTTCTGACAAGATTAATTTCACAAGTATCCTTTTTACTTTGAAACTAAGTTTCGTGATGCAGAATTATTACTCATGTACATGTTAGATACATAAAAAATTGTTGAGTAGCAGTGCACTCAAGTCTATGAGGTGATCAATCTTCGACATCCAAGAGTTCCTCCAGTGATCCATCTTCCTAGACAGTCCTCTTCCAGCATTTCTTACCACGGAACATTTTATTGCAGCTTCTTTATCATTCTTTAGATGCATGGAGAGTGCATGTTCACTGACATGTTGTCCTCCTTAAACAATCTTAGTAATTTCAGTGGTCAACACTCCTGATTACCCTGCCTGTACAATCAAGTAGTTCTCCAGTTTCTGTATCGCATCAACCAGCTCTGCTCATAGAAATATGGATTCATAGATGTTTACAGCACAAAAGAAGGTGATTCAGCCCATCGTGCCCATGACAGCTAATAGCACTACACTAATCTCATTTTCCAGCGCTTGGCCCGTAACCCTGGAGGTTATGGCAGCGCAAGTGAACATCTAAATACTTATTAAATGTTACGAGAGTTTCTGACTCTACCACCCTTTCAGACAGCGATTTGCAGACTCCCACCAATCTCTTGAGTGAAAGAGTTTCTCCTGAACTTCCCTCTTAGTCTTCTACCTCTTATCTTAAAATGATGCCCTCCTGCTTATTGTCTCCTCCACTAACAGAAAAAGTGCCTCCCTATCCAACCTATCTTTGCCCTTCATAATCATACACACCTTTAAGAGGTCCCCTCTCAACCTTTGCTGCTCCAACCTATCCAACATTTCTTCGTAGCTCAGACCCTCCAGCCCAGGCAGCACCCTGGTAAATCTCCTATATCAAGTGCAATCACATCCTTCCTATAATGTGGTGATCAGAACTGCACACGATACTCCAGTTGGGGCCGAACCAGCATTTTATACAGTTCCAGCGTGACCTTCCTGCTCTTATAGTCTACGCCTCTTATCCCATATGCCACCTTAATCACCTTATTATCCACCTGCCCTTCGGGGATCTGTGGCTATGCCCTCCAAGGTCCCTCTGACCTTCAGTGTTTTCCAGGGTCCAACCTTTGCCTGGTTAGCCACCTCTCTAAGTGCATTACCGAACACTTTCCCGGGATCAATTCCTATTGCTACTGTTCTGCACACCTGACCAGTCCATTGATATCATCCTGCAGTTTATGGCTATCTCACTATTTAAGACCCTACCGATATTGGTGCCATACGCAAACCTTTTGATCATGTTGTGTGCATTTAAGCCTAAATCATTAATGTACACCACAAATAGTAAGGGCCCTAGCACGAGCCCTCAGCAGTGCATCTTTGACATTCACGTTCTTTGTTATGCAGAACACGATCCAACCAAATTGGAACAGAGTCTCCTGACGAGCACGTTTAGCCAGGTGTTTTCATGCTATCCATCGGGACTCTGGTTAAATTTGGGGCCTCAGCGGGGAACTCCCTGATGAGGCCACACTTAGTCCCGTTTCTGCACTGAGGAGCTAAGCTCGCCAGAACTCCTCAGTGCAGGGAGATATCGGGACGCCATTTTTAAATGGTGTCCCTATCTCTCGACTTCCCGAAGCATCCCCTGAACCCCCCCCAAAGCCCCAATCACCTATAACGGGGTCCTCGGACCCTACCGTACATGTAAAAGGGCACCCCGGGCCCAAACTCTGACACGGCAAAACTGCCAGCTTGACACCTTGGCGCTGCCAATCTGACACCCAGATGGAACTGCCAAGGTGTCAGGCTGGCAGTGCAAGGGTGCCCGGGTTACACCAGCAGTGCCAGTGCCAACATGCCCCAAGGACAAGCACCGAGGGACCTCCGATCCCCTGTGAGACCCCCCCATGAGTGCTAATCTGACTGGTCCCCATTTGTGGAGACCAGCACTGAACCGTGCCTGCCTGAGATCTCTGAGGCGAAGGGGTTAGGTCCCAACCCCTCGGGTAGATCGGGGGAATGCATATTAGAGTGAGAGTAGCTGTCTCACTCTAATATACAGAATTATAAAATGGTGATCCCGCCCACAATGGGCAGGATTCAGATCGCAACATCTCGTTATATTTCACAAGGTGAGGTGAGCCGGGTAAATCCCGGAAGAAGGATGTCCCGGCATCTATTGGCCATGCCGCGGCCATACGGATGCAATGTGGCTGGTAGGTCATGCCCAAAATCACATGTCAGTTCATTCACAGTTTAATTAACAAGCTGTAGCCTACTACCATTATAAAATAAGAAGTCTTACAACACCAGGTTAAGGTCCAACAGGTTTGTTTCGAATCACTAGCTTTTGGAGCGCAACTCCTTCATCAGGTGAGTGAAGGAGCTGCGCTCCGAAAGCTAGTGATTCGCATCAAACCTGTTGGACTTTAACCTGGTGTTGTAAGACTTCTTATTGTGTCACCCCAGTGCAACGCCAGCATCTCCACATCATGGCTACCATTATAAGGAGCACAGCATGATTCTGCTGATTCCAATTCTTTCAAAGATGCCAAGCTGACCCTTACTAATCCAACCTGAAGTTTAAGTATTGCTTGAAAAATGCTGCATTTTCGTGACAACAGCTGTATTTTGACAGCTGTCATGAAAAAGGGACACTTCTATCTGACTGAAATGAGCCCGTGCCAAATGGGTCCTGCCATCATGATCCCAATAGGGCAATGGACTTCACTCATTCTCTTGTTAGCTTGCAGCTCTTCTTAAAAACCACCAAGGTTCTCATTTCACAAGCATTCCTCAGCTCATACCAAATTTTTTTAAATGGTGGTACATTTCTCGTAGAGATCGAAAATTTCGAAATCAAGAAGAATTTTCCAGTGACCCGAGGAAATAAATCACATTTTAAGATTTTGCTGCAAAAGACAAGCTAAAATTAACATTGATAAAACATTGCTTAACAGGCAACTAATCCGCCAAACTAAAGAAAAGTACCTTATCTAAGTAATGCACTTGAGGTATATCAACTCCTTCCGCGGTGCGTCACATTTCTGGCAGATATATAGCATTACAAGGTCAACTGCCAATTTACTCATGTGCTTGAAAATTTTAATTGTCTCCATATCCATAGCCTTTTGGGGATAAAGCTTTTGGTTTACTTGACCATTTGTGTGAAAAAGTGTAACTGAAGCAATAACTTCCTTCTCTTTGCACTCCAGGCCGCTTGCAAAATTGGCCAGCATTCCATTAGTCTTTTTGAACATTTTTGTACACTCGGTTTTAGTGATTTGCGTGCCTGGATTGGAATGCCATTTTCTCTTCCACAGTTCCCAGTTTTGTGCCATTATGGAAATATTCTGATTTATCCGCCATGGCTCAAAGTGGATGACCCCATTCTTTCTCACATTGGACTTCATTTGCTTCAGTTTTGTCAATTCATGTAATTTGCCTGAGTTCCTTTGAAGGTTCCTGTTTCCATTTGAACAAATGTTATGCCTTTGAAATTAATGTCATTTGCACTCTTGGATATAAAACCTTCAGCCACATCATTAATATAGAATCATAGAATCTCTACAGTGCAGAAGGAGGCCATTCCGTCCATCAATCTGCACCAACCCTCTGAAAGAAAGAGGTCCACTCCCCCACTCTATCCCCGTAACCCCACCTGACCTGTACATCCCTGGACACTGAGGGGCAATTTTATCATGGTCAATCCACCCAACCATCTTTGGACTGTGGAAGGAAACCTGAGCACCTGGAGGAAACCCATGCAGACACGGGGAGAAAGTGCAAAATTCACAAAGACAGTAACCCAAGGCTGGAATTGAACCTGTGTCTCTGACGCTGTGAGGCAGCAATGCGAACCACTGTGCCACCATGCCGTTGTAATAAATATGCTGAAAAGCTGAAGCCCCATTATAGATCACTTAGAAAAATCAATTGCTGTTGTATGAGGTCCCGATGACGAGTGTGGCCACAAATAGGAGGAGGTCCAAGTACTTTCGGTTGCACCGAGGGACGAGACAGGGGTCCCCCCCTGCTCTTCGCACTGGCGATTGAACCCCTGGCTATGGCACTGAGAGAGTCGAGGAACTGGAGGGGGTTGGTGCGGGATGGGGAGGAGCATAGGGTGTCGCTCTATGCGGACGACCTGCTGCTATATGTGGCGGACCCGGTGGGAGGAATGTCAGAGGTTATGAGGATCCTTAGGGAATTCGGGGACTTTTCGGGGTACAAGCTCAATATGGGGAAGAACGAGCTGTTCGTAGTTCAGCTAAGGGACCAGGAGAGGGGGATTGGTGAGCTCCCACTAAAAAGGGCGGAGAGGAGCTTCAGATATTTGGGGGTCCAGGTGGCCAGGAGCTGGGGGGTGCTGCATAGGCTTAACTTTACAAGGCTGGTGGAGCAAATGAAGGAGGAGTTCAAGAGGTGGGACGCGTTGCCACGTCCTGTGTGGGTACGAATCTGGGGGCGCTGGCAACGGCGCCGCTGCCGCTCCCTCCAAGGAGGTATACCACGAGCCCGGTGGTGGTGGCGGCCCTCAAAATTTGGGGGCAGTGGAGGCGGCATAGGGGGGAAGTTGGGGCCTCGGCGTGGACCCCATCACGGGGGAACCACCGGTTCGCCCCAGGAAGAACAGGTGGAGGGTTTTCGGGGTGGCACAGGGCAGGGATACGAAGGTTGGGGGACCTGTTTGTGGATGGGAAATTCGCGAGCTTGGGTGAGCTGGAGGAGAAGTACGGGCTCCCCCCCCGGGGAACACCTTCAGGTACTTACAGGTAAGGGCATTTGCCAGATGGCAGGTGGTGGAATTCCCGCGGCTACTGCCACACACAGTACAGGACAGGGTGCTCTCGGGGGGGTGGGTGGGAGTGGGGAAGATCTCGGAAACTTACCAGGTGATGCAGGAGGAGGAGGAGGCCTCGGTGTGGAGTTGAAAGGGAAGTGGGAGGAGGAGTTGGGAGAGAAGATCGAAGAGGGGACGTGGGCAGATGCCCTGGGGAGGGTGAATTCTTCCTCTTCGTGCGCAAGGCTCAGCCTCATACAGTTTAAGGTGCTGCACAGGGCACACATGACCGGGACAAGGATGAGCCGGTTCTTTGGGGGTGAGGAAAGGTGTGTTAGGTGCTCAGGGAGCCCAGCAAATCACACCCATATGTTCTGGGCACGCCCAGCGCTGGAGGAATTTTGGAAGGGCGTAGCGAGGACGGTGTCGAGGGTGGTAGGATCCAGGGTCAGACCGGGCTGGGGGCTCGCAATATTTGGGGTGGCAGAGGAGCCGGGAGTGCAGGAGGCGAAAGAGGCCGGAATTCTGGCCTTTGCGTCCCTGGTAGCCTGGCGAAGGATTCTCCTTCAGTGGAAAGATGCGAGGCCCCCAAGCGTGGAATCCTGGATCAGCGATTTGGCAGTGTTCATTAAATTGGAGAGGGTGAAATTCGCCTTGAGAGGGTCGGTACAAGGGTTCTTTAGGCAGTGGCAACCGTTCTTAGACTTTCTGGCAGAACGATAGACATTGGACAATGGCAGCAGCAGCTCGGGGAGGGGGGGGGGGGCGTTTACTTTATTTTTGTATATGTTATTTACACTGGAGGGTCTGAGGGGGTGTATACGCCTGTTGTGTTAAGTCGGGGTGTTAATGTTAATTTATTATTTATGTACAGGGGGGTAGGGTTTTGGGGGGTTGCTTTTTTAGATTGTGTTTTGTACTTAACCCTGTTGGGTTCTTTTTTCTTTCTCATTTTGTTATTGATATTTTATGAAAACCTTTAATAAAAATTATTTTAAAAAGAAAATGAAAAATCAATTGACATATCATGCCAATCATAGTCCCATTTCCTTATCCCTACTTTGGTTCCTACCTCCCGATTCCAATTGCCAACCCATATCGCCGATTACCTGTAATCTATGTTTGGATATTTTCACCAATCACTCAAACTTTACGAAATCCATTTTGGAAATTTGTATGGGCAGCACTTGGGGGTCACATATGCTGTTGAACCCCCCCCCCCCCCCCACCCCTCACAAAATTAAACTAGATCAGTTTCTCTCCATCTAGAGGTGGACTACTTATATATAGAGTGCAATTGCTGTTGAGAGGCAACCCTGAATATTTAATAGAGGTGAGCAATAGAAGAATGGTCTGGTTCTTGACATTTTAACGCTTGTAGGCAGAAGTGTAAATCTGTCCCGACTTCAGCAGTAAATCCACCAAGAAGAAAATACAACTTTTCATCTCCATTACTGCCGTTGCTACGTTATGCTATTATTCTTGCCGTACCTTAGTATTATTCATCAATTCCTAGAACAATTATTGGATCTCCTTCCTTAAACAGTAGGCTGAGTTTGCATTATCTGTGATATACTGCCATAGTCTTTGCCCCTTAAGCATGGAGTTGTGGGCCAAAGCAGGTTCTGCAGCTATTCTATGATGTATTGTGTTAGGAATTCAATAGCTTGAGTCCAGAAACTGAACTGAAGGGTTTTGCATATTCTACATTTGAATGTATTACATTTTCACCATTGATATTGATAACATGGGTGATTAGCAGTTTGAGAATTGTGAAAGAACATTCTGATAGGTGCGTTAAGATTGACTTTTTGCTGCAAACTCCATTGTCTACATTTCCATAGAATCCCTACAGTGCAGAAGGAGGCCAATCGGCCCATTGAATCTGCACCGACCCTCCAAAAGAGCACCGTACCTCGGCTCACTCCCCCACCCTATCCCTGTAACCCCATACGTTGATCATGGCCAATCCACCTAACGGGCACATCTTTCCCACAACACGGGCGCAATTCTCCCATCGGGAGTCTAAGTGCCGATGCCGGAGTGAAAACCGTAGTGTTTCACTCCGGCGTTGGAGCCTGCCCCCAGCCCCCTATTCTCCCGTCCCCGGGGGGCTAGGAGTGGCGTCGCGTCATTTACGTGAATCGGGCCTTCGCGGCGCCACGTAAATGACGCGGCCGGCGCTGCGAAAATGACGTTACCCGCACATGCGCGGTTGCCGTCCTCCCCGAGGCCGCCCCTCAAGTAGATGTCGGATGGATCTTGCAGGGCGGCGGAGGAAAGGAGGTCCTCCTTCAGAGAGGCCAGCCTGCCGATCGGTAGGCACTGATTGTGGGCCAGACCCCATTTGAGGCCCACCCCGGTGCAGGAACCCCCCCTCCCCCTCACAGGCTGACAACCAGCGTTCCCGCGCTGTAACCGCGACCAGGTGTGGCTGGCGCCGTCGGGAACCCATCATGTTGGGCAGGCCGCTCGGCCCATCCGGGCTGGAGAATCGCCGCTCGCCCGTTTCAAACGGCGAGTGCCGATTCTCCCAGCGGGCAGCCGTGATTCTCGCCGCGCCGGTTTGGGGGGGGGGTGGGAGAATCACGCGCGGGCGTCGGGGCGGCATGGCGGGACACGCGCGGCGCCCCGGTGATTCTCCCATCCGGTGTGGGGAGGGAGAATTCCGCCCCACATCTTTCCTACAACAGAACAACACTCAATTACCATTTTGAAGGGCTGTCATAAACATCAATGAAACAGAGGATCACAGGCAAAGAATCAACTAATGCTTTTATCAAGGCAGTTTTTCTTCATTTGATTTTCTTCCAATTTTCTTTTTTAAAGGGTGGAAACAGCAGAAAATTGGATGCCCGCGGTAGACTAATCTGATAAACTGCGATTAACTGCTCCTGTATATAATAAATGTATTTGAACATGATCTTTGCGTTTAGTTTGAAGGAATTATTTCCTGTCATATGATGGGGGTTCCTATCATAAAGTCATTCTGGCACAGAAGGAATATATTTGCCTCATTGAACCCATGGCGGCTCTCTGACGAGCAACCCAGTCAGTCCCATTTCCACACCCGAATCCCGTCGACCTACAAGTTAATTTTGCTGAAGTGCCCATCCAATTTCCCTTTGAGATCACTGCCCATCTCGGCCTCCATCGCCCTCATCAGCAACAAGTGTCAGATCATTACCACTTACTGCTTGAAAAAGCTCTTTCTCACATCCCCTATGTTTACTCATTTAAATTAACTCAGCAAACATGAAGGCTATTAATATTCACAAAACCTGATTCAATTCAGCCGTATCCTAAGGCTATCGGGTAATTTCTATATTTGAATTGGACTTACACAGCTGAGTACATCCATGGCAACAGTGGAGTCCATTATGGACCAGGAAGTCAAAAACAGAAAATTCCGGGAAAACTCAGCAGTCTGTTTGGCTCTTTATCATACCTTCATCTTCGGATGAAGAGTCAAATGGACTTGAAACATTAACTCTGTTTTCTCTCCCTACACATGCTGCCACACCTGCTGAGTTTTCACAGCATTCTCCGTTTTTGTTATCAGGCATGCGCAGTATTTTGCTTATGAATGTGGAAGTATAATAATAATCTTTATTGTCACAAGTAGGCTTTTTTTAACACTGCAATGAAGTTACTGTGAAAAGCGCCTAGTTGCCACATTCCGGCGCCTGTTGGGATACACAGAGGGAGAATTCAGAATGTCCAAATTACCTAACAGCACGTCTTTCAGACTTGTGGGAGGAAACCGGAGCACCCGGAGGAAACCCACGCAGATATGGGAGAACGTGCAGACTCGACACAGACAGTGACCCAAGCCGGGAATCGAACCTGGGACCCTGGAGCTGTGACACAACAGGGCTACCCACTGTGCTACCATGATGCCCTACCGGGCTCAGATTTGCGTGTGACCCCAACCTGCGCATTTCTGCTCTTTTCAAAATTCACACACAACCAACGTGTGACTTCGCCCAGGATTTTGGTCATTGCACATGGGTCATGTACGCAATGCACTTTGGAGTCAAGATGGAATGATAGGGAGTGTAATTGTGGAGACGGGCCAGTTAGAAGGCCTGCCTCAGTTTTCTGACACAGCAACCCAACTTCCAGCATCATTTAAGCACCCCCTAATCCTCAGTCCATATACCCTCACTCCCCACCCATTCCCCCATGCCACCGGATGAACCCTCTATGGATTCTATGGATTCTGTGGACCCCTAGCCATTTCTATGCTATCCTATGCCTATTCAGACCCTGATGCCCATTCAGTCCCTCCATGTATCCTCCACAGATACTCACGCTGAATGTACAATCCTCAGGCATGCAACAGCAATGACAATTAGTTCAGAATCATCAGAAAGAAATTGACCATAGAAGCGGTTTCAAGACCTGTGTATTGAGTCAACTTCCATGTGGGGTTATTCCCTGTGGCTCAGCTCAGTACAGAGAGAAACAAAAACACCACAACCTGGACAAGATGGCTATTTAATCAAGCTTGATACGTGTACACGGAGAACGGACTGGATATCAGCCAAGACCTGTTCTCCCGAACAAAGAGCCGAGCACAGTAATTATACAACGTTCAAAAATCAATAGCCCACCTCAGTTGAATGCGATCCAATCCCTGAAGCTGCTTCTTTTAAACGTATCCAATAGAATTGCAAGCAGTGTTTCAACTTCACCCAATAGAGTCGCAAGCAGTGCATGATTAATCCTCATCCTGATAGCTGCTTACAATCCCAGCAGCTTGCTGACTGTTTGTGAGAAACAGAACAACAGATGTCAGAAGTAATGTCCTTTTGGTCAAGTGAGCTATCCTAAATCCCATTTGAGTACTTATTACTGCTATGTCCTAAAAATACATGTTTAATGGTTAATAATGATTACTCAGTCCTGTAATTCATCTCAATCCTTAATAAAACAATTTATGTAAAAATACTTATGCTAACGATTCAGTTTTAAGAGATATCATCGCTGAACCCCCCCCCCCCCCCCTTCACCATCTAACAATGTAGTAAAACTTTGAATTCAAACACTCCCTTATTGATACTGTAAAAAAAACTACTCCTGTTAAAAAAGTGCCTATTATGCTTGTAAATAGATAAGAGACTACTACATCAAAGGCCTATTCTGTTATTACAGCCTCTTAAACATTTCAGTCATTCTTGGATCTGTAGAATGCCTGTTGAGCTAAAGCCATTTCAGCTTTTGAAATCTAGCTACAAGTGTTATAACAAAAGTGTTTAGCTACATTGCCTGAAACAGTACAACAGTATGGTGTTTCATTTGCATTTAAAAGCAGAGTGTCTGTTAATCAATGGAGGGGAGCAGCTGCAGAGATTTTTACAACTTTCAAAAGCAAGGTTAAGAAGCAGAGCTGTCAGTCAATTTAAATCACAGCACAAAATATGATAGCACATGCTGCTAAACAGTTTTAATGCATTATGACAATTGTGACGATTGGATAAGCACTGTGATGAATGCTAACAATTGCACAATGCTGGTCAATGTAAGGATCAACCTACCTTTGCAAGAAAGATCCAATGGGTGCTGATGACATTTGATAGTGTCAAATAATTTTACATTACCATTCAGAACATTTCCAACACTCCCACAAGTTTCTTCCAGTGGTTACGAACTCTCCAAGGAGGTGCTTTTTTTTAGGGCTTAGAAAACCTACTCAAGGGGCTGGATTCTCCCAAAATGAGACCATGGGTGGAATTCTCCGCAATTGGCGCGATGTCCGCCGACCGGCGCCAAAAACGGCATGAATCAGTCCGGCATCGCGCCGCCACAAAGGTGCGGAATCCTCTGCATCTTCAGTGGCCGAGCCCTAACCTTGAGGGGCTAGGCCCACGCCGGACTGATTTCCGCCCCGCCAGCTGGCGGAAAAGGCCTTTGGTGCCCCGCCAGCTGGCGCGGAAATGACTTTGCCGAGCGGCGCATGCCAGGAGCGTCAGCGGCCACTCACGGCATCCCCGCGCATGCGCAGTGGAGGGGGTCTCTTCCGCCTCCGCCATGGTAGAGACCGTGGTGAAGGCGGAAGGAAAAGAGTGCCCCCACGGCACAGGCCCGCCCATGGATCGGTGGGCCCCGACCGCGGGCCTGGCCACCATGGGGGCACCCCCCGGGGCCAGATCACCCCGCGCCCCCCCCCAGGACCACAGAGCCCGCCCGCGCCGCCTTGTCCCGCCGGTAAGAGAGGTGGTTTAATCCATGCCGGCGGGACAGGCATTCCAGCAGCGGGACTTCGGCCCATTCGGGCCGGAGAATCGCCGGGGGGGGCCCGCCGAATATCCGGTGCCGCAGAATTCGGCAACCGGCGGGGACGGGATTCACGCCAGCCCCCGGCGATTCTCCGACCCGGCGGGGGGTCGGAGAATCACACCCCATGTTCCCACACCAGCATAAAAACGGTGGAGTTTTACGCCAGTAATTCCTTACAAAATGTTGAACAAATTCAGTGCCCTGTAGGGGGCTAGCAGGTACCCGGAGTGAATCTCGCAGCTTTTGCTGTGGATACGGGCCCCCACACTTCCAGTTCGGAGTCCGCGCATGCGCACGGCGGCAACCTCCAGCGGCCGCGCCGAACTCCATGGCGGACTTGGAGCCACACAGAGAAAGGAGAACCCCCCCAATCGGCTGCCCACCCAAGCCTGAAACTGCGCAGATTTAATCCCCGCCTGCCTGTAAGGCCCCCCCCCCCCCCCGGCCTCCAATCCCCCCGCCCCGAGCAGGGCGGCCGCGGACTGAGTCCGCAGCCGCCACGCCAGCATCCCGACCGGCAATAGGTGCTTAGCTCCACGCCATCTGGAGCTCAGGTGGTCAGAAACGGAAGATTGCTGGGCGGGCCTCTGGCAGTGGCCCCCCCAGTGGTGCGGCATACTCTGTGGTTGCGGCGATTTCTTGGGCCCGGAGAATCGTTGGATCAGTGGCGGCCAGATTACGACGTGAAAGTGGACTCTCTGCAGGGCTGCGGAGAATCCAGCCCAAGAACAGTGTGCAGTAGGAAATACAATTCTCTCAATCTTCACAATGGGCCCTGACCCTGGGAGAGGTACACGTGCATTTTCCACCCAAGGCCTTCCCAATCTGCCAAAAGATTGCACAAAAATGATGTGGAGTCAGCAACGCAAAGGAACAGATAGCAGGATTTTCCATCGGTGGGATCACCAGCGCATCCACGCCTGCGAGTTTCCCGACGGGAGTGGCCATAATGGGAAATCCCATTGGCCGGGTGCAGTAATGGAGAATCCCGCAGTCGGCAGTCTTTCCGTGTCGGAAAGCTGGACCGGCGGGATGGAGAGTCCCGCCCACAGTATGTTATTGTTGGAAAAGCAAAAGTTATCATTACGTGACCTGATTTGCACTGCCATTGGAAGACGAAAATCTGGGCCCCTAACTCCGTGTTGAGTGCACTGTTTTCTACTTTACATTCATTGGTTTATGGTTTTGGGGACACCATCTAATTAATTCAATAACTCAGAACAGTTGTTCTCTTAACCAGTATCATTTCATTATTCCATCATTGCTAATATTGTCTACTTTACTTACTGGAACAGCTGACATGATAAAGATGTTGTAATCTCGAAGCATCAACCATAACATGTGGCTGTAAAGACACAAAACTGTGCACATTGCATTGCCATTATGCTGTGAAACTAACACAGTTATAAATGTGGTAAGGCAGCCATTGCTGACAGTGATTCTCTGTGACCTTATAAAGCATGGTATAGAAGACATCTTGGCTGGTAATTTTTTGAAATTACTGAACTGCTAAGAACCTTCTTTTATGCTGTGATATTGCTGTTGAAAAGCCTGGAAAAACATGTTGCCTTGTTAATGAGGTATAACTAAACTCTTAACAGCATATTAAATCATAACTACTGTTTAGCAATCTCTCTGGCCCTGGAAGACTGATTTTATATTCGTGTAAGGTCAAACCTTTTCATAGTACATTGACATTTTTTCAGCTTCTAACCTGTCAGTCCCAATCTTTATTTTGCTGTCTATAAAATGTGTAAAAAGTGACGGTTAGGCTGTGGCATTTTATTTCCTGGTTTCCTGTCTGTGAGAATTCTTTAATGTGATTGGCTACTTAACTTCCTTGATGATATTACTGTTGCTGGCAAACTGGTGGTCCCCTTGACTTGGTGGCAGGTTCAAATGAACATTGGGAAAGGTGAAATTCATGCCACAGAGATCACTGGGGCACAATTTTACATTCCCTACTAGTGGGCTTGTAGGCAAGGAGTGAATGTAAATTTTTTTGGATAGCATCCCCACTGGGCCTGCACCAACTTCTCAGCAATTTTATGCTGGGTCTGCTGAGGTCTAGACTGGCCCATCTGCCCTTGCCTAAATTGAGGCCCTTAAGTGGCCAATTATTGACCACCCAAGGGATGCTTTCTACCCTGTCCAACCCTCCACAGTTCACCTGTCCTCCCTATCTTTTGACACCCAAATTCTACCTAGTTCTGGACTCATGGTTCTTAGGCTGTTGTTCCAGCCAGGTACACTGCAGCTCCAGGCATTTCAGAAACAAGACCGGCAGCTGTTCAAGGCAGGACATCCTCCCGAGTGAGAGGCATATTCCTGGCAACGGCCAATTAATGCTCATTGGCATGTGAAATGGCTGCAGGGTCTGATGACAACGCGGACGAGTGTGCGATCAATTCCAGATCTACTGGAGCCGGATTGCAACATAGGTAAAATTAGATATTATTTTTCTTTAAACTGAGGTCTTTGGCTGAGCCCAATAAACTGCAGTCACCTGATTTGTAACTTTAACACAAGTAACCTTTTATTATGTAAAGAATTATAATTGAATGGACATAAAATGTAACTGACTATCTAATACCACTTTCCCAACCCCCTTCCAAACTCAACCCACTCTCTGCGCAGACACACAGAGTGGAAAAGTAAAGAGAATGTTAATAAACTAAAGGGATAAAGATCTTTGATGCACTGGGATGATTTCCAGTTCGTGTCTCTCCGAAGTTTTGATACTTCTTCCTTCTAGGTTTGGGATGGTTTTCTCTGGCAAGGTTGTCTATCTTCTCTGCAGACTCAGCATCATTCCAGGTTCACAGCAACGTATATGCCGGGCACTCACTGCTTTCAGAACAATAAAGCAATTCTTTCACTTCAGTAGGCAGGAGAGAGAGAGAGAGAGAGTGAGAGAGAAAAAGAGACAGAGAGAGACAGAGCGAGACAGAGAGAGACAGAAAGAGAGAAAGAGTGTTCCTTTCAATTCCAAGGTCTCAACATTTCTGCCCAGTTCTCTCAGAAAGTATCAGGCAGGAACCAATCACTGACTATTGTTCCTGGCAAACCCACAGGTTGCCAGCCAACCAATCAATCTGACTCATTCCAAACATAGTTCCTAAGATGCACTCGGTGCCAAAATGTCTGACTTCTCCCTTCCAAAAATGATACCTATACACACCAGTGTTTGAAGAACTATTTCGTTGGGTATTGGGAGATTGTGTAGGACCATTGCCTAAAGTAAAAGCACGGCATCAATACATTCTTACGATCATGGATATGACCTCCTGATTTCCGGAAGCTATGCCTTTAAGAACAATTAGGCTTACATTAACACTGCAATGAAGACCAATTCACATACCGCTGCAACCAGCCCACAGCAGACGCCATTTCCCTGGCCTACACTCATCCCTAGAACATCTCAACAACAAGGACTCCTACGTCAGACTCCTATTTATTGACTACAGCTCCGCCTTCAACACCATAATCCCAGCCAAGCTCATATCAAAGCTCCAAAACCTAGGACTTGGCTCCTCACTCTGCACTGGATCCTCGTATTTCTGACCCACAGTCAGGAAAAATAAACAACAACACCTCCACAATAGTCCTAAATACCAGGGCCCCGCAAGGCGGCGTACTTAGCCCTCTACTATATTCCCTGTAAACACACGACTGTGTGGCAAAATTTGGTTCCATCTACAAGTTTGCTAATGATACGGCCATAGAGGGCCGAATCTCAAATAACAATGAGTCAGAATACAGGAGGGAGATAGAGAACCTAGTGGAATGGTGCAGCGACAACAATCTTTCCCTCAATGCCAGCAAAACTAAAGGACTGGTCATTGACTTCAGGAAGCAAAGTACTGTACACCCCCCCCCCCCCATCAACGTCAACGGGACCTAGGTGGAGATGGTTAGCAGCTTCAAATTTCTAGGGGTACACATCTCCAAGAATCTGTCCTGGTCCATCCACGTCACGCTACCACCAAGAAAGCACAACAGCGCCTATATTTCCTCGGGAAACTAAGGAAATTATAGATGCACCATAGAAAGCATCCTATCTGGCTGCATCACAGCCTGGTGTGTTCAGCCCAAGACCGCAAGAAACTTCAGAGAGTCGTCAACACAGCCCAGTCCATCACACAAACCTGCCTCCCATCCATTGACTCCATCTACACCTCCCGCTGCCTGGGGAAAGTGGGCAGCATAATCAAAGACCCCTCACACCCTGCTTACTCACTCTTCCAACACGCATGAACAGACTCAAAAACAACTTCTTCCCCGCTGTTACCCGACTCCTGCATGAACAGACTCAAAAACAGCTTCTTCCCCGCTGTTACCAGACTCCTAAACAACCCTCTTATGGACTGACCTGATTAACATTACACTCCTGTATGTTTCACCTGATGCCGGTGTTTATATAGTTACATTGTGTTCCTTGTGTTGCCCTATTATGTATTTTTTTTAAATTTCATTTTCTTTTCATCTATTGAAGATCTGTTGAACTTCTCGCAGAAAAATAGTTTTCACTGTACCTCAGCTCAGTACATGTGACAATGAACAAAATCCAATCCAATCCACATTCTCCATGTATCTGCATGGGTTTCCTCCGGGTGCTCTGGTTTCCTCCCACAAGTCCCGAAAGACATGTTGCTAGGTAATTTGGACATTCTGAATTCTCCCTCTGTGTACTCGAACAGGTGCCGGAATGTGACGATTCGGGATTTTTCACAGTAGCTTCATTACAGCCTACGTGTGACAATAAAGGTTATTATTATTATTATTCTATAGACTACCTGAACGTCAATGCCATCACCAAAATGGATTTGTTTCCAATTCCCAGGTTGGAGGACTGTACCAATAGGATAGGAAGTATCGCATGCCTTTTGAAAATTGATTTGTTCAAGGAGTATTGGCAGGTTCCTTTGACACCCAGGGCGAACAAAATATTTGTCTTTGTGACTCCAAGGGGATTGCATCAGTGTAAAGTGATGTCAAAATATCAGCTAAATTTTAATGACTTATACATCAAGCAGTGGCTTGGGTGCCTAACTGTGTGGTCTATTTGAATGACATATTTTACAGTGACACATCGAAGGAGCATATAGGACAATTGCAGGAGTTATTTGAACAACTACAACTTGGCCGATTTAGTCATCAGTCTGGCCAAAAGCAAGTTTGCCAAAGTACAAGTGACCTATCTAGGGCACGCTGTGGTAAAGGGTCGAGGGTTCCCCACAGGATGCTAAGTCAGGAATAGAGAGGCCAGTGGGATACTCTTCAAAGAAACTTAGTCTGTGCCAAACAAAGTACTCCACCATTGAGAAGGAAGCCTATGCAGTGCTACTAGCCCTTCAACATTTTGAAGTTTATGTCTGGCATAATAATAAGCAAAGTCTCGTCTATACTGACCATAATCTGCTTGCATTTATGGAAAAATGTAAAACTCTGGAACACAAAATTGTCCCTTTGGAATTTTTTGTTGCAACCTTTCAATGTAAAATTGTTCATATTCCTGGAAAGGATAATATGACTGCGGATGCATTGTCACAGGTTGAAATGTTGATAAGTGGCAGAAATAAGAATTGGCGAACATAGGTATTGGAAAGCAATGATGGATGGATACGTGTTTTGTGTTTTTTTGTCACATACCTTGTGATGAAATGTCCTTGCAATGACGTTTCCTCCCTCTAAGGGGGGAGGTATGTAGAAGCCCTTCCTGTTTATATCCTTCATCCGGCAGAACACTGTCCCTGGTCAACTCCAAGTTGCCAGCCAACCAGTCGATCCAACTCCCTCCAAGCATGGATTGTAAGATCTACTCTGTGCCGAGGAGCCTTCCGAAAACAAAATCTGGGAACACAGTATCCTGACAAGCAGGCTGCTTCAACTTTGAGTCTTCTGCTTAAAGGTACATTCCAATTAAGTGTCCGCAGACCAAAATAATAAAATAACATAAAAGAACCAAGGAAATAAACTGGAACGGCTCTTTCAGTGGGTGTCAGCGGTGATGTGTTTGTCGTGAATCCTCAAATGACAGGAAGGAAAATGCAGCTGTCTGATATATCCTGGCCTAGGTTTTTGTGGGCAGTTTTCCTCCAGGTTATTGGCATCAGGTAAAGCAATGCATCATTCTACATACAAAAACAATCCACACTATTCTTCATGGATTCTCACATATCAAAGCCATCTTCATTTGTTTCCAGAGGTTGTGTCTGCTGTAGGTGGCCGCATGGTAGCACAGTGGTGAGCACTGTTGCTTCACAGCGCCAGGGTCCAAGGTTCGATTCCCGGCTTGGGTCACTGTCTGTGCGGAGTCTGCACGTTCTCCCTGCGTCTGTGTGGTTTTCCCCGGATGCTCCAGTTTCCTCCCACAAGTCACAAAAGATATGCTTGTTAGGCAAATTGGACACTCTGAATTCTCTCTTAGTGTAACCGAACAGGTGCTGTAGTGTGCCGTAGGGGATATTCATAGTAACTTCATTGCAGTGTTAATGTAAGCCTACTTGTGACACTAATAAAGATTGTTATTATTATATAACTTGGTTATAATTTTGGATTCTGATCTATTGCCTGTCTTTAGTATCTGCCAACTGCACTCTGATTTTATACATTATTACATAATGTACACCAATCTGTCTATAGTTGCAAGAGAGATGGATAATTGGCATGGAAGAATGTGCTGTTGTCTTCCATGTAATTGATTTTACACCTTTCATACCATATATAGAAACTGCACCTTCTCATTTGCTATACCACCCTGGGCACGTGTGCGGTCAATTCCAGCCCCATGTGCCCCGGTGTCATGTGAGTGTACCTTAAAGAAATGGGTGTTTAGCAAAATAGCTGTAGCGGATGTACCTTTAAGAAATGGGTGTTTGTCAAATGGCTGCAGTGATGTCAGAGAGTAGGTGGAGTTTGGCTGTCTGTCTGCTTTTACTTTCACTTTGGGCTGTCTGCTACAGGATGTGTTTCAGTTTTGTTTTGAGAGCTGGATAGCTGCAGGAAAAGCAAACAGCTGTATAAGGATCTCTCTGCAATCTAAAGACTGTCTCCAGATCATTTGGGTGATTTCAAAGTGATAACTGCTCTCAGTAGAGAATTTAAACCTGATCTCTCTGTTAAAAAGGGTCTTTTGTCTTATGGATTTTGCAAGGAAAGATTAAGGGTTACTTATAGAATATTGCACCTATGGGGATGATTGGTGTTGATAGTTGTTAAGATGTTTACTGTGGGTTTATAAACTGTTAATTGGTTTCATAAATAAACATTGTTATAATTTATAAGTACTTTAGCTCTCTGTTGAATCACACCTGTAAAGTGGGCCCTTGTGTTCCTCATAAGCACAAACTATTCAAAGTTATGGGTCAGGTGAACTCCATGATGCACTTTGGGGTTCTCTAAACCCAGGCCCATAATACCAGAGTCACTACACAAGTGAATTAACCAATAATTCTTATAAAATTCCCGAAGTCTTTAGCCCTTGGATGCTCTATAATTACAACCACCAGGTTTGTAAGTTGAAACACAATTACTGTTTAGTTATGCCAAGAACTATTTTGAAATATGCAGGAACTACAACTGGTCATCAACAAGCTAAGCCCAACTATCCCTTTAATGTTCCCACTCTCTACCAACACACACAAAACAAACACACATAGAGGAGTGGAAAAGGATAAAAGTAATAAGGATGAAGGTCAAAAGAGAAAAATCCTTGCTTCAAATGGTGGTTCTTTAATACACTTTCCTCACAGCACACTGGTTGATCAAAGTCTCTGATTTACAGCTGGTAATGGTCTTACTTGCAGAGTTATTTATTCAGGGTCCCCACAGGTTAGAAAATATAGCACTTGCAGGCAACAGACTTTCTGGAGAATCACTTTTCTCATCGTACTGGGCATTCAGTTCGAGGTTCACATTCAGGCATGTATCCTTCTGTATAGACACTTGATTTAACATCAAACCTTTATTTCAGCTCATGGTTTGACTTCAGGGGCGAAATTCTCACCCAACGGCGGGATGCCCGCCGACTGGCGCCAAAGCCGGCGCCAATCAGACGGGCATCGCGCCGGCCCAAAGGTGCGGAAGTCTCCGCATCTTTGGCGGCCTAGCCCCAACATTGAGGGGCTAGGCCGACGCCGGAGGGATTTCCGCCCCGCCAGCTGGCGGAAATGGCGTTTGTTGCCCCGCCAGCTGGCGCGGAAATGCGGCGCATGCGCGGGAACGTCAGCGGCCGCTGTCAGTTTCCCAGCGCATGCGCGGGAGCGTCAGCGGCCGCTGTCAGTTTCCCGCGCATGCGCAGTGGGGAGAGTCTCTTCCGCCTCCGCCATGGTGGAGGCCGTGGCGGAGGCGGAAGGGAAAGAGTGCCCCCATGGCACAGGCCCGCCCGCGAATCGGTGGGCCCCGATTGCGGGCCAGGCCACCGTGGGGGCACCCCCGGGGTCAGATCGCCCCGCGCCCCCCCCCCCCAGGACCCCGGAGCCCGCCCACGCCGCCTGGTCTCGCCGGTAAATACCAGGTTTAATTTACGCCGGCGGGACAGGCAATTCCTGGGCGGGACTTCGGCCCATTCGGGCCGGAGAATCCAGTGGGGGTCCCGCCAACCGGCGCGGCCGGATTCCCGCCCCCGCCCAATCTCCGGGAGCGGAGACTTCGGCTGGGGCGGGGGCGGGATTCACGGCGGCCAACGGCCATTCTCCGACCTGGCGGGGGGTCGGAGAATGATGCCCCAGGTCTTTGTAGTCTCTAGAGAACAACACCCAGACTTGCTGCAGAGAGAGATTCAGAGTCAGATGTAGCCATCTGCAGAGATTAGTTGGATCTTTTTGGAGAGAGTTAATTCGATCCCTTCATCCAGGCTACAGAATCAAAAGTGAAACCAAAATCGAACCTCGTGACTCTGAAAACATTCCAGTGGGATAATATCCAATCACCACCTGTTAGCAGGCAGAGCACAACCTTTTGGGCTCATTCATTGGCCATCAGCCAAATCGATCAAATTGAGTCATGACTGATGTCAGCCAGTCTGCAATCATCAGTCGAAATCAGCACAACCTTATGGATTCTGCTGTTTGAATTAAAGGCACAGGCCACTGCTTCCTTCTGCTCGAATTAAAGATACAGGCTGCCTTAAATCATCCATGGATCAAAAATATAACCGCCAAATAAAAGAATGGGGAAAAAAGGAAATAAACAGGGAATGAACCTCCCCCTAAAAGAATAAAACTTTGGGGCACAGATGTTTCATTATGAGATATGCAAGACACAAATCACAAACCCATATCCATACCCAGTCTCTACATTGGTAACTCATCCCTTAAACATGTGACAAATCATCGGCAATCACTTTATCCTTTCGGGAATATGTACAATTTCAACATTGAACTGTTGTAACAATAAACTCCAACAAAATAACCTTGTGTTCTGGGTTTTAAACCTCTCTACAAACACAAGTGGGACCAAGGTCTGTATAAACTAAGCTCCATTCTTCGTCATGTCATTCATACACTTCAAAGTGCTATAGGGCTAGCTGCAAAGCAAGGATTCCTTTTCAATGGTGGAATTCTTTCTCTGCCACAAATTTAGTTTTTTAGAAACATACCCCACTGCCCTCTCGATTCCTGCATCGTAGTCTAGCTGAGCTAGTTTCCGTGGTTCTATTCAAGATGGATGTGGCTTTACTGGTTCAGAGTTTCTTATGTCTACATCATGAGTAACTAACAGAGTTCCCCCTGGTGTTTCCCTGCAAGTTTGTCTATATTCTTTCAATATCTCGTGAAAGCAATCAGGCTTTTCTGTTCTCCAATGAATGTTTATTCAAATTTTGAGGAACTTCTACAACTAAACTGCAAACAGTATTAACAATGCTGAGAGAAATATTTGGTTCATTTTTAACCAATACACATTCTTCAAACTCTCCAGCTTTACATTCTCCCTTGTCCATACGTGGCTACCTTCAGCAACAAGTGCAGCTGAGGGTTCAATCCTCTCAAAATTGGTTGGATCCTTCCACCCCGCCCGCCACAAGATTGACATGGGCGCGACGCGAACAATGGAAAAGTCTATTGACCTCGAGCAGGATTCTCCGGGCATCGGGCGGGTACCGTAATTTGTGTGACATCTTTTACCTCCTTGCCCAAGATTTTGTAATTACGGTCCTTATCCCCATTTGGTGATCTGGGGCGTCATTCTCCGACCCCCCGCCGGGTCGGAGAATGGCCGTTGGCCGCCGTGAATCCCGCCCCCGCCCCCGCCGAAGTCTCCGCTTCCGGAGATTGGGCGGGGGCGGGAATCCGGCCGCGCCGGTTGGCGGGACCCCCCGCTGGATTCTCCGGCCCGGATGGGCCGAAGTCCCGCCCAGGAATTGCCTTTCCCGCCGATGTAAATCAAACCTGGTATTTACCGGCGGGACCAGGCGGCGTGGGCGGGCTCCGGGGTCCTGGGGGGGGGGGCACGGGGCGATCTGACCCCGGGGGGTGCCCCCACGGTGGCCTGGCCCGCGATCGGGGCCCACCGATCCGCGGGCGGGCCTGTGCCATGGGGGCACTCTTTCCCTTCCGCCTCCGCCACGGTCTCCACCATGGCGGAGGCGGAAGAGACTCTCCCCACTGCGCATGCGCGGGAATCTGACAGCGGCCGCTGACGCTCCCGCGCATGCGCTGGGAAACTGACAGCGGCCGCTGACGCTCCCGCGCATGCACCGCATTTCCGCGCCAGCTGGCGGGGCAACAAACGCCATTTCCGCCAGCTGGCGGGGCGGAAATCCCTCCGCCGTCGGCCTAGCTCCTCAATGTTGGGGCTAGGCCGCCAAAGATGCGGAGACTTCCGCACCTTTGGGCCGGCGCGATGCCCGTCTGATTGGCGCCGGCTTTGGCGCCAGTCGGCGGGCATCCCGCCGTTGGGGGAGAATTTCGCCCATGGATTGAAACAATTTGTTTTTTCTAGATTTCAACTCAACTGTCCCTCTTTACTTTCAGAATCAGAGGATAACACATTGTTGGTTCCATGCACTTGATGGTTTTTGCTAACAGATACGGTGGCAGAACCACTAATGGCTCTCCATCCACCTTCCCATTAATTTTTTTAATTAATTGATTACTAATTGGTTCATCGCCTTTGCTGTTTGCTTCCTTCACATCAAAGAGGCAGTGTAGGCCTGAAAAAGGATGTGGGTTAACGAGTGTTTGTTTGGTATCACTTCACAGTCCTTACTGTCCTCGTCCTGACTAACTGATGCCATGCTACCGTGTATACCCCCCCCCCCCCCATCGTGTCTTGCAGAATATTTGTTTCGACATTGCATGGCATATACCTGCATTCCCCTAAATCAGGCAATTGGCTCTGATTTGTTAAAAAGACATTAAGTTGGGAGTGGCAAGAAAAATAGGCTAGAATACGTGTTGAGACAGGGTCACTTCCAACATTTACTAAAAGATTGAATGGTGCCCAGCCACATTCCCTCCGCTTTCTTTTTGGGGAGTGAGCGTGTTCAGGTGCATGGTCCCTTTAAATGTTTTTGAGAAGCTGTGCCTCTGCCGTAACGTAAAGGAGCCGACTTGTGCACCAACTGTACAAGGACTTTGTGTTGCTGCAAGGTCGCACATCTTACAGGGAACACAGTGTCCAGCATAAAAGATGTAGGACATTCAGCATGAAGTTTCACAAGTGAAACTGCATTATTGGAAGAGCTGACCTGTGGTGTTTTTATTTTCAACCTTAACTGATAATGATGCCCTTTTGTAACATTAAAAAGCAGAACAATCTTCATCAAATGATTCTGCCCATCCCCAGTGTACCTGCAGTGAAAAACTACGTTCAACCTTTTATGATGCAGGAATTAAAGACAGACGGAGGACCTGACAGGTGGGTGCAGCACTTTAAAAAATGTAAATAATCATAGGAATTGTCCTTATTCCATGTCGTCATACATTACAACCTCCATCTTATAACCCAGTGTGTCAAAATCGTACTTAATTCCAGAAAACCAAATTCATTCCATCTAAATTCCAAACTGCATTCACGATCGGGAAATGAATCCATCAGGTCTAATGTAGTGTTCCATTCCGTGGCTATAATTGGTCCTGCTGATAAGGGAGTTGATGAAAATAGAGATGTTCGCAGAGATGGCTGTAGGAATGAAAAGTGCTTCCTGTTGATCAATCAAAAGAAAGGCACATGTCTGACTGCTGCTTGTCCGTATGCCATAAACCTTGATTGAACCGCTTTCCTCCTGAGTCCTCTTTTGAGCCATGCAATTAAACTTTATGCTGCAGTCAAGTAGAAGTAAAGTTTCGATTCTATAAGTGAAAGCATTTTCAACGTCACTCGATCTCAACTGTCTAGTTGAGTACTGAATTTCCTGCAGGTCTTGTGTTGCACAAATGCTTTTCATCACTTTCCACGAGTGGTAGAGAGAGTGGGGAATAGTCAAGAGAATTGAGAACACCAAAATGTTATCGGAAAGGTTTCACAATTTTAATGGAATTGTAAATCCAATTAATTAAAGTGCCTAAATGTTTGTGGCCTATTATTTGTTGCAAGTCTGTGATTGTTCCGTTTCTATTCATTTTGTTAATAGAGGGGGATGAGCTTAGTTAGTCTGATTCAGAGGGTCAGCGTGGATCAATCTGCATCAATTAAGTTGCCTTGGGAAGTTTTTTGCCATGCTTTGTTTGTTAAGTAAGTATGTAAATCACTCAGTACTTGTATCGTCCTTAAGATTCTCAAAACCAGGCCTGGGAACAACAAGGTGAAGCCAATAACTACTTAAACATCTTGGGTATGAACCAAAAATGTTTGAAATCAATGAAATAAACTGAAGCATGATGTGCTTCTGTTAAAAGTTATTTTTTAAGTCGTATGGATGTTAAAAGGAAAGCTTAAGAATTACTTAGTGTTGTATTCTTTGGGGGTTGTATTTAAATTAATAGTTGTGAAGAATGTTCACTATATTTCAAAAAGGTTAACTTGAGGTCATAGAATAAACATTATTTTGCTTTAAAAAATACTTTTCCATTTCTGCTGTACCACAACCTGTAGAGGGGGCTGTGTGCTCCCCATACCACAATCTATTAAAAGTTGTGGGTCAGATGAACTCCATGATACATTTTGGGGTTCTATAAACCCTGGCCCATAACATAATATAGAGTGATTGCAACATATAGCATCAGGTCAATTTATGTTCCTATTAATTGTGAAGACACAGCCTTCAACCTGCCATAATGGGCCAGTGCAAGGTTGCCATTATGGTGGATGCAGATGTGTAGGGCTGAATTAGCTTGGAGACAACGATAACATAAAGTCCATAGGGAACGTAGATGCTGTGCCAGTGTGAAGGCTGACAATTGAACAATGTACCAATGTGGTAGTGAAGAGCCTACGGCAATCTTCAGAGATTGAATCAGTGCGCAGGGCTAGACCGATATGCACTCGTGAAAAGGCTATGATGGTCTGCAGATGGCTGTCATGTCCTAATGTTCTACGGGCGGCACGGTAGCACAGTGGCTAGCACTGTCGCTTCACAGTGCCAGGGCCCCAGGTTCGTTTCCCGGCTTGGGTCACTGTCTGTCCCTGTGTCTGCGTGGATTTCCTGCAGATGCTCCAGTTTCCCCCCACACGTCCCGAAAGACGTGTTGATAAGTAATTTGGAGACTCTGAATTCTCTCTCTGTGTACCCGAACAGGCGCCGGAATGTAGCGACTAGGGGCTTTTCACAGTAACTTCATTGCAGTGTTAATGTAAGCCTACTTGTGACAATAAAGATTATTATTATTATGTCTGTAGTTTTTGTGGTTTTACCAGTATGGTAGCTCAAAATAGTGACCTATATTTCAGGAAACAATTGTACAAATAAGTAGGCATGCACATTATTCATGTAGCATACTTATTCAGATGAGATAAGAAAATTCCTACAGGGCATTACATATACCAGTTTTGCAGTAAATTCTACATCAGTCTTTATTCTTCATATAAAGAACAAAGACCCTAATTCATCTGCATATCCTTCTATTCCTTCCTCCCTCATGTACTTTCTAAATTTGTCATAGTCCTTGATGACCAAAGGCTGCTTTCCCCTTTCAGGCGGGAGCTGACGGGTGGTTATTTAACCCCAGGATCAGGGGCAGCACGATGGCGCAGTGGTTAGCATTGTCGCCTCACGGTGCTGAGGTCCCAGGTTCGATCCCGGCTCTGGGTCACCGTCTGTGTGGAGTTTGCACATTCTCCCTGTGTTGTGTTTGCGTGGGTTTCGCCCCCACAACCCAAAGATGTGCAGGTTAGGTGGATTGGCCACGCTAAATTGCCCCTTAATTGGAAAAAATGAATTGGGTGCACTAAATTTAAAAAAAAAAAAATTTTGCATCAGGATCACCACACCTCAGGCGAAGGGCAAGGTTAAGAAGGCGATGTTTTCATGAATAACCTCCGCTGGTACAGGAATTGAATTCTTGGTCTCGTTCGGCATCACAAACCAGCTGTAAAGCCAACTGAGCTAAACCGGCCTATCTGAACTATCTAGCTTCTCCTTAAAGGATATTTGCGTCAGTTATTTCCGTATTCTACCTTCCCGTCATTTGTCAATGGGATTTCCCATTGTAACTACCCCCACCCTGCCAGGAAACCCACAGGCGGGGGTGCACTTCCGTCGGGAAAAGTTAATCGCAACAACAGAAGAATTCCGGCCCTTATCTACATCTACCCATTCATGAGGTGTCTTTGAAGCAGATACATAACTTGGCATTGGAGTGTTAACACAGGCTTTCAAACCTTCTGAGCTTTGTTATTGAAATTATTCTGTTTTACAGACTGACTGAGCATGACACCTTCTCCACAATAAAATTAGAACTGTCTTTCAGCAGACACATTGCCGTTTTGCTTGAGCCTTATTCCAAAATGTAATGCCCAGATTGGAGGGACATTAATAAAAAAACAAACACTTTTATTGAAAGATTTTCAATTCATGATAGATAGAACTATCATACACATACTCCAACTGTACAATTATCTCTACCAAGAGAAAAAAAAATCACAGGAGTAGTATGAATAACAAATACAAAACACAGAAATAGCCAAGGTTACAGAAAAGAGCATTTTACATCTTTTAACCCATTTTAGACACTATGCGGTTAAACTATACACTTATACATTTTGCCGGTGTGGCCTATATTAGTGGATCAGGTCCCGCATGGAAACTTTATGGTTTAAAGAAACTAATGAAACCCCCCTCCCCGATGCTGTCACCTGTGGGGGGAGGTGGGGGGGGGGGGGGGGGTAGTCCCAGCGGGCAGCACATTAGGGCAAAGCCCATTGAGGGTGGTGAGACATTGTCCAGAGAATTTGACCTTCTTTTGGGAGCGTGCTTCTGTAGTGCCATTCGTGGGTCCCCGTACCCCTGTTGTAGTGTATATTTATCACTTCTCCTGTGATTTAGTTGCTACCTCCTCCCCGTCTCTCTTCCCCCCTCCTTTTCCCCCCTCTAGTTCACCCTCTCCCCTCTTTTGCTCCCCCCCCCCCCAAACATAGTTGCTGGTCACGAGCAGATCCTTAAAGAGGCTGGTAAATTGCCTCCATGTGTAGTGGAAGCCATTCTTCAACTCCCCGAGACCAAATTTTATTTTCTCCAGTTTCAGGAATTCCACCAGGTTGGACAACCAGTCCGTGGCCTTGGGTGACTGTGCCAATCTCCATCCAAGCTGGAGTCTCCGCTGGGCAATCAGGGAGGTGAAGGCCAGGGCATCGGCCCCCTCCCCATGAATCAACACCCCAAAGATTACCACCAAGGGACATGGCTCCAACTTCATCCCTACCACCCTGGACATGGCCTCAAAGAAAGTGGCCCAGAACCCGACAAGATTGGGGCAGGACCAGAGTATGTGGGTGTGGTTGGCCGGAACTCCCTGGCACCATTCGCCATCCTCCACCTCTGGGTAGAACCCGCTCATGCGTGGCCTGGTCAGGTGCACCCTGTGCATCACTTTTAGCTGCGTTAGGCTCAGCCCTGCGCATGAGGTGGTAGAGTTCACCCTATGTCGTGCCTCGATCCAGAATTCTTCCCCTATCTCCTTGCCCAGTTCCTCCTCCCATCTTTCTCGTGTTTCATCCAACGAGGCCCTTACATCTTCTAACATTTGTCCATATATGTCGGCACATTTACCATCCCCATGTCCGCCACTAACAGTTTGTCCATTAGTGTGTGACCGGGTAGATGGGGGATCATTATGGTCTCCTTATAGAGGAAGTTCCTCAGTTGCACGCATCGAAGCTCGTTCCCTTTAGGGAGCTGGAGCTCTCAGTTAGTTCCCTCACGGTTGGTACTCTACCATTTACGCCCCGGTCCCTTACTGTCAGCACCCCTTCATCCTTTCTCCACGTTGTGTGGGTGGCCTCTATTTTTGCCAGAATGAATCGATGGAGCTGAATTCTCCGCCGTCAGGATGCTCCATTTTGCCGGCAGCCCGGGGTGGCGTTTCTCGGCGGCGTGGGGCTGCCCCACAATGGGAAACCCAATTGACCGGCCGGTGAAACGGAGCATCCCGATGGCGTGCTGAATCAGAAACCTGGCGCGACGGGACGGAGAAACCCGCCCATGGTTTCTGCAGATTGTGGCAGCAGCAGACATGTCACCATGTTTGAAGTTGTGTCTGAGCTGGTTCTGGTCCTTCGCGTGGCCACCACCACCGGGCTCCTCGAATACCTGGCTGGGAGGAGTACGTGTGGGGTGGTGGCCAGTACTCGGCGGGATGTCCCAATACAGGATGTCTCCTCCATCTGCATCCATTCTGCCTCTGGTTCTCCCAGCCACCCCTGCACCCTTACTGCGTTTGCTGCCCAGTGGTAGAATAAGAGGTTCAGCAGAGCCAAGCCCCTCATGTTCCACATTCATTGTAGGATGCTTTTGAGAATCCTGGGTTCTTTCCCGCCGACACAAACGGCATAATTAACTTTTCTACCTTTGTGAAGAAGGCTTTGGCGATGAAGATCGGGAGAGCTCTGAATAGGAAGAGGTACCTTGACAGTAAGTTCATTTTTATTGTCTGCATTCTTCCCGCCAGCGAGAGCGGGAGCGAGTGCCACCTCCGCAGGTCTCTCTTTACCTCGTCTACTAGGCTAGACAGGTTCATTATGGCGCTATGCCCAGTCATGGGCTATCGGGATCCCGAGGTATCGGAACTTGGATTGGGTCAGTTTGAAATGTAGGGTTCTCAGCTCTGCTTCTCCCCCGCTGGGGATTCACCGGGGAGGTTTTCGCTCTTGCTCAGGTTAAGTTTGTATCCCGAGATGGCACCGAATTTCCTCAGGATTTCATGATCTGTCCCATGCTGGCTAGGGGGTTTGAGATGTAGAGGAGCAGGTCATCCACATAGAGTGAGATTCTGTGCTCTCTGTCTCCCCTCTGGATGCCTCTCCACCCCTTCGCTGAACTGAGAGTGATAGCCAGTGGCTCGAATGCCAGGGTGGACAGCAGCGGGGACAATGGGCATCCTTGCCTCGTGCCTCTGTGCAGCCGGAAGTAGCCAGATCTGCTGGTGTTCATCTGCACGCTCACCATGGGAGCGTTATACAACAGTTTCACGCATGAGATGAACCCTGGCCCAAATCGTTCCAGTACCTCCATGAGGTACCTCCATTTGACTCTGTTGAAGGCTTTCTCTATGTCCAGGATGATGATCACTTCTGGTATCTCCTCCCAGGTGGAGTCATAAGCACGTTCAGCAGGTGTCTGATGTTCACCGTTAACTGTCTGTGCTTGACAAACCCAGTCTGATCTTCTGCGATTACTTCTGGCAAGCAACTCTTCAGTCCCTTCATGTGAGCCTTCGCCAGGACTTTGGTATCAGTGTTCCGGGGTGAAAAGGACCTATATGACCCACACTCCATAACCAGAATTTGACCCTCCCCGTCTCCTCCCCTATCTATTCCTCAACCTCCCCCCCCCCCCCCACCCCCATACTCCTCTGTCGATGCAGTTCCCCCTTCCCTTTCCCCGCTCCCGGGTTGATTCCCCCCTTGCCTGCCCCTCCCCTTTCCTCTCGCCCCCTGCCCCCGCCCTGGCTTGCTGTTTTGCTCCCCCCCTTCTGCCGGGTGCTCCCTCTTTCTTGGGAGATGCACCGCTGCCCCCTCTCTTTTTGGAGGAACATTAATACATGTTAATATTTGATTATGTTGATGTAATATCTTTCTACTGGCTCTGTGGTGAAGTTTGTGTCTTTTGGTGAATTGCTGAAACTATTTCTCCAAGATTAAAACCTCTTAGAGCCACCCGTGATATTGTCAGGGTGAATGAATGTTTTGCACAGTCGATGATATTGCAGAATGAATTCTTGATATCGGCAGCGCATTCATTTCAATATCCTCGTCCCTATTCATAAATGGCTTTAGCTTTTTGATGCACGATCAATAACTACTAAAACGAGATTGTAGTACAACTGAAGGCTTTAATAAGCTAGAAGTATTCCCCAGCAGCTCAGGTACAGAATGAGGGCTGCTGGGACGGTACGAGTTCTTATACCCTGCCTATTGGGCAGAGCTACCATACTCTACAGCCAATGGTAAGACCCCTAGGTTTAACCACTGGTACTTCAGTCTCTCAGGTACCGTAATACCTGATAATATCACACCTTTTTGATCATTTTAAACTTCCCTATCCTTATGACCAGCTTGTAGCCCCCACTCTTTTAGTTATGAGTGTGACACCGTTCCATCAACGCCACCATTAGGGAACAGAGTCTTAACTCTCGTATCCATCAACTCTGCATTTTTCCAAAAGCATTCCAACTTGCTGCACCTCTTTGTAGTTTCACAAACCTTCACAATATCTGCTTCTTTCGCCTTGTTTCAATTACCTATCCGAATTGTTTAACTTCTTTCTTGGTGTTTATTACTCCTCTCCCACCCCAAGAAGCATCTTTGGGATGTTTTGCTCTTTCAAAGTTGCAATGCAAGCTTGGGGCAACAGAAATGCATAGGTATAGCAGTGGTTAGCACTGTTGCTTCACACCGCCAGGAACCCGGGTTGAAATCCCTGCTTGGGTCACTGTCTCTGCAGAGTCTGCACTTTCTCCCCATGTCTGTGTGGGTTTCCTCCGGGCGCTCCTGTTTCCTCTCACAAGTCCCGGAAGACCTGCTTGTTAGGTGGATTGGACATTCTGAATTCTGCCTCTCTGTACCCGATCAGGCGCCGGAATGTGGCGACTAGGGGATGTTCACAGTAACTTCATTGCAGTGTTAATGTAAGCCTACTTTTGACACTAATAAAGATTATTATTATTAAATATATCTCTTTGTTCTACACGAGTAAAGGGTGGCACAGTGGCATAATGATAAGCACTGCTACCTCACAGCTTCAGGGTCCCAGGTTCAATTCCGGCCTTGGGTGACTGTGTGGAGTTTGCACTTTATCCCCGTCTCTGTGTGGGTTTCCTCCGGGTGCTCCGGTTTCCAGTCCAAAGATGTGCAGGTTAGATGGATTGGCCATGCTAAATTGCCCCTTAGTGTCCAAAAGGGTAGGTTGGATTACTGGGTTACGGGGATAGGCTTAAGTAGGGTGCTCGTTCCAAGGGCCGGTGCAGACTTGATGGACCAAATGGCCTCCTTCTGCACTGTAAATTCTATGAGTATGTGAAGAAAAGAAGCAAAGCCGCACTGATCAGTGCAACAAGATTTGGGCTGCCTCTTCCAGTGCTATTTGCTTTAAAGGAACAATTGAGACAACTGTGAGTGGAGATGACAAAATCTCTGACTTAATTGGTTTAAACCTTTTAGGCGATGGGTTTTGGTTCACGTGTGACAGGTACGCAGACTTGTCACTTGGAGGCAGGATAAAATTCTTTAATGGCTCCCATCGGCACCTCAAGACAGCTCCATTGTGCTGACTTCAGCAATTTAAATCAAATGAAAATACCTCGTCACAGCACTGCTTTTCAATCCTTTTAATGCTAAATTAATCACCATTGGGAATATTTGCTAATTGGGCTCTTTGACGGGCCTTTGTGGAGTCTTTAAAAATTAAGCAGGTACTTTTGTGCAGATGAACACTAATAGACACAAGGTAACAGCTTTTCAATATAATTTTCTAATTTCCCAGAAACCGTCTCCTGTTCCACGATACAAGTAAGAAAATGATACAGCATATTTTTTGAAGTTGTTTTCAGTAATTCCAAATCGGGTTGCTCATGGCAGATGGATTGACACTGATATAAGATGTTTATTTTTGGTGATAAATCCATTTTCAGCTGAACTAAAGTGCACCGTATGGCATGGAAAGCCATATTCAACCTCACAAACCTCTGCCAGATCCCAGTTGAGCAATCCACTCAGTCCCATTGCCCCGCTCCACCTCTACACCCGCGAGTGTATTTTCCTCGAGTGTCCATCCAATTTTCTTTGGAAATCATAGAATCACTATAGTACAGAAGGAGGACGTTCGGCACATTGAGTCTGCACCGACCCATTGAAAGAGCACCCTACCATGACCCATGGCCCATTCCCCTATCCTATCCCTGTAAACCAGTCACCCCACCTGACCCTTTCGACACAAAGAGGTAATTTAGTAAGGCCAATCCACCTAACTTGCACATCTTTGGACTGTGGGAGGAAACCAGAGTACCTGGAGGAAATCCACGCAGACATGGCGAGAATGTGCAAAACCTTCAATCCAGTTCCCCTTGTGCTGTTAGCCTCTGGCTGCTGTTGAGTGAAGAGTCAAGAGTTCTGCTCCTTTTCCCAAACACCTTGGGCGGGATTCTCCCGCAATCGGTGGGATGGCCCAACGCTGGCACCAGGAACGGCGCGAACCACTCCGGCGTCGGGCCACCCGGAAGTTGCGGAATCCTCAGCACTTCTGGGGGCTAGGCCGGCGCTGGAGGGGTTGGCACCGCGCTAACTGGCATCGATGGGTCGCCACTGTCCCTCGCATGCGCAGTACCACCGGCGTGTTTTTGCACATGCACAGGGGGTTTCTTCTCCACGCCCTACAGGGGCCGGCCCGGAGAGAAAGAGTGCCCCCACGGCACTGGCTCGCCCGTAGATCGGTGGGCCCCGATCGCAGGCCAGGCCGCGAGCCAGGCCACCCCCCCCCACCGGCCGCGCCCCCCCGGGCCCCCCCACCCCCCCCCCCACCCCCCCCCACCACCGGCCGCATCCCCCCCGCCCCCACCACCGGCCGCGTCCCCCCGCCCCCACCACCGGCCACGCCCCCCACCCCCGGCCGCCCGGATCCTGGGTTCTTTATAATTATAATTATAATATAATTAGATTCATGCTGGACAAAGGTGTTTTTATATGTGGGTTATATTCCAGCTATGTAGCTATGTTCCTATTGTGCTTCAGGAGGGTTACTGCGTGAAGAGTAAATAGAAGTAAGTCAGTGCTTCGCAAAAAGAGGCCACTTCCAGAGGGAAGAATTTTCCTGTGTTCTTAGTTTAAACTGGAAGCCATGGCAGTTTGAGACAGGAACTCAGGGAGGGAATGTCTCTCAACTCTGCCAGAAGAAAGACTGCACAGGACGGGAGTTGCAAAGAGATCCTAAGGTACACAATACAATCTAAATAACCAGGGAATTGGGACAAAAAAAACGTTTGAGACACCTGAAGTTAAGAGAACTGAGACCAAGATATTCTTCAGGAGATTTCAAGGCAGAGTAACATAAGTGTTTGAGTTAAAGAGACAATTGCCATTACTAGATTTAAAGTGGGACAGCAGACATCAGAGGTAATTGAAGGAATTGATGTCATTTTGATTAAGAGTTAAAGCAATTGTGAACAGCTTGTCCAGCCAACAAGACAAGGCCATCCTAGAAGGAGTTGGTGTAAAATCCTGGACTGGAACACCTGTTAAAAGTGGAGTGGAAGCTTTGTTTAAAAGTTTCATTTGGAAAACCTTGGAATACAAATCATTAAGGGAAAGCATTATTAAGGTAGCACAGTGGTTCGCATTGTTACTTCACAGCGCCAGGGTCTCAAGTTTGATTCCCAGCTTGGGTCACTGTCTGTGCAGAGTCTGTTCTCTCCATGTCTGGGGGTTTCCTCCCACAAGTCCCAAAAGACGTGCTGTTAGGTGAATTGGACATTCTGAATTCTCCCTCCCGAACAGGCGCCGGAATGTGGCGACTAGGGGCTTTTCACAGTAACATTAAGCAGTGTTAATGTAAGCCTACTTGTGACAATAAAGATTATTATTATTATGAGAGACGATTTTAAAGCATGTTTTAGCGAGTGAAGTTTGGAAATGTAGCGATATGCATCCATATGAATATACAAGGGGTTAATGTAAATACACTACAACTAAGTAAACACTAGAGGGAGCACCGGAGATGTCATGACCTGCAGACATACAGTTAATGAACACATAGATTAGGACATAACCAATGGGTAAAAGGTAAACTTGCAGGTTGAGTCCGTAATTAAGAAAGCAAATGCAATGTTGTCATTTATCTCAAGAGGCTTGGAATATAAAAGCAGGGATGTATTTCTGAAGCTTTATAAAGCATTAGTTAGGCCCCATTTAGAATACTGTGAGCAATTTTGGGCCCCACACCTCAGGAAGGACATACTGGCACTGGAGCGGGTCCAGCGGAGATTTACACGGATGATCCCAGGAATGGTAGGCCTAACATACGATGAACGTCTGAGGATCCTGGGATTATATTCATTGGAGTTTAGGAGGTTGAGGGGAGATCTAATAGAAACTTACAAGATAATGAATGGCTTAGATAGGGTGGACGTAGGGAAGTTGTTTCCATTAGCAGGGGAGACTAGGACCCGGGGGCACAGCCTTAGAATAAAAGGGAGTCACTTTAGAACAGAGATGAGGAGAAATTTCTTCAGCCAGAGAGTGGTGGGTCTGTGGAATTCATTGCCACAGAGGGCAGTAGAGGCCGGGACGTTGAGTGTCTTTAAGACAGAAGTTGATAAATTCTTGATTTCTCGAGGAATTAAGGGCTATGGAGAGAGAGCGGGTAAATGGAGTTGAAATCAGCCATGATTGAATGGTGGAGTGGACTCGATGGGCCGAATGGCCTTACTTCCGCTCCTATGTCTTATGGTCTTAAGACACCCAGAGGTGACACTACCACAAGGGGGCAACCCATATAAAAGGACAGGGCACACATGCTCTGACTCTTTCCACAGACAGACACTTAGAGAGGACAGGGCAGATCAGAAACATCACACCTACCACGTGGCTTAGAGCAGACTGGTTAGTTCGACTGAGTTACTATAGCAAGATTAGCAGGAGAGTCGAACTCATAGAGAACTGTACTGATGGTTCAATAAATCACATTGAACTTACTTCAACGTCTGGAGTATCTTTTGGTCAAAGCTGTATCGAGTTGCAGCCTGTGTTATCCCAGAGTACGTAACACATCAGGAAACTCTCATGTGACAATCATTTGGGAGGATTCTGAGGAGACATCCACAGGCACTAACTTGGGTTCAGAATGGAGTGTGTATTGATCACAGTCCCCTTGCATGCCTAAAAGGAACTATTTGTGTTAAGGAGATTATTGTAGCTCAAGATGTACTTTGCAATCCATGTTAATCTTAAAATTTATCAAAATAACGAGGGAGTAAAGGATAATAATCCAACTTTTCATGTTCCATATTTTCTTTTCTTGTTGTTAAAACTAAATAGTGGTCCTGTAACTGTTCCTGCACATTTTATTTTAAAAACAGTTACGGTCTTTTGAGCTGTTTGCCACAAAGACACATGGAGTTGGATTTTCGTGGAGTCAGGCAGATTCCGGGGAGGGGTTAAAATGGTGACCCATTCCCTGGATTTCCGATTTTTAATAGAGTCTTCACAAAAAGGTTTTTTAGCGCAGAAGGAGACTATTCGGCCCATTGCACCTGCACTGACCCTCCAAAAGAGCACTCACCTAGGCCCACTCCAAAGCCCTATCCCCATAACACCGCGCACCGATCATGGCTAATCCACCTAACCAGCACACCTTTGGACTATGGGACGAAACCGGAACACCCGCAGGAAACCAATGCAGAAATGGGGAGAACATGCAAATTGCACCCAGACAGTCATCCTGGTGCTGTGAGGCAGCAGTGATAACCACTGTGCCAATGTGCCACTCTTAAGTGTGCAGGTTGGTTTGGATCATGAGCCCTGCAGTCCCAACCCAGCCAGTTTCTATACAGGGATAGGTATGTCCTAGTCCTCAACAATTTTCATGCAGCCAGGCAGCTTTTCAAAGAGTCAAGGTTCACGACACCTGAAGAGATATTGCGAACCATAGCTTGCATGAGACAACTTTCAAAGGTACATTTAAAATGCCCTCCTCATGCCAAGGTATGCTCTCCACTCCCCCCTTTTGGCTCCTCATCACCCAAGTACCAAGCTCTGGTACACCCAGGCCCATTCACCCTCTATATACTGTATAGAACCAACGAACCCCACAGTGATAAGAGATGTGTAAAAGAAAAGGGTGGAAGAGCATGAGGGGCAATGAGGTGGCATGGATGGGGCATAGGGGGTGTGTGGGACTGAGGGGTTGTGAGGGCTGAGGGCTAGGCAGCCTCACTTTTTCATTATAAATGGGATTAAGCACCCAGACAGCCTTTTAAATAGCCCCACCAAGGCTCCTTTGAGCCACTGTGGCTGCCTCAGAACAGTTCCCAGGGCCTGCTAGCTCTATTGCAACCCACACCCTCCCCTCAGAGAAAATCCTGTCTTTCCTGGCACTCTCTCCACAAACCGTGAATTTTCCTGATCCCGCTACCTGCCTCGAGGATGAAAATTCAGCCCAGGGCATCATCAGCAAATTTTGAATTTCTACCCATTCTTCCACTATTCCAGTCATTTATATAAATCAAAAGAAGCGGTGGTCCTAACTCTGAACCTTGGGGAACACCACAGTCTTAACACCTTCCAGTCTGATAATCAGCCATTTACCACGGATTGATGTTTTCCGTCTTTAAGCCAATTTTTTAAACTTCACTGATGCCGACCCTTCTTTTCAAAGAGCGTTAGTTTTATTAGCCAGCCTTTTATGTGGTACTCTGTCGAACACGTCTTAAAATAGACAACATACATTGTTTTCCTTTGTCAACCGTCTCCATTACTTCATCAGAAAAATCAATTCAATTAGTCAAACGCACTTAATGCAACCCCCTCCACTTGCCTGTTGATTTTTTTTCATCACCCTTAAATAGATCAAGGAATATTTTTTAAACTATTTTTAAACTTGTTTTCTAAGTGCTGTCCATTAGCATTCATACATGGCATGTTTTATGCCTGATGAAGTGCAGGTGAGTTTTGGGAATTTTGGGAGGAAAGAAAGCATTTTTCCAAAACAGGACAAAGTGGAATCAGAAAGTCCCCCCCCCCCGCTGTATTTGCAACTTAGTTGTGTCCACTTTCAGATTTAGACAGGTAACTGTTATATTTTGTAACCAATGTACTTTGGCTGTCAAGTTCTGCCAAGATTCCATGGCGCATTCTGCTGAAGCCTCTGGCGGCATGATGGCACAGTAGTTAGCACTGCTGCCTCACAATACTAGGGACCCGGGTTTCATTTCCACCTTGGGTCACAGTTTATGTGGTGTTCGCACGTTCTCCCAGTGTCTGTGTAGGTTTCCTCCGTGTGCTCCGGTTTCCTCCCGCAGTACAAAGATGTGCAGGTTGGGCGGATTGGCCATTCGAAATTGCCCTTAGTGTCCAAAGGTTAGGTGGAGTTGTAGGGTTTGTTACAGGGGTAGGTTGGGGAGTGGGCCTCGGTAGGGTACTCTTTCAGAGAGGGTCAGTGCAGAGTCAATGGGCCGAATGGCCTCCTTCTGTCTGCACTGTACCGGTTCTATGATTTCTACATTTTCCCTTATCCTGTGGATAAATGCCTGACCCCAGCAACTTTGACGAATAGCAAGGTGAAGACTTGAGAAATTAAAACAAATTATTATTCTCAACTTTCTTTCAATCTGTGAATAATGCACATCACCTGGGTACCATTTTGCTTCTCCTTTGTAGATTGACCCCAGGATTTGTATTCTCTGCTGAGAGTCATAGTCATAAAATTATGATGGCACAGTCGGAGAACATTTGGCCCATTTTGTCCCTGCCATCTCTCTGTACAGCAAACCAGTCAGCCCCATTCCCCCGTTCTATCTCCGTGGTCCTGCAGACTTAATTCTCTGACGTGCCTAACTAATTTCCTTTTGAAATCATTGATCATCTTTGCTTTCAACACGCTCAAAGGCAGCAAGTTCCACATCATTACCAACCACGGCGTAAAGAAGGTTCTTCCTCAGATCCCCCCCTCATCGCTTTCCAAAATGTTGAAACGTGTGTCGCCGAGACCTTGTACCATCAACTAATGGGAATGGGTTTTCTTTGCCTTTTCTTTAGTTAAGTGGACAAAACGCCAAAAATCAGTTTTGCGGCTGAGTGCAATACATTGAATTTTGCAATCTTGCCAGATGTAAGAGGGCAAGAAACCTTGCTGCAGCCTAAAAGCACCAGTAAAAATACTGTTATCACGTGAGCTACTTGTAGGGACTGTCTTAGGGACCACAAGACATACTTGTGAAGTGTAGACAATGATTTGCTCCCAAAGTCGATCAGTTCACTCATTTAGCAAAGCATAAAAGTGTCTGGGCAATAATTAAATGACTGGTCACTTCCCACTCTCCTTGAACACTGTTGCGTTCTTTATACGCCATCTAAATGTTTAGCCTGTTGCTACTGAAATGTCAATGACGTTCAGTTCAGTGGGTATACGTACCATATTGACAAGTTTAACACCAGCTCAGAAACTGTCCACATTTTAATTTTCTACTTAGCCAAAATTGAACTGAGAGGTTACAGGCATAAAAATAACAAGATTGTTTTTTGATGAGAGATCTGAAATAACGGCAAGCAAGTGTGAATGGAGACGTAATTGGGTATGATGCACACAGGCTGGTTAAGAGTTAGGACGTCTAATTAAACCTGGCTAATAAACCACAAGCACATCGGTTTATGATTCCGATAGCTGAAGAATGTATGATGTGGCTGTGTGGCATCAATGAGTCAATGATAGTATAAGCACAAAAACAACCCTTTGTTAAATCATTGGAATCCGATGATTGGAATGAAAAAGAGAAATAAGGTCAGTGAATAGAGGGTCGCGCTACATGAGTCTCAATTGTGAAGCGACAGAATGAAAGGAAATGAAGTACAAACGAAACAAAATGAGTTGCAGTGAATGAGTGAGAAGGATCAATAAAGCCAAATTTTAGTGAAGTATGAAGTGTTTATTTAATGCTTCAGGGTTGGATGTCAAGCTCACTGCACTAGCAGTATTTGTAGAAAGATCAAAGTGGATTAGCCCATGTTTTCCAGTTTAAAAAAATCCAGGGAAGGATTCCTTTGTTTTTAGCTCTTCTAAGTACATCCTAGGCTGCAAAACGTGGGTCCTTAGTTTACATTTCTTTTGGCTCCAAAATGGTATCTACAGTTTGCACACAAACATTGACCGTGAACTAGACTGGCACCATTTTTAAGAGCTTTGTGGCCTGCACACAGGGTGTGTCAGCTGCTAATATGCAGAGTAGGCAGAGTGTGACATCAACCAGCATATACTGGTTTGATGGCAGCACTGCCAATTTGAAGCTTAACTCACCAGCTAACATCATCTCGTAAACATGTCCAGCTGAACACTTGAGCAAGAAGGTTCATCAATAGCTTTCAAGTTTTTTTGCTGTCTGTTGCTGTGATTGTTAAAGTGTTTCTAAAGTTGTTTAAAGTTCTTAAAGGCAGCGATGTGTCACATGCCATAGGGCTTTGCCCTGACTACAAGGATTCCACACAAACACATTTTTGTTTCTCATTCTCCCTCGACAGAGATGAGGAGGTGGAGCGGGCATCTCATTTCACCTGGTTTGCAGGATTTCTCATGGGTGCAGGGTGCCATTGACTGCACGCACATCACTTTCCAGGCATTGGAAGGGTTTCTCCTCTTCCGATGTTCAGCTGGTGTGCAACGGTATGGTCAGTGCCTAGTATTCTAGAAGCAGTCATAATGCCTTAATTTTCCAGCAGTTCACAATATTATTTTAATTTGTGCTGTCACAGCTAAGCAGAGGGTATCTACGCAAGTGATTATGCGTTGATGAGGTGGCTCATGATTCTGGTGCAGAACCCATGCACACATTAGATTAGATTGGAGTAGATTTAGATTTATTGTCACTTGTATCGAAGTACATTGAAAAGTATTGTTTTGCGTACAGTCCAGGCAGATCATTCCATGCATGAAAAAATCAAGGAAATACCGGGATAGCAGGACTGATGTACGAGGAGAGATTGAATCGGTTAAGATTGTATTCAGAAGAATGAGGGGGGATCTCATAGAAACCTATAAAATTCTAACAGGACTGGGCAGGATGGATGCAGGAAGGATATTCCCGTTGGTGGGTGTGTCCAGAACCAGGGGTCACAGTCTGAGGATATGGGTAGACCGTTTAGGACAAAGATGAGGAGAGATCTCTTCATCCAGAGACTGGTGAGCCTGTAGAATTTGTTACCACTGGAAGTAATTGAGTCCAAAACATTGTATGGTTTCAAGCAGCAGTTAGATATAGCACTTAGGACGAAGAGGATCAAAGGATATGGGGGAAAGTGGGATTAGGCTATTGAGTTGGATGATCAGCATTGATTATAATGAATGGCGGAGCAGGCTTGAAGGGCCTCCTCTTGCTTCGATTTTGTTCTATGTTTCTATACATTAAATACACAATGTAAATACATAGACGTAGACACCGGGTGAAGCATATATCCGAATGCTATAACAGTAGGGGAGATGCATAGAGAGATAAGTGCAGTCCATAAGAGCATCATTCAGGAGTCTGGTAACAGTGGGGAAGAAGCTGTTTTTTAATCTGTCAGTGCGTGTTCTCAGACTTTTGTATCTTCTGTGCAGAAGACCAGGAAAGCAATATAATGGGAGATGTGACAGAATAAATCACTGGGGTGCTGTAGCAGACTTACACCACCTGAACCACTCTGGAGGAGCCCTATGCTAGGCTTTAGAGTACTTGATAAGATTTGGTATGATCTGCTGCGTAACACTATGCCTCGTCACCATAACGGGGCAGTAATGTCACCAGCTACACAGTGACAACTGAGGAAGAGGAGGAAGAAGAAGGCATCCAACAAATAAGGAGGAACCAGTGGATGTACTATACTTAGGTTTCCAAAAGGCATTTGATAAGATGCCACATCAAAGGTTAATGCGGAAAATAAAAGCTTATAGTGCAGGAACTAACATATTGGCATGGATTTAAGATTGGCTAAGTAACGGGGATTAGGTTTAAATGGGTCATTTTTTGGTTGGCAAGATGGAATGAGTGGTATGCCACAGGGGTCAGTGCTGGGGCCTCAATAATTGACAATTTATACAAATGACCGGTGAAGAGATTAAAAGTATGGTTGCTAAATTTTCTTATGACACAAAGAAAGTAAGTTGTGAAGAGGACATAAGTGGGATACAAAAAGATAAAGATAAAGTGAGGGAGCAAAGATCCGGAAAATGGAGTATAATGTGGGAAAATATGGAATTGTCCATTTTGGCAGTCTCCTAGCCATGTGTTTCTCGATAGCATACCATTCACTGGTGGCGGGATTCTATCTTCCTGCTGCTTGTCAGTGGGATTTCCCATTGAACCACGCCACCGGGAAACCCACGGGCAGGGATGTGCTGCCATTAGGAAAAGAGAATCTCAACGACCGAAGAATTCCGGCCCGTATATAAATGGTGCAAGACTGCAGAGCTCTGAGACACATAAGCCTGCCGGGAAGCCTGTTTGTAACTGCGAGAAGCATGGATTCAGGACCAACTTAGCACAGGGCTTTTTCGCGGAGCTTTCAGTCCATCTTTTCCACTGCAGAAGTGTTGGTCAACTCCAGGAGAACACTTGCAGACCTGACCAAGATACAGCATCTGATGGTCATTGTCTCAGCTCCTGTTGTAACACTGAGAGATGCAATTAAATATCTGGCCATCAGCCATCTTCTGGAGGCTGCTCAATCAAAGTGCTCACCTGAGTCCTCTGCAACAAAACAATTGTGCGACCTTTACCTCCAGCAAACTGAACTGGGACCTTTGTTATCCTAGCCTCCTGCCCTCATTGTAGGCCACTCATGTCTGGTGCCTCATTACATGTAGATCCCACCTCTAAGCTACCCTCTTAATGATGCATAGTGTCAGGATCTGAGCTAGTGGCCACGTGCGTGAAAGCAAATGACAGTGCTGCTTCATCATCGCTGTTTCTCTGCGCTTCCATCTCTTGTTCACTGCTGGAACAAGGTGCAATACTTCGGTATCTGAAAGAAGAAAAGCAGAAAATAGTGTCATGAGGGAAGTTGGGGGAAAGAAAGGGATATATACTTATGTCACCTGCAGCTTTTAAATCAGAAGAGATTGAGGGATGTGGGGTAAGTTGGATGCAAGAAGAAGGATCAGGGGTAAGGATTGCATCACTGTTGATGGTTTCAGCTCCACTTCTGCCTCTCCCACTGTTAGCAGGTCATCTCCCTCATCAAAGTACATACAGGTATGTCTGTCCTTTCCTGACTATCTCTTTCTGCTTCAGCTTGCCTGCCAGAGAGAGCTTAGTGTGTCAATAAGTATGGCGAAATCTGTTTTGGTGATGTTTGTCATGTTTAGGGTTTTTTCTATCTCTTTCTATTTTTCTTCAGCCTCTCTGGGGACTTTCTCCCCTGCCTAATATTCTGGCCTTCTGACCTGATGTTTCCTTATGTGTCTCAGTGTCATAATAATAATAATAACAATCTTTATTGTCACAAGTAGGCTTACATTACACTGCAATGAAGTCACTGTGAAAAGTCCCAAGTTCCGGTGGCTGTTCGGGTACACGGGGGAGAATTCAGAATGTCCAAATTACCTAGCAAGCACATCTTTCTGGACTTGTGGGAGGAAACTGGAGCACCCGGAGGAAACCCACGCAGACACGCATAATAAAAATCTTTATTGTCACAAGTAGGCTTACATTAACACTGCAATAAAGTTATTGTGAAAAGCCCCTAGTCGCCACATTCCGGCGCTTGTTCGAATACACGGAGGGAAAATTCAATGTAATACCCTTGTTCAGAAAATGATGCAAGGATAAGCCCAGCAACCACAAATCAGCCAGCTTACCTTTAGTGGTGGGAAAGCTTTGAGAAACAATAATCCAGAACAACATTAACGGTCATTTGGAAAAATGTAGGGAATTTAAAAAGCCAGTACAAATTTGTTAAAGGCAAATCGTATTCAACTAGCTTACTTGAGTTTTTTGATGAGGCGACAGAGAGGGTAATATGGTTGATGTTGTGTATATGGCTTTCCAAAACGACTGTCATACTGTGGTGTATAGTGCTCCTGTGAAGTGCCTTGGTGCTATATAAATGTACGTGGTTTATGTCCCTGCCCTTGCTGTTGCCCAGTTATGGCACCTTTAATTTATACTAACTTTGGGAATAGCGATCACAATTCCGTAAGTTTTAGAATACTCATGGACAAAGACGAGAGTGGTCCTAAAGGAAGAGTGCTAAATTGGGGAAAGGCCAAGTATAAAAAAATTCGGCAGGAACTAGGGAATGTGGATTGGGAGCAGCTGTTTAAGGGTAAATCCACATTTGAAATGTGGGAGTCTTTTACGGAAAGGTTGATTAGAGTGCAGGACAGACATGTCCCTGTGAAAATGAGGGAAAGAAATGGCAAGATTAGGGAACCATGGATGACGGGTGGAATTGTGAGACTAGCTAAGATGAAAAAGGAAGCATACATAAGATCTAAGCGACTTAAAACTGATGAAGCTTTGGAGGAATATCGGGAAAGTAGGACAAATCTCAAACGCGCAATAAAGAGGGCTAAAAGGGGTCATGAAATATCTTTGGCTAACAGGGTTAAGGAAAATCCCAAAGCCTTTTATTCGTATATAAGGAGCAAGAGGGTAACTAGAGAAAGGATTGGCCCACTCAAAGACAAAAGAGGGAATTTATGCGTAGAGTCAGAGGAAATGGGTGAGATTCTTAATGAGTACTTTGCATCGGTATTCACCAAGGAGAGGGACATGACGGATGTTGAGGCTAGGGATGGATGTTTAAATAGTCTAGGTCAAGTCGGCATAAGGCAGGGGCAAGTTTTGGATATTCTAAAAGGCATTAAATTGGACAAGTCCCCAGGTCCGGATGGGATCTATCCCAGGTTTCTGAGGGAAGCGAGGGACGAAATAGCTGGGGCCTTAACAGATATTTTTCCAGCATCCTTGAGCACGGGTGAGGTCCCGGAGGACTGGAGAATTGCTAATGTTGTCCCTTTGTTTAAGAAGGGTAGCAGGGATAATCCAGGGAATTATAGACCTGTGAGCTTGAAGTCAGTGGTAGGCAAACTGTTGGAGAGATCTATTCACATTTGGAAGAAAATAGACTTATCAGTGATAGGCAGCATGGTTTTGTGCAGGGAAGGTCATGTCTTACAAACCTAATAGAATTCTTTGAGGAAGTGAAAAAGTTAATTGATGAGGGAAGGGCTGTAGATGTCATATACATGGACTTCAGTAAGGCGTTTGATAAAGTTTCCCATGGCAGGTTGATGGAAAAAGTGAAGTCGTATGGGGTTCAGGGTGTACTAGCTAGATGGATAAAGAACTGGCTGGGCAACAGGTGACAGAGAGTAGTGGTGGAAGGGAGTGTCTCAAAATGGAGAAAGGTGACTAGTGGTGTTCCACAGGGATCTGTGCTCGGACCACTGTTGTTTGTGATATACATAAATGATCTGGACGAAGGTATAGGTGGTCTGATTAGCAAGTTTGCAGATGATACTAAGATTGGTGGATTGCAGATAGCGAGGAGGACTGTCAGAGAATATAGAAAAATATAGATAGATTGGAGAGTTGGGCAGAGAAATGGCAGATGGGGTTCAATCCAGGCAAATGCGAGGTGATGCATTTTGGAAGATCTAATTCAAGAGCGGACTATACGGTCAATGGAAGAGTCCTGGGGAAAATTGATGAACAGAGAGATCTGGGATATCAGGTCTATTGTACCCTGAAGGTGGCAACACAGGTCGATAGAGTGGTCAAGAAGGCATACAGCATGCTTGCCTTCATCGGACGGGGTATTGAGTACAAGAGTCGGCAGATCATGTTACAGTTGTATAGGACTTTGGTTAGGCCACATTTGGAATACTGCGTGCAGTTCTGGTCGCCACATTACCAGAAGGATGTGGATGCTTTAGAGAGGGTGCAGAGGAGGTTCACCAGGATGTTGCCTGGTATGGAGGGTGCTAGCTATGAAGAAAGGTTGAGTAGATTAGGATCGTTTTCGTTGGAAAGACGGAGGTTGAGGGGGGACCTGATTGAGGTCTGCAAAATTATGAGCGGTATGGACAGGGTGGATAGCAACAAGCTTTTTCCAAGAGTGGGGGTGTCAATTACAAGGGGTCATGATTTCAAGGTGAGAGGGGAAAGTTTAAGGGAGAGGTGCGTGGAAAGTCTTTTACGCAGAGGGTGGTGGGTGCCTGGAACGCCTTGCCAGCGGAGGTGGTAGAGGCGGGCACGATAGCATCATTCAAGATGCATCCTGACAGATATATGAGCAGGCGGGGAACAGAGAGAAGTAGATCCTTGGAAAATAGAAGACAGGTTTAGATAAAGGATCTGGATCGGTGCAGGCTGGGAGGGCCGAAGGGCCTGTTCCTGTGCTGTAATTTTCTTTGTTCTTGTTCTAACAGCATTGTTTGTGTATCGATAACCACACACCCCTTAGATTAACTACCTTGATTTCAGCCAGTGGTCAGGGGCAGGAGGGTGCAACTATGAGTGAATTAGAGGTCAAGGAGGTAGGGTTGCAGAAGCCTCAGCCCTTGTCCAACAGGTTTGAGATTCTTGCTCCCTGTGTGGATGAGAGCGGAGACTTGGGGAGGATGAGTTAACTGACCACAGCACTGTGGTACAAGGAGTCATTCAACTGGGGGGAGAGAAAAGAAATGTAATCATAATCGGGGATAGTATAGTTAGGGGCACAGGTATGTTCTCTGTGACCAGGATCGAGAGGCCTGTAGGTTGTGTTGCCTACCTGGTGCTCGGGTTCAGGCTATTTCATCTGGTCTGAAGAGGAACTTTTAGTGGGAGAGTAAAGATCCAGTTGTAGTGGTCCATGTAGGTACCAATGACATAGGTAGAACAAGGATAAAGGTTCTGCTGAAGGAATAGGAGCAGCTAGGGGCTAAATTAAAAAGCAGAACCAAAAATGTACTAATCTCCGGACTACTACCTGAGCCACAAGGGTCAATAAGATTAAAGAGGTAAATGTGTGACTCAAAGATTGGTGTGGGAGAAATGGGTTTGAATTCATGGGACATTGGCACCAGTACTGGGAAAGGAGGGAGCTGGTCCGATGGGAAGGTCTTCACCTGAATCATGCTGGGACCAAAGTCCTGGCGAATCACATAACTAGGGCTGCAGATAGGGCTTTAGGGGAGGGGATTCAGATGTATGGAAAATTAGAAAATCAAAATTACAGGAGAAAGTAGGAGTGCAGGTTAAGGATGAGGGCTTTAACCTAGTTAAAGTGGCTGAGGGCTCAGGAGAAGTTAGTAAACCTTCCAGAACAAGTAATAGAACAGAGAGTATGGAAAGTGGCAGGAATCTAACTTCAGGCACAGCAGATACTGGGACAACTATGAGAAGGGGGGGCGGTGGATGCAGAACTGAGGGTTTTGTACCTAAATGTACACAGTATTTGAAACAAGGTAAATGAGCTTGTAACGCACATTGAAATTGGCGGATATGATGTTGTGGGCATCACAGAGAAGTGGCTGCAAGGGGATCAGGACTGGTAGGATCTAAATATCCAAGGATAAGTGTCCTATCTAAAGGACAGGCAGGTGGGCAGAGGGGTCGGGGTTGCCTTGTTAGTAAGAAATTAAATTAAATCGATAGCAAGAAGAAATATAGGGTCGGAAGGCATAGGTACAGTTGAGGAATTGCAAAGGAACAACGAGGCTGATATATAGGCCCCCTAGCAGTCAGGATGTTAGGCAGAAAATAAATTAGGAGATAGAAAAGGCATATAAGAAAGGCAATTATATAATAATCATGGGAGAATTTTATATGTAGGTAGACTGGGAAGATCAGGTTGGTAGCAGAGCCCAAGAAAAGGAATTTGTGGAATGTCTATGAAATGGATTTTTGGAGCAGTTTGTTAGAGTCCACTAGGGAACAGAGAATTCTAGATTTGGTGATGTGTACTGAGGCAGACTTGATTAGGGAACTTAAGGTGAAGGCACCCTTAGGGGATGGTGACCACAATATGATAGAATTCACCCTGCAGTTTGAGAGGGAGACGCTGGAATCTGATTATAAGGTATTACAATTGAGTAAAAGTAACTGCAAGGACATGAGGGGGGAGCTAGCTAGAGTTGATTGGAAGGGGAGACTAGCAGGGAAGATGGTGGAGTTTTGGGGGGGGGTTTAAGAAGGGAAGGAGTCAGAAGATGGAAAATTATAAGTTGGTTGCCTGACTTCGGTCGTTGGTAAGATTTTGGAGTCCATTATTAAGGATGAGATTGCGGAGTACTTGAAAATTCATGGTAAAACAGAGCTGAGCTAGCACGGCTTTGTCAAGGGAATGTCATGCCTGACAAACCTGTTAAAATTCTTTGAGGAGGTAAGGAGAAGGTTAGTTAAAGAAGAGCCAGTGGATGTGATTTATTTGGATTTCTAGAAGGCCTTTGACAAAGTGCATACATGAGCTTGCTAAATAAGACAAGAGCCCATGGTGTTAGGGACAAGGTACAGGCATGGATAGACTGGCAGAAGGTAGGGAGTGGGGATAAAGGGGTCTTTTTCAACATGGCAGCCAGTGACTAGTGGTGTTCCGCAAGGGTCAGTGTTCGGATCAAAACTATTCACGATCTGGAGGAAGGTACTGAGGGCATTGTTGCTAAGTTTGCAGATGATGCAAAGATATGTAGAGGGACAGCTGGTGTTGAGAATGCGGAGAGGCTGTGAAGGACTTGGACAGGCTAGGAGAGTGGGCAAAGAAGTGGCAGATGAAATACAACGTGGAAAAGTGTGAGGTTATGCATTTTGGTAGGAAGGATAGAGGCATAAATTATTTTCTAAATGGGGAAAGGCTTCAGAAATATGAAGCACAAAGGGACTTAGGAGTCCTAGTTCAGGATTCTCTTAAGGTTGACATGCAGGTTCAATTGGCAGTAAGAAAGGCAAATGCAATATTAGCATTCATTTTGAGAGGCCTAGAAAATAAGAACATGGATGTATTTCTGAGGCTGAATAAGGCTCTGGTCAGACCCCATTTGGAATATTGTGAGCAGTTTTAGGCCCTGTATCTAAGGAAGGATGTGCTGGCCTTGGAAAGGGTCCAGAGGGAGTTCACAAGAATGATCCCTGAAATGAAGGGCTTGCCATCTGAGGAATGGTTGAGGACTCTAGGTCTATACTCGATGGAGTTAGAAGGATGGGGGGAGATCTGATTGAAACTTACAGAATACTGAGAGGCTTATGTGGTGATCTTTGTGAGGTTGACTTCAGGATGGAAGGCGTAGTGATCACAAAGACACTTGAAGCTCTTTTCATGAACTAAACTAATTTTATTTACACTACTTGATTTAGCGTTCAACATTTATTCCTATGGTAAACAAATAGATTATTAAACTACACTTATTAACACTATCTATATATTCTAACTATAACTATATTCTATCTTCTCGAGCTCTACAATGCACTTCACTCCAGTCTCTTCTACCTCTACTCCACTCTCTCCAGCTAACTCTCCCAGAAGCCTGAGCCAATGCCTTTTATAGTACTGTCCCTTAGCTCCATCTAGTGGCTAGTTTTAACTTAACATTAACTCTTCACATGCTGTACATTTGCATAATGTCACAGACTAAATAGAGTGGACGTGGAGAAGATGTTTTCTCTAGTGGGAGAGACTAGAACCCGAGGGCGCTGCCTCATATTCAAGGAATAATCTATTAAAATTGAGATGATGGGGAATTTCTTCAGCCAGAGGGTGGTGAGTCTGTGGAACTCATTGGTGCAGAAGGCTCTGGAGGACTAGTCACTGTGTGTCTTTAAGACAGAGATAGATAGGTTCTTGATTAATAAGGGGATCAGGGGCCATGGGAGAAGACAGGAGGAAAGGGATGAGGAACATATCAGCCATGATCGAATAGCAGAGAAGATTTGATGGGCCGAGTGACCTAATTCTGCTCATACATCTTATGGTCTTATGGTTGAATAGCTGGTAGTGTGGACAAGCTTTGAGATGTGGGTGTGAGACTTGCAGCAGCGCTAATTGTGTGAGAGTTAGGTGCTCCTATTTTCTATGTTTCTCTGTACACAGTACTCCAGATCTGGGGCAAATTCTCCCTGGAAATTGGCAAAGGCCAATGTCGGGTGGGAAAAGGGCATATTCTGTCGTATAGTACAGGATTTAGAAAATCACCAGCAAGGGTTGGGTCCCACAGCATAATGCTGGCATGGCGGCCTCGGATTCGCCTGCTCGGCCAGCAACTTAGTCCCTAGAAGATCAGGGTGTAATTTGTAAAGGCCGCCCCAGCACAAAGGAGTTCCCCCTGGAATGCATCCACCCCCACCCCCAGTACTGCCCCTTGGCACTGCCCAGGCAGTGCCCGGGCATGACCCTCTTTCCACTGAGCGATGCACTCACCTGAATTCCGGTGGGTGGTCTGCTTGCCGGATACATGCCTTGAGAGACCAGTCCTGATTTATGCCATTCTGTCTTCAAGCGACATGAATGGATTTGATTTTCTAATGTGCGTGGAGAATGATTCAGGCTTGGAGGCCTGATAATTAGATGCTGATGCATTAAAACATTGGAAAACGCGCCCGTCACTGATGTGGGAACGAGACAATTGCGTCACATGTTTACGCGGCGTAAATCGCGCTTTGGGAGTTCCCTCAAGGTTTTCCGCTCTAATCTGGCAAAAACGGGAGTGGCAAATCCCAGCAGTCGCCTCGCCAATGCTCTGAATTACTGAAGCATAACCTCCATTCTTAAATTCAATGCCCCTCTCAATAAACAATAACTTTCCGTTAGATTTTCTATTTGCTTGCTGTATCTGCATACTAATCTTTTGTGATTACTGCCATAGGGTATGAAGATCCCTCTACATCTCAGAGCACTGAAATCTCTCAACATTTAGATAATAAGCTGCTATTTTACTCTTCCTGCCAAAATGGACACCTTCACACGTTATGCTCCATTTGCCAGATTGTCCACTCACTTAAATACCCCATTGTAGCCTCCTTATGTCCTCTTCACAACTTACTTTCCTCTCTATCTTTGTATCATCAGCAAATTTACCAACCATCCCTTCGGTCCCTTCATCCAAGTCATTTACATAAATCAGTTGGAGACCCAGCACTGATCCCGGAAGCATACTACTGTTTACATCTTGTCGACCAGAAGATGACCCATTTATTTCTACTCTCTGTTTCTTTTTCGCCAGCCAATCTTCTGTCCACTCTAATGTTACTCCCTAGGCCAATGATGGACAACTTTGGCTCGCGAGTGGGCCGCATGAGTGACCCTCCTTTACGTCAGCAGGCCACAAGATTGAAATCAGGCTTGTTCACTTACCATAAGCCCATGAATAAGATTAAATACATTAAATACATGCTGAATATTTCATGAGTTATAGAAAATGCTGAATCACACATATATCAATACAAAGAAAAGTACCGCACAGGAACAGGCCCTTTGGCCCTCCAAGCCTGTGCCAATCATGATGCCCGAACTAAAAAAAAAAAAACCTTCTGCCCTTACTCAGTCCATATTCCTCTTAAATGTTGCTAATGTGCCTGCTTCCACCACATCCTCTGGCACCCACCACTCTCTGTGTGGAAAAACCTACCACTCACATCTCCCTTAAACTTTCCCCCTCTCACCTTGAACCAGTGCCCCCTCGTATTTGACACTTCCACCCTTGGAAAAGCCTCTGACTGTCCACCTTGTCTATCTGTCTTTTCAGTGAAAACAATCCTAATTTATTCAACCTCTCCTCATAGCCAACACCCTTGAGTCCAGGCAACATCCTGGTGAACCTTCTTTGCATTCTCTCCAAAGCCTCCACGTCCTTCTGATAATGTGGTGACCAAAACTGCAAGCAATACGCCAAATGCAGCCTAACCAAGGTTTTATATAGCTGCAACATGATTTCCCAACTCTTGTTCTCAATACCCCGGTTGATGAATGCAAACATGCCATATGCCTTCTTAATCACCTTGGCCACTTGGGTTGCGACTTTTAGGGAACTGTGGACTTGCATGCCTTGATCCCTCTGTATGTTAATGTCCCGAAAGATTCTGCCATTTAAAGTATAATTCATATCTAGATAAATGCATCACCTTGCATTTGTCTGGATTGTCCGGATTCTGTGCCCAAGTCTCCAATCTATCTATATCCGATTGTATCCTCTGACAATCCCCTCGGCTCTATCAGCAACTCCGCCAATCTTTGTGTCATCTGCAAACGTACTAATCAGACAACCCACATTTTCCTCCAGATCATTTATATATACTACAAACAACAGAAGTCCTAGCACTGTCCCTGCAGTACACCACTGGCTACAGATCTCCATTCATTCAGAAAAACACCGTTCCACCGCTACCCTCTGTCTTCTATAACCAAGCCAGTTCGGTATCCATCTAGCCAGCCCAGCCCGAATCCCATGTGAATTTAGTTTTTGTACCAGTCTGCCATGTGGAACCTTGTCAAATACCTTATTAAAGTCCATGTAAACTACATCCACAGACCTTCCCTCATCAATTTTCTTTGTCACATCTTCACAAAACTCAATCAAGTTGGTGAGACATGACCTTCCCCGTACAAAGCCGTGCTGCCTGTCACTAACTAGTCCATTTTCCTCCAAATGTGCATACATCCTGTCCCTCAGTATCTTTTCCAAAAGTGCCCCCACCACTGATGTCAAGCTCACTGCCCTATAATTTTCTGGATTATCCCTGCTTCCTTTCTTAAACAAGGGAATAACATTGGCTATTCTCCAGTTCTCTGGAATCTTGCCTATGGTCAAAGAGGATGTGAAGATATCTGTTAAGGCCCCAGCTATTTCTCCCCTTGCCTCCCGTAGTAACCTGGGATAAATCCCATCCGGCCCCGGGGACTTGTCTACCTTAATGCAATTTAGGATACTCAACGCTTCCTCCTTTGATATATTGACATTCTCAAGAGAGAACCTATCCCTGACCCCAACATCTGTCATGTCTTTCTCCCTGGTGAATACTGATACAAGGTACTCATTGAAGCCTACTTGTGACAATAAGCGATTATTATTATCATCATTAAGGATTTCACCCATTTCCTGTGGTTCCACGCATAACTTCCCTCCATTGTCCTTAAGTGGTCCTATTCTTTCTCTTGCTCCGAATATATGTATAAAAAGCCTTGGGATTCTCCATGTTTCAGGGCCCCTTTTAGCCCTCCTAATTCCACGTTTAAGTTCCTTCCTACTTTCACTGTACTCCTCAAGGGCTTTGTCAGTTTTTAGATGCCTAGATCTATCGTATGCTTCCTTTTTCCTTTTGACTAAGCTTACAACTTCCCTTGTCATCCATTGTTCCTGAATCCTGCCATTTCTAGCCTTCATTTTTGTGGGGACATGCCTGTCCTACACTTCAATCAACTGGCCTTTAAAAGCCTCCCACATGTCAGACATGGATTTGCCCTCAAATAGCCGCTCCCAATCCACATGCCCCAGTTCCTGCTTAATTCGGATATAATTGGCTCTCGCCCAATTAAGCACCCTCACCTGGGGGCCACTCTTGGCCTCATCCATGACTACTCAAAATCTTATGGAATTATGGTCGCAAAGCCCAAAATGCTCTCCCACTGAAACATCAATCACCTTGCCTGGATCATTCCCCAATACCAAGTCTAGTATGACCCCTCCCTGGTTGGATTGTCAACACACTGTATCAATCCGAGCCCCTAGCTGTAATGGATTCCCAATCAATATGCAGGAAGTTAAAGTCACACTCCACAACTACCCTGCTTTTTTCACACCTTTTCAGTATCTAACTACGCAACTGCTCCTCAGTCTCCTGCGAGCTGTTGGGAGGTCAATAGTACACTCCCAACACTGTGTTTTCACCCTTCTTATTCCTAAGCTCCACCCATAAAACCTCACTACATGAACCCTCCAATGTGTCCTCCCTCAACACAGCTGTGATTTGCTCCCTAATCAGCAATGCAACTCTCCCACCTCTTTTGTTTCTCCTTCTGTCCCGTCTAAAACAATGATATCTCGGAATGTTAAGCTGCCAGTCCTGTCCCTCCTTCAACCATGTCTCCATAATTGCAATTACATCACAGCTCCATGCCATAATCCAGGCTCTCAGTTCATCTGTTTCACCTGTTATACTTCTTGCATTGAAGCAAACGCACTCCAGACCTACAGTCCCACTGAGCCCTGTGGCTTCCCTCTGCCTGCTCTTACTCTGCACTATGTTTATCTCAGTCTCTCTTTTTTTCCCCAGTCTCTACACTTACTGGCTTGCTGTCCGGTTTCCACACCCCTGCCACACTAGTTTAAACCTTTCCGAACAGCGCTAGCAAACCTCCCACCCAGGATATTGGTGCCCTTCCAGTTCAGGTGCAACCTGTCCTTCTCATACAGCTTCCACCTTCCCCAGAAAACATCCCAGTGATCCACATATCTAAAGATCTCCCTCCTTCACCAGTTCTTAAGCTATGTGTTTAACTGTACGATCCCCCTGTTCCAAGCCTCACGAGCACTTAGCATGGGGAATAATCCTGAGATTACTATCCTCGGCTTCCTGCTTTTTAGCTCCCGACCTACCCTGAATTATCTTTGGAGGACCTCTGCGCTCTTCCTGCTTATGTCATTAGTACCAATGCGGACAATGACATCTGTCTATGTCCCTTCCTTTTTCAGGATGCCCTGTAGCCGTTCAAAGACATCCAAGAATTTGGCACCAGGGAGGCATCACACCATCCTAGAGTCCGTTTGTGGCCACAGAAACGCCTGTCTGTGCCCCTGACTATCGAGTCTCCTATCTGGTTTAGCACACTGGGCTAAATCGCTGGCTTTTAAAGCAGACCAAGGCAGGCCAGCAGCACAGTTCGATTCCCGTACCTGCCACCCCGAACAGGCGCCGGAATGTGGCTTTTCACTATAACTTCATTGAAGCCTACTCGTGACAATAAGCAATTTTCATTTCATTGAATTTCATCACTCGCTGCCATCAACTTGAAATGGTAAAAGCAAAATAAATATTTACACTATGGGCGCAGAGGGAGCGCATGGCTCTCACAGTCAATGTTGTATGCAGCACATACCTCACTTCACTTGCTCTTGTTTTACATGCATATCACTTCAGTCATACTGGTCGGAAAAAACTGTGCAGGCGGGAATCAGCGGAATGTGGCTACTCTGCACATGAGCAACGGTCAACAAAATGTCTCACAAGCCGCACTCAGATATGCTGCATGTGGCACCTGGGCCGCAAGTTGCCCACCTCTGCCCTATACCTTGAACTTTTATTTTTCACACTAACATTTGATGTGGCACCTTATGAAATGCCTTCTGGAAATCTTAGTACAGGACATCTACCGGTTCCCCTTCATCCACAGCACATGTTACTTCTTCAAAGTACTCCAATAAATTGGTTAAACATGATTTCCCTCACATAAAACCATGTCGACTCCCCCTGATTACCTTGGATTTTTCTTAATGCTTAGCTTCAACCTCTTTAATAATAGCTTCTAACATGTTCCCCTGTGACAGACGTTCAATTGACTGGCCTGTAGATTCCTGTTTTTGTCTCCCTCCCTCCCTTTTTGAATAAAAAAGTTATAGTATGAAGTTGGCATGTTGTCTCAAAGCAACAGGTGTGGGTTATTACTGTCTTATGATGACTGTGACCATGATCTGGGGGGCTATCTGAGGTAGAATCATCACTTTTCCCCCCATACCCAACTTTCCTCTCAAAGCTCTTTTATTTTTCTGAAAAGCTAGTGAAAAGTAACCCTAAGATCAATATTTAGCTTTTCTGAATGGGACAAATGTTCTGCTTCTTACTGACCTATTTATCTAACAAAAAAAGCATTCCGAATGATTTGAAAATGTTTGAAGCCTGTATAAATTCTATACATGTTGTGTGATCTGTTCTCAATGTTATACCCAAATGGAACCCTTCACTGGCAAAGCTCATCTTTCTTATATTGACTCATTCTTTGAATGTTCAACAACAGTAACTTTGAACATTGAATGGCCAGCAATTGAGAAAATTGTAATCCTATAAATGCGAGATACAAAGGCGAGTGGGACAAATAGAGATAGCTCTTTCAAAGAAACATCGCAGGCATAATGGATTGAATGACCTCCTTCAATACTCTTTGATTCCAAGGGCAGAATGTAATGCTCTCCCCCATGGCAGGAGGGGGATTTAATCAGGTGGGGACCCCACTACCTTCCTGCCTCCTCCCTGATTAAGTCCATGACGGGAAGGCCAACGGCCCACTTCATGACCTTATCCTGCGGCTGTGGGTATTATTCCAGCACTGGGTAGGGGGCTTGTCATGAGGGGAGCAGGTCAAGCAAACTCTTACCCGGGCTCCCAGTGGGTGATGGGGGTGTCCCATTTAATTCCTGATTGAGGATCTAGGCATCAGGAAGTGGGGGGGGGGGGGGGGCACACTGAAGAACTGCTGACACTCACTTCCCTGCAACCCCACTTCTGCCCATTACTCACCTGCGATTGGGATACAGCGACGAACGTGGTTAGTATTGTATGGGCAGTAGCCCCACAGTTCAGTAGAGCTGCCGGGCTCTGATTGACGGTGAACGGGGTTTCTGACTCCAGGGTCCTTGATCCTGGAGAAGGTCTGCCAAGGAGAACAAAGAACAAAGAAAAAAGAAAAGTACAGCACAGGAACAGGCCCTTTGGCCCTCCAAGCCTGCGCTGACCATGTTGCCCATCTAAACTAAAATCTTCCACACTTCCTGAGTCCGTATCCCTTTATTCCCATCCTATTCATGCATTTGTCAAGATGCCCCTTAAACATCACTATCGTCCCTGCTTTCACCACCTCCTCCGGCAGCAAGTTCCAGGCATCCACTACCCTCTGTGTAAAAAACTTGCCTCGTACATCTCCTCTAAACCTTGCCCCTCGCACCTTAAACCTATGCCCCCTAGTAATTGACCCTTCTACCCTGGGAAAAAGTCTCTGACTATCCACTCTGTCTATGCCACTAATAATTTTATAGACCTCTATCAGGTCACCCCTCAACCTCCATCGTTCCAGTGAGAACAAACCGAGTTTATTCAACCTCTCATCATAGCTAATGCCCTCCATTCCAGGCAACATCCTGGTAAATCTCTTCTGCACCCTCTCTAAAGCCTCCACATCCTTCTGGTAGTGTGGTGACCAGAATTGAGCACTATACTCCAAGTACGGCCTAACTAAGGTTCTATACAGCTGCAACATGACTTGCCAATTTTTATATTCAATGTCCCGACCAATGAAGGCAAGCATGCCTTCTTGACTACCTTCTCCACCTGTGTTGCCCCTTTCAGTGACCTGTGGACCTGTATACCTAGATCTCTCTGACTGTCAATACTCTTGAGGGTTCTACCATTCAACTATATATTCCCTACCTGTATTAGACCTTTCAAAATGCATTACCTCACATTTGCCCAGATTAAACTCCCATCTGCATCTCTCTGCCCAAGTCTCCAAACAACCAAAATCCTGCTGTATCCTCTGACAGTCCTCATCACTATCCGCAATTCCACCAACCTTTGTGTCGTCCGGAAACTTACTAATCAGACCAGTTACATTTTCCTCCAAATCATTTATATATACTACAAACAGCAAAGGTCCCAGCACTGAAGTTAAGTAAGCGCTTGTTGTTTCTCTTTTCTCACCTATTGGCACAAAAGGTAGATTTTCTTCACTCCCCATAGCGTGTTTATTTCCTGGAACAGGTCGCTAATCTGTCACCAGAGGCTTGTAGATTGAGGGACACCGCTGCACATCAAATCTGGCTGACAGGGTGTCTCTCCTACCGTCTGCCATTGAAGTGTTAGAAGGATTTTGCAGGTAGATACTTAACTTGTTTGCCTGTGCCTTGAACACACCTTTGCCATCAGGTCATAAGAGGTCTACAGCACAGAAAAGGCCCTTCAGCCCATCCCATCTGCGCCAGTCAAGGTCCAGGGTGGGACTTGAATACGGAGCTTCTGGTTCTGAGGCAGGGACGCTCTCCATTGTGCCAAAAGAACTCTGTTATGTTCCTGAGTAGCAATTAATATCCCGGGTCTTCCCAAAGAGAGATGGCGCTGGTTTTGTCAACTCTTCAGCCGGTGGGCAGGACCCCGTCACCTCTATTAAATACCGCCCTAAAATTCACAGAGTTGAGTTAGAGGCATTTAAAGGAAGCACTCAAGTAAATCAGCTTTCGCTCATACTTCGAACTATGGTGACCAATTGAGTCTCTGCTGACCTTCCAGATATTTCCCCTACGCCTCCCTGATTCTTTGCTTGGTCGAAATTTGCTCTTCTGACTCATAAACAGCATTTCTTAATTTTCCCATCATCCACAACAATCCGAGGTGCCTCTTAATTAAAAGGATTTTTTGAATTCTTACTCAATTATTGCTCCATTCCACAACTGGGCTGCGACATCAGGTATTGTTTATTGCATTTATTATTGATGTTAACTGGTAACTAATCAGCATTACTGCAGGTTCTCACTTGGTTGTTCAATTCTGCATTAATTGTCATACATTTTAAGTTCAAAAATCGGCTCAAGGACCCACTGTGCATTCTTGAGAGGCTGTGAAAAGACAGGATGTAAAGTAACTTTAATTTAATGCCCAATCAGCACTCATGAGTGCAAATCAAACCTCCAAGTACCTAACCAGTGATAGATTGTTCCATTGCTCTGGTATGATTTAAATAATTCCAATGAAATGATTTGTGTACATTTTCATGCGTTTTACAATACTGCAGGTGATTTTCTTTTGTTTACTTGTGCATGGGATGTGGGCTTTGCTGGCAAGACCGCATTTATTACCTAGCCCGAGATATGCTTGTCAAGGCACTGATGAGCCGTCACTTTGAACCAATGCAGTCCATGTGGTGCAGGTGCACCCAGAGTGATGCTAGGGGGAGGGACTTCCTGGATTTTGACCCTGGAACAGTGACACGTTTCTATGCAGTGTGACCTGGAGGGTAGCTTTTGCTTATTACCTTTAACCTTCTGGACGGTAGAGTTTGCAAAGCGCTGTGGAAGAAGCAGTGGAAAACTGCACAGTGCATCTTGTAGATGGCACACATTACTCTGCAATGGTGGGCGCGATTCTCTGAAATGGAGACAGAGTGTTTGCGCCGTCGTGAACGCCGTTGAGGTTCACGACGGCACGAAACGGCCCCTATCCCGACTGATTCAGGGCCCAAAAATGGGCTAGGAGCGGCGCCACGTCATTTACGCGCGCCAGGCCTTGGCGCCACGTAAAGGCGGCGCCGCATACATGACGCGGCCAGCGCCGCATAACTGGTGTCACCCGCGCATGTGCGGGTTGGCCGGCGCCAACCCGCGCATGCGTGGTTGCTGTCCTCCCCGAGTCCGCCCCGCAAGAAGATGTCAGATGGATCTTGCGGGGCTGCGGAAGATAGGAGGTCTGCCTTCAGAGAGGCCGGCCCGACGATCGGTGGGCACCGATCCTGGGCCAGACCCCATTTGAGGCCCCCCCGGGGCCTCCACATACCTCCTGTCCACCCTCACCATCTCCCCCACCAACCTCTCCCTCTCTCTCCTCTCCCCCCTCTCCTTGTGTGCCCTAATGGAGATCAGTTCTCCTCTGACCACCGCCTTCAGCGCCTCCCAGACCATCCCTACTTGCACCTCCCCATTGTCATTAGCCTCCAGGTACCTCTCTATACACCCCCGGACCCACCCGCTCACCTCCTTGACCGCCAGCAACCCCACCTCTAGGCGCCACAGTGGCCGCTGGTCCCTCTCCCCCCCCAACTCGAGGTCCACCCAGTGCGGAACATGATCAGAAATGGCTATCGCCGAGTACTCCGTATCCTCCACCCTCGGAATCAGCACCCTGCTCATGACAAAAAAGTCAATCCGGGAGTAGGCCTTGTGGACATGGGAGAAGAAAGAGAATTCCCTGGCCCCCGGCCTCGCAAACCTCCATGGGTCCACCCCTCCCACCTGTTCCATGAACCCCCCTCAGCACCTTGGCCGCCGCCGGCCTCCTGCCCGTCCTAGACCGAGAGCAATCCAGTGCCGGGTCCAGCACCGTGTTTAAATCCCCCCCATTATCAGGCCCCCTGTCTCCAGGTCCGGAATCCGGCCCAGCATACGCGGCATGAACCCTGCATCGTCCCAATTCGGGGCATATACATTGACCAACACCACCCGCTCCCCCTGCAGCTTGCCACTCACCATCACAGACCTACCGCCATTGTCTGCCACAATGCTCGACGCCTCGAACGACACTCGCTTCCCCACCTAGATCGCCACCCCCCAAATGTTTTGCAACCAAACCCGAATGAAACACCTGCCCTCCCCACCCCTTTCTCAACATTACCTGATCCGCCACCCTCAGGTACATCTCCTGAAGCATGGCCACACACGCCTTCAGCCCCTTCAGGTGCGCGAACACCCGGGCCCGCTTGACCGGCCTATTCAGTCACCTTACATTCCAGGTTATCAGCCGGATCAGAGGGCTACTCACCCCCCTCCCCCACCGACTAGCCATAGCCCTTCCTAGGCCAACCACGTGCCCGCGTCCCCCCGCATGACCCGTTCCCCACAGCGGCAAACCCCCGCCCCGACCTCCTCTACCAACTCCAGCATCCCCTTGGCCATTCCAACAGCAACCCGGTCCCCCCCCCCCCCCACCCCCCTTCCAGATAGGTCACCCCCTAGCTGCATTGCTCCCCTCGTTGCACTCCCGTAAGTCAGCTGACTCCTGCTAACCCCGGCTACTCCCGCCGCTCCATCGACCCCCCCCCCCAGTGTGGAACTTCCCCCCCCCCTTGTCCGCCAGCAGGCTCTCATCCATTCCCAGCGCGGGAGAAAAGCCCGCGCTTCCCAGCTCCGGCCCCGCCCCTTCAGCCCTAAGCGTGGGAAGAAGCCCGTGCTTTCCACTTGCCCGGCCATGCCTCCTCTGGCGCAGCTCCCTTTCCAGGCCCGGTCCCACTACTCCCAACTCAGGCCTCCCCCCTCACCCCCGCTGGGCCCCATCTCCCCAACCAACCATCAGCCCCCCAAGCAGTTTACCTACCCCCCCCCCACGAGCCCACCCGGCGGACCTAATCAAAACAATGCCCAATCAACCCCCGACAAACAAAGAACCCCCCCTCGAAACACAAATTAACAATCCCCAACCATCCCTCCACCGCGACCCTTCGTCTCCGACCCTTAGTCTGAGTCCAGTTTTTCAGCCTGAACAAAGGCCCACGCCTCCTCCGGGGACTCGAAATAATGGTGTTGGTCGTTATAGTTGACCCACAGACCCGCCGGCTGCAGCATACCGAACTTCACCCCCTTCCCATACAGCACTGCCTTCGCCCGGTTGTAACCGGCCCTCTTCTTCACCACCTCCGCGCTCCAATCCTGGTAGATCCGGACCTCCGTGTTCTCCCACCTGCTGCTCTGCTCCTTCTTGGCCCACCTTAACACACACTCCCGATCAGCAAACCGGTGGAACCGCATCAGCCCGCCCGCGGCGGCTCGCTGGGCTTGGGCCTCCTCGCCAGCACTTGGTGGGTCCCCTCCAGCTCCAAGTGCCCCTGAAAGGCCCCCGCTCCCATCAGCGTGTTCAGCATGGTGACCACGTAGGCCCCCACGTCCGATCCCTCCAGCCCCTCCGGGAGACCCAGGATCCGCAGGTTCTTCCGCCACGACCGGTTCTCCATCTCCTCGAACCGCGCCTGCCATTTCTTGTGGAGCGCCTTTTGCGCCTACACTTTCACCGCCAGGCCCAGGATCTCGTCCTCGTTCTCCGAGACCTTCTGTCGGACCTCACGGATCGCCACCCCTTGGGCCGTCTGGGTCTCCAGCAGCTTATCAATTGAAGCCTTCATCAGCTCCAGCAGCTCTGCTTTCAGTTCCTTAAAACAGTGCTGGAGAAGCTCCTGCAGCTCTTGCGCCCACTGCCTCCACGCTGCCTGGTCTCTGCCCACTGCCATCTTGGTCCTCCTCCCTCACACCTTTCTTTGCTTCAATGCCACTTTTTAAATCGCCCCACTCCTGGTCCAATCCATACACTATCGGGGGAATATTGCTGTCCCCTTCCCACACCGGGAAACGTCGAACAAGCGCCGTTACGGGCTCTAAAAACAGCCCAAAAGTCCGTTTTTAGTGGGAGCTGCCGAATGTGCGACTTAGCTCTGCATAGCCGCAACCGGAAGTCAATTTACTACAAGTTAAACTACACCTATCAACTACAATAACCTATACTTAACTTCAGGCAACCGGCACTGTGCAAGTGAATAAGGCCTTTATCTTGATCTCACTAGGCTGGTTTGAAGAAGTGGCTCCGTCTCTGCTGGGCTCATCCGTCAGGTAGCGATCTTTGGTCTTGAACTTGGCTGTGTGGTCGTTCTGCTGCAGTTGGGCTTGCACAGGCTGGGTTCAAAGGTGGCTGGCACAGGCCGGGTCCAAAAGAGACCGAATACATGGCTGTGTCTCATTTTATCCCTCTAAGGTTTCATGCTCTTTGGAGCGATCCTTAATCTTGGACCCAATAATTCGACAGGGCTTCGATCGCTGCCTTTGATTTTGGCCAATAAAGGAGTGGGTGCCTTGGTGGCTGGGTGGGTCCTTAGCGGTCATTGACCTTGGCAGTTGGGCTCTCTGAGTAAAGGGAGTGGTGCCGATTAGTCTGTGGCTGTACCGGTTTCTTGATTGGAGTCCTACTGTTCTGGGGAACTGGGCCATTAGAATGCAAACGAGCGGGGGTTTCGATCAGGCTTAACTACCTGTGTTTGAAATGCACAGAAGCTCTGTATCTGTCTGAGTCCTGGGTTGGCCATAATTCCCATGGTCCTTTGCAGGAGGCCACCTCAGATGGTGACAGTAGAGAACTCAGCAGAGGTAATGCTGTTAAATGTCAATGGCTGTACAGTTCAATTGTAAGTTAATACAGTCAAAAAAAAAACTAATTCCTATCATCGTCCATGAATGGTTTATTAATATTTATTAACCGTAGGAGCACATTTGACAATGATTGTTACCTAGCATTTCCGAGGTCTTTTCCATCCAACCTCTATGACATGACTGACATGCATTTATCAGTTAAGTAGGATGTAACATGCCTGTCCTATGTAATAATACAGCTTCAAATCTGACAAAGTCTCAAAGTCATCGCTTGTCACCCAGCCAGTTATAACCATAGAATATTTTTTTAAAGCCATAAGCCCATGGGTTAATGTATTTTTTAAGTACCTTTTGTCTGTTAAGAATTCAGTTGAAAATTACTCTTTGCTCTAATAAACCACTTTTCCCAAAGTTGAACATTCAGGTGAAAGTGACTGGCAATTAACTTTTCGCAATTGATTTTGTGTTGTAATTAGCCTCTCATTTTGTGTGCTACTTATCAACATTGAATGCAAAGTAGGACTTTTTTCTATGAAAGGTACTTTGTAGCTAGAGTCTGCATTCACAACAATGGGTGCCATTTTGACTCTGGTTAACAAAAGGGCAGCACGGCAGCACAAGTGGCTAGCACAGTGGCTTCACAGCGCCAGGGTCCCAGGTTCGATTCCCCGCTGGGTCACTGTCTGTGTGGAGTCTGCACGTTCTCCCGGTGTCTGCATAGGTTTCCTCCAGGTGTTCCGGTTTCCTCCTACAGTCCAAAGATGTGCAGGTTAGGTGGATTGGCCATGATAAATTGCCCTTAGTGACCAAAAAGGTTAGGAAGGGTTATTGTGATCCGGGGAGAGGGTGGAAGTGAGGGCTTAAGTGGGCCGGTGCAGACTCGATGGGCCAAATGGCCTCTTTCTGCACTCTATGTTCTATGTACGACACTTGCTTTCAGCTGAGCTATCTGTTAAACCCTCTCCCAATCTTTGCTCCAATGATTTCAATCATTCAAGGGGAGGCGGGGTGGAGTGGTATTGCCGCTGGATTAGTAACCCAGAGACCCAGGATGATCTGGGGACAAGATTTAAAGTTAATAAAATATCTGGAATTAAAAGTCCAATGATGACCATGAAACCATTGACGATTGTTGGAAAATCTCATCTGGTTCACTAATGTCCTTCAGGGAAGGTAATCTGCCTTCCTTACCAGGTCTGGCCTACATGAGACTCCAAACCCACAGCAATGTGAATCATAGAATTTACAGTGCAGAAGAAGGCCATTCGGCCCATCGAGTATGCGCCAGCCCTTGGAAAGAGCACCCTACCCAACCCACGTCTCCACCCTATCCCTATAACCCAGTAACCCGACCTAAACTTTTGGATATTAAGGGGCAATTTAGTATGGCCAATCCACCTAACCTGCACATCATTGGACTGTGGGAGGAATCCAGAGCACCCGGAGGATACCCACGCAGACACGGGGAGGAAGTGTAAGCTCCACATAGACAGTCACCTGAGGTTGCAATTGAACCTGGGACCCTGGAGCTGTAAGGTAGCAGTACTAACTAGTGCCGCCCCAAATGCCCTTTCCCACAGTTTCATTCAACTGCGACAAAAGCACGAAAAAGGAATGAAATGGGACGGACCACCCAGCATTGATTCCGGCATCAGAAATGGCAACAACAAACCCAGCCCTGTTGACCCTGCAAAGTCTTTCTTACTAACATCTGGGGGCTTGTGGCAAAGTTGGGAGAGCTGTCTCAGACGAGGCAAGCAACAGCCTGACATAGTCATACTCACAGAATCATACCTTACAATGTCCCAGGCACCACTATCACCATTCCTGGGTATGTCCTGTCTCTCTGACAAGACAAACCCAGCAGAGGTGGTGGCAAAGTGATATACAGTCGGGAGGGAGTAGCCCTGGGAGTCCGCAACATCAAATCTGGACCTCATGAAATCTCATGGCGTCAGGTTAAACATGGACAATGAATCCTCCTGTTGATTACCACATCCACCCTCAGCTGCTGAATCAGTACTCCTCCATGTTGAACACTACTTAGAGGAAGCACTGAAGGTGGCAAAGATGCAGAATATACTCTGGGTGGGAGACTTCAATGTCCTCTCTATGAGGGGTGGTTTGGGATTTGTGCTTTTCGAAGTTAAGGACAAGTTTAAATTGGAAATTCTTTGTGTTAAGCTGGGAGTTCCACCTGTGGGAGCAGTCTGGACCCAAGTGAGCAAGTAGGGAGTCCCACTTGATGAAATACCAACTACTGCACTGGTTACCTATCTCCTTATATAACATTGTTGATTAGTTGCCAAGACGAGGCACATTCCCCATAGTGTCACAAAATGCCTGGACACAAGTCTCCTGGGGAATCCTTTCCACAATAATTTTGCTTATGCTTTGAGATATTTAGTCAGCTGTGATGATCTGTCTGATATGATGCATGGCCTTGTTATATTGTGTAAGCCCTGAAGCGATAAGGATGAATAATCTATCTGTGAGATGAGCTGTGCACCTGGACATGTTCCTCGATGCATGTGACACAGGAGTATATTTTCCTCGGGTCATAAACCACTGGGGAAAGCTACAGTACCTAAACAAGGGGGAGAGGGGGGACGGGACATCTGTTTGATTCTGTAACTTCCATTGGAACTGTGGTATTGTTGCTTAAAGAGGCTTTTCTCCTGTTTATCAAAAGAAAGAAAGACTTGCACTTATAAAATGCTTTTCAAGACCACCAAATGTCTGAAGATGCTTTGAGTGAAGTACGTTTTGACGTGTAGTCACTATTTCAATGTAGGAAACGTGGTAACCAATATGCATACAATAAACATGCAATAATGACCACAAACATTGTTTTTTGAGAAACAAATATTAGCCAAGACAACAGGGCGATGGTTAACTCATCTTCGAAGCAGTGTTATGGGATCTTTGATACCCACCCAAGCATGCAGATAGGGCCTCAGTTTAACATCTCACTTGAAAAGCAGCATCTCTGACAGTGCAGCACCGCCTCAGTACTGCATGGAGTGTCAGTCCTGACTTCTGTGCTCAAACGTTGGAGTAGGTCTTATACCTGGAATCTTGCGACTCAGAGGCAAGAGTGCTACCAATGAGCCACAGCTGACAAAGTGATTGTAAAGTGCTAATGTATAAATATTGCAAGTTTAACCACTTTGAGACAATTCTCCATTCCTCCAATTCTGACTTTCTCTTAATTTTCTCTTCTTTCGCCCCAACATTGGAGCAAACAGTGACATTAACTCCTGCCTCTGAATTAGGAGATGTAGGGTTCACCGTCTTTGTGATTAACGTTATCCAGTTAGATACCATGCCTGGTGAGTACGAATGACCCCTCCCTCGCAACTGTGTATTGGTTGTGGAGGCTCGTAAAGGTTTTCTGGCATAAAGGTAATGGCCAGCTTGTTGATTGGTCCCCCGCACCACCTCTTTCTCCTCCTTTGATCACCTTCAAAATAATTTCACTAAGTTTTTCTACTTTAGCTCAGGGTCGTTAATTTCCAGTTCTCTCTCTGTGAGACACTGTGGAGTGTTTATTCTATATTAATAACTTCATTGGAATGGAAATCCTTGATGTGCTGGATCAATTGGTTATGTTTGATGCTGACAGTGGCTGTGACATAGGAAGGGGCTCCATTGCCCAGCAATAACCTCCCTCATTCTTGGGAAGCAAAAATAAAACTTCCTCACCCTAGATATCAGACTCACCATCAGCAATGGACACACAAAACTGTTCTACTTTCCAACTTTGCACTTTACCAAACCCAAGGGTCAATATCACTGTGCAATTGGCTCAAAATAAATATTGTGCTGCAGGTTTTTCTTTCAAATTGCTATGTTTATGAATAACGATATACCTGCAATAAGGGGCAGTATTTGTGCTCCCAGATGGGGTCCAGTACAGAGGCGAGTGGGTAAATGTAGACTGCTGTCTGCTGTGCCAGTTGTCTGGAACCATCCCACCCCTGGGTCATTTCCTCAGAGGCGGAATGTGGGTTGGCAGTACTCTCCGCTCACAAGCAGTGGCTGGCCAATTAATGGGAATTAAAGGCCATTCAGGGCTATTATCTAAGGCTTGCTTGAATTTCCCAGTTGACCTGCTGTTTCCTCAAGGCCTGGACTCCTGATGGCTGATCTGGGGGTGGGGGAGGTGGGATGGTGAGGGGTTGCTGGGGGCAGCACTCCACACAGGCTTTGATGCCCTCATTGTCTGACTGGCCACAGCTGCAACTCACAGGCAGCTCTGTGGATTGGATATTCCTTGGAGGGTTGACTCCAGTATATCTGTTCCGACTTGGAGGAGATTGAGGGTTTGAGTCCAGAGTACCAAGATGAAGAGTGAAGAGTCCAGGGTACCGGGGGTGAAGTCAGAGGAGACCGGAGAGTTGACTCCAGGGTACCAGGGTTGACTCTGAGGATACCTTCTGCTGCTGGGCCACGGACTTCTTAGAAGGGCCTCGGGAAGGGAAGTGAAGCCTGTGCACAGGTTTCTTAAAAGGGTTTAGAGAGGGAAGGGAAGTCTGGGGCAGTGTGGTGGGGAGGGCCGACATATTCCCTGGCCAGCTGAATGAGTCTGTCCTCGAGATTTGTGAGGACCTTTAGTTCTTGCATCCCTCCACCCATCTGGAAGTGTGCCGGCTTCTCCTGCATGAAAACCGATGGAGAGAGTGTAAACAGGATGAGTGCCAGGGCAGATGATGCGCCTGGCATGTGTGGAATGGGAGTGGGAGAAGCGAGGTGATGAGGACATGACCCGCAGGAGAGATGAATATGTGTGTGGGAGAGACAGCGGTGATTGTCCCTTGAGCTGGCAGTGAGACAATTATTGTGGCTGTGTGAGTTGAGAGTGATGAGAAGAGTGACTTCCCCTGGCCGAACGGAAGAGATCATTAGTCTTCTTCTTGCACTGGATGGCAATCTTCTTTTTGCACCTCTTCTGCAGGGCACTGGCATTGACTACCACTGCCACTGCCTCCTGTGCTGGGTTGCTGCTCGGCTTCTATCCTGAGTACTGGTAGATGATATCACCGCGGTACTCTACAGCATTGAGGAGCCTCTCCTCGGAAGCAAATGAGAATTTTGGGGCAGATTTCCTGGCAGCCATCACTTCCCAGGGACCTGCAAATTGTGGATGCTGTGCTCTGGGGCAACCTTTAAATGTGGCGCCCTGATGATTGCAGCACCATGGTGATGGCGGCCCAGGCAAATCAGAGGCTGCCCCGCCAACGATAGAGCATGGCACCCGTGGATGGAAATTATCTAGCACTAAGTGTCGCATTACGTGGCCGGAAAGGCTGCCATCTGCGGGCACAACGCTGCTTTTCCCGCCATAGGTCTTTGCCGATTCCCGAGAAATTCTTATCCAAAGTGTTATATGACGTGATTCTAATATGTCGTTACTCTTTTGCTTACTTCCAGAATGGTTTGAGGGTTGTAGTTCAATGAAACAATCAGTCTTCAAATTAAGCAAATAACATTTAATGAATAACGAATATAAATACCAATGAGTCCGTTCACTCTCCTACAATAATAACTGATGATTAAGTAAATAAGAAGAAGTATAAATAATGTTTAACGACATGTGCCAACTTGGCTATCTCTTTAACACTCTGCTATCTAGTCACCCCTGATACGAAGAGACGGGAAGAATCTCTGAGTTCAGTTTATATACAAGGATCTGGTGCTGCCATCTAGTGGTTGTCTAGCACTATGATACAGTTGTTAACCTTTTACATACCAGCAGATATACAGATCACAGTGTTTGGTTGGAGGTTCAGTTTGCTCCAGTTAGGTAGGTAGATTCCAGTAATCAGCAGCCAGATATTCCGTCCCATTGCTGTTTTGCATGTTGAAAGGAGTTTGAGACATAAATAGTCATTTCCAGAACTGTCCAGTCCAAAGTCTTTGCTGATCAATCATTCAATATTCTATTTCATTATAGTTTGGTCAGTACGCTTGAGTAATCAATGGTTAAAATCGCACCCCCATTACTAGAAGAGTTAATTTGGGTGCAGTAATGCTTTTCAAGTGCTGCTTGAAATGTGTGAAGCAGGCAGGCTGGCTACCCATTGGTGCCAGCATCAGGCCCAAGGCACTTTGACATCTGGATCTTAATAATTTGTCTGTGGGTGACAAGCTGCTGCCTCTCTGCAGGTTCCTGGCTGCGGGAAGACAAGAATTTGGCTAATTCCCACATTGGACTGGCTGGCCGGTTGTGATGGGAGGGATGAGGCTGCCAGGAGAGGCCTCAAAGATGCCGGCAACAGACAATCTTTCTTTGTGAGCCCCAGAGAAGCAATCCATCAAAACTTATGGTCCACTAACAAAAAAATAAATGTTTCACAAGCCAAATTGTGAGGGACTGGAAGCACTCTCTTTAAGGAGCACCAGTTAGGCTACTCAATGTCTGGTGTCAGTCCGTATGGTGCAGCCTCTATTTGTATCTGAAAATTGGAATTGGTGTCCGACAATTGGTGTTGCACATCTATTTGCATATTTAAGCATCCTCTCATTTGCTTCAGGAGGTTGTCCTCCACATCCAGGCCCACCTTAAAGTTGTACCAGGGTGTATCCTGGTTGTCAATGGAGGGGTCGAGCTGCCTCCCCATACCACCTCATTGCACACTTTTCAGCTGGTAGTTGCCTGCTTATCAGGCAAGGAACTGGTGGCTGGCTGTTAGTTGAAAATTGATCCCAATGCTTCCTCAGTAAAAATCTAAATGAATATTGGGTACATTTGATGTTTAATGGTACACAGCATTTGTTCACAAATCTATCTTCAATTATTTCAAGAAACAAATGATATAATTACCTTGATGTATATATTGCTGAAAATTACATATGCCTCTTCTAATTCGAAGCACTAAGTGCATTCCAATCACTCAAGCTTCTGATTGGAATGCACTTACCTCTCTTTGACATGGTGAATGTTTGTAAACCACTTGAAGTCACTCATCCATGAAGGGAGATGAATGAATCAAGGCTTCAGATGCTTTATGGAAGCTGTCAATCACAATCCACTACTGGAAAGTTATGAATGACTTGCAGCTAATGTTCCTAAAGGGTCTAGACCAGGTCACAGCTGTTCTCCTTCCAGGGAAGGACATGTGGAGCTTCAGCTGTGATTTATTTCACTCACTGCCCCGTATGGACTTCTCTCTAGCTTGGGATCTCTTTTATGGGGGGGTGGTGTAGTGTGTAGGGGGGGTGTCTGTGGGGGGGTCACCCTTAGTCAGGGTGTCCCTGTGGGGTATCCCTTTAGTTGGTGGATTCCTGGGGGATCTCATTATTACAAGGATCCTTTGGGGGTCTCCCTATTGCAGGTGTCCCAGGGGGAGGGTCTCCCTATTGCAGATGCCCCGGGGGGGAGGGGGGTCTCCCTATTACAGGGGTCCTTGGGGAGGGGGGGTGGTTTGCCACTTCAGGTGTCCTTGGGGAAGGGTGTGCCCTATCACAGGGTCCCTGACGGCTGAAGGTCGGGTCATCTCCGAACTTGGGGGGGGGGGGGGATGTGCTGCTTTGAGTACGAGGGGGAGTTCGGGCCTATGGGAAGGAGGAGGGGATGGACGGACAGCTGCGGGACTGCGCTAACGGGACATCCTCTAAAAATGACAGCCAATATTGGGATTCCTTTGGGTATCCCTTGTATTCTTCACCATGCATAAATTTGCATGATCAGGAATACAGAATTGCTTCTCGAATTGCGCTCCCAGGGGTATCGTAAATCAGTTACAATTCTCTCTGGCGGGAGAACATACAGCTGGATTCTCAGTTTCTGAGGCTAAGTGCGGATCTGTGCCGTTTTACGTAGAGAAAATTGGCGCTGCCCCCTCACCGATCCTGTGACCGGTGAGTGGCTAGCAGCCACACCGCATTAAACCCCCGGCTTCCATGATATAAACGGTTGGACAATTGCCGGGTCCGTGGCTGCGCAGGCGCACGGTGACGACCAGCAGCGGTCGCACCATAAAACATGGAACCGGCCGTGCGCGGGCCCGACCTGCCGGATAGTGCCCCCCTGGCCACTTCCCCACCAGCCACCCAGTCCTCGCGGAAGCCACCCCGGCCAGCAGCATGGCTCCCGCCCGACTGTGACGCCGATGGACACAGTCCGCAGCTGCCACGCCGGGTTCCCGACCGCTAAGACCACACAACAACCACGCAGTCAGGAACTCGGCCTATTGGGGGCGGAGCATCGGGGGAGGGCCTTCAACTGAGGCCATCTCTACAGTGTGCGGCGCGCGACGCGATGATGCTGTTTTGGAGGGGGCGGAGCATATGAAACCTGCGTCAAGCAGACGCCGCGCCCTATTACCGATTATGAAATCGGCGTTGTGGAATGGAGAATCCTGCCTAACATCTCCCAGATGGAGAATCCCATGCAGCAGTTTTAATACTCTCTAATGGGCATAGTACTCAATTAGGTCTTCCTGCGAATTCCTCAAGGTCAGATAATTTCTCTAGAAATTCTGGGCCTCATCTGTGAAATCTGGTGTCTGAGCCAAGTTATAACCTGCAATATTAACCATCAGCAACTCTGGCAATTCATTTCAAGCTTCCAGATTGATGGACTAGAGTCAGATCAAACAGATCTAATAACCTAATACCAAAGCCACAGATCTCTGTACAATAGAATCATAAAGCTACTTGCAGCATAGACAGCGGCCATTCAACCCATCAACCCCATAACGGCTACTCACAGAACAGTTCACTCAGTCCCCATAACCCAGTGAGTTTATTTCCTTCTAGTGCCCATCCAGTTTCCTTTTGAAATCATTGATTGTTTCCATATCCACCCTCATAGATAATGAGTTCCAGGTTATTACCATTAGCTGCAAATAACATTTTTCCCTTTCATTCCCCCTGCATCTCTTGTCCAAAATCTTAAATCTATGTCCCTAGTCTTTGTATGGTCAGCTAATGTGAAGAACCTTTGCTTGTCTACTTTATCGAAGCCTGTTTTAATCTTATACACCTCTATAAAATCACCCCTCAATCTCTTTTGCCCCAAGAACATGCCCAGACTTCCCACTCCAAGCTAAACCCATCCTCACCGTTGGCTCTTTCCTGATACATCTCCCCTGCCCCTCTAAAGGATCGTCATGTCTTTCCTGAAGCGTGGTAGTATTGTGATTGGGGAATAACCAGGGCTTCCTTGCCTTTGTACTCAATGCCTCTATTTATGAAGCCTGACATCCCGCTTGCTTTACTGACCACTCTACCATCTTCAAAGTTTGACGCACATGTACGCCCAGATCCCTCTCTTCCTGCACATTCTTTAGAATTGTGCCATTAATTCTATATTGGCTCTCCCATCACTTCTGCCAAAATGCACCACCTCACACTTCTCTCTATTAAATTCCATCAGCCAATTGTCCGCCCATTCTGCCAGCTGATCTCTGTCTTGTTTGAGACAATTCATATTATCCTCACTGTTTGCCTTTCCTCAAGTCTGGTGTCATTGACAAACTTTGACATTTTACTCTATATTCCAAGCTCCAAGTCATTCATGTATAGCAATAAAAAGCAGGCTGCTACTGACCTGGGGAACATCACTCTCAGCCACCATCCACTCCAATAAAGAACCATCCACCATAACTCGCTGCTCTCTGTTCTCAAGACAGTTTCTTATCCAATTACACACTGGCCCTCCGAGCCCATAAACCTCAATCATGTTAATCAGCCTTTTTGCTGTCTGTTTTATTTTAAAATCCAGCAAGGAATCCATCACATTCCCTTCGTTAACCTTCTCTTTGTTGTCTCTTGTCAAATGTTTTATTTTAAAATCCAGAAGGGAACCAATCTCATTCCCTTTGTTAACCCTCTCTTCTGCTTCATCAGAAAATTCAATCAGATTAGCCAAGCAGGGTCTACTTTTACAAATAGGTGCTGGCTCTCCTTAATTAACTCAAGCCTTTCCAAGTGTCAGGTGATTTTTGTCCTTGGTTGAAGAATCCCAAACGTCACCCACCACTGGTCTTAGCAACTATAGGTCAGTTAGTCTAGGACTGGCCTTGCACCTATTTTGAGATAAGGGTGTCACATTTGCCACTCTCCAATCATCTGGCACTTCCCCCATATCCAGGGAAGCTGAGAAATTAAAAAAACCCTTCCACCATCTCCACCTCCACTCCCTTTAGCAACCGGGGTTGCAAGCCATTCAGATCTGGTGATTTACTCATCCTGGGCATAGCCAGCCTTTCCAGCACTTTCCAGTGGCTAGCACTGTGGCTTCACAGCTCCAGGGTCATAGGTTTGATTCCCCGCTGGGTCATTCTCTGTGTGGAGTCTGCACGCTCTCCCTGTGTCTGCGTGAGTTTCCTCCAGGTGCTCCAGTTTCCTCCACAGTCCAAAGACGTGCAGGTTAGGTGGATTGGCCATGGTAAATTGCTCTTAGTGTCCAAAAAGGTTAGGAGGGGTTATTGGGTTACGGGGATAGGGTGAAAGTGAGGGCTTAAGTGGGTCAGTCCAGACTCGATGGGCCGAATGGCCTCCTTCTGTACGGTATGTTCTATGTATTCACTGTCCACTGCCTCCAATATCTCAACTTCTCCTGATATCCTCTTCCTTAGTAAAAATTGATAAAAAGAACTCGAGTTCAAGAGGCCCTTTGCCTGTAAGCATTCTTTGTCTCTATTGGATTCATTCCACCTCTTACTACCTGCTTAGTATTTACATATTGATAGATTATTTTCATGTTCCCTTTTATGTTGACAGCCATTCTATTATCATACTCTCTCTTTGCCAGTCTTACGTTCCTCCTTACCTCCCCTCTCAAACTATTGTAGTTGACCTGGTTTACACTTGAAGTACTGTTACAAGTGATGTTACGACTGGACAATCAGATCCCCAAGTGGAACACTGGCTTAACAGATCATAACCTTTTTTAGAAACATGGATGACCAGATTTTCAAGATTGCCGATAAACGTTTACCAAAAGAATAAAATGTTGATTAAACAAGAAAAGGTCAACTAGAATACAATACTCCTTCACTCCACTGTTACAACACCCCTGGGCTAGTGCGCGGTCAATTCCAGCCCCACTCGACCTGGAGTCGCAACACAATTGAATTAACCAATAATTCTTAGAAAAATATGCAAAGTTTTTAAAATTACAGCTTTTATCGCCATTTAGTAATATGGACTTATACAATTTGTGCTTTCCAGATTTCAACTTTTCTTTTTTACTTTCACAAATACCAAGGTGACGCCTATGGCTAGGAGTATCCATGTTGAATTGAATAGACATTGTTCCTTTAAATAGTGATGGCCTGCAACTACTTTCTGATTATTATCAGAATCAGAGGATGTCACATTATTGGTTCCATGAACTTTCTGTATTTTGTTAACGGATGTGGTTGCAGAATCATTGTATGGTTCTTCATCCACCTTCCTTTTCATCTTCAAAAAGGATTAATCATTAATTATTTCATCTCCTTTGCTATTTGCCTCCTTTATTTTGAAGAGGCACTGTGGGCCTTTAAAAGGATGTAGGTTAATCGTCCGTTTGCTTGGTGTCATTACACAGTCATTGCTGTCCTCATCCTGAATAGCTGATGCCAAGCTATTATATGTATTTTCCTTCTAAACAGGCATGCTCTGGGAGATATTTACACCTTAAGTGAATGGCAATGGGTTTATAAATAATAATCTTTATTGTCACAAGTAGGCTTACATTAACACTGCAACAAAGTTACTGTGAAAATCCCCTAGTTGCCACACACCAGCGCCTATTCCGGTACACTGAGGGATAATTCAGAATGTCCAAATTACCTAACAGCACATCTTTCAGGACTTGTGGGAGAAAAACGGAACACCAGGGGGAAACCCACGCAGACACGGGGAGAACGTGCAGACACTGCACACACAGGGACCCAAGCCGGGAATCGAACCTGGGACCCTGGCGCTGTGAAGCAACTGTGCTAACCACTGTGCTACCGTGCCGCCCATATTGCAAGAAGATGTAACAAATTACTTTTAGCAAAGTCCAATTCACTTTCTTCTTCCGATTTACTGGCTTCTTTCCTAGCTTTGGAAGAATTACTTCCCGTCTGGCCAAGATCAGTCAGTGACAGGTCTATTCATTAGCAGTTGTTTAACATTTCTTCATAATCAGAACTCTTGTCTGAATCTTCATCACTATTATTACTATTAGATTTGAACTCCTCTTTCTTAGGGTCACCTCCAGTCTTGAAGTTCTCAGAATCTGGGTTCCTAACGGATTTTATCTTTGACAAACTTTTGTGAGGAATCAATCTTGTAGAGACAGCTTTATCAGTGTCAGCAGAATCAAATTCACTAACATTGTCATTTGACTTGTGATTAATGTCTTTCAACATTTCTTTCTTTGAGTCACTAAATGCCCAATGAGTTTTCCTAATTCTCATGTGCCCTGTCATTGGTATCTCGTGCTATCCGTAGTATTTCCCTCAGACTCTCTGTAATCATGAGTGAAACTTCACTCCTTCACCCCTGCCAAATCATTCCCCAAAAGTATGTCTACTCTGTCCACTGGGAATTTCTTAACCACTCTGACAGCTACTGGACCTGACATTTAATCACACTCCAATTGTACTTTATACAATGGAACTGGGATATAATATCCACCTACCCCATTCACTACTACCTTAGAAAACCAAATCCTTCTCCAGTAAGAGAGTTTAAGTAGCTCCTGTATCCCTTAAGATTGTTATGGGTTTGGTTACATCAGTTGAGGAAAATGGGGTGATCTTCCCCTTAGACAGAAACGCTGCATATCTCTCCTCTGCCTCATTCATCATACCTGTTCCCACAGCAGTGTTTGCCTCAGGTCTCCTAAGTCCAGTTAAAGCTATCGTCTGCCCTGTAGTATTCTCCACTTTTGTTCCCTTATGAACTCCAGCAAGTCCCATAAGCCTTCCTTGCAACTTCCAACATGCTGAACGAACATGACCCACCTAATTACAATCGTAACACTTAGACTTTCAAGTCTCACCTCCATTCTCAATAACTCCCTGGTTTGAGGAGATCCGGAACATTCCCAGGTATCCATTCCTTACCTTGGCTAGCTGCATTCCTTTCACTCTCCCACTTCCTATCCTTTTCAAAATTATGGGGGTGATGGAACAATAATTTAGATTTATGGATCAGCTCATGTTCGTCAGCCATAATGAAAAATGAATGAAAATCGCTTATTGTCACAAGTAGGCTTCAAATGAAGAAACTGTGAAACGCCCCTAGTCCCCACATTCCGGCGCCTGTTCGGGGAGGCTGGTACGGGATTGCTGCTTGTCTAGCAGCTGCCATCCTTTGGTCTTCAACATGGGTTCTTATCATAGAACATCGGGAATTCTTAAACATCTCTAAGAGAATAACTTCTGTCAGAGCCTCATAGATAGTTGCAACTCCTAATTCTCGTACCCACCTATCAAGATTGTTCTGCTTAACCCTTTCAAATTCGGCATTTATCTATCCCCCGTCTCCTTAAATTCTGAAATTTTACCTGTATGCTTTGGGAACCAATTCATTGCACCTAGAATAGCCTTTTACCTCACCATAATTTTTAGATACCCCCTCTGACATGGAAGCATAAACTTCCTGTTCCTGCCCCATCAATTTACTTTCCATGGGTAATGTCGACCTTTCTTCTGGCCACTCCATTCGGTTGTTATTTTCTCAAGGGCCCTAAAAAAAGGTTTCAACCTCCTCCTCTTCGAATTTTGGGAGAGCCTGTATAAATTTAAGCATATCGCCACTGGGTTCTGTTCTAAGATTAAGCACTCCTTTAGCTCCTGGCAGCTCCCTTCTAATTTCCAGTGCCTTAAGCTGGAACTCTCTCTCTCTTTTCCTCTTTCTCTAATGCTTTTTCACCTCTCTCTAATTCCACCTTCCTAATTTCCATCTGCATTTCCTTTCCTTTTTTCTGCATTTCCATTTCGTTTTCTAGCCTTTTTAATTCCCTCTCATTCTCTCATACTCGAACTGCAACTAAACTCTCTCGCCACCTCAATTTCCCCACCAGTAAATGCTTTGATGTTACACTACCTCGTTTCTAGCATCTCTTTCAAATTTAAATGCTGAGCAATAGCTTCAGTCATTTCTACCTTCCTAGCTTTAGCTGGTACCTCTATTTTTAATTCACCTGCCAATTCGACTAACTTATCTTTTCAAAATCATTTTAAATAAACCAGAGACAGGGGGGCTGGATTCTCCGTTTTTGGGACTATGACCCCAAGTCGTCGTGAAAACTGTGGTCTTTTATGCCAAAAAAACAGGTGTCAAAAGGCCACAGATTCACTGCCTTGCAGGGGGCTAGCAGGCAGCTGTCGTGGAGCTCGCAGCTCCAGCTGCCAATATGGACTAGACCCCAATTTTTGTTAGGAAGCCGGACAAGAAACCCCAAACAATTTGCAATTTGTAAAACTGTGAGGCAAGGATACTTCACCCCAGGAGTGATGACTCTGACCAATAGGGTGTCTCTTATGTTAAAACAAACTTTAATTTAAACCCAAAATTAACACATTAACATCAAAGCAATAGCTTTACAATTAACAGTTAAATAGCTCTTAAACAAAAGGAAATATTTTGGGCGCGATTCAACGGGAAAAAAAATCTATCTCTAGTTTTGGGCTGCTATTCAACAGCACTGCCGGGGGTTTTTGGCCTCAGAGAGTTTCTCTCCACCGAGGCCGCACTTGAGTCATTTCCTGCTGGCTTATTTAAATATGCAGATCTGGAGCAATCCCAGTGAGGGCAAGATGCAGATCGCAATATCTTGTGAAATTTTGTTAAATCTCGCGAGGCATTTCGAGCATCGCAATCTCCCGAGAGGCGTTTCGCGAGATTCAACGACCTCATCCCGACAGCAAATCAGGGGCGACGAGGCCGCTAAATCATAGAAGGAGGCCATTCGGCCATCAAGTCTGCACGACCCTCTGAAAGAGCACTCCACCCAGGCCCCCAGCCGATCCCCATAACTCCACCTAACACGCACATAACTGGACACTAAGGGGGAATTTAGCATGGCCAAGCCACCTAAGCTGCATCTCTTTGGACTGTGGGAGAAAATCGGAGTGCCCGGAGGCAAACCACACAGACACGGGGAGAAAATGCAAACTTCACACAGACAGTCACCCAAGGCCAGATTTGAACCCGGGTCCCTGGCGCTGTGAGGCAGCAGTGCCAACTAATCGCGCCCTTTAACTCGCTATCTACACCTGCCACTCTACATATTCCAATGAAATGAGCCAATACAGTTCAAAATCCACTCATAAATAAAGTTATCAATCAGGATTACTTGCTGCCCTCTGTGCAGACCTTTGGGGAGAAACCCTTCCAGGAACAACCTGAAAACCTGTCTTAGTCAGACTCAAATCCCTTTGCAAAACTTCAAAAATAACAGACAAACCCGGCTCCTCCCATTAATTAGGTCAGGGGGAGGCATAGTGGTATTGTCACTGGGCGAGTAATCGAGAGACCCAAGGTAATGTTCTTGGGACCCGAGTTCGAATCTCACCATGGCAGATGGTGAGATTTGAATTCAACTAAAGAACAAATCTGTAATTAAAAGTCTATTGATGACCATGAAACCATTGTCTATTGCCACAGAAACCCATCTGGTTCACTAATGTCCTTTGGGGAAGGAAATCTGCCACCCTTACCTGGTCTGGTCTACAGTGACTCCAGATCCACAGCAATGTGATTGACTCTTAAATTGCCTCAGGGAGAGGCAATAAATTCTGGCCCAGCCAGCAATGCCCACATCCCATGAACAAATTTTTAAAAACTGTATCTCATTACGATGTCCCATGATCTCCTTGGTGAGGCCTAAACAACACTCCCTCATAAATTATCTACATCCCCAGGGTGCTTCCAAAAACAAAAAAAAACAATATTCCATTAGCATTCTCTCTGTAAAGAAGTAAATGGTTAAAATCAATGATTACCTCACCTTTTCGACTCTTGAGCAGACATACTGCCTGTATGTATTTGAACCCAGGGTTCTTAATAATATAACTAAAATATAATATATAGCTATTTCTTACATTCATCACATCATCGTTTGCACAAAATGTTCTGCCAAACCGTTTGGAGCAGATCCGCACCTTCTCCTCTACTTCAGAATTTAAACTGGGCCACCAGAATAGTTCCTCGCTAACTCCTTCATTCTCACAATACCACAATGGCCTTTGTGTAATTGGCTCATTTAATAGTGATGGAATGATAACTCACATTCCCCAAAGGTGACATTCCTGTACGAATAACTCAAGTCTTAAGGCAGAAAGGTTTAGACAGTTGAGGAGAGTGGTCCAAGAAATGGCTGATGAAATTCAACGTGGGCAAGTGCGAGGTCTTGCACTTTGGAAAAAAGAATAGAGGCATGGACTATTTTCTAAACGGTGACAAAATTCATAATGCTGAAGTGCAAAGGGACTTGGGAGTCCTAGTCCAGGATTCTCTAAAGGTAAACTTGCAGGTTGAGTCCGTAATTAAGAAAGCAAATGCAATGTTGTCATTCATCTCAAGAGGCTTGGAATATAAAAGCAGGGATGTACTTCTGAAGCTTTATAAAGCATTAGTTAGGTCCCATTAAGAATACTGTGAGCAATTTTGGGCCCCACACCTCAGGAAGGACATACTGGCACTGGAGCGGGTCCAGCGGAGATTCACACGGATGATCCCAGGAATGGTAGGCCTAACATACGATGAACGTCTGAGGATCCTGGGATTATATTCATTGGAGTTTAGGAGGTTGAGGGGAGATCTAATAGAAACTTACAAGATAATGAATGGCTTAGATAGGGTGGATGCCGGGAAGTTGTTTCCATTAGCAGGGGAGACTAGGACCCTGGGGCACAGCCTTAGAATAAAAGGGAGTCACTTTAGAACAGAGATGAGGGGAAATTTCTTCAGCCAGAGAGTGGTGGGTCTGTGGAATTCATTGCCACAGAGGGTGGTGGAGGCCGGGACGTTGAGTGTCTTTAAGACAGAAGTTGATAAATTCTTGATTTCTCAAGGAATTAAGGGCTGTGGAGAGAGAGCGGGTAAATTGAGTTGAAATCAGCCATGATTGAATGGTGGAGTGGACTCGATGGGCCGAATGGCCTTACTTCCACTCCTATGTCTTATGGTCTTATGGTCTTAATACGGTTTGTCACCGGATTGGGGACAAACGTTCCATAGTAACTTGGTAAGCTTAAGAAAGATCGAAGTTGATTAACCTTCTGAGGTGTGGGTGTCTCGGTAATTGCTTTGAAGGTGACTTATGCAGTCCCCTGGCGTGGATTACATGTTCCAGGTGTTCAATTGAAATTTGATAAAATTCACAGTTGTCTTTTCGGACTCTTAATCCATTGTCTTCAAATCTCTGAAGTCTGGCATCTGGGTTGCAAAGATGTTCTTTCTCATTCTTTCCAGTTACCAGGATGTCATCAGGTAACACTGGGCTCTACTTAATGCAAATGGTAATCTTTTGCATCAAAATAACTCTGTGTGTGTCACACTTGTCAGGAACTGTTGTGAATCCTGATCCATGTTCATTTATAGATATGCTTGACTGAGGTCGATCTTACCAAAGTGTTGTCCTCCAGCCAACCCTGTGAACAGGGATGGAGGCTATTGTTCTGCTCAGAGTACAGGATTAATAGTTACTTTGAAGTTGTCACAAATCCGGACGGATCCGTCATTTTTCATTACTGGCATGATCAGTATCGCCCATTCACTCATGTTAAAGGTTCTAAGACTTCCGTCTTGACCAGTCGCTCGACTTCTGCCTCTACTTTAGGTCTGATTGGGTATATAATATATAACAATAATAATCGCTTATTGTCAGAAGTAGGCTTCAGTGACGTTACTGTGAAAAGCCCCTAGTCGCCACATTCTGGTGCCTGTTCGGGGAGGCCGGTACAGGAATTGAACCTGCGCTGCTGGCATTGTTCTGCATTACAAGCTAGCTATTTAGCCCATTGTGCTAAACCAGCCCCTGGCACCCCTGTGTAAGGCACCAAGCATTTTGCCTGACTCTTCTTCGATCTTCAACCTTACTTAGATATCCTTCATACTTCCCAAATCACTGTTGAAAACAATAGCATGTTTCTTCAGGTTTTTAATAAGGCCTGATTTGGAATCTGTCATGAGGTTTACTTCAGCCAAATTGTAACCTGAATTTTTCCAACCAAGTTCTTCCCATTGGTGCTGAATAATTTCCTTTGACTATATGCAAGGCCAAATCTGCCATCTGTCCATTCAATTGTACTGTTACATCAATATGACTCCTCAACGGAACCACCTCTCCAGTGAAAGCTTTTAGCACCATCCTTGAGGGTTTCAGAAAGATATGTTGTAGCTTTTCTATATAAACAGCCTCTGACACCAGCGAGATTGCTGCCCTAGTGTCCATTTCCATTATTCCGGCTGTCCATCCACTCGTGGAGTGATCCAGTACTGATTTATAGCAATAGCAGATACATTAAATGACAACTCATTATCTGACAGTGAATTGGGTCCCTCCTCACATCCTTTTTGTACTACATGGACGCTTTTTCCTTTATTCTGCTTGCCATTTGTTTTATTCGGCTCTTGCTTTTTTTTCCCCAACATGTGCATTCAATGTGGCCCTTTTTATCACCTTGGAAAGGGTCCGGAGGAGGTTCACAAGAATGATCCCTGGAATGAAGAGCTTTTCGTATGAGGAACGGTTGAGGACTCTGGGTCTGTACTCGTTGGAGTTTAGAAGGAAGAGGGGGACCTTACTGAAACTTACAGGATACTGCGAGACCTGGATAGAGTGGACGTGGAGAGGATGTTTCCACTTGTAGGAAAAACTAGAAGCAGAGGACACAATCTCAGGCTAAAGGGACGATCCTTTAAAACAGCGATGAGGAGGAATTTCTTCAACCAGAGGCTGGTGAATCTGTGGAACTATTTGCCGCAGAAGGCTGTGGAGTCCAAATCATTGAGTGTCTTTAAGACAGAGATAGATAGGCTCTTGATTAATAAGGGATCAGGAGTTATGGGGAGAAGGCAGGAGAATGGTGATAAGAAAAATATCAGCCATGATTGAATGGCGGAGCAGACCCAATGGACCGAGTGGCCTAATTCTGCTCCTATGTCTTATGGTCTTATGGTCTTACTGCACATAATGTCTTTGCACCAACAATCTGCTGCTGAGTACCTGAATTTAGCAGATCTATGGTAAGTGCAGTCTGTGTTTGCGTTCGAGTTGCGGCCAACATCTTGTGAATTCTTGCGTTTGAACTCAACTGTTGAACTTCTCTGGCTGTCAATTCCATTTGATACAGTAACTTCCAAGTCATTCTTTATAGTCAGGTTGCTTTTGGTTAACAATCGCTTTTGAATTGCTTCGTTCCTCAACCCACAGACTAGTCTATCTCACATGGTATTGTTTAACACATCCCAGAATTTGCAATGTTCAGTCAATCTTTTCAGTATAGCTACAAAGTGTGAAATTAATTCCTATTCGTTGTAATTGCACCTATGATATCTAAATCTTTATGCGATGATGAGAGGGTTTGTTGAATAGTGGCCCTGCAAAGTTTCCACTCTTTCTTCATATGTTTTTGTACCTGACGTTTCTGGCTGTACCAGGCTCCTAAGGAGGTTAAATGTTCCCCTAGCCCCACATTATGCTCAGGAATGTTGGGACTTTCATATCTGATGCTACCTTGTTCGGTTGAACAAAATAGTAGAATTGTTCTGTAAACGTGTTCCATTGCTTTGTATTCTCATCAAATGGTCCCGCAGCACCATTTTTCTCTATGGAAGGACCAGCGTGCGCACAATGTGCCATGGACCTTTAGCGCTGCCTTGCTTCCGTTCTCCCAAAATAAAAGCACAACCCGAGATCCATCTTTTTTTAATTAAGTGTTCTACAACACTCTCAGCTCTAAATTTGCTGTTGCAGAGTAATTACTACTCACGACTACTGAGTTTGTTTTGGACAGAGCACGTGACGAGCTTCTCTCCAAAGTTATTGTGGTGTTCTTTCTGGTTCAGATCCTAGGATGGTTGACATAGTGTTCACGAAGACCGCAACTAGCTTTTATATTAAACAAAGCTAAAGATTTATTTATACTACTTAATTGAATTCGACCTCTTACTTCTATTCAAGAAACAATTGACAATAAACATACAATCTACACACATCTGTCACTGATCTATACACTAATACAATAAATATGATCTGCTCTCAATCACACTAGCTTTCCTATAGTCTGTCTTCTACCCTTCTCAACACTCTCCCAGAAAGCATTGATGCTTTATATAGGTCAGCATCTAGCAGCTCCCTCTAGTGGTTGGTTCGGACATAACATTAATCCTCACAGTTCTGTACATTTCTCATAATGTCACCGTTATTTTCTTCGAATTCTCGTTTTGTTTTTGTATTTTTCCTCCAGGTGGCTTCAACTCTCTCGCTACCAGTTTTTAAGTGGCAACGGTTTTTGTCGTTATTATTTTTTTCTTCTGTGTCTCCTTCGAGTGGCTGCAAGAGTTGTCCGGCTCACTTGTCAACATTTTTTTTGTGTGTGGCGTTTGCAGGATTGACTTTAAGAAGCTGTGGAGGTTCAACAAAAGCTAAGAGCTTTATTCGGGATATATTGCAATGTTATGCTGCTCAGTTCCCTGCACAAATGCCCGATCGACGACGTCACGCAAGCATTCTCTGAAAGTGCCCCTGTTCAGCCGCAAGGCCGCTGTTAAGGAATCATTGAAAATATACCACAGGGAGTTGTGTTTCCCTTTTCATGAGATGAGACTCTGCCATTACGCATGTGAGAATATTGGGAGAGGGAGCCATGTGCCTTCGTAAATTATCAACGTATCGACATATACGCAGAGACCGCCATACACAAGTGGAAAAAAAATCTGATGCAAATGTCTATTTTTCCATTCCTTCAGAGTAATATATTATTGGTATTACCAAGTTTACTAAGTGCCACCAGTGGGCTGATTGGCGTCATTTTATTGTAATATTAAATTCTTAAAAGCACTTATGGAAAAATAAGTCATACACAGCAGAAGTACAAATCACATTGGATGTATTCAGGATTATAATGAGGTGTCCTTGCCAAGAGACCTTAAGTGCTCGTCACAATCCAATAAAGAGAATTTTTAAAAATGAATACAAGCTGTGCTTCTGTCAGTGAGGCAGACACATCAAAAGCTTTAGGGTTACACACAAGTATCAGGCCACTAAGCCTGTACATGATTGAAAAATGATAATTGAGCAGAACGCCTTAGCTTGTGCAAACAGCAGTACTGTGGTTCAATAGAATTGTAAGAAAAACAAATCTGTCCTCACAGTGCTGTGAGTGTCATCATGAATGGCATCAATAGTCTTCTGGTGACAGGGATGTGCTAAGTAATTGCACATAAGGTGGCTCTCCTCCTCTAAATCTGAAAATAGGCTCTTTTACTCGAAATAGTCAGCTAAAACCAGGAAAAAATATCCCCGCACCCTAACAACAGCATCTCCAGGGGCCGCAAAGACATGAGTGATTGGAAAAGCCAGGGGAAGCAGGTGGCCGAGCCGGCAGATGCCCAAAGTGACAAAGCGCCGGCCACGCCAGATTAAGAAGCAACAGCTCACCGCACACGGAGCCCCCCTCACCAGGGGGTGGATGGAGGATGTTAGGAACTAAGTAAGAGAACATAAAGAGGAGACGAAGACCGATATCCAGGCTGTGGTCAGGGTGGCGGTCGCAGAGACTCTGGCAACCATGCAGGTGGCCCTGGACAAGGCAGAAAGGCAATTGGAGGCCCAGGGGAACACCATAAAAGAATTACAAAAGACCTCAACGTGGAGATAGGATATGGGGACATTGACAGTTAGGGACTTCTACACAGACAACAGACTGACAGCACTATAGAGGAATTAACAGAGACGTTCCAGCTGACTGGGGGAAAAAAGCTAAGGTGTATGCAGGTCAAAAACTTCTTATGTAGGGAAACAAGGACATATCCATGCCCACCGCACCAATCGCTGTTAGAGGACCTACTGGACGTGGACATCTGAGGGAGGGGGAACTGCGGACATCTGAATGGGCGACTACTGAAAAGGGCACACACACCACTGGACGAGACAGGGTTTGAAATAAGGTGGAGACCCTGAAGCGAAGCACTGCACAGGGTCAATTCCATCTCCACATACACAAAGCTAAGCTGAAAGCGGGACACGGAACTCACTTAACTAGAACCTGAATGAGCAGGGTCTTTCCGCAGGTGGAGGACAAATTAAAACGGTGCCAAGGAGGCCTGGCCAACCACGGTCTTGCCTCAGACTAGTCGGGTTCTGGACAGACTTCTTCGAGGCAAAGTCCAAGGTGGTGGGGGTGAGGCTGGAGCCATGCCCGAGAGTGGCAGTCTTCGGGGTATCAGAACAGCCAGATCTCTTCATGAGGAGGAGGGCCGACGCCCTTGCCTTTGTCTCCCTAACCGCCCACCGGAGAATCCTGCTCAGCTGGTGATCAGCAGCAACACCCAAAGCTGCAAACTGCCGTCCGACCTGTTGGAATTTCTCCAGATGGAGAAAATTAAATTCGCCATCCGGGAGTCAGAAGAGGGCTTCCAGAAAACATGGGCACCATTCACCCAGTTGTTCCAAGATCTGTTTGTAGCCAATAGCTAATAAGCCAGATGAAGGGAGAGGGAAGCCACAGTAAAACTACAGACACAAATGAAAAGAGAGTTGTGGGGGGGGGGGGGGGGGGGGTGAAGGAGAGAATAAAAAATGAATGGCATCAATAATTCACTTTTTTTGTTAAAAAAGGTGAAGTTGTGAAATTGGATGAAAAGAAATCTTGGTTCCAGGGCACGTCTATTATGAATTCTGCATGGCTCTGCTATCTGTGGCACTCTGCACTCAGCATTAAAGCTATTGTCTGTCCGTAACTCAGGCAGGAACCTCATTTACTATGTTCTATTGTAATATTATCAAGATTAATCTGCTATTTGGCTCAGTTGGCTGGATAGCTGGTTGATGGTGTAGAGCGAGGCGAACAGGATGGGTTCAATTCCTGTACCAGCTGAGGTTGAGAAGCCCCGCGTTCTCAACTTTGCCCCTCGCCTGAGGTGCTGTGACCCTCAGGTTAAATCACCACCGGTCAGCTCCTCCCCTCAAAGGGAAAGCAGCCTATTTGGGACTCTGGTGACTTTACTTCCTTTTTGCTCTCATAGGTGAGCCCGATATCCCAGACAATGTTTTCACTTGCCCTGATATCTTAAGTAAATCCATAGGGCGGCCAGGGAATGCCCACAGACCCCTTGTGTTTGTTTCAGCTGCTGATGTGATTTGCCTGATCTTCCAAAAGTGGCAGAGGAACACTGCAGTAGACTTTGACATGAAGTTTTAACTCTCCAAACAGATGTATTGGCCAGCAAATGATCATGCAAATAATAGCAGTTGACGCAACATGGGCGGGCTTCTCTGACCCCGGGGCCAGGTCGGAGAATCGCGGGCCGGGCACGATTCACGCGACGACGCCCGACACCGGTCCACCGATTCTCCGGTAACCGCGCGGGATGGGCCGATTGGCCGCCGAGATAGCCCGAGACCCGCCGGCACCGTTCACATGTAATCTTACCCGGTGGGACCTCGGCATCCATCCTGCGGGGGGCGGCCAGGTGGAAGGGGAGGGGGGAACCGACCCCGAGGGGGGGCCTCCACCGTGGCCTGGCCTGCGATCGGGACCTACCGATCGGCGGGCCGGCTTCTCCTGGTGGGGGCCTCTTTTACTCCACGCCGGCCCCTGTAGCTCTCCGCCATGTTGAGTTGGGGCGCGGAGAAGGAAGCTATTGCGCATGCACGAGTTCGCGCCGGTCGCAGCACGCACGAGCAAATTTGTGCCGGCCGCGCGCACATGCGCAGATCCACGGTGCCCTTTTGATGCTTATATCGGCTGCTGGAGCTACGTTAGTTGCTCCAGTGCCGTGCTGGCCCCCTGTAGGGCTCAGGATCGCTGCTCCTGGGGGCCTGTTTACGATGGTGTCAACACTTGACCTCAGGATCAGAGACTCCCGCCCCATGTATTTTTAAACGCAATTAACTTATGTGCATTTGGAAATCAATCACAAATGTTGGACTAAACAATTACATTTATTACATTGTAATTATTTTTCAATCTAGCATAGAATCAGAGAATTTACAGTGTAGAAGGAGGCCATTCGGCCCATCGAGTCTGCACCAGCCCTTGGAAAGAGCACCCAACCTAAGCCCACGCCCCCACCCTATCCCCGTAACCAGTAACCCCGCCTAACCTTTTGGATACGAAGAGGCAATTTGATATGGTCAACCTAACCTGCACATCGTTGGACAGTGGGAGGAATCCGGAGCACCCGAAGGAAACCCGTGCAGACATGGGAGAACGTGCAGACTCCGCACAGACTGTAACCAAAGGCCGGAATTGCACCCGTGTCCTTGGGGCTGTGAGGCAGCAGTGCTAACCACTGTGCCACCGTGCTGCCCATTCACCTGCAGACTGGCTGTCCGACCTGTCGGAATTTCTCCAGATCGAGAACATTTAATTTGTCATCCGGGGGTCGGAAGAGGGCTATGGAATAGCAATAGCTATGGAAGCTATTAGCCTAAAGGTTTTGCTTCAAAGACAGACTCACTCAGAAAAGGCAAGCAGATAAACGCCTTTTTAAAGGAGAAATAAGAGGCACTAAGGAGCATTTAGGTAATTTGAATCCAGGAAAGGTTCTAAACCAAAGTACAAATCACAATGTTTCTATCTGAAGTGGATGTCTTGGGCCATCCCCCATTATCTCTCTGCATATAAATGACTAGGCAGGATATATTGCTTGAGAGGAAGTGCTACAAGGGATTTCTGGACTGATTCCTGGATGAAGTTTGATAGTCCTGCAAAACAGGATTGGGGATCTTATGCTTACATTTCCTGGAATTAAGAAGAATGAGAGGTAATCTCACTAAAACATGTAAAATTCTTCAGGGCCATGATAGAGTAAATGCTGGGAAGATGGTTCCACTAATAATAATAATCGCTTACTGTCACAAGTAGGCTTCAATGAAGTTACTGTGAAAAACCCTAGGATGATTCCACTAGTCAGGAGTCTAGAACTAGGGGTCACAGTCTTAGGACGAGGGGTTGATCATTGAGAACTGAGATGGAGGGAAATTCCTTTACTCAGAGATTTGTGAATCTTTGGAATTCTCTGTCCCAGAAGGTTGTGAATGTTCAGTTGTTGAGCATATTCAAGATGACAGCCTCCCCGAACAGGTGCCAGAATGTGGCGACTAGGGGCTTTTCACAGTAACTTCATTTGAAGCCTACTTGTGACAATAAGCGATTTTCATTTCATTTATGACATCGAAAAACATGGGTAAAGGGACTTAAATGATGTGGGATTAGTGCAGGAAAGTAGAGATGAAATAAATATTCAGCCATGATCCTAATGAAAGGCGGAGCAGGTACAAAGGGCCGAGTGGCCTACTCCAGCTCCTACTTAATATGTTCTTATATAATCATTCCAATAAATGCGGCAGTATGAGCTGGAATATTCTTCTACGAATGCAATCTGATTTTCAATTATTTCATGTGCGAATAACAGACATGATAAATGGTCACTTCTACATTAAATGATGTCTCTCCTGGTGTGGCAATGAGACATGCTAAGAATTCAATACCGAACGTACAGTAACCTAATTACAACAGTGCATGCAGAGAACATAGAGTCAGTCAATGAACATGTGATAGTATGCACTGAGACGGTAACAATAGGGCCAGTGCATACATCACAACAATTAAATACTTACATTTGAGTATAAAACTACAATTATAATTCCTTTTATGAACAGGGGCAAATCTATGAATATTACAGGTGACATTATAGTTTTCCAGTTTTAAGTAGTAGGTATGAATGTATTAGAGATATGCTAGCTACGAGTATATATTGTTCTAAAGTATAACAGGATGGAGAGGGTTAGGGGACTTTCCAGAGCTTGTTTGATGTGTGTGGCAGTCTGTGTTAGAAGGATTAGGGTACCTGGTAATGCCAGAATACCATTGGTGGAGAATGTACTTGTTCCCATTGGTTAAGCTTGTATGTTAGCTCCGCCCTGCAAGGCGGGGTATAAGAGCCCATGCCGTCCCAGCAGCTTTCTTCTGTACTTGCGCTGCTGGGGGAAACATCTAGCGTATTAAAGCCTTCAATTGTCTCCAATCTCTCTTCTGGAGTTATTGATCGTGCATCAATTTAATAAGCTAGTTTTTAAAGAATGGAGCTCCGAATCAAGCCGGAGTGTCTGCAACTCAGCCCCCACGCGGCAAACTCAGCGGCAACCTTCAAGCACTGGCTGGCGTGCTTCAACGGATATCTCGGGATGGCTGAAAACAAGAAATCCACACCCTCATCGAGGACGCGGAAGATTTCGATGCAGCAATGGAGCTGCTGAAAGGACATTATATTCGCCCTGTAAACCAAGTCTACGCCCGACATCTACTAGCGACGAGACGACAAATCCCTGAGGAATCACTGGAAGAATTCTACCGTGCGCTTCTGGTGTTGGGGAGAAACTGCAGCTGCCCGCAAGTTTCGATGAGCGATCACACAGAACTTTTGATCCAGGACGCTTTCGTTGCAGGTATGCTATCCTCCCAAATCCGTCAGCGATTGCTGGAGAAAGAGACACTAGGCCTCAAGGAAGCACAGGCCCTTGCCATCTACCTGGATGTGGCCTCCCGAAACGCCTGTGCTTATGTCCCCGACCGCGCGGCAGCCCCCTGGGCAGCGTGGAACCCCCCCCCCGCGGTCGACACCGAGGCATCTCCCATCCCCCCACAAGCTTGTGCTGCGAGACTGCCTGGCAACCCCGGGGGGCCCCACTGCTATTTTTGCGGGCAAGCCAAGCACCCCCGACAGCGCTGTCCGGCCCGTTCATCCATCTGCAAGAGATGCGGCAAAAAGTGCCACTTCGTGGCGGTATGCCAGGCCCGGGCGGTCGCTGCGGTTTCCGGAGGTGAATACGGACCGCCACCACAACCCTCTCCACGGTCCCCGTGCGGCCAGCAGGCGCCGCCATCTTCCTCCTCTAGGGCCACATGTGGCCTCCGGGTGCCGCCATCTTGTCCCAGGGATGCCGCGTGCGATGGATGGGCGCCGCCATTTTGTGCACCCCCAGCCATGTGCGACCAATGGGCGGCGCCATCTTGGATGGACTCCCAGGACCACAGTTCGGCAGCCCACACACCACCCGAAGAGAGCATCCAACTGCTGCCACAAGTAACCTCGGTGACCCTGGACCAGTCTTGGCCCCGAACACTCTCGACTGCTACGACGACGGTGCTTATCAATGGGAATGAAACGTCCTGCCTAATCGACTCTGGAAGCACGATGAGCTTCATACACCCCGACATGGTAAGGCGCTGTTCTCTCCTTGTCCACCCCGTTAGTCAAAAAATCTCCCTGGCCTCCGGATCTCACTCAGTAGAGATCAAGGGGTTTTGAGTAACTAACCTCACGGTCCAGGGAATGGAGTTCAAAAACTACCGACTCTACATCCTTCCCCACATCTGCGCGGCCACACTCCGAGGGTTGGACTTTCAAATTCGGCGGCCCTATACTCCCCTCACTGTCTGCAGCCTCGCGACACTCAAGGTCGATCCGCCTTCCCTGTTTGCGAACCTCACCCGATTGCAAACCAGTTGCCACCAGGAGCAGACAGTACAGTGCCCAAGACCGGATCTTTATTAGGTCAGAGGTCCAACGGTTACTGAGGGAAGATGTCATTGAGGTTAGCAACAGCCCCGGGAGAGCTCATGTAGTGGTTGTAAAGACCGGGGAGAAGCATAGGATGGTCATCGACTATAGTCAGACCATCAACAGGTTTACGCAGCTTGACGCGTACCCTCTCCCCCGCATATCCAACCTGGTCAACAGGATCCGCGCAATACACGGTCTTCCCCATGGTGGATCTTAAGTCCGCCTACCACCAGCTCCCCATCTGCACAAGTGACAGCAAATACACTGCCTTCAAAGCAGATAGGCGGCTCTACCACTTCTTAAGGGTTCCCTTCGGTGTCACCAATGGGGTCTCGGTCTTCCAGCGAGAGATGGACCGAATGGTTGATCGGTACGGTTTACCGGCCACATTCCCGTACCTCGATAATGTCACCATCTGCGGCCACGACCAGCAGGACCACGACACCAACCTCTGAAAATTCCTCCAGACCGCAAAAATCCTTAACCTCACGTATAACAAGGATAAATGCGTGTTCAGCACTGACCGCCTAGCCATCCTCGGCTACGTAGTGCATAATGGAGTTATAGGCCCTGACCTTGAGCGCATGCGCCCCCTTATGGAGTTTCCCCTCCCGCATTGCTCCATGGCCCTGAAGCGTTGCCTAGGTTTTTTTTCCTACTATGCCCAGTGGGTCCCCAACTATGCGGACAAAGCCCGTCCACTGATCCAGTCCACAGTTTTTCCCGTCGATAGAGGACCGCCAGGCCTTCAGCTGCATCAAAGCAGACATTGCAAAGGCCACGATGCATGCCATTGACGAGTCCCTCCCCTTCCAGGTCGAGAGCGATGCGTCCAACGTAGCTCTGGCGGCCACCCTCAACCAAGCGGGCAGACCCGTGGCCTTCTTCTCACGCACCCTCCACGCCTCCGAAATCCGCCATTCCTCAGTCGAAAAGGAGGCCCAGGCCATAGTAGAAACTGTGCGACATTTGTGGCATTACCTGGCCGGCAGGAGATTCACTCTACTCACTGACCAATGGTCGGTTGCTTTCATGTTCGATAATGCACAGCGGGGCAAGATAAAAAACGACAAGATCTTACGATGGAGGATCGAACTCTCCACCTACAACTATGAGATCTTGTATCGTCCCGTGAAGCTAAATGAGCCTCCTGATGCCCTTTCCCGCGGCACATGTGCCAACGCACAAGTGAACCGCCTCCGAGCCCTCCACGAGGACCTCTGCCACCCGGGGGTCACTCGATTTTTCCACTTCAGCAAGACCCGCAACCTGCCCTACTCCATCGAGGAGGTCAGGACAGCCACCAGGAACTGCCAAATCTGCGTGGAGTGCAAGCCGCACTTCTACAGGCCAGAGAAAGCGCACCTGATAAAGGCTTCCCGTCCCTTTGAAAGCCTCAGTATGGATTTCAAAGGCCCCCTTCCCTCCACCGAACGCAACACGTACTTCCTGAATGTGATTGACGAATACTCCCGGTTCCCATTCGCCATCCCCTGTCCCGACATGACCGCAACCACTGTCACAAAAGCCCTCCATAGTATCTTTACGCTGTTCGGTTTCCCCGCCTACATACACAGTGATAGGGGGTCCTCCTTTATGAGCGACGAACTGCGTCAATTCCTGCTCAGCAAGGGCATTGCCACGAGCAGGACGACCAGTTACAACCCCCGGGGAAACGGACAGGTGGAGAGGGAGAACGGAACTGTCTGGAAGATCGTCCTTTGGCCCTGTGGTCCAGAAATCTCCCAATCTCCCGCTGGCAGGAAGTCCTCCCGGACGCCCTCCACTCCATCCGGTCACTGCTCTGTACCACGACCAACCAATCACCTCACGAACGTTTCCTTGGCTTCCCCAGGAAGTCCTCCTCTGGGACCTCGCTCCCGACCTGGCTGGCAGCTCCCGGACCCGTCCTGCTCCGAAAACACGTGTGGGCACACAAATCGGACCCATTGGTCGAGAGGGTCCATCTCCTCCACGCTAACCCTCAGTACGCCTACGTGGCGTACCCGACGGCCGATAAGATACAGTCTCCCTCCGGGACCTGGCACCTGCTGGATCCACACACACACACCCCCACCAGTCCCACTCTCCCGCCCACCGGCGCACCCCACAGCCGCCCCCTTCCCAGGTCAGTCGGTCCTTCCACCGGCCCCGTCTAGGGGTGATGAAGCTGCCACAGAAGCCGAAACCACGCTCCCGGAGTCACAGACGCCCGAACCTCCACCAGCATCACCACCAAAGCTACGACGATCGCAGAGAACGACCAGGGTCCCCGATCGACTAATTGCTTTATTTTGAAATGTACATTAATGTTGTAAATAGTTAAGATGTAATAATGCAAAATGCTGTACGGAGGTATTACGGTACCTTCATAACTGTAACTTCTACCACTTTTACCATGTTGTAATACGAAGCCACTACCCCCGCCGGACTCTTTTTTTAACAGGGGGTGAATGTGGTAGTCTGTGTTAGAAGGATTACGGTACCTGGTAATGCCGGAATACCATTGGTGGAGAATGTATTTGTTCCCATTGGTTAAGCTTGCATGTTAGCTCCGCCCTGCAAGGTGGGATATAAGAGCCCGTGCCGCCCCAGCAGCTTTCTTCTGGGCCTGCGCTGCTGGGGGAAACATCTAGCGTATTAAAGCCTTCAATTGTCTCCAATCTCGCTTCTGGTGTTATTGATCATGCATCAATGTGTAAGTGTTGTGTTTATGCTTTGAAACAAATTAGTATTGTAGGAGGTTCTGGTGTCAAATACAGCCCAGAGAGGTAAAATTCTTTATCAGCGTTTAGGGTCTTAAGTAGAGTTGTCATTGAAAACTTTAACCACGAAGATGGTTCATCTTCAATGACTAAAAACATTCTGCAAGAATGTGTGTTTTTTCAAAAGATCTTGGGTGGTATTTCCCATTGCTCGACGCCGATATCGTAATCGGCGATTGGGCAGAGAATCTACTCCGACGCCAAATTGGGGCTAGCGCCTGTTTGATGCTGGTCAGCCACGCTCCGCTGCCTCAGAAATGGCGTAATTGCATCGCGCATCACACGCCTCGTGCCGTTGCAATGGAGTTGGCATGTCATCGGCTGGGCCTCCTGCGATGCGCCGTCCCCGACGGGCCGAGTTCCCGATGGCGTGGGACACGTGTGGTCTCAGCGGTCGGGAAACGGCTGCGGACCACCACACTTAGCCGGGATCCATGCCACTGGCGGGGGGGGGGGCTTCTGCGAGGGCTGGAGGGACTACAGGGGTTGGCCTGGGGGTAGCCTGTCGGGTCGCGGATGGCGGGTCGGGTCCATGCACGACCGACGCCATGTTGTACTGCGCGACCGCAGCAGGCCGTCAGTCTGTGCGGCAAGGGACCCGCCCATTCTCCGGCCGTTTTAGGCACGGGAGCCGGGAGTTTCACCTGGCACCGCTGCTCGCCCCTCACCGGTTCCAGAATTGGTGAGGGGTTGGCGCCGATTGTTTCTTCGTAAACCTCCCGCAAATTTTTCGTTCCAGCCGGCACTTCGCTACTGGAATGGAGAATCCAGCCCCCTGTTTCTTAAAGTGTTAATGCAAAGGTTCTGGTTGCTGCTGTTCTTGGGAAAGGCAGCATTTTACCAGAAAAGGTAAATAAGCAGTTTTAAAGAAGCTGGAGACCTCTTGATCCTGGTGGACTGTTTACAAAAGATAAAACATGCCTGGATAGTTGTTGCAAAAGCTGGTTTTGGTTTGGAGGTGAAACAAGAAGGATGAACTGCTTGTGTGAAGAGGACCACAGCCCTTTACAGTCCAAAACCGGGAATAAATGGAAGCTGCTCCCAAGTTGCTCTCTGTGCTGAAACTGAGTGTCTGCAGATTTTCCACCTGAAAAGGCATGCACGAGTCACCGATTGTTTCCCTGGCCAGTGCTGAGAAATCAACTGTATAACCCAGATCCCATTTCAAGGACTCAATTATCCATCCTTTTCCCTTGACCCATTGACTTTTGACATTTTGGCAGAATTCCTATGTTTCATTCTATTTTTTGTGTGTGTATGCGTTTGTGTTAGGATATTCAGAAAGAGTAATTATTATACTTCCATATTTCGTACTGTACGTTAATAAGCTTTGCTTTCTACCTGACAAGACTCTTTGTAATAAACCAACAGAATTGTTGGACATTGAGTGACAGCCCGGTGGCACAGTGGTTAGCACTGCTGAGTGTCCAAAAGGTTAGGTAGGGTTACCAGGATAGGGTGGAGGCATGGGCTGAAGGAGAGTGTTCTTTCCAAAGGCCGGTGCAGACTAGATGGCCTCCTTCTGCACTGTAGGGATACTATGATTCTGAGATAAATAGGTAAGGTGCATATTTGTCTGTAAAGTTAGCTGGAAAAATCATTTAAACATGTGTTATGACCCATGGAGTACTGGAACTAAAGACAGATAGTATGCTCCTCCTATCTCAATCATAACAAAGTGGACTTAGTCCATTGTCCGCCTGCATGTTCATAGAATCATAGAATTTACAGTGCAGAAGGAGGTCATTCGGCCCATCGAGTCTGCACCGGCCCTTGGAAAGAGCACCCCACTTAAGCCTCACACCTCCACCCTATCCCCTTTAACCCCCATAACCCAGTAACCCCTCCTAACCTTTTTGAACACTAAGGGCAATTTAGAATGTTCAATCTGCCTAACCCGCACATCTTTGGACTGTGGGAGGAAACCGGAGCACCCGGAGGAAACTCACGCACACACGGGGAGAAAATGCAGACTCTGCACAGACAGTGACCCAAGCCGGGAATCGAACCTGGGACCCTGGAGCTGTGAAGCAACTATGCTAACCATTGTGCTACCGTGCTGTATTCCAGTTGTAAATATTTTGCATATGGTGCAAAAAGTTTGGGCGCGATTCTCCAGTCGCCGACGCCGAAATTGCGTTCAGCGATCGGCCGTAGGGTACCCGTTTTTGCCAAATTCGGGGGCGACGCTGCTTTCACGATACTCCGCCCCCTCAAAATCATACATCGTGTGCCATATCGACAGCCTCAGGACATTGCCTGAGCCCCACCTACCCAATGCTCTGCCCCCGATCAGCCGAGTTCTCAACGGCGTCGGCCGTGTGTGCTATCATCCGTCAGATGAACGCGGCGTGGCGGCTGCGCACTTCGTCCAGCGCCGCCACAGTCGGGAGAGGGCCGATCGCAGGCAAGGTGGACTTTGTCAAGGGCTGGGAGCACTGTTGGGGGGTGGTCTGGGGCTCGCGAGCTGGCTAAAGGGGGGCCACGTGCAGCCATGGACCCAGCAATTCTCCGATCGGGGGCACAATGTTTAAGGTCCAGCTCCGCGGTCTGAGTCCGCCATGAAGCACGGTGCGGCCACTAGAGGCCACCACCGTACGCATGCATGGCCTCTGACCCAGAAATGCAGGGGCCTATATCTGCAGCAAAAGCGACTAGTTTTACAATGGTTCACTGCTCTCCCCCTGCAGGGCTAGGAATATGTGGCCCTTTCCCGCCAGTTTTTCTGCCGTGAATGGCCACAGTTTTTACGACGGTGTGGGGACATAGTCCCAAAAACAGAGAATCCAGCCCACTGTAAACTGCTTCTGGATTACAGCAACATTATTATTATCGTGATTGTTGTTGAATGCTTTTATAATTTATGGTGGATAGTATTCCGTACCCCCACAGGAGAAAGAGAGATAGTCAAGACTTGGGTAATTTAGAAGCAGCTTGTTACTTGCCATGCAAATGGTAATCTGTAGCTGGGTCAGTTGTAACAGATGAGCAACTCTGCTCTTTGTTTGAAATTCTCTGACTCAGTCCTTGAAGGGCTGAGCATTGAAATGTTAGATTTCAATGATGCTTTGTTGAATGGATTAAGTGTGTGGACAAATTGGACCCACACCAACACGTGCGATACTCAAATACTTTGCCACCTTAGAAATAAAATCTTACCAATTTCTTGATCACAGATTACCAGCTAAATTCTGTTTCTGTTCTTTCTTTTCCTTGGTAAGTGCCTCGGGATTGTATTCGAAAGACGGCTTTCTAATATTTCGCATTCTTTTTTGTTGCTTTGTCAACCCATTTCTTTACACATAGTTCAGGATTAGCACACACTGTACCAGAAAGCCAACACCAGGGGACCTATATACTGCAATATAGAGCAAAACTGATAGAAATACCTCGCAAATCTCTCAGCATCTTCAAAGAGAAATTTGAGTTGATGATGTTCGTGGGTGTGAACCCAACAGATGAAAGATACATTATAGCAACCTGTCTTTATGGGTGTTGACCGACCTGTGCAGTTTCAGCAGTTTCCATTTTAATTTCAAATTGCCAACATTTCTTCATAGAATCATAGAATTTACAGTGCAGAAGGAGGCCATTCAGCCCATTGAGTCTGCACCGGCTCTTGGAAAGAGCATCCTACCCAAGCCCACACCTCCACCCTATCCCCATAACCCAGTAACCGTACCAACACTAAGGGCAATTTTGGACACTAAGGGCAATTTAGCATGGCCGATCCACTTAACCTGCACATCTTTGGACTTGTGGGTGGAAACCGAGGCACCCGGAGGAAACCCATGCAGACACGGGGAGAACGTACAGATTCCGCACAGACAGTGACCCAAGCCGGGTATCGAACCTGGGACCCTGGAGCTGTGAAGCAATTGTGCTAACCGCTATGCTACCGTGCTTCTTGATTTTCTTTGTTGCATCAGGCTGTCGATGCCATTCCAACAGCCTTTCTTTTGACCCCTAAGGGCAAGGTTTCAAATTTAGTTCTGAATAGCAAATTGCTTGGTGCTGCACTTTCAGAAGCCGAGTTAAGATTATTGATTTGATCCTCTCAGCAACCAGAAGGGAGATTTCCACTTTAAGGTAAGCACATTTGCCGTTGCCCCTTTGTTGTCCCAGTGACAGGTGCTATGTTAACCAAACTTGATCAAGGCAGCAGTGGAACTGAACAGTTGGCCTTGGTGTCTCCTGATAACGAGAGTAATAATTAGAAATGACCTTGCTCTTGATTGCTATCTATGGCTTCATCAACAGCAAGGATTTGTTGACATCAAGGACAGCTTTGGATTTTGACGTGTAGTGGTGTCCATAATTCAAAAGCCAAACGCTCACTGCCTGATGACACTTCAATGCTAGACAGCAGCCAATATTTGTGAAACTGACACTCCCGAGTAATTTCAGGAGATGGGCAAGAAATAAAAAGCAGGTGAATAGCAGGTGTGTAAAATTAACTTTTTGAATTATCCTTTACCAATGAGTGAACTATATTTTGGTAGGTGGTGGCGCAGTTGTATTGTCACTGGACTAGCAATATAGAGACCTATGGTAATGGCCTGTGGATCCTAGTTCGAATCCCACTGTGGCAGAAGGTGAAATTTGAATTCATTAAAAATCTGGTATGAAAAGTCTAACGATGAAAATGAAACCATTGCCGATTGTTGTAAAAGCCCATCTGGTTCATTAGGGGAAGGAAACCTGCCCTCTGAAATGCAATGACTTCAAGGGCAAATAGAGATGGGTAATAAATGCTGGCTCAGCCTGTGATGTCATAATATACACCAGTACATTATGGTGCAGACACACACACACTGATGGACATGCAGTGGGACCAATCAACATACACAACACCGCAGCCAATCACCAGTGAGAGCACACGCACTATAAAGACAGGGACAGGAGAGTTCCGGCTCATTCTAGTAGCAGCCAGCTCGGAGCACAGAGCTCACAGCCTGCAACACAGACATTCACCATGTGCTGAGTGCATCACCTGGTTAGGACTAGGCAAGGGTCAACAGTTAAAGCTGGTATTGCATTTACCCACAGTTCAAGTATGTTAATATAGTTAACCTTATAATAAAATAGAGTTGCACTACTTCCAGTGTTGGTGACCTGTTTGTGATCCAGAACACCCAACACATCATGTGATGCCCCCATGTCATGAATGAATAGAAAAAAATAAATATATTGGTCTCTCTCAGCATGATATCATCAGGCTTCCCTGATCCAAGCTCTTTCTTAAGCTGAGACTCGGTAACAAGAACCATCACACACTAACTGAGATGGTGTCATTTTGATTATGTCTTTCTTACTTTGTTAAGTAATAACTGCAACCATAACAATATATCATCCATTGTTCTTCAGCTGGTTTTAAGGAGAAATGTTCAAATTTCCATTCGCCACTTGATGAGGCAGCGGGCATCCATACGGCTGTGCACACCAGTTAAAATTTGTAAGATTATTCATTCATTAGAGGAGAGCAGTGCTGTCAAGGTCAGCATTTACTGCCTTTCCCTATCTGCCATTGAAAAGGTGGCATTCAAATGTACTGTATTGCACTGGACCAGGATCATATCCCAGTCTGGACTCAAAAATCAGCAAGCAAGATAGAGAAGGAGAACCAATAAAAATAGAGACAAAGCCAGCAAGATAGAAAGAGAACCTGCGAAAGAAATTAACATCCAGACCGCAAGCTCCAGGGGAACACTGATAATGGTGAATGAGGAGTCCCTGATCTCATATTTCCATGTAAAAGAAGTGGTTGGTGATAAGAACTGGCAACCTTAATGGAACAGCAAGTCATACTAGTAAAACCTAAATTTTGAATAATGAATACCAGGGAGTACAGAATGGAATCTAATCAAAGGGCTTTCACAATTGCATATTGAATAATGGATACACAGTGAGTGAATTATAGTCAGAAATTTAGTTTGAGGTTCTGATGGTTTACATCATTCTCTGATGGATTTGTGCGGCACAACTGACAAGTAAAAAAAAATCATTAGCTGCAGATAATTAAAACATTTAATTCATGGGATGTGCCATTGCTGGCTAAGCCAGCATTTATTGCCCATCCCTAATTGCCCTTGTGAAGGTGATGGTGAGCTGCCTTCTTAAAAACCTGTAGTCCATGTGGTGCACCCACAGTGCTGTTAGGGAGGGAGTGCCAGGATTATTAACTCCGCGACAATGAAGGAACGGTGATATATTTCCAAGAAAGGGTGGTGAATTGCTTGAGGAGAACTCCCAGGTGCTGGTGTTCCCATGTGTCTGCTGCTCCTGTCCTTCTAAATGGTCGATGTTGTGGGTTTGACAGGTTCTGTCCAAGGAACCTTGGTGAGTTCCTGCAGTGCACCTTAAAGATGGTACACACTGCTGCTAGTGTGCATCAGTGGCGGAGGGAGTGAATGTTTGTGAATGGGGACCAATTAAGCAGGTTGCTTTGTTCTGGATGGCTTTGAGCTTCTGCAGTATTGTTGGAGTTGCATCCAGGAAGTGGTATTCCATCACACTCCTGACTTGTGCCTTGTAGATGATGGACATGCTTTGAGGAATCAGGAGGTGAGTTACTACCCCACGATTTCTAGCCTCTGACCTGCTGTTGGTAGCCACAGTACTTATATGGCTAGTCGAGTTCAGTTTCTGGTCAATTCTGTTTTTCATTGCAGAACTTGTAAGACACCATGATTGCACATCTGAAGAAATGTGGTGTAGTTCCATTTGTGGCAATTATTATCTAATAATTGGAAAACAATTAAATGAAGAAGAGATAAACTTTGTATGTAAGTAAAATATACATAATAGGATACATTTTCTTGGTTCAGTTGTAAAATGGCTTCACACGTGCATTTGTTTTGGAGCACTTAACTTATTCAGGTAGTTCTGGCATAGTTAGATTGCATACCACATGAGATACTGGAGAGTTAAAAAAATGTTTGACTGAAGGGAAAGAATTTTGGAAGCCTTTAAAAAGGCTTTAAATATTTGATTGCATATTTCATTATTCCAAAAAGCTACTTCAGTCACAAAGTGGCTGGCTAAAGAAAACATAAATAACATCGTGGCGCAATCTACCCAAATGGGAACAGAGTCCTGTCGTGAGCGCGTTTAGTCAGGTGTTTCCCGATGCTCGGAGCACCGAGAAATAGCACGCTATTTAATGCCCAATCAGGTAGATACTGGGCCTCAGCTGGGAATGCCCCAATGAGGCCGCAGTTAGTCCAGTTTTCTGCATTGAGGAGTTCCGCTCACCGGAACTCCTCAATGTAGAAGGAGATCGGGACGCCATTTTGAAATGGCGTCTTGATCATTCGACCCCCCCTCCGATGCGATCCCTGCCAAAGCCCAACTCACCTACAAGGGAGTCCTCAGCCCCCCCTCCCCGCCACCTACTCCCTCCCCCCCACCTACCCCCTGTCATAATATACACATCCGTATATAATGGTGCAGAGACACACACTGACTGACACACTGCAAGACCAATCAGCACACACAACACAGCAGCCAATCACCAGTTAGGGCACGGTCACTATAAAGACAGAGGGCACTAGTTTTCCCGCTCATTCAGGATGCAGCCTCTGAGACAGACAGAGCCCGCAGTCAGTAGCACAAACATCCACCATGTGCTAGCAGTACAGGTTAGTCAGGTTAGGCATAGGTCTTCAGTCAATCTAACATAGTGTCGACCCACAGTGCAAGTATGTTTAACAGCTCTTAGTTAAATAAAATAGAGTTGTACTATTACAAGAGTTGGTAGCCTGTCTATGTTACTGCTAAGGTAAATGCAGTCTCCACAGATCCAGAGTACCCAACACATTACCCCCCGCACCTGTGCAGGGTACCCCCAGGACCAAGCCACAGTGTGGGAAAAATGGCAGCTTGGCACCTTGGAAGGGCCGTTCTGGTATCTTGGCAGTGCCCCTAGCAGAGACACCTGGGCACCTAAACAGTGCCAAGCGGGCACCCAGATAGCACTGCCAGGGTGCCAGGCTGGCAGTGCCAAGGTGCACAAGTGGCATCAGCAGTGCCAGGGTACCACTCTGACCAGAGGGCAAGCACGTGAGGGCCTCTGATACCCTGGGAGACCCCAAAGGGCCTTTCTATCCCCATTTGTGGAGACCAGCACTCAACGGCAGTCACCCAAGATCTCTAAGGTAAGGTGGTCAGATCCCATGCATTTGGTAGATCATTGGAGTGCATATTAGATTGAGACTAGCTGTCTCACTCTAATATGCAGATTTGCGCCGCACTGGGCTGCCTTTCGGTCATGCCTTTCTGGTAGATCGCAGCCGGTAAAGGAGTAACATGAAAAATGGTGTATGGGCTACTGACCTCAGCAAAATCATTTCCTATATGATAAGTAATGAGGACCTTGTCCCATTCGGGTATTATGAAAAGGTCATCACTGATTTGCGGTACATCCTCCCCACAAAACATTTACATCTCAGCTATTTTTGAGGGATCCGCAGATCTAAATAAAAAGCAGCGATGCCTTACACCGTCAGATAATCTGCCTGATATGCCATCAAAAAACACACGACGAGTGGTGAACGTAACTGAGACTTTAATACACTAAACAGAAAGCTTCCTGGCCTCAGATCCCAAACTGGATCAGAGGCGGAGACCACCCACCTTTATACCGGCTCGAGGGGAGGCGGAGCCATCAACAGTGGTTTACCACCTTACACATAATAGAGTGGCCATTACCACAATACACGTTACGAAGTCTTTCAACACCAGGTTAAAGTCCATCAGGTTTGTTTCGATGTCACTAGCTTTCGGAGCGCTGCTCCTTCCTCAGGTGAATGAAGAGGTATGAGGAAGGAGCAGCGCTCCGAAAGCTAGTGACATCGAAACAAACCTGTTGGACTTTAACCTGGTGTTGTAAGACTTCGTACTGTGCTCACCCCAGTCCAACGCCGGCATCTCCACATCAACAATACATGTATTATACATTACAGTGGTTTACCACATTCACCCCCTGTTAAAAAAAGTCCAGTGGGGGTGAAGTGGGCTTAAAGATCAAGTCTGTCGGGGGCGTTGACCTTCTGCGTGATCACCTCAGTCCCGGCTGTGGTGTGGGCACCGGTGTCAAGACCTGCCCGTCCGGGAGCGTGTTGTCCTCTTCTTCACCCAGTTGCTGAGTCGGTGGAGAGGGGGACGGTGTATGGGCGGAGGTGGTAGTGATGGTCGCCGGTGGGCCTGCGGGCGCCAGGTCTTGAGGTGGTTGGGTAGAGGTGGGGGAAGACGGCGTAGGGTTGGGGGTGGTGGTGATGGTCGCTGCGGAACCTGCAGGTGCCAAATCCCAGAGGGAGACTGTGTCCTGTCACCCGTCCTGATGTGCCACATAGGCATATTGTGGATAGGCATGGAGGAACAGAACCTTCTCGACAAGGGGATCTGATTTATGGCTCCTCGCATGCTTCCGGAGGAGGACGGTCCCTGGGACTGTCAGCCAGGATGGGAGCGAGACCCCGGAGGTGGACTTTCTGGGGAAGGCAAACATACCCTCGTGAGGAATCTCGTTGGTGGCAGTACACAGGAGCGACCGGATGGAGTGGAGCGCATCGGAGAGGACCTCCTGCCAGCGGGAGACTGGGAGACTTCTAGACCGCAGGGCCAGGAGGACGGCCTTCCAGACCGTCGCGTTCTCCCTCTCCACCTGTCCATTGCCCCGGGGGTTGTAGCTGGCCGTCCTGCTGAAGGCGGTGCCCTTGATGAGCAGGAACTGACGCAATTCGTCGCTCATGAAGGAGGAACCCCGATCGCTATGGATGTAGGTGGGGAACCCGAACAAGGTGAAAAGGCTGTGCAGGGCCTTGATGACGGTGGCAGAGGTCATGTCAGGGCATGGGATGGCAAAGGGAAATCGCGAGTATTCGTCAACAATGTTGAGGAAGTACACGTTACAGTCAGTGGAGGGGAGGGGCCCTTTGAAGTCGATGCTGAGGCGCTCAATGAGGCGAGAGGCCTTTACCAGGTGCGCTCTGTCTGGCCGATAGAAGTGCGGTTTGCTGGGTCACTGTCCGTGTGGAGTTTGCACATTCTCCCCGTGTTTGTGTGGGTTTCGCACCCACAACCCAAAGATGTGCAAGGTAGGTGGATTGAACATGCTAAATTGCCCCTTAATTGGAAACAAAAGAATTGGGTACACTAAATTTAAAAAAATAAGTGCGGTTTGCACTCCTGGGGCGCAATTCTCCGACCCCCCCACTGGCGTGAATCCCGCCCCCGCCGTGTCCCGGTTTCTCCGCCACCAGAGATTCGGCGGGGGCGGGAATCGTGCCACGCCGGTCGGCGGGCCCCACCCCGGCGATTCTCTGGCCCGCGATGGGCCGAAGTCCCGCCGCTGTCAACACTCTCCCGCCGGCGTAGATTAAACCACCTTTTGAACGGCGGGACAAGGCGGCGCGGGCGGGCTCCGGGGTCCTGGGGGGGGGGGGGGGCGCGGGGCGATCTGGCCCCGGGGGGTGCCCCCACGGTGGCCTGGCCCGCGATCGGGGCCCACCGATCCGCGGGCGGGCCTGTACCGTGATGGCACTCTTTTTCTTCCGCCTTCGCCATGGTCTTCACTATGGCGGAGGCGGAAGAGATCCCCTCCCCTGCGCATGCGCGGGGATGACATCAGCAGCCGCTGACACTCCCGCGCATGCGTCACCTGGCGAAGACCTTTCGGCGCCGGCTGGCATGGTGCCAAAGGCCTTTCCCGCCAGCCGGCGGAGCGGAAACCACTCCGGCGCGGACCTAGTCCCTCAAGGTGCGGGCTTGGCCCCTAAAGGTGCGGAGAGTTCCCTGGTCCCTAACATCCTCGATGGAGTAAGGCAGGTTGCGAGCCTTTATTAAGTGAAAAAAACGGGTGATTCCCGGGTGGCAGAGGTCATTGTGGAGGGTCCGGAGTCGGTCTTCTTGTGCGCTGGCACATGTACCACGGGATAGGGCATCTGGGGGCTCATTGAGCTTCCCAGGTCGATACAAGATATCGTAGTTATAGGTGGAGAGCTCGATCCTCCACCTCAGAACCTTGTCATTCTTGATCTTGCCCTGTTGTGTGTATTTGAACACGAAAGCAACCGACTGTTGGTCAGTGAGGAGAGTGAATCGCCTGCCGGCCAGGTTATGCCTCCAATGTCGCACAGCTTCTACAATGGCTTGGGCTTCCTTTTCGACGGATGAATGTTGAATTTCGGAGACATGGAGGGTACGGGAGAAGAAAGCCACAGGCCTGCCCACCTGGTTGAGGGTAGCGGCTAGAGCAAAGACCGACGCATCGCTCTCCACTTGGAACGGGATGGACTCGTCCACAGCGTGCATCACGGCTTTGGCAATATCTGCCTTGTTGCGGTTGAAGGCCAGGCGGGCCTCAGCTGTCAGGGGAAAAATGGTGGATTTAATAAGTGGACGGGCCTTGTCCGCATAATTGGGGACCCACTGGGCATAGTAGGAGAAGAACCCCAGGCATCTCTTCAGGGCCTTGGGGCAGTGGGGGAGGGGGAGTTCCATGAGGGGGCGCATGCGGTCGGGGTCAGGCCCTAGGACTCCGTTTTCCACAACATAGCCGAGGATGGCCAGGCGGGTTGTGCGGAAAGCGCATTTTTCCTTATTGCAAGTGAGGTTCAGGAGTTTGGCGGTGTGGAGGAAGTGCAGGAGGTTTTCGTCATGGTCCTGCTGGTCATGGCCGCAGATGGTGACATTATCTAGGTACGGGAACGTGGCCCGCAGCCCGTACTGGTCAACTATTCTTTCCATTTCTCGTTGGAAGACCGAGACCCCATTGGTGACGCCGAAGGGAACCCTGAGGAAGTGGTAGAGGCGGCCATCTGCCTCGAAGGCAGTGTATTGGCGGTCCCCCGGGCCGATAGGGAGCTGGTGGTATGCGAACTTCAAGTCAACCGTGGAGAAGACTCGATACTGCGCAATCTGATTGATCATGTCAGATACGCGGGGGAGGGGGTACGCATCGAGCTGCGTGTACCAGTTGATGGTCTGACTGTAGTCGATGACCATCCGGTGCTTCTCCCCAGTCTTGATGACCACCATTTGGGTTCTCCAGGGGCTGTTACTAGCCTCAATGATGCCCTCTCGTAGGAGTAGCTGGACCTCCGACCTGATAAAGGTCCCATCCCGGGCACTGTATCACCTACTCCTCGTAGCGACGGGCTTACAGTCCGGGGTGAGGTTAGTGAAGAGCGAGGGTGGGGCGACTTTAAGGGTCATGACGGTACAGACGGTGAGGGGCGGCAGGGGTCCGCCGAACTTAAAGTAAGGCTTTGGAGGTGGCACTGGAAGTCGAGGCCCAGTAATAGGGCAGTGCAGAGATGGGGGAGGACGTATAGTTTGAAGTTAGTGTACTCTATGGCCTGTACAGTAAGGATCGCGACACAGTACCCGCGGATAGCTACTGAATGTGATCCGGAAGCCAGGGAGATTTTCTGGGTCGCGGGTAAGATTGTGAGGGAGAAGCGTCTTACCGTATCTGGGTGTATGAAGCTGTCTGTGCTCCCGGAGTCAAAAAGACATGCCGTTTCGTGCCCGTTGATCCAGACGGTCATCGGCGATTTTGTGAGGTGTTGGGGCCAGGACAGGTCGAGTGTGATGGAGGCGAGCGTTGGAAGGCAGTTGGTAGGTCGGTCGGAGGTAGTGGCGGCGAAGATGGCGGCGCCCACGGGTCACACATGGCGTGTGGCGCGGCAGCTGGGGGCGGCTCCGACAGGCAGCAGGCAGCGCTGCTGGGCTTAGAAGCTTTAGGGAGAGATCGGGCCTGGCAGGCTTTCGCAAAGTGGCCCTTCCTCCCACACCCGTTGCAAGTTGCGTTCCGTGCAGGGCAGCGTTGTCTAGGATGATTACCCTGGCCGCAAAAGTAGCACTTCTGGCTTCCGGCATTGGCGGGCTGCTGTACGGCACTGGCTTGCGCCGTACCCGGGTCGGGTGATGGCGGCACCCATGAGGACCACGAGGGTGCCACGCGGTCGGAGGTGTAGGCCTCCATGTTCTGGAAGGCCACCTCCAGCAAGTTTGAGAGCTGCACTGTCTCTGGGAGGCCGACTGTACCTCCTTCTAGCAATCGCTGGCGGATGTAGTTTGACCTCATGCCTGTGACATAAGCGTCCCTGACCAGCAGCTCCACGTGTTGGGTAGCTGATACTGCCTGGCAGTCGCAGTTCCGGCAGAGTACCCGCAAGGCACGCAGGAATTCTGCTCGTGATTCCCCTGGGCGCTGTCGTCTCGTGGCAAGAAGGTGCCTAGCATACACCTCGTTCACAGACTTAACATAGTGTCCCTTCAGCAGCATTATTGCCTCCGTATACGAGGGGCGTCCCTGATGAGGAGAAAGACTTGCGGGCTCACCCGTGCGTGGAGGATCTGCTTCTTTTGGAGGTCGGTGAAGTCTTCGGTGAAGGATACGAGGTACGCTTCAAAGCAGCTTAGCCAGTGCTCGAACGTTGCTGTGGCATCGGCTGCCTGTGGGTCCAGCTTCAGGAGATCCGGTTTGAGTGATGAATTCATACTAGATGTTTAGTGTATTAAATTGATATGCCATCAATAAACACACAACGAGTGGTGAACGTAACTGAGACTTTAATACACTAAATAGAAAGCCTCCTGGCCTCAGATCCCGAACTGGATCAGAGGCGGAGACCAGCCACCTTTTTCCGGCTCGAGGGGAGGCGGAGCCATCGGCAGTGGTTTACCACCTTACACATAATACAGTGGCCAATACCACAATACACGTATTATACATGACAGTGGTTTACCACACTGCCTATGCTCACTATCTCCTCCAACAACACACACAGATGATGGAATGGCAATTAGCTAGAGTCTTGAAGGATGTCAGGGCTTGTGAAACTATGGCGCAACCAATTTGAAGTCTACGGAAGAGGAGGAGAAGAAAACTGCACATACATCGCTCATAAATACTGGAAATCCTGCTGGCAGTGAAAGGAGTGTGGTGCAATTTAGGTTGATGTAACCTGTGACTGAAGAAGTTATTTTGCTGCCATTAGAGGATGCATTCAATCCTTCTATCGTATTTTATGAATTGACTGACCATACAGAGCAGATATAAAAATGCCTCCTTCCACCTTCAGATCTTTAGGGTCATTTGTTTGAGAGTAAGGTACATGCATTGGAACTATTCTGATGGTAATACGAAGTGACAGCCTACTCTCTTTTGCCTTTTGCCTTGTCAGGTCCCTGTCATGCATGGATGTGGCAGCTCAACTTAATCTAAATACCTTTTACAATTGTTCTCAGTCACTTAACAACATGCTGGATGCTAATCAGGACACTTGGCATAACAAACGAATACCTCACGAACACTCTGAAACAAATATAAATCCTATAAAGGAATATTTTGGAGCCTTGCAACTTAAACCTTCATATGGAAACTTGGCAGAGTGAATTCAGTGTTAGACCAAACTTTACTGTAAAGCAGAACTATTTAGGTGACTGGATCGTGCAGAAAAGCATTGCATTGATTGAATCTGGTGTAGCATAAAAATCCAGTGACTCCTGTGCCACAAAATTGCATTATAATCAATCCGGCAATTGTCCAATATTGCAACGAACCCTATATGATGCAATGAATATCATGATAAAGTAAATCACATGATGCACTGCACCCACGCTGCAGTCATTTTTAAAATGGCAGACAAAATGCATCACTGAGAAACCAGTGTCACGCTGAATCACTGTGTGGCTGGGGAATTTGCATTACAAATTAATGCTGTTGCCATAAACCCTGCAAGAAGGGGTGACCTCAACCACAGTCCTATCTGTAATCTGTGCGACAATGCAACCAGCTTTGCAATATTTTACCTCTGTAACCTTCAATGCGCAAGAAATCTGGTTCAGTGTGTCATGGGATTGAAACCCATAATGCAGTGACAGTTCTGTTGCAGAAAAGAAACTGGCTTTTAAACAACAGTGATGCAGTATATATTGGGTTAAACATTATGCGTGTCTTTGAAAATAGCATTCGGTAAAAACTGTGTCACAATTTAGGACTGTGTTCCCTAGAGTCCTTGGATTTAGAAAAGAACTTGAATTGGGAATGTTACAGGACTAATACACTAGAGGCCTGGACTGATGAATGGATACCTGAGTTCAAGGGCACTATTTAACCACCGCACTCCGCCTGGTGCGGATCTGGGCACACCGGTTAAATAGCAGGAAAGACCAAAACTGAGATTCACGCCGGGCGCAAATCAGTATCCATCTAACTGGCCCGTCCCTGATGACGAGTTCCGGATATCGGCTAAATATGGCGAGCATATCATTACCCTAATTTGCATTAATTTCCATCTCACTCGCGGGATTGAAGTCGAATATAAGGGCCTCTTGGGAATTAACTGACTCCCCAGCAGGAAATCACGTAGGCATCGTTTAGCACACCTATTTAAACACGTGAAGCTGGCGCGATGGCTGCTGAGGGGAACTGAGGAGGTGAGTAGCCATTTCTATTTTTGAGCATGTTGCTCAAGGGCACTGGAGCTGCTGCCCCTGTGCTCAGACGGGTGGGGCAAACCCGTCTAAAGCATTCCAGATCAGGGGTCGCTCCTGGGCCGGCGGGAGGAGCTGAGGGGCTTTTCGTCCATGAGGTCTTTAAGCCATCATTAAATATAGTGGAGCCCCATATCAGCTACTGCCTGTATGTCCTACCAAAAGCTTCCAAGACAAGGTCCTGTTCTTGCTAATATGCTGGTGGTCACTTTAACTCCCTTTGACTGTGAGCAACCTCTAGCTTCACAGCTGAAGGCTATTGCTGATAAGGAATTGGCCTTGTGAGATGCACCAATGTCAGGCGGAGGGGTGGGGGGGTAGGGGATTCGGAAGAATTGAGACTGCCATCGTCTCTTTGGTGGCAGACCCCAGGTTGTCCCCCAGTGCTTCCTCATGCCTGAGGGTGCCCTTCGGGTCCTGAGGCTCTCCATTGGATGGAGGGACAGCTGAAGTGAACTCCAGAGGCTTCTACGTCATTTAGTTCTGCCAGTCCTGGGGTCTCCCTATTGCCTGTACTGTGGTGTCAATTCTCTCAGCGATGTTCCTTAGTGACTGGGCCATGCTCTAAAGTGCCTCGGCAATGTCCACCTGTGTCTGGAACACTTCCCTCAGCGACAGGGACATGATGTTGAGGCCCTCATAATAGTAATAATAATAATAATCACTTATTGTCAGAAGTACGCTTCAATGAAGTTACTGTGAAAATCCCCTAGTCGCCACATTCCGGCATCTGTTCAGGGAGGCCGGTACAGGAATTGAATCCGCACTGCTGGCCTTGTTCTGCATTACAAGCCAGCTGTTTAGTCCACTGTGCTAAACCAGCCCCTACCTTGGACACCACCACTCAAGACGCGGACGTCATGCTACAGGCATTCCACTGCGGTCGCTCCCTCGCTTTGATGACCTCGGTGCCGCGCATTATCGGCATCATCTACTGCGGCTATAGCCTTTGGGACTCCTCAAGTCGATTATGCACTCTCTGGAATGCTGCTGACATCCCTTCCTGCATCTCATGGCCATGTCCTAGCATCTGCATCTGGGACAACCTTGTTTACAGGCTTAGCATCTGACTGAGACTCAGCAGAGTCCTGGGATCCAGCAGACGTCCGACTGCTGACTCACTTGGATGCTCCTGTCTCCACCTGATAGCATTAGCAACTGTGTGGTGCTCACCCGACTGTGCCCCAGAAGCTTGTTCACTAATGTGTGTTTCTGTGCTGGTGGAAGGTGGGGGTGAGAGCTGTGACTCCTCGATGGTGGTCTCCTTGAGCCATCCTCCGAAGTGGTCTCCAGGATGGCCCGGCCCCATCAGATGGAGATCCTGCGAGACGATGGACATGTAGTCAGTGAGAAGAAAGGATCATTTTGTCTGACGTGAACAACTCACTTGAGGCAGGTCACCTGGGTGAAGGGGTAGCGGAACCTCACCTCTGCAGTGCAGGCCAACCTCGCTGAAGTTGCCTGCTCTCTCTTCGGTCAACCCTGCGATCTCCAGAGCCCGTTCCTCATAGGGGATTAGGACTCCAAACTCTGGTACTCTTCTACCTCGGGAATCTGCACATTAAAGTGAGATTAACTGTCTTGCTTTAACATGCAGATTTGCTAAAAAATGATCCCGCCCTGAATGGGTGGGATTTAATCGCAACATCTTGCGAGATTGCGTTGGATCTCGCGAGGTGTTGTGAGCTAGGTAGATCCCGGGAGCGGGGTCTCCTGGCTTTTATCAGCCATGTTGCCCTGCGGCGAGCTGTTTCTTGGGTGCAGCGTGGTCATTAAATTGCGCCCACAATTAAAACATTGTTTTTAGAGTATCCAATTATTTTTTTCCAATTAAGGGGCATTTTAGCATGGCCAATCCACTTATTTTGTACAACATTTGGATCGTGGGGGTGAGACCCATGCAGATATGGGGGGGAGAATGTGCAAACCCTGATGTGTTGGGTACTCTGCTACACAGACGAATCAACATGGTTGCGAATGGTACAACTCAGTTTTATTACTAACATTTATATTTACAGTGGTAAACTGGTTACTGAGGTTCGATCATGACCCTAGAATCTGCGGACCTATTCCTAATACTATCTTGGAGTGGCACTCAGCACATGGTGGATGTCTGAGTGGCTTGCTGTGAGCTCTGTTCCCTGAGCTGTCTCCTGCTGGAATGCCTGGGAAGTGTCGTGTTCCCTGTTTTGTACTGTGTATGCTCTTGCCTGTGATTGGCTGTGGTGGTGTGTGTGTGTTGATTGGTCCGTTGATCTGCCCATCAGTATGTATGTATGTTTGTACCATGATGTTTACCTGAATATCATGACAAACCCCACATGGACAGTGACCCAGGGCTGGGATCGAACCTGCGACTTCGACGCTGTGAGGCAGCAGTGCTAACTACTGCTCCACTGTGCCGCCCCAAAGTGCGCCCATAATATCTAATTCTGTCACCAAATCAATGGACCTCTTATCTCCCAATTGGCTTCTGCTAAATACTGTGCCATTCTGCTGATCTCCAAGATCTTCTCTTCCACTGTGGTCGAGATGGTTATAGCTGCAGGGCCACTTTTGGTTCTCTGCTTCTTCCTGGATATTCGGAGCCCTCTTCTCCTGCAATAACAGGAAGCAGAGGGTAAAGAGTGCAAGATGTGGAGTGTCCATAGTTGTGGAGGGCGATTGTGAGAATTGGGTGCAAGATTAGTGGAGCTGCCTCTTCAGAATGCAATGAGTGGGGTTGCAAGATGTGTTGTTTTGAGGAACGCTTCGCAGGAGAAAGCGAGGAAAGTCAGAGTGGTGAATGTCATTTGAAAAAGTAACACCCCTCACTGTTCCTACCGCAATGAGGTCGTAGTGAATCTCTTGCGATAGGGAATTCCTCTCTTTGGAACCACACTCCTGCTGTTGACAGTCTACAGAGCTTCCATTCATACCTTTTTATTCAGCCACACTGGCCT